>NC_051039.1:4050162-4754329 GCF_904848185.1 Acanthopagrus latus | reverse complement strand
CACGTTCCACTTGTATCTTGCATTGACCTTCACCAGACCGCAAGAGGCAGCAGTTACGGCGGTCACCACCGAGCACAACGACAGTCGCAGTTTGGGATCCTTGAGCCGAAGGAAGACCAGAGGGTGGCAGACGCCCACGTAGCTGTCCAGCGCCAACATGCAGAGCAACATCGGCCCCCCTGCTTGGTTCAAACCCCAAGCCACAAAGTTACCAGCCTCTGCCGTGATTTTGCACACGAAACGGATGTACTCAACGGGGAGTGAGAGGCAGAACAGCATGTCGAAGAGCGCCAGGTTGAGCGTGAAGATCTCTGAGGTGGAGCAGATGCCGGGTTTACCCAGCAGGAGGCGTATGACCAGGGCGTTGGCCGGTAGCCCGAGCGGTGGCACTATGACCACGGTGGGCAGGAAGTACCAGACAAGATCACCGAGCATATCTATTGTGTTGTTCCTCCCGAAGCCTTCCATCACTGTGGCTGAGCTGACGTCGAGTTGCCGTGTATGTCGTCCAAGATGAATATCTATCGAAAGAAAAAGGGATTCTTTGACAGGTTTCTGACAATTCACATGACGCATCCTTCACATCCCAAAATTTTAATCCAGCTGTTTTGTCTGCTGCCGCGGATGGAAAATGTTTCCACGGACATGACACTTTAGTTTGCATATCACTTTTACTTCATGCCAGGTGGTCTTTTGCACAGTCTGTCTAGCTTGTAAACATGATGCAAATTCACTCTGATGGCACTCATTTACATCTTTATTGTTATCATAGTTATGGGAAAGTTTCTGATGTCAATGTGTGTGGTTTTTTTTTCATAATATCTGATGTGTCCAGCTTCTCATTGGCTCAGGTAACACAATCTTGTGTGAGCTGCCCAATGAAACCACAGTTTACTTTTGCCTTTACAGGGTGGATGCACCCATCTGTCAATATAAAACGTCAATCAAAACGTTTCAGTCGTAGTCTTAAGGAAGAACTAAAAGTCTCTTCAACAATTTACATTACTTGATATTTTCACATGTTGCACTGAGTATTAGAGTCCTTAACTATGTTAATTAATGGGTAATAAGGCGCCTGTAAGTCCCTGTAAGATGCTTCTTATATTGCACCTTGTTATTAAGACCAAGTGTTGATAACATCATAAACAGACTCATTGTTATATTATGTGACACTTCAGCGCACAAACTTCTAGACTGTTGAATAATGTAAATAAAAGCCTCCTGAGGTCCTTTTAAACGTTCATAAAAGCGTTAAAGTTTAGAGTTTGAATGACTTATCGTGTCATTGTTAAACCTTTACTTATTTAGCCTTATTTATTATGTTATTTAGATCAATACATACTAATCATTTCTTAGCAGTGAACTATGTTTTTTGCAGCTAATGTATCTAAAGTGAGAGCACTGCCTTATAAAGTCCATCATTATGCACCAAGTTACATTTCATTTGAGTTTATTTTTAGGGGCTTTTTTCCTGTATTAGATAGTACAGCTGAAAATACAGAGAGAAAAGACAAATTATTAACCTGAATAAGCCACTGATGCCTGTCAATGCAAAAAGCATCATTAACTATTAATAAGTGTACAGTTAACTGCTAAAAAATGCATTATAAAGTGTGAATTTACCTCAATAAAGCAACAAAAAAGCTTAGTAAAGGTCAAAATTGACATAATTTAAACTCTGCTGCTATTTTTAAGAGCTATAACAGATTAATGATGCTTTGATAATGTAGTTCTGTGAACAAGTTTCTTATAAGTTTTATAATCCAGGAATATATGTGTATATGACATTATTATTTACACGTTTACAGTTGTGAAGTATCTTATTTTGGGTGATAAGAGCCTCATTAACTATTAACTAACTCCGATTGTAATTTAAATGTATCAGTACAAGTATGTAAAACTAAAACATCTCAAAGGAAAAGAAAACATCATATATTTATTACTGACATGACATGGGAAATTATTTTGTAGTAGCTGTCTTGTATTTGATCTTTAGTGAATGAAATAGCTTATTTATAGTTTCATTAAATGATAAGCTGACGAACAGGAGGCATTCACACTGGAATCAGAATGATGTTGTGTTATTACAATAATTATCAGTACGTTACCAACTACATCAAGAGATTTAGACAGAATATTTATACAAATAAATAAACTCAAATAAATGTAAATGTTACTGCGATTTAGATTAGGATTTTATCCCCCAAAATAGGATATTTGTCCGGGAAAATATTGACACGGTAATATGACATTAAGAATCACTTTACCTTTTAGAAATCAGTGTCGTGCACCGGGATTCAGCAGGAGATCCGTCCCATGTGGAGGAACACAGTCAACCTCCTGACCGAGACCAGGCTATTCATGGTGATGCAGTACATTTGAATAACCACAGCCAAAAAAGATGTTGACACAACTGCTTCTATTTTGAATGTATCTGTGGATGCATGTAAATGTGTTCTCTGTTTCATTGTGCGCTAAAAGTAAACATTGGGTAAAGGACAGGATCGTCTGCATATAGGAAGTGAAATTCTGGAAGAGGGTATGTAATGTTTCACATATAGCAGCGTCATCATGGATCCCACCGTTCTTCTTGAAACGACCCGCACAACTTCTGCCTCTGACTGATCGACTGACTTCACCCAAGGCCAGTGGACCAGTGGACAGGCAACAATCATGCTAACACCAACAATGACTGTTTTCAACACAGAAAATAGATTAATTATGAGTCAAGACATTCAGTGTTGGCTTTAGAATTGTTGATTTATTACTGGCTGGATTACAAAGTTGCTCAGAGGGATTTGATCACACTGGAGCCCTCGTTGGCACCAAATGCGCCACATGCAGGTAAAGGCTGCAATCAGCTGTCTTGTCTATGTGAAAGGGAAGTGTAATATTACTTCATGTCAAAAAAGCCACCACTGGGGAAGGCGTAAACATGTGACATGATGTGAAGCACGAAGAGGTCATGAACATTGTCCAGTTGCTCATCTTGACGTCCACGGATGAAGTGATGGACTGACTGCTGTGATCAGCTGTTTCCTGGTTTGTGGGTCACACAACAGTGCGCGTCATCGACACCTCCACCCATCTCACGCAATTGGCGGGACATCAACGATTTGCATTCACATAGCAATGAAGGTGGCAAAAAGTGTACCCTCTGAGGCGTGAAACTGGTGGACAGAAACAGATCCCAATATACCGCCTTCTGTCTAAATTCACGGATCTAGCCGCAAAATGGACAGCCAAATTGGCAGCTTGCTGTCCAGAATAAAAACGGATACTGTAAAAGTATTCAACCAAAAAACAGACAAAATCTTCCGTGTAACACCTGGTACATCTTTATTACTGCTAAAAGTAACATAGAAGAATATGGAAGGAATGCATGTGAGCTGCTTCATCATTTAGGACTGAACTTTGAACAACCTCTTGTGAGATGTGAATGTGCACAACCCTGTTCCCTGAGCAATCCAACATTGAGCAACACTGAGCAACATCAGCAGCAATTTATCTGATTACATGTGACTTCCTCCAGAGCCACAAAATACTTTTTTACTCCTTTTTAGACGTTTGCATCAGAGCTCCCACAAGACAAGTTGTAAAATTGGTGCTGTTACCGTTAATGCTTCAAAAACACTGGCTCTTATATTTCAATTTTACGTTACATTTTGCAGCCCGAACTAGTCTCTGTATGTCTAGTAAACACCCACATCAAGGGCTTGATTCCTTAATAGTTATAAAATATATAGTATTAATATTTTCAGCTCTGCAGGAACGGCTCCCAGTGTTGACTCCCAGCACTGGTTGCGTAATGAAACATTTTATGAAACAGCATTATTGATGTGCGTGGGTGTTTGTCGTGACTTTGCAAGCCTGTTTTCCCAACAGGGTTTTCTTCTTTTTTTTCTCAGCACAGTCTGGACACATTAGTAACAGCTTGCATTAGATTTCTCATTTCTGCTCACCTTGCATCACCTGTTTACTCAACGGCGTACAGTTGCATCAGTGAGAACTAATGTTCAGCTGCAGTGCTGCTGTAGATAAAAAAAAAAAAATTACCCTTAGGAGCAGAGCTGGGATCAGATTACTGTTTTACACCCAAACGTGAATAAATGAGAAAAATGAGAAAGGCATCCACAGGCAGGAAGCTTAGGGAAACTATACCGCTGATTTCATAATAACGCATCCACTGGGAACTCCGGCCACACAAAAGGACGATTTTAAATGACGGTACACAGCAACACCACTTTATTCAGGCAGGTTGTTGAACAATCAGAGAGCCCTGAAGGCAAAAGCAAGTCACACATGACTCAAAGCCTAGAAATTATGGCTAGAAAGCCATTAATAATCACCCCTGCAGTGTGTCTAACTCAACCTCAGCACACCCCTCTGTACGTGTCCAAACCATCCAATCACCGAAGACGTCATGACGGCCTAATCGCTGATTGGGTCGACACGACAATAAGCAGAGGCAGCGTTGTTCTTCGGATAGGTCCAATCCCACCGTGGCATCATGCAGAGTGTGTTTATAAGAAGCTGGGTCCAGTGATCTGGTGCTACATGCAGGAAAGTTCTGCAGTAAGTGAAGAACAGGACCGCGGGACACTTTGACCTTTTAAAGGTAAGATGGACTGATGTGATGTCTGGTTCCACTCTACAGGCCTTTTGAAGTGAACTGCTTTTCTACTGGTGTAATGTTACTTACTCAGGTATCCAGTTACCCGCTGGAAGAAAAAAAGCTTGCATGGTGGGCTGCCAGTCCTGCTTTCTATAGTTTTTGAGTTACGTTACTTCCTCCATTTGTTAACCTCCACTGAGTGACTGAATGACGGGAGGTGGATTTGATTTAAAGAGATCTGATTTTGAGCTTCTTCTCAGTATTGTGGAGGGACTCAACTCCTGTTTATTCAAACTAACACTTTACTCTCCTTTCTTTCTCTTTGCAGCATCACAGGACTTCTTCCCCACGATGTTCAACACCACCCCGAATCCCACCATCGACCTCTCCATGAACTTTACCACCCCCGCCGGCCCACATGGAACTCCACCGTGGTACCAGTTCCCCGTGTGTGCCGTGGCCCCTTACGGCTTCATTTTCTACTTCGGGGTCAAGGTGTTCAACCTGGCAGTGGGCACGCCGTGTAACATCCTGGTCATCTGGCAGATCGCCGCCAGGAAAAGCGATTCATCCACCTCTGACATCTTCATCTTCAACCTGGCCATCCTGGATGCCTACTTCTGCCTCATGACGCCCATCGAGATGACGAACCGGCTTCTGCTGGATGACAGTCAGATCTGGTACTCTCAGAGGTTCGCGTATGGGATCAAAGACGTAGCTCCACTCTTTCTGGTCAGTCTAATACTCTACATCAGAAACGTGAGATATGAAATGATAGTGATGATGAAATAAGTCTCTCAATCCTACATTTAGAGTATATGAACTGCTGTATTTGATATTAACGACGTATGAACCTACAACTTAGTGGAAATGACAGTAAAACAGGCCTTTCTCAACCTGTTGCTTGTAATAATACACAGTTTGGTGAAGTGTAATACATATGGCTGGGCTCTAATGTGTATAAATGATTTCAGACGCTGCATTTAATTCAATGCAGAGTAAGAGACGCTGAGAAATACAACTTCAAGCTTCCTTAATTCCAATTTTCTTCTCATTTTTGTTAATTTTTATTTTAGAAATGACATTTCTGTCTTTAAATTTAGAAAACGACTCCACTGAGGTTGAGTATTTAAAAAATGTGAGCCATGAATGCAGAACACTTTCTCAAAAGTACACATGGAAGTCAATTATTAATAAGTCTGGCAGGTCACCGTCTGGAGAATCTAAATCACTGGAGAGCTTTTGAAAAGTTCTAGTCCTGTAATTTTGATTCAACAGTCTGCAGACACAAACAGATGTTCGTACTTCTAAAGCCATCAAAGTGCATCTAAGTATACTGTAATGTGATGTTCCCTCCCTGATCTGATGTTCCAGGTGTGTATCTGCCTGGACCGCTACATGGCAGTGGTCCACCCAGTGCTCTTCACTGGTATTCGAGACAATAAGATCCGGATTGGCATTTCCGTGGTGGTCTGGGGCCTCATCCTGGCTTACGGCCTCACCAAGTGCATCCTGGGAGTCATGAGCGTCAACGAGGTCTTCAGCGGTGTCATCCTCTTTTCCTTTGCGGTAATGATCTTCTGCAACATCTCCATCATCTGGGTCCTCCGGCGTTCCGTGGTGGGAAAGGAGGAGATGCACCCGGTGAAGAAGAAGGCCTTCAAGATGGTGCTGATCATCCTGGCCATCATCGTGGCCAACTACCTGCCGCCGGTGGCTCTCATGCCCTTCGTGTCATACTACTCGTTCATTGTGTTCCGCTGCCAGATCAGCATCAGCGTGTTCTCCATCATGGATCTGAGCTGCAGCATCGAGCCCCTCCTCTACATCACCAAGATGGAGCGTGTGGAGGGCATGTGCTGCGGACGCAGCTTCTCCAAGAACCCACAAGATGTCAAGGTGTGATCATGGACTGCCTTCAATCATACATTAACTAGTTAGGTTAGGTTTTGTTAAGTTTCTTTCCATCTCAAAAAATGTTTTCATAAATTATACTGTGATTGTATTGTGATTTGAACCAAGGTACATTATTCCTTTAAGAGGTGGGTTAATTCTCCACATGTTCTTACTAGAAACCCTTCTCGTTAACACTTAAACATCTTTTTGTCCGTTTTAATGACAGCCTGGGGCAGAAGCTGGTTTACGGAGCACTGATTAAGCACTAAGCCGGTCATTAATTTAGCCTCGCAATCAGGAATGCACTGTGGGACCAATTAGCAACAGCGTAATGAGCGGGCATGGACATTATGTAAGTGGTTAACAAACTAAATACATAACACACTGTAATTAATAATGGAGCACACATAAGTAGTGTAAAGACTGCACAATGATGTAAGTAACAAGTCGCCTAATCAGAGTTGTTTGGGAGAAATTCAATATATATATAATAATGATATAAATTAAACTCTCAGACTGATAAAAAGTGATAACAATTAAAAAAAAACTTCTTGTGGTTTAAATGATGCAAATGATGTGGTTTGCTCTTTTTTCAGAGTGGATATGCAGCATTTTTCATTTCTAAATAACAATGTGTGCATAAAAATGTCCATGTATGATGAACGACCACTGACAAAGACAAACATATAAAAATCTTTATTCTGATCAAAACATAATAAATGGAATGTTTCCTAGTTGTGTCATTTTACAGTACGTGTGTCTAAAACATGAAGTGCTGAATTATTTGTTTTTGAATTTCATACTTTGATTTTAAATACTTACGTTTTTAATTAAGGTGCTACAATTATTTTAGACACTTCTTAAGGCAAAGGTGAGAGGAATTTGCGCTTGGCAGGCACGTAGGAATGACACCACAGGTAACAGCATCATGTCTGAGTCATTTTTATCTGTAATTCCTTCAGACTTTCCAGGCTGGCTTCAGGTCCATCTTCTGAGCTCACATATCCAGGATAAGTGGGGTAAAACTGGGGAGCTGATGGCTTAATGGCGTCACCTCCGGTCTCTGATGATGGAGGTAGAAACAGAGGTATCAACTTTGCGTGAGCGTAGTCGATCTCAAAACCCTCAAAAATAAGCCCCGTCCCCCAGGAACCCAGCCCCTCCTCAAGAAGCCTCGACACCTCCCAGGCTGCGAGCACCAGCTGCTCATAGTCCCCTTTTTCTAGTCTGAATATATCAGAGGTCAAAGGTCGACGTGGGACCAGCACAGTAAAGCCAGGGGAGTTGGGAAATGGAGTGAGAAACGCCACGTGATACTTGTCTTCCCACACCCGCCACTGCTGCTCCTCCCCACGGACGATGCGTGAAAACAACCCGGAGTCAGCCGGATCGTCCCCAAGGAAAGTCAGATCGGGCGGAGCGTCAGGTGACGGGAGCTTGGCTCTGATCTTGGTCTGGATCTCAGTCAGGCCGGAGTCACTCCACCTGGGAGCAGTCCTGGAGGTGCAGTAACCTGGGTCATGGGCGTTGTGCTCCTCATCTCCTGCCAGGTGAGGGCGCCACTCTGCGTCCAGACCATGTAGAGGGAGGACTAGGATCTGAAATATATGTATATTTAGGTACTCAGACTCTGATTTGACTGGCTTTGAATTGAATCGCTCCTGTGTTCACCTCAATCAAAGCTTTTTTATTTGCTGTTTTACATGCCTGTGGGTGGCTGACTGGCTTAGTTGTGGTTCAGAGCGTTTCACTAAATGTTTTTTAGTACCTTACAGAGTCACGTTCAGTCACACGCTAAATTTACTGTGGTTGTTCTGTGAGAGGCAACACTGCTGCAGCGAAACCGGATGAATTTGAAGGAAGGCGATTCATAATGGACTGTGTATGGTGTCACTGTACTCCCTTGCTTTTTAATTCCTTCAGCAAATGATTAAAAAAATAATAATAATAATAATAATAATTTTTCTAGTTATCTGTTTGCAATTTCCTACTATATTTGAAAGAACAAAGCCTTTAGTGACAGACATTGTTTTTATTTTGACAGATGCTTTATCAAAACCTCATGGGAGATGTAGTTTTTGATACTAATATGCATTCCTATGTGTCTAAGATGGCAGCTGCAGATACAAGTACTTACTAGTAAAATAACTGTTTGCAATACGAGGGGAAAACTCATAGTCAAACACTTGCAACACACTCTTCATGCAGAGGTGGTACTGCACAGCCAAGCACTCTATCCACTTGTCAAAACAAACACCTCACCTGGGCAGGTCTGTCTCTGTGGGGTCTGCTGACCAGCGCACACCTCCGCACTGCCAGCCTGTCACACAGCAGCTGTGAGACGGCTCTCGCCCCCAACAGCCAGGATAAAAACTGCTGCTTCTCCAGGTGGAAGATGCTGCCGCCCGGCCTCCCAGGGGGGCTGCTCTCCAGGATGACAGAGCCTGGGGTCCAGGGCCGGGGGTGAAGGTAGGCCACCAGTCCCTCCGACTCCCAGATGACATGACGGGGAAGAGTGGACATCCTGTTGAGTCTGAAGGCAAATATACAGCAGATTAGATACACAATTAGGGGATACCATTATGTTACATCCCTATGATCTATATGAACTACATGAGACTGTGAACACATTCAGATACAAAACATGTCATTGACTAACTGTCTGTGGTTAATATGACAAATATTTACAACAAATATTTCTGTGCTTATGCACTATTTACTTACAAATTCAAGACAGGGATACTTTTAGTGTGATATTTACTTTTGTAGAGGATCTCAGTACTTCTGTCACCAACTATAATAAATACACAACTGTTTCACAAGACAGTTTTGTTCCTATATGACAATGGAAAAGATAATTAGATGATGGCGATAATTTATAAAAAAAAATGTTTAGCAATATTAATGTAGTTATTTCAATGTTTGAGCTGATTTGTTGTTCCCCAAAAGAGACAACTAGCTGCACACATTAGAAGTAGCGTTAGCTAAATTAGCTTGTCTCAAAGACATAAGTAGCAGCTTTCTCTGGGATTTATCACGTCCAGCCACAAATGTCGTGTCCATGTTGTGTATAGTTATACATCAGCTGCTTTAAGTTCAGTTAAATCTGTCAAACTACAACCCAGATTACTATGACTGGCTATCACAAGAGTTAACTTAAGTTAGCTAGCTAGCATAACTTTGTTTACCAATTTCGACTTCAACCAGAGGTCACATTACAGCGACACGGGGGCTAATAAGTAAGTGACATGTATGCCGATTGTACCTTCATATCGAAGTCAATCAGAAAAGCCACTGTGATTGAGTAAATATAACTTTAAGCGTTAGAAAAATAGCTCCCTTCTATAAAACATCATTTTTTTTTAATGGAGTTTGGCTGAAAAGTGTGTCCCCTCGAAAAACCGCCGGGGTGCAGTCGGTATTTTAACGTTAACAATTCAGATAAATCGATCTGACCTACCTTCTAATAATGAAGCTTGCAAACAGCATAAAATAACTTAGGAAGTGGGACTGAAACCGACCTTTTTCCTACTTCTCTCTGCTCGAAGTAAGAAGTGGCGTAATAAGCAGAAACAGCTATAAAAATAAAAAGAGCGCTTCCGCGGCGCCACATGTGTCAGAGCTGAGCAGAGAAGCGAAACTGGGACATTTCTAAACCATCAGTGTGATCACAGAAGTCACTCATGAACATTAATATCGGACTCATGTCAGTTTTCCTGAGTTTCTTCTTCTTTTGCCTTTTCTTGCCGTTTGAAAGGTGAAATACTGCCACCTAGTGGCCTGGAAGGTAACAATAGAAAACCCACTGACAGGAAAAACACAACATTTTCTCATCTAAACTAGTTTTAGTTTTATTTACATGACTATTATTGAATGTCCAAAAAAAAAAATGTGATAGACTCAGTAGCACATGTTCAGCAAATTCTGACTGATCCCTGTGTGCACAGTTCAGCTGGATTATTATTATTGACCTATTTTATTAAGTGGTTGATTAAAAGAACCACTTAATTTGGTCTCAGCACAAAATGTATTACACTACACTACTCAAAATGAGTATGTTAGGATATTTCAGTGTGCACATTTCATTTGACTTTTTATTGCATATCCATCCATGCACATGGGTATATGCACCCACATACTCATATCCCTAATTAACTTTGAGTTCTGCATAATGATGATAATAGATCTAAGTCAGTCTAACATCTCTGACTGCCCAGATGAACTTAAACATGTCGACTACGACTTCTCATTTTTACTAAACATCTGACAGTCCAATAAAAATAAAATAAAATTCTGTTAACCCTACAGTAACATGTTTTGTTGATCAAAAGCAGTATGTGTGTGTCTCAGAGTCTATTGATTACATTTCCTTCTGGACCAAATAAAGTTTGTGCTTTTACTTCTGCTGACTCAAAACAGATGAGAACATTTAACATGTGGCTCTATAGAATCAGTGAAAAAGTCTGATACACTCAAGCGTATTACATTCAATAGCCTTGTATTTATCTTGGCTATGTAATCATTACAACAGTAAAAATAAAATAATAATAATAATAATAATAATAATAATAATAATAATAATAATAATAATAATAATAATAAGAACACACACATTTCAGCCATTGAATGCCTTCATCAGGACAGGACGTGACTCCAGATCTTGATCCTTGTGACTCGTACTAAAACTCTACATTTGTCTCTGCTCAGACGTTTCTAATTTCTGCATATCTTAAACATTAAAATGCAACAGATTTGAGTTAATAACGAGTTTTACAGGAGAATAATTAAAGTCAAACACTGCATGTTTCATTAAATCAATGATTTAAAATGTCAGCATAAGATGGATTCAGTGGATTTCAATTTATTCTCCATCATTACAGTAAAAACTTCAACGTTAGCTTCTTTTTTCTGAAAACATGAACCCAGGAAGTTTTTTTGTTTGTTTGTTTAACACCAGGATGAAATGAATGTCGATGAAGATCTCCTGTGTGTCCAACTCCTGTCGTATTTTGTATGGACGGCAGATCTGACACACTGAAAAAAGCTCAAGTCATCTTGGCTCCGACTCGACACTCGGTCGTCATGACCTGTGTCAACACAGCTGGTCGCCATGTGACCTGTGAACACACACCTCCAACAGTGTGCCCTGACAGCCTGACATCAGGTTCTGACATCTCCAGCGTCAGGATATTTTGGGGCCAGGCCTTCGACCGAGTGTTTTTACCTCTCCGACAAGAAACATCTCTAACGGAGACATCCACTAGAGGCTGTGCTTCAGGAGCCTCTTGATCCTCTTAGTATCAGATATTAGTCACTCAATGTGTGTCCTGTTTCTAACACAGTCCAGACCTTTGTTTGCTGAAGTGACAGCAGGGGACGCTGTTGAGCTGCTAAGCAAAGAGGAATTTTAAAAAAAAAAAAAAAGGTAAGAAAAAACTGGTAGATTCAGAAGGTTCAGAGACAACTTTAACACAATATCCTTTAAAAGAACAACAAAAAAAACCCTGTGACTCATGACATGTTGTCTGTCTGAGTGTCTGTTGCAGCGGAGCGTGAATTCCTCTTATCTCTACCTTGTTCTCAGAAGTAAGATGGTTTCCTCTTTCTGCAGAATGTCAACACAAAGACACCTCCGCCCACTTCTCAGTTACTACGAAATGACTCACTACACACACACACACACACACACACACACACACACACACACAACTCAACATTTACCTAGACAGAAATCTAACCTCAGTTGTAAAGAAACAAGTGAAATCTTTTTGAGGAAGTGAGGAGCAGACAGATGTCCGTCCTCAATTTTCGTTCTAAATGTCTGACACCTCACACTGCTCCTCGCAGAGTTTGACATATCGCACACATTCGTACCATTATGTGTGCAAAACGGCGAGCGGGTTTTCACTGCACTCCTGAACCTCTGCATTGGTGGTCAATAAAAGGAAGAAGAAGAAAAAAGGGAACACTGTGCTCTGAGGCAACACAGACAGGGTACACTTTGTCTCTGATAATGCAAACAAGGACAAAACGCAGGCAGTTTGTCAAAAACTGTCTCAAGCGCCTGTTATTGTCTCTCCCTCAGAGAAGCTCAGCTGTATATATCCTGTATTACAAGTTATGAGGATACATGTGCTGTACGGTCATTTTATTCCATAATGTATGATCAGAATAAGTGTTAACTCCTTCGGTTTTCATGTGGTCTCACATGAAAGACAGTGGAGCATGGTGAACAGGCGGTCGTCCCACTTTCTGGTAGTAAATCTGTCTTCCTAATCTGCAGCCCGTGACCTCAGTAATGAGCTCAGCTGCTCGGAGATCCTCTGTGGAGCGAATCTGCTGAAGACCAGCGCGATGATTCACTCAGCCGGAGTGGGCTGAGGGTCACGCTGGGTGAAAATCTAGGAGAGGAGTACAGAAATACCTCAACGAGATGCCTCAGAAGTGCTCCAGCTTTTGGGCTCGGTTTTTAACTAGATTGTGGTGTGAAGAATCTACTAATTACAGGGCGTTTTCTCCATCACACACAAAAAAACTACTTAGTTACAGCAATTTAAATGCCTTCAGATGGTTATTTTATGATTACTGCCTCGCAGTTTTTTAGGTTAACTGATGCAGGGCGGAGGTGTAAAGGAGGCTCACTGACACAGGATGTGTCACAACAAACTCTTGTGCCATAATCCAGCCAAGATGTCTGAAGAATGACTCTTAACCACAAAACCGTTTGATTGGTCAACTACGAGAGGAAGAAGGATTCTTTGATAGGAGTGAAACTGAAAGATCGCTCCTGGGGTCATGAAAGAGTTAAAAATGGAGGAACTGGTCCTTTTTCTTTCTCTGTTCAACTGAATGAATTTCACTACCATCCATTAACCTCGTTTAGGGAACGTCTGAGGCCTTCAGCCATGTGTAGTTTATGAGCATGTCTGGCTCTACTGGGTCATGCTGACAAATGGCAGGAGCTGTTGCAAAGTCTCATGTGGTCGAACCTGCTGATGTGGCAGTCGCTCCTGTAACCCTTCACCTGTTCTCCCTCCACATGCAACATAGAGTATTAGGGAGCTTCCTCACATGGTGTCTGTACTCGCTGGGGAAAAAACATACAGCAAATCACTGTTTCCTCCAGAGTTTTACTGATGTCATGAGGGGGAAAACGTCTGAATCATCCCTGAGATCATCGTCGGTGTCCAAACTTCCAAACAGAAGTCAAATTGTATTCTCCTCCGTGGAATATGAGTCGACTTTTAGTAAATACAAGGAGCTCAGCAGCGTCACTATCCATATATTTAGCCAAGATAGACTGTAAAAGGTGCTTGTTTTACCTTTCAGCACATGAAACATTGTGTCTTGTTTGTGTATTTCCACTTTCTGATTTCTTTGTATTGCAAATTAACACATTAGGATTGCAAATTCATATAGCTGCTGCCATGATGCCCACAACTCTGTGCGGCTGAACTTCCAGACACCGCAGTGCTTTTAGCTAAATGCTAACGTTGTACACCCAGCTCAGTCGCAAGAATACAGTGTTAGAGGCTTAGGTTTTCATGCAGACCAGGGATATGTCCAATATTTCCCAAAGTACAACATCCACATCTCTACAGTGTCATGTAATGTTCACATCAGATGATTAAGAGCTGACCTTGATTACTAGACAGGATTTTAAGCACAGCACAACATCAAAAACCTGAACATAAAGAAACGTAGAAACACATAGACATCGGCAGCATTTATTCTGGTAACTGGATTGGTACATTATGCTAACTTGCTACTTAGCATGAAAGACAAAGGAGGCTACAGCTGAGGCTGATCATAATACCATTAGTGTCAGTCATAAACCCACGGAAGCTTTACAATCTTGACCTGCTGATGGTGGGAGAGGTCCAGATCCACGGACGGCACCAAGTCTTGAAATTTTACCTCCACCATGGAGGTCGTGTTTTCACCTGTATCTTTATTAGTTATTTAGATTTCTATGAGACTTGGATGGAGGCTGGATCTCAGCCCAGAATAGACCCAATAAACTTTTGGTGTGGATCCGGATAAAGAGACAGACCTAATCTATATTTAGGACTAATGCAATAATCAGGTGTATCTAGGTGGTTATCTATGAGTGAGTACAATTTGATGCAGATCCCAGATCCGGTGGGCATAAATTATGGTTAAGCAGTTAAGGGTGTTGCTAACCTTGCTAATACCATTCAGGAGTTATCGGCTAAAATGTAAAGTTGGCTGCAATACAACCATGTTCTGGTTGCAAGTGAAAGGACATCTTAAATGTTAAAGGCAAATTTATTCATTGATTTATTGGTTTTATTCAATGTAAGAGGCGTCATTCAGCACTAGAGATGACAGTAGTTATTGTAAACTGGTGAACAGAACAACCACTCTATATTCTGTTTGTCAGTGAAAATCGGTCGAAATGAACAACAGTGTTAAATGTATGAAGGTTGTGGACTTCCCTGTGTTACAGTGTTGAGTAATGTCAAGGTTATGTTATTGTAAAGTTGTAATGAAACTTGGGAGCAGTCGCTCTGCACATTTTTCGGCCGACACGCGTCAACATGAGTGTCAGTCCAGTCTGTTCCTGGTGTGACTCTTCATCCATAAATAAAAGTTCATTTCACACACATAATGTATCAATATCAGCGTGACAGTATCCACAGCTCACACAAGGTTATCCAGCACGTGTTCCCTAATGTGTCCACAGTTTAAAATTGGCCAGGAATAGACCAGAGATCAGCCCACAGGCGGAATATCAGAATGTGCCAGATTGCTTTGCTATCACTGACTTACAGTAGAAAAAACTAAGAATAGCCGTACAGCCTTACTGGGTTTCACCCCTCGGTGAGCCGACGGCCATCAAGTCAGAGAATGTCATTTGAAATAAGGCTGAGGATTCTCTGAGCAGTCTAAACTTCAGGCTGTGCGAGTGAATTGTACCCTTCTAAGACCGGTTTTACTGGTTGGCTCCAGGCAGAATGTCTAAATAGATGTCACTTTTCAAGAGGGAAAAGAAATTAGAGGAGGGCTTAAAGATACGTACGCTACGTGGCCAGTTTAGAAGGTACACTGAGCTTAAACCAACGCAAAAGCACTTCAAGAAATCCAGTTGTCATGATAGAAGATATAATGACAAAATATTAGAAACACTTCTCATCACCACCAACTACAGCCTGCAAAAAGACCACAAAGTTAAACGTGTCAATCCAACACTTACAGAAGCCGCTTTGACTACAAAGCGGTATGTTTTGTGTTGTATGTAAATAGAACAGACCTCAGTTCAGACCAACTCAGTCATGACAAAGTAAGACACATGACTGCACACAAACAGATTCTGGTCTCACAGGGTCTTTGTCCAACGAAGGACACGACAGAAAATGACCCCGCGTCAACTCCGCCGTGCATAAATGAGCTGAATGAAACGGTTGTGATCCTGATTACTACGGACTGCAGAGGAATGTGACAAGACAGGAATAATCTGCAGGCTTCGCTCGGAGGCACCGCGCCTCACCCACGATCAGCTCGTGTGGTTAAAAACTATTTCTCTCCATCTGACGATCACTTCACAAACCTCTCAACCTTCGCAGGGCATGTTGGGAGTTTCCTCTCGCAGTAACCAGACTCCACACACACGTGAACTTCAGCTTCACCCCAGGTGTTTCAGATCATATCTCACGTGAGGATGACACTCTCTGTATCTCTTTCTCTAGAGCAGGATCCACCTGCCGCTGAGTAACACGTAAACGCACCTGGGTTATCAACCTGTTGAGAAAGAGATCATATTTTAGATCATTAACAAGGCAGGTATGAGTATTCAGAGTAGTGAGTGTGAGAAGAGTCAAAAAGTCAAAGTTATTGGATTTTCATGTTTGTGAAGTTTATATATAACACCTACATTTTAGATGGTTCACACAGCTTTGTAAAAGTAAAGTCCAACCACTTTTAAGCTACCAAAATAAAAGCATCTTAACTGATACTAAATGTGTTTTTTTACATCATGACTATTTAATGTTCGTTCATTTCAACTCAAGAGAGACAAACAAATGTTGCCGGGGATTGTTTCAAATATTAAAAAAAAAATCACCAGTTTATGTTGAAAATGAAGCACATTTCACAAAGTATATCTAAATGCAGTCATGCTCCAAACCTTGAAAACATAAAAAAAGAAGCATTTTCCAAACTTTAAAGACTTTGTTTGAACCTGACAAGAGGAAATCACAACAATTCAAAAACAGAGATCAGATTTAGTCATTTTATCAACTATTATTTCAGGTTTCAGGTGTTTACAGGTGTTCTGATGGAATTATTTGAAGGGAAACATGTAAGAGTCACAATAAAGTCGACTTTATTATCTTTGTCTCTCGGCCTGCAGCTGGTTCGCTCTTCTTATCTTTGTCTTCTCAGGACAGCGAGGCCTCGCTACTGTGGAATCTGCCAGGGAGGAGTGACTTGTGTGTGTGTTCGCTTCAGGGTTTATTTTTCTTTTTTACTGCTGAGACTAAATTTACACAGCTGCTTGACAGTAGTCAGCACACTGAGCTGACTCAACCACACACCCACACACACACACACACACACACACACACACACACACACACACACACACCCTGGTATCACTTTCAGGGATGCTACACTTGACTGTTTTTTCCTGAGGAGGCACAACAAATCATCAAACCAATCCTCACTTCAAATATTGCTGAAATAAGAAACACTATGTCAACTTATATACCATTTTGATATCAGTAACACAGGCTGTTCATGCTCTGAAGGTGGCTGATTTCCACATCTGTGGCACTGTGGACCGAAACATCTGTAGCTCAACCCCCCACATGTTGTGTTTCCTTCCATCCTGTGTCTTTGACATCCGCCTGCGAGAAGTGTGAGACTGGTCAGTGTCGCCTGGTTTCGCAATTACAAGGCCCTTCTCGTAACACTTATGCCCAGGTGTTTCTCGCTTTCGTCCCCCCACCTCTCCTTTCCTGACAGAAAAATGCAGATTTGGCTCCAGGCAGTGACACAGGGACTTCAGTTCTGCTTTTTGCACCTTAAAATTAACAAGTACTAACTTGTTTTCTAAGTCAGGGGAAACTTTACACACACACAAAGTGACATTTTGTGTGTGGGTTAATAAGAGTGAGTAAGATTCATAGCAGTCTTGAAGAATGACCGTCTAGTCTTGTTCCAGAATCTAATATATCTTGCAACCAACAGGTATGTTCCGGTCTTCCCTCCATCCTGTGTTCACACCCCTTTTCCTGGCACTGACACACAAGCTTTATTTCACTGCTGTTTAATTAACAAAACCAAACAAAGCTTAGACGCAGAAGCTGTGTGACTCATGTGTGGAACATGCAAATATTAGTACAGTAAACAGTAGTAAGGACAGACGGGGAAAGAACACTGAACATTCCCCTACACCTTCTCCAGTTGTATGTTTTATATTTCCCTTCTTCAAACCAGACTAATAATGCACACAAGTCATATTTAGAGCTTTAGATTTTACTGTGCTCATATTTGAGATTATAGGTTTTCCCCTTATACACAACATGTACTACTGTCAGCACAACTACATGTCAATACTTTTGATAGAAACCATATTTTGTTGTACATTCAGCAGGATGGTTTTCACACTTTTGTAATCATGCTACCTTCTTGGTTTATGTATCAAACATTTAATAACAGCTTAATACTTGCTTATATGATATAAACTAGCTGATAAATCATTCTATATGAATTTTGGAAATCAATTTATCATTAAAATACCTGGCACAATCATTCATTCCTTCTCAAACTGCAGCGTCTTATACCTTTAATGTTTAGATTTTCAGTCACTATGACAACCATCTTATTTTAACTGCTGACTGGATTAAAATTAGCAACATCAATGTTAAGTCCCGTATTTTCTGACATTTAGACTCCTGTTAATATGTTGATGTCAGTAAAGCACATCACACACACACACTTCACTTGAGCACTGATAGATGTTTATTAGAAAAAGATGAGCTTTTTTACAAGCCAAAAGAGTTGTGTTAAGACACTCCACACTACTCCAGACGTTATCATGTTTAATGCAGCATTAAATAACAAAAAGCCACGATCAGCAAGAAAAAGGAGGTGAAAACTATATACACAAAACAAAAAAGAAAACATGGTGACAGTGTAACATCAAGATTTCATTAATATGTTGAGGCCCCTTTCTGGACTTGAAGCTGTTAAGAAGAAGGTCATGGGGTGACACTGGGTTAAAGAGGAGTGGGTAACAACAAGGTAGACGTGGTATCTCACTTTAATGACACAAGAGTTTACTGAAGCTGTGCTTAGGTTTGGATATCGACTGATACTGTGAGGGAATATCTTGTCAAAAGGGTCACAAATACACTACACTATCGGGAGCTACGGTGAGTCATGATTCGCATGCCTAGTCTACAACGACAAATATACAGCCTGCCAGTTTGTACAAGTACTGCTATTAAGACAGGAAGTACATTATGGGGAACTAACAGGGGACTGGGAGACAAGCATGTACAGATGCTTCACCTGACTACCTCCCAGCCCCCTGCTCTACACTAATCTCATCAACTTTCAGAGGCTTTTCACCGTCCATCCAGCCATTCCCTCTTTCCTGGTCAGTAGCGAGTTTCATACATCCACCCTTGCATGCCGTTCTTCTAATCCTGAAGTGGACTTTGCTATGGCATGCGAGTAATGGAGTAGAAACACCGCAGTCACTACTCTGCAACAGCAGACTATGCTTTGCACACAATCTGGTTACTATGCCACTGAGCTCGTCTTTCCACGGCGGTGCTTACGGACTTCCTCCATCAGGTCCTTCAGGTACTGAATCTCTCGGCTGATGGATTCCGCCTTCTCCGTCAACTCATGGTTCCTCTTCTGTAACCCTTCGAGCTCTGTAGAAAGCAACTCCTGTTCGACCCTCTTCTTCTGTCTGTAGCGAGTGGCTGCTGTCTTGTTCTGCTCCATCTTCTTTATTTTCTTCTCCACCACCTTTGGAGCACCAGACACCGATTTGACCTTGGTCTTGGCAGAGGGGGAGGAAGAATCGGCAGGCTCTGGTTTGGAGTAGGGTTTGGTCCTGGAGGATCCAGCTGTTAAAGAGGGGGTAGGAGGAGGGGAGGGATGTCGAGTAGGTGAGCTTACAACTGACTCAATGCCGGAGTCGCTGTCGCAATCGCTTGATGAGGAAATTTGACTGGACTGGTCGGGGAGAGACATCAGGGAGGGCTCGTCTTTGTTGGTGAGCACCACCACAATGTGGCCAGAGGGGGGAAGAGAGAGCACAATGGGGCTGGTGGTCTGAATGCTTCCACTGGGATCTGGAATAATGGTGGCTGTGAGGGGTGTGGCTGTTTTCTCCACATCCAGGACATCGACTTCACTCCCCAGCTCTAATGTGTAGGCTGGAGAGGGGGGAGTTGGCAAGGGAACTGGGGAAGGAGGCTCAGACTTCATAACAACCTCCTGATGTGGACCCAACTCCATCTTCTTGGCCTCAGCTGCCACAGGGAGAGGGAGCTCCAGGGGCAGAGCGGGGATACTGGGCAGGGACAGGCCCAGCTCCAGATTCATGTGGGACTCTAGGGAGGCCAGGATATCCTCAGGGGAGCTGGGAGACTCATCAGAGGAGCAGGACCCAATGAGGGAATCCAGGTCAAATTCACTCAGATCAATTTTTTCTGTCACCCAGTCCATGCCCGCAAACTCATCATCTGCTGACAGAGAAGATGTATTCATTAATATTTGATGAAAAACAATTGTGATATACATCAAGTGATACACGCAAATCACTTCAAGCATTAAGAGTCCTATCTGGTGATCGATTTGCAAAAACTGCTGGAATGTATTTCACGTCATACTCAGTGCCTTAATAATAATGTATTCGATGATGACCTCAAGCACAAGTCACGTTTTGTACGCCTAGGACACGTGGAACCTTGAACTTGTACGCAGATGCTAAGAGCCACACTGATCTTCAAATTAATGACTGAGAACACTGCAACAAAGAGATGAGTCATTGTGTGCCTACACTTTACAAAACCAGTTCAAGGCAGTCTCAACTGCACACTAGAGCCACACCTGCCAGCTGCTACCCAATGACTGTTCTTCACAACACACCACACCTACCAGCTACTCATTTGCACCTTGAATGTGAGTCTCTCACAAAGTGTGTGGTGTGTAAAGGGACAAGAATGTTTGCCTTAATTTCTGACTACAGGAGTATCACAATGTGGCACCGGTTTAAAAAAAAAGAAGGGACATTGTGACTTTATACAAACCACAATTGAACATCTACAACGTGCTGCCTGCAGGGCACCATTACTGCTTTACCAACACAAAACCACCCACATAAAATATTTACAGCTGGCCTGAAAGCAATTTGCATTCCCAACTTCAATTTTAAAAAGGGGAGTGGTGGAAACATTCTAGCTCCCAGACTTTTTCCCCCACAGACGTTTTCAGCGTCATGTAATTTCACTTTGTAAATCGGCATCATTTAATTTAGAGCTAGATTTCACTCCATATCTTTATCCATTCTCATGCAATTTCTGCTCACCTCAACTGAAACATCCTGCTTTACAAACAAGGAAATCTCACTTCTCGCTCACCTTTACCATCGTCTGCTCCAACTTGGGCGTCGAGCAGGTCGCTGGCACCCAGCCAGGTGAGGGACAGGGAGTCCGCTCTGGCCTTGGTTCCCAGGAATGAGGACGTGGGAGGAGAGGGAGGTGGGGAGGCAGAGGAGTGTGGGGAGGACGACAAGGTCTGGTAGGGAGACAGGGAAGACGCATAGGAGGAGAAAGAGAGGGGGGGCGAAGCTGGTGCCTTCCCCTCTAGAGAGGAGGAGGGAGAAAGAGCTTCTTCTTCATCTTGGTCCAGAAGGGGCCCCATGGGGTCAGCCGTCAGAAACGAGTGCCCTGTGGACAAAGACGTCCACATTTAGTATCATAACATATTAGTATTTTCAAGTTCAGGTGTCAAGTTAATTGATTTGCCACACTTTCTAACTTGGAAGTAGTGTTTTGGGAACATTTGTCATCACAACACCAACCTAAGTACAGGGCCTCCACGTCCTCCAAGGCCAGCTGGAGTGTCATGGCTGCTGCTGGTCAGTGGTAGTCGTAAAAGGGTGAATAAAGACAGAGGAGTGTCTGCTGACGATAGGAAGTCGAGCGGTTCGGTACTGCTGTCGACTGCAGCAAAGCTGAGGGTGGTTGCTGAGAGAGACCTGTGTGAAAAGGAGATGCAGAGATGCGAGGCATGTTATGGAGAGGAAAAAAAGGACTACACAGTTTCAGCACTGATGTATTTCGGGTTTAATTTTCAGCAGAAACGTATTGACAGCTGCTGCCAAACTAATGAACATCCACCACTACACAACAAGCCTCAACAGGCATGTTTAATCTTAAAATAAGGGTATAGGGGAACAATGAATGAATTATAAATCACGTGGCTAGTGATACTTTGAAGGGATCCAACTACATCTATGTATATTTCAAAACCTCGCCATAGTGTTTGTACTTCCTGGAAAATATTTCGTGAACAACAGCCATCACGCAAACTTTCATATTAGCTGTGTGCTCAGGGTGTTAATGCTGTTAGCGCCTCTCATGAGGGGGAGGGGAGGCTAATTTTGGCTAATCTCTTTCTCTGAAGTGTCAAAGCGGCGTTGATGGGAAACGCCCCGCCCTCCACCGGGGGATAATATTACCTAATTTGGTCATGCTTTGCCGGTAGCCCCGCCCTCCTCAACGGCTGACGGCGAGGATGTGGGAGGGCAACCGCCATTTTCACAACAGAGCCATCTGTGCGAGGGCTGAGTGAAAAGGACAGTGCGCGCCATTTTGGACACGCCACGTTGTCAAGTGTTAAGTACACACAAACACTACCGATGTTGGGGAAAAAACTGCGAACAGCCTTGTTGTCGCTGTAAAAAAATATACACGAGAGGTTTAACAATGAGTCGCTTTCTACCGAGAAAAACGTTAAAACACAACGCCGACTACAAAAAGACAAGGACGAGAAACTGTCGCGCCGGCTGGGACCTACATTATCTACTTCAACTGACAGCCTGTAATCTGACACTACCATCAACCCCAAAACAGGAAATGAAGCTACACATCTGGAGCCAGCTGTAAATTAATCCTATCCGCGGTGTTGTGTGATACTGGATGACATCCAGCGGTCTCAACCGCACTCAACAAGTCTGTTAACTTTATCTACACTAGTCCGTGAAGTTGACATTTGTGCCGGTCGAAGCCAGACGCACTCGCGTTGGTGAAATGTATTGAAAAGAAACTTACGCCATTTTGCCAGAAATAGCCAGTGCACTTAGCCGCTGCACTGCCGGGTTTTTGCCGCTGCAAGGATAGCCGCACGCCTTCACTCTGCCATTTTAGCGCGGGAGATCGTCCACGGTGCGTCTGGGATTTCTGTTAATGTTGTGGGATCGAAGGACGGGCGGGCGAAGTGACGCTCTCATATATAGTGCCGAAACACCGCCGGCCGCATTCCTCCGCGGTATCACTCCGCAGGAGCGTTTGTTTCCGTTGTAAGCAGCAGCACAGATGGGAGGAGTTTTCTTTTCAGAAAAGTGAATTTACAAGCAACGACTAAACAAAGCCCCGTCCCGCTTGGTGAGGGTTGTAGCGTAGAGTTGACCCAAACACGCGAACCACCGCGATTGCTCCGCTCGACTCTTGCTTGCGATTGGTTAGATGTATAGAGCGTCTATACAGCTGACAAAATAGACCCATATGGGGCTTTAAGCACGAAGTGCCAAATGTAGGTCAAATCCAGAATGTAAACATTAAAGATGGAGCCGCTTTCTGACTCTTCTACAAATGTCAGTGTCGGATGAAGAGGCATAGACCTTAACTTAGATTACATAATACAACTTCAAGATACTTTTCCATCGTGAAAAAAAAGTATTTCAATGTAGATATAGCACTTTATTTTATTTTCCATGTGCAGTTATTTTTGAGGCATGTTTCTAATTAAATAGTCAAAACAGTTACATTTAGCCTGTTTGACTCCCCCCTGCATCCATCCATCTATCAAAAAACTACAGTTAATGATTCTAAAGTATTATTTATAGGCTTTTTTTAAAGTCACTAAATCATGTTGTTGTGTATAAATTAATGTTCATGATCTTTTCTTCACCATTTCTCCGGACTGTTCCTGCACCAGAGCTTTAGACTGTACTCTTATATCAGATGTTGGTATATTTCTGCATCAGTAACATTCAGTCTCTCTTGAGAATTCATTGCAGCTGTTGGTTAAACTCCATGAACCCGGCCATCATGGTTTACTGGGGTGAGAACCAGACTGCCCTCTGGTGGTTAGTTGTGTGTAGTGAAATGCATTTCAAATCAAGTCTTTTATGACAATGTGCAACAGCGCACCTAAATAATAAATAATACCAAATACTTAAACCTTGAGAGGTTAAACAAAACAAAGTTCACAAGTGTCTTAAAGGCAAAGATTTAATAGAAAATTCCAGATGAATAATATTAAAAAAAAGCATATTACAAAACCATACACACACATTTTTAATAATTATGTCTGGTCCAATTAAAACTTCAAGATCAGTTCCAGTCTGAAGATGCAACAACAGGAGGTTATACAGTAGACAACGTATGTCTTTGAAAAAATGAGATAAAGTAAAGTAGAATATACACATAAAAAGTTAAGTAGAAAAAATATCAGCAAAGAATGGTAATTTACATTTGGGCTATATAAATGTAAATATCTGACAAATTACATACGCATATAAAAGCATGAAGCTGAAATTAGTCAGAAAAGGTCCGTAAACTGAGAAACATTTACTCCACAGAAACTTGCGTACTGTACAAGTCTCTGAGTTGCATGAGCTCATCCAAAGCTGTATTGAGATCCTCTGAGAGGCTGCGGATTTTCCTCGCCAGCTTCGACTCGTGGCCCTTCTTCAGCTTATTACCATCCTTTCCCTGGATGAAGTGCATATCAAGGCCTAGTGCGAGGCCTTGCATCATCCCAGAGGCCTTACTGTTAGCCTCTATGGCTCTGGTACTTCCTCCTCCTGAAGTGGCGAGCTGCACCACCTTGGCCACCCTTGCCGAATCCTTCCTGGCTTCACTCAGGACGGACAGGTCATGCTGCTGTAGCTGCTTCATGCCCTCATCGATGAACTTCAAGCAATTCTGAATATCCTCCATGAGGCACTCGTACTCCTGGAAGGTCTTCTCTATTTTCTTCTTGTCCTGAGTGACGTTGACCTGGAGGAACAGATTTCAGGAGTTTTTGATCAGAGGCTTTTTTTTTGTTCTCTTCCTGCTCCATATCTGAATGAATGTCCCTTGTCTGTCAAACCTTGAGCATGATGTTTTGTTACCAGGATTCTTAGTATGAGGTAGTTATACTGGGTATTTATATATGCATATTCTTTTATATTTCTATTTTTATCTCTGTTTCATTAGTAGCTGGGATAAGGAGAAGGGATAGTTCAAACCTCTGAGTTTTTAACATTTTGTGGAAGTGAAGAAAAAATTACACCTCAAAATTAAAATTCATCATCTACTCTGTTTGCCTGGACATCCATATGTACAGTGGAATACAAAAGCTCAGATTTAATACACCATACCCTTGAAAGCATTGACAGTCTCTTTTGCCACCTACCAAACACAAACCACAAACAAAGCCAAAATGAACCGGTGGAGTGTGTTTTCACATCTGGTCACCTTGTTGGCGATGGCTGCTGATGCACCCGTGATGCCGCCGGCTGCAGCCACGCCGACCCCGACGGCGGTCAGAGCTAGTGAGGCTCCCAGTGTCAGTGGAGACAGGATCACCCCGGCTGCTGCTGCCACACCTCCTGCTACGGTTGTAGCCCCACCTGTGATGCCGGCGATCTTTGTACCCTTTGAAACCTTTAAAAGGGAATGCATCTGGTATAGTTTTCAAAAACGGCAAAAGTATTGGGACAGACTCGTCATGCTCAGTGATACATGATTGATCTGAATGAAACTATGATTGACAGCCATAATTCATTATTCTCAAAAATGGCTAACATTTTGATTATACTTAGATTGACTTGACCTGATGCCATTTTATCTCACTTGGTCTCGTTACCTTGTCCAAGTTGTCAGCAATGCAGAGCATCTCAGCAGTTTGTTCCTTCAGGTCGCCGCCACGTGCAGACAGCAGGAGGTTGTAAACCTGGATGCCCATGTAAAGGTGTTCAGCTTTAACACTGATGATCCTGCAATGTGTTGTGAAAACATTCTGAGTCAGCAACACCACCCAGCCAGGCTCCTAAAGGGCCTTTCATGTACATGTCGACCAACTGCTTGAAAAAAGATGCTTCCATCAGCCTCATATACACTTGATTTCTAGAGCCAGTTAGCAAATATGTCAAATGCTAACATGCTAAGCTAACACAGTGAACAAGGCAAACACAATGCCTGCAAAACATCCACCTATCACCTCTGGTATATTGAGCATATTAGCATTCTGACATTAGCGTTTACCTAAGAGCACCAACCTGCCTCAATTATAGAAATATAAAATGTAACAATTTACTTTGTTTCACTGTATCCTTTAAGTTTGAGGTCTTTGCACAGATCCTTCCAGGCTGTAAGGCAACGACACGGTAAGTTACCAAACACAAGAACGAACATCAAACATATCACATTTCAAACTGGTTTTCTGACTCACGTTTCACAGTCTTCCACCTCTCCAGCAAAGACTTGGTGTCCTGGTTGAAGAGGAGAGATAAAACGCAGCTTCAGTTATATCAGCTTGTTATGGTGAAATATCTGAGTGGTTGTGAAATAGTTACCAGGGTTTCAGGTTTGTCGTCAGCCTGTTCTTTTGGAGATCTTGGAGGAGGCAGAGGAGGAGGTGTTGCTTTACACTTATTATCAATCGACTGTTCAGCCATCACCTGAAAAAATGACAAACCATTCAGCTGTAAGTGAATCAAGAAATAATATATTTTTCGTGTGTGTGACAGGTGTTTGTAAAATAATTTCCACTCGACGATTCCTTATCCACTTTTTACTTTCACTTCAACTTTTTAATCTTATTTAAAAATCACATAGTTGTGATTTCGGCTGCTAGACACCTCTCAGTCTAAACCAAACACCCACCAACAACCACCAGTGCTGCTGAAAATCTAGACAGAAATATTCACGGACTGAGTCACATTCTACAGTTTCATTCATGTTATGTGCACAAAAGTAACTTGTTCCTTCCTCTCTCCTCACAAATGACTGATTTCTCTGGGTTTGAACCACATTCGGGATGAATGTTAGTGCACGACTCAACGAAATATACACCAAAGGTTTAGTCATTTTCAGACACTTTGACGCAGAAACGTTGCATGTTGCGTAATTCTCTCTGAAGCTAAATACAGGGCTTGTGGTTTTGCTTTGTTGAGTAAAATTGTTTGATTTTTACCACATCTAAACTGACTTTTTTCAGTTTTGTGTCATGTGTTTAGCAGTTAGACACACAACCAGAATATCTTGTGGTTTCGGTAGCTGTAAGACATCATGTCACTCACTAGGTTTGCTCATGCTGCACCTGGTAGAGACATTGAACGCTACTTGTCTACAAAATGTTGACTAAATCTTACTGCACATGCGATTTTGAGGTTTCTCTGTGTGCCTCTTGAGATTTCCTGATTTTTTCAGATTCCCTGATCACTCTACTGTTGCAGCGTGAACTAGGAGAGACAAAATCACAACTACTTTGAAACAAAAAAACATTACCGCCACTATTTCCACGTAGTCATTTTCAGACTCAAACCCTCCTGGACTCCTTTTGATGGTGAACTTCTTTGGTGCCACCGGTGGAGGAGCCGAGCCGACCAAACCTCCCTGAGTTTGAATGGGAATAAACAAACATTATAAATAAATATTATAATGAGTCTTTGTATCTGGCACAGTGTTTTGGTGTCAAAGATACAAAGACACATTCTGAGTCTTGTTCCAAAAACATATTCAGGCTTGTTGGGTGTTTGCAAATTCAATCTCATTAGTGTAAAACAGAACATTGCTGAATGTGGAGATCATTGAAGACCAACCTTAGAGGATCTTGTGGGCGACTGAGGGCCGGAGCTGCATTTTATCGGCTTGCTGCCCTCCGTTTTGTCTAGATGTAAAATCTGTGTCCTTGGCGCGGGAAGTGGCTGCCGAAAGAGAGGTGCATCACTCAAGCACTTATGTTGTACAGACTCTATCAATCAGGGCTGTGATCTAGACATCCTCACAAAACTGCTTTGTCGATTCTTATCAAATGCGTCGCAGTGTTTTCAAGCAGTGAGTAAATATGATGAAGACGAAACATTGTTAATCTGCATTCCTGATCTGAACACGGTTTGCTGAGGTTGAATCAAAGACAACTGAACTGTTAATTATCTTGCCAAGCAGGCCAGTGGAGACGGATCACATCTCTGGATGGCACACCCACGACCTGTTTACTGGTTTCACTTTTGCTTTGATTAATAATCCTAAATTACTGTCTAATTTTTACTTCTGCCAACGGGATATCAGGTAGAAATAACGTGACTGCAACCAACAACCTTAAAACACAAAGATAAAAATCAGATCAGATTTATAACAGATCCCCTCCAGATATACGGAATTTCTATAAACGGTTATATAAACAGAATTTCCTTAAATAATATTAAAGAGTTATATATATTAATATTAATAATAGTAATCTGTGTTTTGTTTCTTTTTTTCCTCATGAAAGTTCAAGGAACTGGTTAAAAGTGTGTAAAAAGCACATTCACTTCTCTAATCTATTAATATATGCAACACATGTGAAAGTGCCGGACAAAAGACTGAGTCATTCGCTGGTTTACACTGCACATTACATAAACTTGTTGTGATTTCACTGAAACCTGCTGAAACATGTCTTAACCTGAGAACAGGAATGTTGCTCCTTCAGCAGAACTACATTTTTTTTTTTTTTAAACCTCCACTGTATTCTGTGTCTGCAGAAATCTCAAAAATCTTAAAACAAAAATAATCCATGTGATCATCAGAGCTGCATATCACAACCAGAAACTCTTTTAATGTGCAATCACTCAAATTAATTTGTCCCAATGACATTTTGGTTAAAGAGTAACAAGGTTTAATTGTCAACGTAAAAATAGTTAATAATCGTCAAAGATGATTTAAATATCTTATTTCTTACCCGGGACATTGTTGTGCAACTTTCCCTGCTGTATCCGAGTCGTCCTGCGATCACTCTCCTCTGCTGCACTCTTTCATTTTCACCACCTATTCACTGATGCTAATCCCAAAACCCCAAACAGGTCAGACTTGAAAACATCTCAGATGGTCCAATTCATTCATGGCTGTGTCGAGCAGCTGCATTCTTCTTGTTTACGAGCCCGTTAAAAGATCTGCAGATTTTGGAATGAAGATTAATTCGCATTCTGCACATAACGAAGCTGATGGTGAGATTGCGTGACACAAGTGTTCATCCTTAAGTGATATAACTTTGAGTTATTGCAACCAACCACCAAACAGCAACTGCTAACACTTAAACAGGGTGTGTAGGTTTCACACCGATGCATTCAATGATTGTAAAGACTTTAAGGATCATTTTTACCCAAATTTAAGACAGATTTTCTTGATCGTTTTCAAGATTTATACTGATTTATACAGATACTGGCAGTAAAATCCTTATAGGCCAGAACAGCCTGCATAAAAATATAAACATAAAACATGTAAATCTAATCCCAATAATCCCAATGTCAGCTACTTCAACAATAAACCAATAAATAAATGCCTCTTCAGGGGACAATCAAACTGAAATGATTTCCCAGTGAAACAAAATGTCCAGGGGTTTGGGTTTCAAGGTGTTCAAGAATAAACAGTTTCCTCAGTGGAATGATGTTGGAGCTGCCAAGAACACACAACAGGGCCTAAACAGACCAGAGTTTCTGGCTGGCAATCTAAAGGGGATGAGGTTCTCAGCGAGGCAGGGGCAAAGGCAGGGGCAGGGGCAGGGGCAGGGGCAGGGGCAGGGGCAGGGGCAGGGGCAGGGGCAGGTCCTGGTCCTCTGGGTGCCGTTCCCCCACCTCTTCTAAGCCTTCACATAAAGGGCGTTGTCACACCATGATTGGCTGGGAGTGAAATGTCCCCAGCTGCTTCCACTCCTCAATCAGGAGTCAGTCTCCTCCACCAGGTGACCTGTATCTCCTGCAGTTAGTCCAGAGGAAAATCAGCCCAAGGATTATAGTTGTTAGAGTGAGTTATGTGAATCTAGTTTGCCAACAGGAAAGACAGTATGAGGTTCAGTGGTAGGTTTAAATAATGGTAACATCAGAAATGTGGATTTTCAGGCAGAATTTATATTCAGCTCATATTTATAAAAAGTGAATTTAAGACACTTTTAGAGGACCTGCAGTTAAAACTTAAATCTGTCTTCATCTGAACGTTAAAGCCTGTTGATTGATCAGTTAAACCTGATCTACTGGAGAGAGTTGAGTGAGCTGTGATCACAGTCAAATGAGTGCAAAGTCAACCGTTTTGAAACAGTGCGTGGAAATTTATTGCAAATACACAAAGAATGAAAATAACAAAGTCAACCTGTGTTTCTTGATACTGAAAAATATTTCAAGAAAATAAGAAACACCTTAATTTAATTAAATTCTAGTACAAACTGACTGGAGTTGTCAATGGACGACAACATCAGAGTAATACACTGAAGAATCAGAATATCAGTCAATTGTGGAGAAGTTAAATGATGTCAAGAAAATAAAGCTTTTATTGTGTCTATTTGTTTCCTCGACAATTCTGATGAAGGTTAATTTTCAGTATGTGAAAATGAAGTGAATGAAAAAAGGTGTGATAAGACGCATTGAGCAGTTTCTCTACATCATCAGGCACAGAGCATTTGAATAAGCTGCACTCTCTCTTGTAAAAGGACTAGTGACCAATGACTGGTTTTAAGGTGTTAACTAATGACACATAATGTCATATTATACAGTACAATATTTTCACCATTGACACATTTTGGAGAAAAAAATCTTGGCAGGAAAATGCTGCATATCCCATGTCCCCTGAATGCATCAGTATGTGTCTGTACTCATAACATCAGCACAGATTGAACTGGTACAAATATTTCTCCTCTGAAGTTTCTTGTCCGATTGTTGAGCTGATTGAAGTTGAACCAACATCCAGAAATCCAAGTGGATCCACAAAACGCAGCCCTGGTGTTTCCGCTGTGGCTGCAGTGTCTGTTGTGTGTCCGTGCACTTTATTTCTTCTCCTCGACCATCCTGCCAAAGTATTCCTTCTGGAACTGCTGGAACTCCTCCTCTGTGAACAAAGACTCCGGCTCCTTGGCCTTCTTGGCGGGTCGCTCCGGGCGATCTCTGGACTGTCTCCCCGTGTTGTGGTTCAGGATCTTTGTGAAACACAGAGCAAGTCAGGACCTCACAGTAACAAGAAGGAAAATGATTAAACAATACATGAATCTCTGATGAATTATCATATTTCTGTCAGATCTTTCTGTAACTGTACTTTAAAACTACACATGAAAAGCCATGTGTTGGAATTGAACATAAATTAATCATCAATACAGATAACAGCTGTAACAGGTGAGTGATCGCCGCCTTTTCTTACCTTCAAAGTGGCAGAATCTGTTGCTTTGTAGCCAGTTTCTAAAAAATACTTGAGGTTATCACTCAGGTGGCTCTTCCCCTGCTTCTTCCTGAACTCCTCTACAATAAACACCAGAGAAGAAGAGACAGAGCACGTTAAAAGCAAGGTATAACAGAACTTGTAAAACAAACACCAGAGAGCTGCTAGTCATGCCATCGCATCAACAATTAATACTGTCACGATAAAAGGAATCAAATTATTAAATTTTTTTTCTTTAATTGTCACCTTGATGTGACGGTATTAGGGGAGGATGGTTTATCAGAATTGGCATTTTTGTGCACTTGTTAAAAGTTGGTAACTCTACAACTGTAGGTTTTTCTTTTCCATCAGAAAGTGCTGAAAAAAGTGGCAAAAACACTTCCTGGATCTGTCCCTTTGTCCAGATCTACACCAAAAGTTAATGAGGTTTAATCTGGTTGGAGACTCAACCTGTATCCGAGTTTCGTGAAAATCTACTCAGTAGTTTTCGCGTAATTCTGCTGAAAGACCAACCAAACAACCAACCAATAAGTGGGAACACTTGAAAACATAACCTCCTTGGCAGAGTTAATAATGTTAATGTTGTTGACTGTCCCTAATATTCACAATAAACACTGACGATGAAGTGAACTAAAGCTTTAACAGCCTGAGAATCTACTGTTTGATATGGTTTCAATACAGATACAGATCCTTAAACTTCAGTTTAGTCAGCATTGTCATTATCAACATGACGATTAGAGATAAAATGCTTCTCAAACAGCCCGTGTGAGAGATGTACTGTGCTGTGACGAGCACACTGACCCACTGCAGACTTGATCCTCTTGTCTTTGACTGTAGCTTTGCTCTTGCCGGGACCCAGACGACCCTGCAGCCTCTTGACCTGCTTGGTGACTCCCTGCCGGTTTGTGCTCACCAGCTTCATCGCCGTGGCCGAGCTGGGTGTCTGCTGCTGCTTCTGCTTCTTCTTCGCTTTACTGGCATCTGGCAGGACACAGAGGCAAGAAGACATCGATAATAAGAAACAATAACTGTAAATAAAGTAACAAGAGAATTAATTTGTCAGTTTCCTGTCTCAGTAAACTGCAGAGATGCAACAGAACAGGGTGACAGAAGACCCCGATGCTAATGTTAGCCACCTGTATTTTAGCTAGCATGCTAAAAGACTCGACTGACCTTTAACATCGTCGCTCAGCAGCTCCAGTCCTCTCCTGATCAACGACGCCGACATCCTGATTTAATAATGCGAGGTTTGGTTGAGCGGAAAACAAAGCTACATTGATTAGAAACTTCCTCCAACTCTGAGCAGCAACGTGTGAGACCGTCAACATCCGGCGAGCGAGTCTTGTGCACCACTTAAGAGCACCCGGGTGGAAACAGTCGAAGGTACGTGGAGCGGGAAGTTCCTGCAGCTCCTGTACCGATCCCACTTCACTTTAATTACTACTACTACTACTACTACTGATATTATTATTATTATTATTATTATTATTATTATTATTATTATTAATAATAATAATAATAATAATAAATTCTTCTTCTTCTTCTTCTTCTTCTTCTTCTTCTTCTTCTTCTTCTAACTATTAACTACTAACTATATAACCTATTTGGAGCATTTGTAGAAAGATAGAAAAATGCCAGTTTCAAAACCTAGAATGTAACTATCATCCTGCTACTTTACACTTCCATTCCACTCAGTTTATTTGATTACTTTTTTTTAATACTCAGATTACCCAGTATTACTTGTGACGTGCGTGGTTTTGTATTGTTCTGGGCAGACTACAGACAGAGAAAGGATGCTGAGCCAAAGCAAAACACATTTTAAACTTGACTAATTTGATGGCAATCGGACTAATAAAGTTGTCCAGCACTGTGTTAAAATTACAGGCTTGTTTTTAATGGTGCAGCCAGAACCAATGTGGAGACGAATGCAAATACCTTGGAATTAATAAACTCACATTATGCTGTTTCCAACCTAAATAATAATAATAATAACAATAATAATAATAATAATAATAATAATGATGTGCCTGAAGTCACAAATTAATGAGTGTCACAAGTAACATCTGAGCTCGGACAGAGAAAGAGAGAAGGTCTGATCGGCTCCTTTGTTATTAAACGGCCTAGTTGGACTAATATTTAATAATATTTCTACGAGACGTACTTTGATTTAAATATGTTACCGCAGTGTTTACAGACTTAAACAGCCTTAAACAATAGCTGCTCAGTAAAGTAATCACATTACTGTAACGCGTCACCGCCTCCATTCACTTCCAGCTGTTGCAAGGTGAAACTGGGGGCGTGTGTTGGTCGTTGCGCGCTCTCTCTCCTCCATTAGTACCCTTGCTCTCTCCACCACTCCCAACCTTTGGCACAGGACTGGGTCCATCCACTGTCAACTCTGCAGCCTGTCTACCTCTGCAGAATTAATCATGGCGCTTCAGGCGAGAGCCTTGCTCTCCTCTAAATGGCTCGCCGAGGCTGTGAAGGTCCAGGGGAAAATGCGCATCTTGGACACTTCTTGGTATTTGCCCAAACTCCGGCGCAACGCCAAGAGCGAGTTCAAGAAGAGGCACATCCCGGGCGCAGCTTTCTTTGACATAGACCAGTGTTGTGATAAAACCTCTCCCCTGGACCACATGCTGCCGTCAGAGAAGATTTTTGCAGACTATGTCGGGAATTTGGGAATAACGAGCGACACGCACGTCGTGCTGTACGACGCCAGCGAGTACGGCGCGTTCTCTGCGCCCCGCGTGTGGTGGATGTTCCGGGTGTTCGGGCACAGCGCGGTCTCACTGCTCAACGGGGGGCTCAGGAACTGGGAGCTGGAGGGTCGACCTGTGAGTGACAAGTACGTCAGACCAGCACCGACCGAGTTTAAGGCCTCCCTGAACCGCTCCTGGATCAAGACCTACGAGGACCTCCTGGATAACCTGGACACCAAACAGTTCCAGGTGGTGGACGCCAGGCCTCCAGGCAGGTTCAGAGGACTGGACCCTGAACCCAGAGACAGTGAGTAATGTTCCTGATCAGTCTGAGTAATGGTGATGACACTCCTGCAGCCTGGAGTGAAGCAGGAAGCAGCAGCCAGACTGAAAGCAGCGGTGCAGCCCTGATCACCACCAGCCTCAGCGTCATTAACACGTCATTTCACTAACAGTGTGTCTTATGTACATGCAGTAGGCTTTATATAGAGAGATTTTTTATATAAATACTACTTATACAAATGTATAGGTAATGTCTATGATACAAGGAAAGTATTGGCCTCCACATGAAGAGGTTACATGACAAACAGAGGTCACCTTTTAGAGAAACAGACACTTTATTTATCGTCTTTGGAAACATAAATAACATTACTACAGATTCCACTGACAGGAATTTAATTTAAAAAACAAAACAAAAAAGCAGAACACAAATGTTTCTCCTGCGGTTAATTATCACAAAAGTCAGCATAATGTGAAGCGTCGCCAGGCTTTCATTCCAACAGAGAAGCATGTCAGTCGTGTCAGGGTTCACACTGATCCCCTGAAATACTTTGCTGCTCCGATTTCTTAAAATAAGGGATAAAAGAGCCCCATCATCTCTTGTTTTTCCTTACGAGAATACGTAATCTTTTCTCAGGTTATACATGTTGACAGCTCTGTTAAACTTTTACAGATATACTTGGTTTATTTGCATTTTTCCACAGTGGTGCCATCACACATTTTGCCTGAAACAAACATAAATCTACACAGATTCCAAAGTCAGCTTTAGTTAAATTTCACTTTTTTAACAACAGTAGGTCATGTCTATACCCCCCAAATAATCCTCATTTCTTTTAACATGTAATAATAATTAATTATTATCCATTACTGATTTGTAGTTTGGGGTGCTAATGTCATCATTGACATTTTAGTCAAGAAAATCTTGCAGACAGCAATAAAAACAACGTTTGTTCCGCTGTGTCTCAAAAAGACGACTTAGATAAGCCATAAAACATTCATTTTAACCACAAAGTTTAATGAAACAAACACACAAACAAACAACTAACAATCAAAATGTCCTCTAATGTCTTCTCTTGTCCATGAATATTTTCTTTTGTGTGTCTTTCTCCATAAAAACTATGTTTCATTGACGTCAAGATGATGTCAGGTATTCCATGTCAAGCTGCTTATCTCTTGGTCTCATAGCGGGGATGAATGACATTCGATTTTTGCAAAATATTCAAACTTATTTATCCCAATGACCAAAGCTGATCTGGTACATTTGTTCTTCACCTGTAGTGGAATGAATATATCATCATTCCTTCTCTCTTGTCCCACTGAAGGTGAAACTTTAGCTTCATCTCACCCACCTGTATATCGGCAAAGAAGCTGATGTCAGACTGATGCTTATATTTCCTTTTAAAGCCTTTGACAGCTGATATTGATGACACGCCGCTATAACTGTGAATTCCAAACTCATGGGGACAACGTGACTGTTGATCACTGTTGATGACTCAGATGAACAAAGACAGCCTTGACACTGGTTTCTGTCACCGTTTGATTTACGATCACACCCGAGCCACCTCATTCAATTATGTGCCAACAGGAATGTACTGGGCAGAAGATCGTCACTGCGTTGGTTCCATTTCAGCAGGAACATGCTGAGTAGAAGTTTCCGTAAAGCAAAGGTTGTCCATATGATAAGTCATGCAGTCAGGTCATCAAGCTGACTGTTTAACGGCTTCTGCTGTCAGTAACATATTAGCTAAGACCCCACAGTGAGGAGGAGTAGGAGAAGAGAGGCCGGTATATCAGTAACTTATCAATATGTGAACAAAACGCTGTGATCTTTACTTGCCTGTATTTCACTGTCCCAAGAAGAAAGATGCTTTAATCAGCCGTCACTGATTGGACACTGTTGGTTCATTCATTCATTGATCAGATCACACAGGGACTTTGTGATGAGTGTCAGGTGATGTTGTGTCACATCAGTCGCACACAGACATGAAAATGTGTCAGTATGTTGTGATGTAAAGGAAACTTTTGTGCACGCTCAGGTCTTGATAACCTGGAAAACAGCTCAAACTAAATGACCATCATGATATTAATGAGTGTAACTGGTTATTGTGGCACATGATGCACAGTTGATGCTCAATGGAGTGAATTATGTCCAATTGTAAGGGGCAATTTGTAGGATATTATCAGAATTTTAGTATAAAACATAGATAAAAATAGCAACTTATACTGTCAACAAAGTCAGAAGAAGCAACAGTGTTGATGTTGTGTTAAAAACATCTGTATTGAGTTTCAGAGACGTCTCGCCTGTAGTCTCAGCTGGGAGACTTCACAGAATAAACCAGTAATGTCAAGAAAGGAAAAACTATTTTCTTACTAAACGGAAAAATACAACTTCAAGTACAATTGAAATACAGTTAAGAACTGAAGTGCAAGGGGATTTCCCTACAGACCCGGAGCTCTCACTGATCTCATGCTTGTAAACATGAATACAAACGTTTTTGGGCCATTTATTAGTTTGTTTTTTTCCCCCGTATAGTTTCTATACAGTTTTTACATAACGTGACACTACGTGAACTACTGTTTGTGCTCCGTGACTTACAACACAAATTACTCAGCATAATAATCGGAAGTCAGAGTCATTGCGGTCATTGCAAAATGATCAGTGGCTCACCGCCCCGCTATTCATCTTCTCTTCAGTCTGTCTCACTCACACTGCACTTCTGCTTCGAAACCATATCACATCTTCCTCTTCATCGGAACCTTCCTATAGACGCAACAGCTCTCGACTACCATGTTAATGTGATGTAATGCTTCTCCATCCTATTCATTCAAGTTTCAAAGTAAATTCAGCTTTGTTTTATAACAGTACTTCGAAAATGAGATGTGGGTTGAAGGTTTAAGACAGAAATATATGGAAGGATGTATAATGAGCCATACAATAATAAAACTTCTTCTATATGTATGAGGATGAAAGAGGAGTTAAAGCAGCTCTCACAGAGGAAAAACATTTTTTGGTATTTGTGAGCAAAAAGGACAAACAGAACAAACAGATGGTTTATAATAACAAACTGTTAGAAAGAACTGATCTGTAACTATTGTGCCCCCACAACTGAATCAAAATACAATTCAAGTGGCAGCCGAGTCTCACTCTGTGGCAGGTTTGGTTCTGCGTGGCCGAGGCATGCAGTGGAAAAAAAACTGTAATGGACCTCGGAGTCCGTGACTTCCCCGTACGAAGGCTTTTTACAGAGTTTACTCTGGACAAACACGCAGCAGGCCGGCAGCATCACCGAACAACACAAACACATAAAGAGAGCGAGTGTACAGGACCGTGTGTTTTAACAACAGGCACTGACCCAGTTTGCTCACACACACACACACACACACACACACACACACTGAGGAGGGACAGTAGAAGTAGGTTGTAGCCTTACGTCGATCTTTACAGATTGCAGAATGTATTCAGTGATAAGACGCCCATTGTACGTGCCTTATCTTATTCCCTACTCTTCTCACTTACTCACTCGCTCACACACACACACACACCCAGACTGTATCTGCATACATGCGGCATCTACACACAGTAACACACACAGGAAAACTTTGATGTGCAGTCAGAGTTCCCAGTGAACTTTGGCCTCTGACTGCTGCCACTGAAAACAGAACTTTTCCACACGGTGAGGACCAGAGTTCCTCTTTTTGGTTTTTTTTTTTTCAAATTCAGTTAATGGTTTTGCATGATAGATTTCTCATGTGTATTATTTTGGAGCAGAAGTTGACTGGATTTATTTTTAACCAGCTGATTTAATAACAGTGTTTTGCAGCAGGAAACAGTCGATAGCAGGTTGAGTTGAATATATCTGAGCGTCTGCAGCTGCAGTGATGTAACTCGTCTTGTGCCCTGTGACCCTCTAAGTCTGCCCGATGCATGCAGCGCTCACAGCTGCACGTTGTGTTTACATTGTGTGTTTGCTGCCAGACTGGAGCCAGCGCACGAGTGAAACTATGCGGACTGGACAACAAATATAGAATCCATGACAGAGACTGTGTCGGAGGGTGATGCAGATGCAGACCCTGAATTGAGAGTGTCAAAAAAATCCTGATCATTACGCGCTTCTTCTTTATTCCACTTGATGTTTATGTTGACCGGTCTATCACCTGGAGTTGTTGGTTACTTGAAGGGTCTAAATCATAGATAAAACTCTCCTCTCATTCCGTTCTCTCTCTCTGTTTTACAGATACGGAGCCGGGCCACATCCCCGGTTCTGTCAACGTGCCCTTCCACTCCTTCCTCTCCCAGTCGGGTCACTTCCTGCCCAAGGAGCAACTCCAGGCTCTTTTCACCCGAGCTGGCGTCGACCTCAGCCGCCCTGTCTGTGTGCTGTGTGGCTCGGCGGTGACCGCCTGTCATGTGGCACTGGCGGCCCACGAATGCGGGCACGCCGGGGTGTCGGTGTACGACGGCGGGTGGTCGGAGTGGTACACCCGCGCCGTGCCCGAGAACGTCATATCTGAAGGACGGGGGAAACATCTGTGATTGGTTCACGGGGGTGTGGTTGGGAAAAAAAAACTGGATCAGACTGATTCTGGACGTCAGGAAGAGACAGATGATGTTCTTTGCTTTTGTTTTGTGTGATAAAGTTTAAAGGAATAACTTGACATTTTGGGAAATTTCAATTGGTAAAACTGCATCTTTGCTTTCTTGGTGAGAGTTAGAGATGAGAAGATCGATACCTCTGCTATGTCTGTATTATAAATACAAAGCAACAGCAACATCTTAGCTTAACCTTAAAAAGTGGTACGGATCTTCTCATTCAGTTGTTGGCAAAAAAGCAAATCATGTATTTTTCCAAAAAATGCTAAACGATTCCCAGAACAAGGGGGGGTTTCATCCCAATCACATTGATAGATGTCTTGACTATGGAGCCAGCAATATGTGAACACTAAACTTGACTTTTTAATTTCCTCTGAGACTGGAAAATGTTTGTTTACAGCTGTAATACTCACGTTGGAATAAAAAAAATAGAGCTGCACTTTGAATCACAATGAGTTGGGAGTCGTTGAAATCTCATCAGAATCAAATATTCGTCCCACAATCGGGGACATTTCTGTGTCACAGTAATATTACAATAAACAATAATAATATTCAAAAAAATAAACAATATAATACCAGGGTATATACGTATATTGTACAATATGAACAGTGTTATTATAAACAGTCCGACCCTCATGAAATGTGTGTGAGTTTGTATCTCTGGAGAGGTTTTAGCTCTTTTAGCTCGAGACATTCTGAGTCTGACAAGTCAGACTTCACACCTTTGATCTGAATATTCAGAGAGCTGATTCCAAGAAAAACACCAAAGCCAAAGTGACTAAACTTATAAACTGGGAAGTGACGCAAGTCTCTTTAAAGCCATTTCTGCTTTTTTTTTGTTTTAAGTCTCCTGTCAGTCATTTCTGAGAGCCACAAACAACTACTCTCCTCCTCAACTGTGCGGTTTTCAGCTTGAGGGAGTAGTCGACTTGCCCGAGCCCAAACTGGTGAGTGTGCTGATCTGATAATGAAATTATTTCTGTTATCTCGCTGTGAACACGAGGTCCACTGGTGCTGCACAGCAGCACTACACTGCCAGAAATGTCTCAGTTTGATACAGTTTTGTTACTGAGTCTTAAATATTAAATAATAATGATAAATATTAATCACAGAGACATTGAATGTACATTGATATATATATATATAGGTGTGAGGCTAAAAAGGTTTTTTTTTTAAATGTTTTTTATTGGTCATCAGTCACCAGGGATCATAGGAAGGTTTTTTTTTGTTGCTGTTCTGCTGTATTTATCGGGGTGAACTTGACATCAATGGCCGTCGGGTGACGTGCAAAGAGTCTGCCACCGCACAACGAACAGAGATGTGAGAGCAGATGTTACCGGGGCAGAAGTTTCACATGTGTGTGTCGGTTTACCAGAAGTTTAAGTTCAGTGTGGCATGAAGGAAACGAGTGACGTGACAGGCAGCTGTTCCTGATAAATCACGGCTGTCCCGCAGGCTGAGAGGACCGATTTCGTTAGCTGTGTTAGACAAAGGACAGCTTGTGTTGGACAGTCTTGCATCACAAGATTACAATGTTTTGCTGTTGAATGATGCTGTGAAGGGTGAGTGCAACTTCACAATGTTGGTATGCAGCCACTGAGGGGCGCCAAAGTAAAACAAATCACAAGCTCTGTGGGACAAACTGGAGATCCTCCAGTCAGAGATGATGCTTTTGATTGTGATGGTTTCTGACATTGCAAATCGTTTGGAAGCCAATCAAAAAACGACTATTTGGGATTGTAGGGTGGGTTGTAGGAGGACGGGTTTGCGGATGAGATTCAAAAATCAACTTTTCTCACAAATAACACGAGCACATATTCAATTCTTGGAGCCAAACTGGTCCACGTTTCCACACGTGTTTGAGTGGAACCAGAGCCGGGCCTAGACACAGGCTGTGTAGGCGAATGCTAAGGGCGCCTTCATCCATGTGGGGGAGAAAAAAAAAATAAATACAATTTTTACTATTATTTCGAAATGTTATATAGACCCAAGCAAAGAGAGAGATTTACTGATTCACAATGTCCAAAAGATTGAAAACATCTGGTGCCCAGGGAAGGAAAGAAAAGGAAGAACATGTGAAAAAGATAGAGGTACAGTAACGTCGATGATGATAAAGTTGAATGAATCCCATCGTGTTTTCATTATCACTCTGTATTAGTCTTCAGTATAGCACACAACAAGCATCTGTTTCTTTATTAAAATGTAACATGCAGTGGTCTCTTCTCTCTTCAGATGCACTTTTAAAATACTTCACCACTTCTCCCAGTGACATTGATTTGCTGTGATATTTCTGACTTAAAAGAAATAAATCTTGAACACGCACATGCAGTTTCTGTGTGAGTGGATGAACATTGATAGTGAAATTGACAAAAGGGGGCACCAGCTAAAATCTTGCCTATTGCACCAAATTAGTCAGGAACCACTGTAGTCAGGACATGTTTCTTCAACTTGGGCTGTGTCCCAACTCAGAGGCTGCATCCTCTGAAGGACCCGGCCTTTTCTGCCTTTGAAGACGAGTCCTTCGGTGAGACCTTCGAAGGCCGTGCCAACCGTTGTTAAATGGGACGGTCTAGCCTTCGGAGCATTTCCTGGTTGCGTCACCAGATGTTTTACCCTTACGATTTCTGTTGCAAAAGTGACGATCTACGCCACGCAATGTCGCCGTTTTCTTTCTTTCTCGTTTTTTTGGGATTATGTGAGGCCGCGAAGGATAGTAGCTGTGCATCCTCCAAAAAGAATGAAAAGAAGGAGCATTTGGAGGAGCCTTCAGATTTGGAAAGCCTTTGCATGGTGTTGTGAAGTAACTGACCTTTAAATGCATCCTTCAAAGGATGCAGCCCCTGAACTGGGACACAGCTATGGCACTGGACGGTATACAATAAGCCACGCCCTCTTTGGTTCCCACTCCAGGTGAGGAGAAACCTGCTACTTATGGCTCCTTCTTCGAGTCCAAAACAATTTACTTTTGGTCAAAATGCTCACGATGGTTAAAACACTTACGTGTGTGAACCATAAAGGAATCTGCACCAATGTTAATGCAAACGCCCTCTGTGTGCAATCAAACCTCTCAACTAACTTATGGCATAAATTATATATATTAATGGTCCTTCAGTTTTGTATTAAAGTGTGTGTGTGTGTGTGTGTGTGTGTGTATTAGCTGTTCGGGTCATTCAAGGTGTTTTTTTTTTTTTTATGGTCTAGTTTGGGAAAGCACACACTTCTGTTAGTTCCCGCCACGTGATACTGACACATGTTGTGAAACTGAAGCGATAAATGCGATGAACGGCACGAAAAGGGAACGGAAAGTAAAGAGGCAGGAAAACAAGAGAGAGACAGAGAGGCAGAGAGACAGAGAAAAGGGGTTTCCACCCTGGTGTTTCACCCTTGTGCTTGAAACATGGATCACAAATCACCCAGATAACATCGTCAGGGAAACCACACACACCACACGCTTTTTTTTTTCTTACTCAGAAACATTTCCGAAAACATCACTTCAGAACTTGATAGCAGTGTAGTTTTCAGAAGGGCCTGAATGGGTCAACAGACATGGAAACTGATCAATCATCACTCTGAATCTACATGACAGCGAGCGGAGGAGCTCTCCACCGACAAACAGACGCCGGACAGGTGAGCTTGTATACTTATACACTTCATACTTCTTTATCGGTGTCATGAATGAATGAGCCTTTGTCAGGAAATTATGTTCCGGTAGAAGAGATTATGATGATGTAGAGGGAGATAAAGTGAGCTGTGTTGGTTTATGAGCTGTTTTTTCTGATGGGTAGATTAGGTAGATTAGGTATCCTTCAGATACTGAGAATAATGACTGTGGTGAAGTTTAGTAAAGATAGTTTGAAACATGAGGTTCTCTTTTTTTTTTTTTTTTGAGCTTCAGCGGAGGCGTGAAAATGACAGATGATTCCTGGTGTAGTCAAGTGTGTCATTAGTGATGATGACTCTTTGAGAGGTTGAGATGCCATTTTCAGATTAAGAGTTTAAACCTGCCATCAATTTAAAACCCTTGTGACTTTACAATTCATATCCACATGCCGGCCATTTCTGTCTGACATCACAGCTCAGGGTGGGAAATTCTCCTGCTGCGCTGCTCTGTTACAGGCTGCAAGTTGTATAAAATGTAGGAAATCTGAGAAATTGTTATCATTTAAGCATGTCTTGATTGATCAGCGGCTGAAAAAGACAGTGGATGATGAAAATTCAGAGGGACAAGCCACATATCAAGGTACCTGAGAGCGGCTAACATTAGCCTTTAACCACTTAAACGTGGTAGTCATAAGAAAAAGGGGTTGTCAGTCGTCACTAACTTGAAAAATTGCCTGACGTCACTCCAGATTTTCCCTATCCATCATGTTTTCTGTTCATGATCAATCGGGAAATGTTAAAATGAAAGCAGTTTGTCAGATTAACAGTAACTCGCACAGCAGCAAAACGTCATCCCAGTGTTCGAGCTTCCTACTCTGAGCGTGACGTCAGAGGAAGATGGCCGTGGACGTGGATTTGGTCTATAAAGCGATAGTTTGTCACGAATCTCTTCGCCTAGTGTCCGTATCAAAGAAAGAGTCGAGTGTTTGTGACGCTCGCAGATAAACTTTACTACATCGTGCCCTACATGCTGAAAAGGAAAAAATAAAGAAAAAAGACAGGGACATTGACAGGAAAGCGAAAGAGAGAGAGCAGCTCTGTGGGTGAACGAGTGTTTCGGTTCGTGGGAAGGTGAGAGATGGTGTTGAAAGCGAGAGGTTGAGTGGGGGGGATGAGAGAGAGAGAGGCAGCACATCAGATGTTTACCATGTTCTCTGCCTGATACACCAGAGTCTTCATCACGTCAGTGGCTGTCTGAGGCTGTGAGCTAAATGCTAACGTCCGCGTGCTAAAGTATCCGACAGATTGACCTGACGGTGGCGCTGCAGTTAAAGCCCGTGGTGCATCGATTGCTAACACGCTGCGTCCTGCGGGAGCGTGAACGGACGTGACGTCTGAACGGGTTCTGCAGCGATCGATCGACTGCGTGTTGCATTAAAAGCTCGATAAGACCACACAGCATCAGTCACGATCTTGCTGGTTGAGCTGTTTCCTCCTACATGCTGCTGCTGCAAATCATTATTCACTTTCTCCCACGTCACACCGCACTCCTCCAGTCACAGCTCTGTAAACTAAAACAACATCATTTTCTGCCCATGCATGGTTTGTCACGGGCTCCTTTTCTCACCTTAGCTACCTGCATGTAGCTAATCAAACGCAAAAACACTGCACAGAGGTTCAGAATAGCTTACAGTGCTGGGAGGTTATCACAGCTGCATTTAATCTGGCATTACAAGAGATCATAAGGTAAACAGGACAAACACAGCTGGTATTGATAAAATTGGACACTGCATCGCCTCTCTAGGTGGAACATTTGCATGCGTTTAAAAAACAATCAGGACTATAATAAGTAATGTGCCATTGTGACAATAATAATCACCGCTGTCCAATGTTTAGTTACTTCTCTCACTGCCCTTAAATGACAAACCTTAACTTTTAAGTGACGAAGCCCTCCAACAGCTGGAGTCATTATCCAGTTTCCCTTCATGCCGAAACCAAACCAACCCAGCCAATATGGACGACCATAACGAGCCAGTCGGACACAGAGTGGGCCGAGTCTTGGCTTCTCCACTCTGGGAAAGGAAGACAGGAGCAGAGGAGGAACTTTTGTGAGGTCCACACCGTTAGGAGGTCAGCAAAAAGATCCCAGGACGGACCGAGGAAGTGAGCCAGGCTTGAATCAGACTGTCAGTGGATGGAGACTTTATCTCGAGCATCACGACTTGTTTTACTGTCGCTAATTTGATCTGTTTGTCATGATAACAATACAGAAGTCTGTTAATACCTCACATTTAAATCATCTTTCCACCATTTGAGGGCTAAATTGAATGTTAGCTAGCTCAGCCTGATGATGGGGATGCTCTAAAGGCTCTAAAGGCCTCACGGAGCAAAAGTTACATGAATGCTCAAGTCATTTTGAATCTGAGAAGTTGAACTTTCTTGCACAGAAATACAGTCATGACCCTGACCTGCCCTGAGTTCCTCCTTTGCTCCCTTCCACAATTGTTGGTCATGATCTGTTTCTGTTACGAACATCAGATCCTGCAGGTTTCATTTGACCCCGTCGCATATTTCCTACCACCAGTCAAAATGTGTCATTTCAGGTTCGTGTTACTGGGACGAGTGTTGACCATCTTGTGTCAGTTCCACCAACATATATCACGTTTAACACTTATATTCTGCCAGCCAGTACAACTAGATGTCAGAAGCTGTGTCCTTGGTAGTTCTCGAGTCTGTATCAGCGTTTTATGTCAGAATTCATGAAACGGAAGAGCATATTTGTGGAGTTGGGGGAGAGTGAATGAGTTATTCTGTTTTTGGAAACGACGGTAGCGTTCTGGGAAGAGAAGGGGGGGGGTTAGGAAGTGGTTTCTGTGTGTGTTTACTCTACCTCTGTGTGTGTGTGTGACTGCATTTGTGTACGTTTGTGGTTATTTCCGTGCGAGTGTCTACAAGAAACTGAGAGAGCAAAGAAAGAAAGAAAGAGGAAAGAGAGAGAGAGAGTGAGAGAGTGTCAGCTCTTTTTCTTGGTTTCTTTGGTTCATTTCACGTTGGCGCAGGCGAGGGGAAGTCCAAATGTCAGAGGACGGAAGACATAAATGAAAAAGTATCTCAGCGAAAGAGGTGAGAAAGAAGCGAGGCTGTCACGTAGATAGTTGCTGACTGCTTCCCTCTGGGAAGCTTCTCCCATGATCAGATGCTGAGCGGAGAAAACGTTTCGCTGACAGGACGGAGTTGCTCAAAGCTCCAGTGTTAGCTCGGGGAATACTGGGGAAGTTGGTGGACTTTACAGCGTGACAACATGTCATGACATCAGGCTCAACACAGTGTTTTATAGGTGCAGTGCATCCTCATATTTCCTTGTGATGATAAATATGATCACATTACACATAATTCAAGTGTCATAGATCACACAGAGCAACAAAAAAAAAAAAAACTCTTATTAAAGGAACAGTTCACCTTAAATCATCAAATCCAATTAGATTGTTTTGATATGAGCTGCTGAGTTTTGGAGAAGACAATCCGACTTCTTTGGACCGGACCACAAATCTATCACCGCACAGGAGGTAGCGTGCATCTACCCGTGGAAGAGAGGCGAACTAACTAAGCTAACTGCAGCTAAGTTGAGCAAGTCGCCATTACTGTTTTCATCAAGTCATGTTCATTAAAACCAGGACGATCTCCATCCACGCTCCCGATCCTTGACAACATGCCAAGCTCTCTGCTCTCAGTATCTTGAACTGTGAGATAGAATGGATTTAAAGCTGTATCAAATAGCTCTGTGTGTGAGTGTGGGATCATGTCTTTCTTCCCCCTACAAGAACAAACTCTGGCATCGCTGCCCGCTTCATCCAGTCAGAACCAAGAAGTCCATAAAGAGGCTTGTCTGCTTGGCAAGGTGCAGAGAGCAAGATCCTCCAGTTCTGGTACCTAGACCGGTGACGGTGGGACATGGACAGCTACGGATACCAGCTAGAATCCAGCTAGGATCCTCGCAACCTGCAACTTTTGCAACCTGATGAGAATACAGTGAAATAGGTGGCTGTTTTTAGTCTGTAGCCACCAATGAGTTTTGTTTTTTGCTCTCTAAAGTTTAGACGCCCCTGGTTTAAACCCTTAGACCTCACAAGCAGAAGCTGGAACATGGTGGATCTAATACTGCTTTATACTGTGAAGTAAAGCAGGTCAAGTCAGTTCATCTTCCCTTTTCGTCTCTTTTTTGTCAACAAGTGAGAAAAACCCAAAGAGGCACAGGAAATAGCCAAAGCAGAAAAGAGACTTGTGTCAACACCCCCCCCCCCCGATTACCGGCTGTCACGCAGAAGATACACTTCAGCTTTTTGATTCCCTCACTGATAACAAGTTAATGATCACGACTTCTGAGAACATGCGCCGAAATCTGATTAATGCCGTTTTAAGAACAGGAGGTGTCGTTGGCAGGAAGTGCACCTGTCACAATAATGGAAAATTTGTTTTTTTAGAAAAAAGAAAGAAAAAAAAAACAACACGGCCTGACCTTTATAAAACTACACAAACAGTTGACCATGGTGTCGGCATGAACTTCCCCCATGCTGTGTTTGCACTGCAAAAAGCAGAAGTTTTCCTTTGTGTAAACGTTTTCTAGCAAATATAAGAAGCTGTTAAATACCCTCTGAAAGGTGTCGCTGTGCAGAGTGAAAGTATTTGTATCTAGGGCTGTGGGTGTTTGTGGGTCGACTCTGCGCTGGGCTATAATAACCAAGCCACAAATCGTACCTGCACGCACACACACACGCACACACACATTTTGATATTTCATCCTGTTTTTGACGGAGTTTAAATGTCAGTTGTGGTTCATATGCAAAAGCAGCAAAAGTTCATGAAGTATCAACTGAGAAGGGTGAACATGGAAAAAAAGAGAAGAGACACACATCTCAAGATGTAACACAAACACCATACTGTGTGTGTGTGTGTGTGTGTGCGTGTGTGTGTGTGTGTTAAGTTAAAGAGGTCAAACCATGAACTTGTGCAGGGGTTTAAAACTGCAGCATCAACGCTGCAGTAGCCAGTCTCCACCTGTGCAAGGTAGGACTCAATCGTCCATCAGATTGTAGTCATAGAAACACACAGCAGGTAGTACCATTAAAATAAGCCCTCATCGATTAACTGATGGAAAATAGCAGAGGAAGCTGCTTGAGGTGCGAAAGACTCTTAACCACAAAAACTTGAAGAGGATGCCTCTTTTTTTTTTATCACACTTGTTGAGCTAGCGGGTAGCGGGGGTGGATTAAAACCGAGAGAGGACTTACAGGATTGATCTTGAACTGAGATCAAACTTCTGAGTAGTGACCTTCAGAGATCATTATCTGCTGTCAGTTTTTTTTTTTTTTTTTTCCATTTCCAAGACAAAAAAAGCCTTATTTGGCTGATGCTCTTTCGCAGGGCGGTGAATTGAATGACAGCAGGAGCTCTGGAGCAGATGCCGAGCAGACTCGCCAACAGGTAAGACGCACATTTTCTGCTCGTCCTCTAATATTAAGCTCATCAGTGCCTGACATATACAACGACTGCTCTGTTAGGACTGCATCAGGTGGGGTGGCTGAGACAGGATGTGATACCTGTAGGCAGCTTCTCTCACTAAATGATGGGTTATTTCCCTATTTTTAATGACATGCAGGTCTGACTGTGTGTCTGCAAAGCACACGATGAAAAATACTTTGGCAAAGGTTGTTCAGTTTCACCAGCAGTTATTTGGTATGCAGGGCTTTTTACACCCACAGCTCATGAAACAGGCTGTGGTTTATTAATCAACTGATGCAACTGATCTTTAAACTGAATTAGGCTAAAAGTCCAAGATGTTTTTCTTCCATTTTGGTTCTTGTTTGGCTCATTAACAGCGCTCAGTGGTGCGCAAGTACAGATTTTTGGGAATTACAAGATGTTTTTTCCATTTTGGTCCTTGTTTGGCTGCATCAGGTGAAGAAGTTGGTGAAGCTGTCTATCCCCCGGCTGCACTCAATAGTAAAATTCCCTCCTAAGACGAGAAAGTTTTCAGTCTCTTTGAGGCTGCTTATGTGCAGAATTTGAAAAAGTGGTACTCTGGCATCCCTCTGGCAAAGGTCTAGTCAAAGGTCTAGTGGTTTTTTGATAATTTGCAGGCAATTCTTCCCACGTGCTGCAGCAGCTGGTAAAAAACAAACTTTTTTTCAAACCTTTTCTCACATTTTCAACGACACTATATAAACATTAATGAACACATATATTTTTAGATTATACAACATTTCTAAGCACTTGTAAGAAACTTGTTAATGGTTAATTGACTGCCTAAGAACATTAATAAAAAGTTCCTAATAATCATTAATGATAGATGTTTGACAAAGATATCATGCCAGTGTTGAACCACTTAGCCTTTTTGTTGCTTTAATAAGATTATTAAATACACTATTATTAATTTTATAAAAAGCTGACTATGCTTTTTGCAGCTGCCGAGAGAACAATGCCTTGTCAGGGTTCATAAATCCTTTAATATACATTTAAAATCTTCAAGAAAAACACATAATAAGACATGCAGCAAAAGCTTCAGTAAGAATTCAGCCTCTGTTAAAAGGTCATCACTCACTACAGGTGAGCCGCAGGATCCCCACTTTCAACATCGTCTTATATGATTAGTGGTTTTGCAAGGAGGTGAAACATGATACAGTATGGCCCAATCAATGCACCATGCTGTGACAAATGACACATCCCAGCAGGTGTTTTATTGGTGTATGAAAGTGGAACCAGATCACAGAAACCCAGGCAGGATCTGAAACATTTCTATTTCTGTTTTTTGTTTTTTTTCTTCCGATCACCTGTCGCCGTCTCCTGCTGTGTTTGTGGTTTAGGAGTGCAAAGTGTCACCCCCTCTGCCTCTCTTTGTTCATCTGCACAGGATGAGAAGGAGGAGGAAGCAGTGACTTACACCCTGGAGCAAAGAACGATTCATCAAACCCCCACCCCCGCCACGAAATAATCACCCAGCATCAGAAGCCAACATTCCCACTGGTTTTGAGATCCCAAGAAAAGGAAGATTGATGACTGGATAAATGGAGGGAATTAAGAAAACCCTTCACCTGTTTCTGCTTCTGGCTCTCCCTCTTCTCTCAGCGCAGACGAGCGATTGTCCCACCCAACCAGTCAATGGTTAGTGAGCGTTTGATGACTTGACTTGACATTTTTTTAGAGTGTGTAGCATAACTGATTTTTTTCAGTCGATAAAAAGCTCTTGATTTCAACCCTGTCTCCGTTATTTCTCTTGCAGGTCTCACCTGCTACAATGACTACTCGAAGGTCGTCACTTGTTCGTGGAACAGCACGTTTGCATCTGACCATGCAGACACTGAGTGCACGATAGATGCCAAAAGAGTGGTGCCAGACCAGTAAGGACTGCCATTTTAAAAGAAAAGCTGGACAGAAGTGTCCATACAGTACATACACACACGGTTACTATGTACCCTAAGTGAAATGAGCATGAAATGATCGTCTTACAGGGACTATACATTCAACAGTTCCTGTAAACTTGAGCCTGTTGACGTCTCCACACCAACGCTAAGGAAGTGCTCCATGGTCTTCAAATATAATAATATGGTAAGTCTGAGAAACCACGTTATGTCATTTGTCCTTTGGTTTTGTGACGAGCACTGAAGATTAACTTTTAATCTGGGCATCACAGAATGTAACTGTCCAGCAGATCATCACTTTTGATGCCAAAACAAATAACATCATGACATTTAAAGGTCTTTCATTTAAACATTTAAACTGTCCCCAGTTTCTGAGCTACGACGTGCTGTCCATAAAACTGAGCTGTGTCCCTGAGGAGAAAAGTCTGTTCTACCGGCCTGCTTGTCACAGTGAGTAGAAATAGATATCTATCACCTCTACCCTGACTTAACTTGTGAGCAGGTCAGAGCGAAGAACTAAGACAAACTATGTTTTTCTGCTATTGCAGTAAAGCTGGATCCTCCACCAAAACTGTTTATCGACAATACCACCTTCTCCTGGTCCCCTCAACTCTACAAGAGGAAATTTTGTAATTATCGCTGTGAAGTGCAGTGGAAAGAAGCGGACAAGTCCTGGAGTGTGCGTAGATATTTTCTGTCTATGTTACCAGCATAAATGAGTGTGTGTGTGTGTGTGTGTGTGTGTGTGTGTGTGCTGAAGAAAGACAGAAACACAGTCTACGCGATTACACATATGCGTCGCCAACACTTCAAACGTCACAAGATCGATGTTATGCATTGTTGTGCTCTGGAGTGTGTCACCTGAACACAGCAGTGTTGTAGCCTGCCTCCACTTTAGCATGTTTACTAGTTTGGTCATGAAAATGCTCTGATTAGCTCACTATCCCCTAATTGACTGACATTCGTTACTTGGTCCAAGTGTTGACATTTTGCCTTCACGTCCTGCGTGGCCGATGTTTCTGTCCTCAGAGAGACTGTGAGAGAGATTGTTATATCAGTTGCTGTGTGGCTGCAGGAAAAATCCAAGCCAAAGAAATGAAAACCAGCCAATTAAACATGCCTGCATTTGTTTGTTCCTCGTCAGGATCCCTCTGTGAAGACAAAACAAAAGTCTTGTAAATGGTCCTGCCGTGGCATGCCGTTGTGCAACTGCACAACCGACATGGATGAACCTGAGGAGCTGATCCAAGGCGCGAGTTACGAGGCACGTGTTCGAGTGAAGTCCGATGATGAATTAAAGTATTTGTCAACCTGGAGTGAGTGGAGCGAAAAAACAACGTGGGACTCAACCTTTGGAAGAGCAAAACCAATAGCATCACCCTCAGGTACGGGTTACCAGACACGAACAAAGCTAATTGGTTTGGTTTAACAAATGCAGTCAGCGGAGAGAAAGATTGTTACAAATGTCTTGAATCCCAGTAGTGGAAATTTTATTGATACAGCATGATAAAGGAGCAATATGTAAGAGATAAAAATGAAGTAAAAATCTCTGTCTTGTCTTCTCCAGATGTTGTTCGGGGTGTTTTCGGCACTCTTGCAAGCCTGGTAGGGTTGGCCTTGTTGCTCGTACTCTTCAAGACTGACAAAACCACCTGGTAAGCAGACACGCCCACAAAGACACATAATGTCACTCGAGGTGGAACAATTTGTCTTTTTGTTAAAGAGAGTACGTTTTTCCCTCTGTGTTTTAGGATTTACATAGTAATAAAGTCAATCAGAGGCCAGATACCAAAACCGCAGGATTCCTTCCTGAAGGATCCGAATCCCAAGGTGAGCTCATGAAAACTCTTCGTCACAACTTGTTTGAACATACTACACTGAGTTTTAACTGGTTATGAAATGGTCTCAATTCAATATTGATGCCTCTATATAACTTACATTTATATATGAACATATCTTCATTAAATAGTTGAAGCGTTAAACAAAGAATCTTTGATTTTTCAACTAGTTTTCAATTTCTGAAAACCACATTTGACTTACTATAGTTCTATATCACCCACTTTTATGATGTTACCTGAATACCCAGTCTGCTCTGATTGGTCAGCTCACACATGCCTGACCCGGCACTGCTACAGCACCAACCGAGCAGCGCTGTGCTACATAAACTTATACTGTGCCGAACTAGCTGCCAGCAATAACTTAGGCACATGTGTGATACGGTGAAATAGTCACAAAAAAGGCGGAACAACTGACAAGAAGCTTCAGGGGTGCAGACGTTGGCCTTTTTCATTTTTCAAGATCTTTCAACTGCAGAATGGAAAAAAAATAGATGCATAGAATCAAATTATTGTGGTACGTTAGCCCAACATCCAGGCTTCTTTTAACTTTGGTTTGGTGTCCACAGACTTCATGAAAAGTATTTTAGCTGCTTGAAGGTCAACTTCCTCTCCAGAAAATCCCTAACAGCAACTTCCTGTCTGTCAAAGTTTAACGGAACTGCAGTGATGAGGATGAGGAGTAAACATCTGTAGCTTCATCACTCTCACCACACCCTGGTAGTGATAGCACGTACTCATTTGACTCATGGTTCTTGTAAGGTGTTACAGATAGCAGTGCATACTGAAAAAGGTCAAGCTCAACCTGACACAAAACAGTAGGATGCACGGCTTACGTAGGCGTTTAAACTAGACAGATGACTAATCTGTCAAAGACACACAACCTTTATGATCATTTAGCAGCAGAGGAGACACACACACACACACACACACACACACACACAGTTAAATGCAACTTTACAACCTTCTAAGTGTTTGTGTTTTTAACTTTAAATCTAATCATTTCTCTCGCAATTAATCCTCCAGAGCTGGTCTAGCCCGTACTTCACCACTGAAACCATGAATACCTTCTTGAAGCCGGTGGACATCGCCTCCGTCGAGGTGACCTCCGCTGCGGATGCCGTCGTACAAATCAGTCCAGAGGCGGCGCTGCAAGAGAAGATGAGAGTCGAGAGCAGCTACGAGTCGACCAGTTCCAGCTTCTCCAATCCCAGTTACTCCCAGCTGTCTCCTCCTCTCGTCCCCGTCTCCCTGCTCACCACGGGGAATCTGAAGCCCTGCGACGCCGATACACCCTACGGACCGGTTAGTAGTCAAGGTGAGGGTAGGAAAGCAGAAGAGGATAAGGATGACGAGAGTGGGGAAGAGATCCGAAAGTTGCTCTGCGGAGGCAACAGCAACAATGAGCCCATGCCGGTAATTTCTGACTACGAGAAGGTTGAGAAGCCCCAGCTGGAGCGCTTCAGGCTGCAGAGTCTAGATTCAGGCGTGTGCAGTGGCGAGGAGGTCAGTCAGGAGAGCCTGGAGGTCGATAGCATCAATGTGAGCGATGAGGATCCTGAAGGCAAAGAGGAGGAGACGCAGGGACAGGATAGAAAAGAAGCAGATTTTCAGAAGCTGTTAGAAGGCATCGGAGGTGTTTTTGACAAAGGGTCCATTCAGGTCTGTTCGGGCTACGAGCAAGTCCAGAGGCCGCAGGGTGACAAACCCGAGCTCAACAGCCTGGATTCAGCCATCAGCAGCGGGGACGAGGAGCAGGCGAGTCAGGAGGAGAGCCTGGAGGAAGCTGTTCAGACCACTGAGTCCACGAGCCTCCTGTTTTCTCCTCCTCTTCATTCCAGCACATTGGCATGCTCCCTGCCCTCTTTCACTCCGCTGCCCCTGAACTTCTCTGCGGCAGCTTTGAGTCCCGATCTGGGACCTCTGCCGATTCACATACTGGGCAGGATGGCTCTGATGTCAGCCAGCAGGCCAGTGGAGCCCTCTGGTGATGGATACATGCCAGTAAGGCAGGAGCAGAACTGAATACAGACATCAGGCCGAGCAGCAAATGCTGTACAATAAATGTATGTAGCACGACAGCTTATCGGCGTAGAGGCGGTAAACGTTCCCACCAACACCTGACAATCGTTTCAACATTTCAGTCTCATCGCCGATGACAGTTTGAATGTTACAAATGTATTTTCTTCTTACACTGTCTTCCTAATGAGTATTTATCTTTATCTATGTCAAAACAAAGGAAAACCCTGCCAATGACAACATTATGGAACAAGAAAGAGAAAAAGCAAAAGGTACATCTGCTGTCTTTATGTTTCAATTATGTCCTGGACCAGAAAGAATAACAAAAAAAAAAAACAAACAAACATATATATACATACACATAAATACATATTCTGGTAATTGTGTCTTCAGTGAGAAACCTGTATAGCCAATGTCTACCTGTGTTTATCTATGAGGGGTTTGTCAATCCAAGAAAAACAAAAGATGTTCAGATCTTCACTGTCAAACATTGCTGATAAAAGGCTACATCGATGTGACTCAGGCAGATATTCAGATAATCAAGTATCCACAAGCAAAATAACAGCTTTGTGTCTGATTATTTTAAAGCTTCATTTGATCTCATTTTGTTGCTTTAGTGTGTGTCTGGCGACATTCATTGTGTTGCTTAAAGGAGAAATTCACCTCCAAAGTTCTCTAGTCCAAAACAAGTGTTTTAGCATGTTCTGAAGTAGCTGGTGACGTGTTTAAAATGTAAAACAAACATGATGTGACTCCATGGAGCCCTCCTTCCTTCTTCCTCTTCTTCTGAGTGTCTCTTGTCCGTTGAGGCTCATGGGAAACATAAACAATATGGTGACCCACCCCCTCAAAAAACTCTCTAGCGTCACCAGTGGACAAAAACCCAGAAGGACGACTTTAACGTTATATATACTGTATGTGGAATCCATATAAACCATGCTTATTTATATTTGTATGGCAGCTATTTCAAGAACTACTGACTATGGAGATGAACGGAGAGATTGGAAAATGTATGCTAACTCATCTTTGACATCCTGATTGATCTCATATTTTATCTTTTTATGATTTTTTTTATTTATATTATTATTTTATTATAACAACCCAGAAGTGCAGAAGTGCAGCACTGTAACGCTTTTCTTTCTCTGTCCACTGTGTGAAGATTCACAGTGTTTAATGTCACGGAAACATGTTTCTCTGCACAATGAACGTCTTCCTTTGCTGTCCACAGAAAACCACCAATGTAAAAACTAATATATACAACAGAAATATACACAATAAAGCAGTTTTAAAAGGAAGCATGTTGAAAATAAATTTTTAAAAAAAGCAACAACAATGATAATAATAAAACAGTAAAATGTTTCATTGAAATGGTGTAATAACAAAAAGGTACGATGTTTGTATGATGTACATGATGACATTTCATTTAGAATAAATGTGAGTATGTTTGGGCCACAGGTAAAGTCACACCTGGATTTTTTTCTTTTTGTCTGTGTGTGTGTCACAAGTTCACTTCATCAAAGTCGTAACTGTAACACCCCGACTTCGTTCGGTGCGACACACAGTGTGAAGCTGAATTTAGCTGACATGTATTTCGGCAGCTCACCTGCTCAGAGCTTCAGTGTTACAAATAAAGAATCTGTAACGAGAAATTTGAACTGTCAGTCGTCCTTTAATGCACAAATCTCTCCTCCTGCTCTCTCTCTCTCTCTCTCTCTCTCTCTCTCTCTCTCTGTGCACTTTATGGCCGATTGGGAATTCTTGTTTGTGTGGAAAGTGAAATGAACTGTAGCGAGTCCACAAATAGCCTGACCCCGCCTCATTCACCATCGTGTTTACCTGTGCAGGGGGCAGCTGACTGGGAGCATCACAGTTGCTAGGTGACGATCTGTGACATCAGCACACCTGCACCTACCTGAGTCACTGCTGCTCCTCTCAGATGAGACAGTGATCCCACGACATGTACGATCAGTGGCCATCAAGCCATCGGTTGTGACTCTATCACCATGTTCAGTCCACGCTAGCTTTTTTTTTGGAAGTATTGATTGATTTTTTTTTTTTCTTTCCTTCTTTTTACCTTTGGACTTACAAACAGAGGGGGGAAACACTCTGTCTGTTGGAGCAACATGTCTGGCTATGTGCTCACCAGAGATGCTAAATGAAATCAGTTAAAACTCGAATTCAGACATCGGTGAGCCTCCACGGACAGTGAGATGATTTCTGGAGGAACGAAGGATGAGGAGTGACGCGATGGCGCTCGGTTACGGCTCCAAGAAGTCAGTCTCATGTGACCAGGTGGTCATTCCTGCTTCTCTGGACAATGGGGTCAGTAATGCATGTACCACACGTATAATCTGATATATACCTCTCTATGTTCAGATTGATTTCTATCAAACTGGTGGAGTTGTTGAATTATACCAGTGTTGAACAGAGGTCTGCATATGTAGGCCTGTTTCAATTTGAGGCTTCTGTTTTGAATGTTGTTTGCTCTGGCTGGGAACTGAAACCTCCTCAAGAAGAAGTTGCTTTCACGCGCATTTAGTTTCGGGATGGTTTTATAGGGCAAAAAAAAAGCAAGATGAAGCAGGAATTAAAACAGATGTCCCCAAAAATAAGTTGCCTGATTTTTAGTTTCCTGCACTTAAAACAAAACTTCCTGTCGCGTGTTCCTGCCTGGGTGAGCCTGACTTGAAGTGTGGGGTTGGAATAAATTAAATAAATACATTCATATATCTCCCATCGATTTGTTTTTAATTCAAGATGAATGGTAGTAACTAAACAAACCTTTATGTTTCCACAGATTTTGATGATTTGCTTATTTTAACTTTACGATAAGAAAGGCAATGTATGATAGTTCAACACAGAAGAAATAAACGCGATAAAGTATAAAATAATAACACAGTACAGCTGAAAGCCATTCGCATTCATATCGAACGCATGAATCACCATTTGGGCCGAGTTGGGGCAGTAAAAATGGAGAAAGTTGCTGCATTAAATCTCTAAATTAAGCATTCAGATGTTTTGATTTTGACCTGAAGACTGATTGCATCTGGGATGTGATGGAGGTGGAGACACTCACCTACCTTTTACAAAATAAAAGCCAAAATGCATCATCACTGTTCAGCGAATACTGTTGCAGTTTGAAAACAGAAAAGGAAAGAAAAGATTAAAAAAGGGCACGAGGAGAGAAATTAGAAACATTCAACAAATGGGAATGAGAATGTAACTACGTAACGTTAGGCTGATTTGTTGTGGGCAATGAAAGCAGAAAGCTATGATGCTGAAGTCCTAAACTATAAAGATAATGTTTATATGTCAGCTTGTTGTCTAAGGAGCGAAACATACAAACCACAACAGCCCCATGACTAAACATAATCCACCGGGAGGAAACATCTCTGCTCCTGTGTGCAGTATGTTCTGTCGTGCCCTCGCTCAGATACTGTATGAGGAGACAAACTGGATCTGAATTTACATTTTCAACCCAAAAGAAAGTCATTTTTTTTTTTTTTTTTAAATCTGCTCTCCTCAGGTAGGAGCTGGTGGACAAGCTGTGGCTCCGCCCACCAGGAAGACCTGGTCCAAGTGTAAATGTCTCCTGGCCGTCATCATGATCGTCGTCCTCATAGCGGCAGGAGCAGCACTGGCCTGGTACTTCTTGGGTAAAGAGTTTTTTTTTCTTCTCTATCAATCAATTGACCAATTGACTTTTCCTTTAATGTGACCACAGAGGGGGACTCAGGATGTTTGATGGGCAGGGGCAAAACAAATAAAAAGGGGCACCAGATGTTTGGAGTTGGGCACCGAAGCACGGATAGTTTGGATTTATATGCTGGGTCTCGATTCAGGGTCTGCATCCTTCGAAGGACCCGGCCTTTGCAGTCTTCAAAGGCGAGTCCTTCAGAGAGACCTTGGGACGGTCTAGCCTTTGGAGCATTTCCTGGTTGCGTCACCAGATGTTTTACCCTTATATCATGATTTCTGCTGGGCAGGCCTGCAAGAAGTGATGATCTACGCCATGCGGTGTCGCCATTTTTTCTCTTTCTTTCTTCTTTTTCGGAGAATCTTTGGGATATGTGAGGCCACGAAGGATCGTAGCGGTGCATCCTCCAAAAAAAAAAGGAAAAGAGTGAGCTTTTGGAGGAGCCTTCGAATTGGCACTGTGACGTAATTGGCCTTCAAATGCTCCTCCGAAGGATGCAGACCCTGGATTGAGACACAGCAACAGTGTAGATAGACCTGCTAAACTTGCTAGCATGTTGACATTAGCATTTACATTCAGGGCATTAAGCAGACGCTTTCATCCAAAGTGATTTACAGTAATTCATACATACATTCACACACTGATGACGGTAGCTGCCATGCAAGGCGCCAACCAGCACATCAGGAGCAGTTTTGGGGTTCAGTATTTTGCCCAAGGACACTTCGACATGCAGACCAAGAGAATCGAACTAGCGACCTTCCAATAACAAGACGCTGGCTACACTTTGTAGTCAATATGCAGCCTAGGTACACAGCAGCTGCTAGCTAGACTTGACGTCTTGTTTATATATACTGTGTTGATCTTCATGCCGTCCTCCGTAACAGAATACAGGGTTTGGGTGTTGGAGCCTCGCGTCCAGCAGCAGTACACGGCCTACGTGTCCATCATGAACCGGAACTTCACAGCTGATCTGTCCTCTCACGACAACGCTGCATTCAAGAAAGAGGCCAAGGGAGTTCAGAAACTGGTGAGCAGAGAGCATCGAGTCTTCTGGTACCCACTGCTGTTGGTTTGCTAATTTTCAAAGCAAAAACCAGCAAGTTTTAAAGCAATAAGACTTTTAGATCTGTCCCCCTGGAAAGTGCTGTTATCATAAGTTAACATTTAGTCGCTAGCATCTCAGGTAGTACATAAATGCACCTTTCAGCTGTGTTTCCACATGTAAGCAGGTGACAGTGTATTTCTCTGTCTTTCAGATAGAGAAGATAATGAAGGGCTCGAGTCTTTCTCGCTACTTCAACTCCACCACCGTCTTCGCCTTTGGGTATGCGGCTCAAACAAAGTAGTGATACTGTACTGTAGTGTATATACGCTGTGTGGATTCTGATCTCGTCTTGTGTTTGTTGCAGGGAGGGGAGTGTCGTGGCTCACTTCTGGATAGTGATGTCTGTGCCAGGCAGCCATGTTGGGAGGGTCACACTGGAGAAGGTCACCGCGAGCCTGGAGAAAGGCCTGAGGTGGTACGGAAGGTCGGGGGAGGAGGAGACGGCGTGCCTCGGCGGATACATCCTCCACCTCCCCTCGCTGTCCGTCAGCGGTGAGAACAAGTGAGGGGCAGAGGGAGGAACAATGTGTGTGTGTGTGTGTGTGTGTGTAAGGTGCGTGTGAAGGAAGATGAATACAGGTACATATAAAAAGTGTTTGTTTTTATAGTTTAATTTCTCTTCTGTCTTTTTGTTCTGCTCCCTACAGACACTGACTACAAAGTCATAGAGCTTTTGAAAGCCTCATTTGGTATTAAACTTTATTGTCAACTGCTTTTTTTCATAATTTCTTATTTTGTATTGATTTATTCATTTTGATTTAACTAATTCGCATGCAACTGACAAACTATTACTATACAAACATTGACAATAATGAATCTAAATCATCTGGTATCATCTTTGAGGTGGAGGATTGAACACTGTTTTCAGCCAAGATAGCTAATGTTGTCTGCCGGGTTACTTAAGTTTGAGCTTAGCCAGGCTACAAAGCAGAGCTGCTACAATTAGCTTTAACTATGATAGGCTAATAGCATTTTTAGTTTACACAGAGTGGATGTTTACCTGAACGGAGGTCTTTCTGGTGACATACACATTAATGTAGTTAGCTAGCAATTCATACGCTAACTCTTAGTCTTGGAATGGATGCTAATGAGCTAGGTAGCGTATATGCTAACCCTTCAAAAGCAACAAACAGGCTGTTTAATCAGTACTTTCCACTTCCACTTTTGTAAATTTGTTTTGGAAATCAGATGAAACATTTTTTAAAGAAGCTTTCATACGCCTCAAATGAATAGTTGTCTTAATCGCATTTAACCTCGACTGCTTCAACATTCAGACACACATACAGGAGGCCTGGTTAGGCTACTGATGCTAAGCCAAGGTTGGACACTTTACATTCAAGAGAAGGTGATGAGCAAACAGTTGATATTAATTAAAGTGTAATTTTAATAAAGCATGCTTCTCAACATGCTGCTGATCACGTCCCACCACCTTTCACAATCAAATCAACCAACCACTGTAGCGCAACAATGCTGCACACGGTCAGAGTCGAGCTTATAACTCATTGTTTCTTTGGCATCCTCTCCCCCTCAAGACTGTTACCGCTACCAGAAGGTGGTGTCCAGCAGCCCCGTGGCTCTCCGTGGCCCCAACACGCAGCGCTCCTCCTGCCTGTGGCACCTCCAGGCCGTCCCCGGCTCCCAGCTGGAGCTCCACATGGAGTGGCTGCTGCCGGACTGTCGAGACAGGCTGCTGGTGTACAACTCCCTCACCCCCACAGATACCCAGCTCATCACATCGTGAGTTTCATCCAGTCAGCATGGCTGCGACGTATCAGGGCCTCTGCTGAACATCGGATGTTGTTGGGTCTCGTAACCTCTGAACCATTGCTTTGTTTTTATCCATCAGACCAGATGAGTTAAACTTTCTTCCCTCTGTCTGTCTGTCCCTCCGGCCTCTCAGTGTGTATGGCTGCAGCAGACACGAGCGTGTGGTGCGTGTCCTGTCCTCGGGCGAGTGGATGACGGTGGTTTGGAAACAGGGTCTGTACAACTACAAGGACCCCTTCTCTCTGTCGGCACAGGCCTGGTACCGCCAGGGTAAGACCACAGACAGCCCGGGGACGTCTTTTACTTAAGTTCAGAAGACTAAAGTCCAGAGGAAGTTGTTGAAGTTACTAAACAAGACTCTACAGCCACGCTTTAAGCTAAATGCTAACACTAGCATGCTCATTAAGACTAGTGAGATGGTAAGATGCTAAGCAGGTGTAATGTTTACCACGTTCACCATTTTTAGCTCTGAACTCATCTGGGGCTTTGCAAAAAAAAAAACCCCCAAAACCCAAAACCCCAAACTACATATTCATGTAAATGCAGTTCTTCACATATGAGACCAGCTGACCTTATTCTGAGTTTGTTAACCACCCAGCTGAGCCGATCTGACCTTCATCCTCATGACTCACGCCTACACTGACTCTTTGTTTTCGTGTTTGACTTGCAGCAGAGCTCTAAAACTTTCCATTCACTCAAAAATATGTGTTTATTCAGCAGCTAATGTGATAGCGACATTTTTGCGTTTTAAGGAAAAAGCCTTTTGACATTTGTCCTGTGTTCTGCAGTTAAAAAAATAACTGATGCCACATTATTATATTCTGGTTGTCTCTGTGTCAGACTGTAACTCCACCATAGAGCTCACGGCAGCTTCAGGGATCCAGGGGACACTGAGGACACCTTTCTTCCCCAGCTACTACCCCCCTGACACCAACTGTAGCTGGAGCTTCACTGTAAGACACTCCTTCATCCACACGTCCTCCACTTCCTGATTGATTCCATTATGTATCCATGAATTCCATGTATCCATGTTTGTGGTTATCGTCCCACATGTGATTTCAGATGCCCGGGGTGGGGATGGGCTTGTCTCTAGAATTTGAGGGCTATGAGCTGAGCCGAGCCAGCTACAACGAGGTCTGTACCCAGGGGCAGTGGATCATCCAGAACCGCAGGTAGGCTGTGCTGAGATAAGTCCGGCTTGGGTTCTGACTCGGCCTTCGACGGTCAGATAACCTGCTGTCAGATCACCGCGCAAGCAGCAGTCCAAGTCTCGCTGGCTGACTTCTCTTTCTACAACAAAATTCAAATAACCTTTTTTCTCCCCAAACGGCTGAATGTGCGTACTCGTCTAATTCCCCTTTGCGCCTGTCTGTCCCTGCTTTCTTTCCCCTGACACCAAACCACATGCAGGTGGTGGCAATATATAGACATTTTTATTTTTGTGTTTTTACTGTTAGGAGACTTCTGTGCAATTGAGGGCAGAGAGATCGGAAAAAAAGCTGTTGCCTGATAAGAGCGATGTCTATTTATAACCTCCACCTGTGTGTGGTTTTTTTCTTTTTTGGTGTCAGATAGGAGGCGTAAAAAAAAAAAGAAAAAAAAAATTCCACACCAGGTTCAGGTCACGATGTGCAGACTTTTCAGTTGGTTTCATGATGAAATGAAAAGATACAAAATAACAGACTTTACAGCAAATAGATTATATTCTCATGATCTCTATTTTATTATTTTATCCTGTGCTGAACAACAGGGGGCAGCAGCGTGCCATACGGACCTCCTGTTAGATGTCCATGCAAACTTTTAGAGCATTATACATCTCTGTTTATATTGAATCAATCAAATAATCTTCAAACTGTTTTCTTAAAGGAGGACGCAGGAAGTGAAGCAACATTAGGAAAGATGTCTGTGCTTCCCCTTTTCCCCTCTAGTGTCTTATTTTTTGTCTTATCTAGAAATCTCCACTTCAGTACCTCTTAACCTCTCCAGTTTCATTCTTAGATTATATTTGGAGGAGTAAAACAGAGTTTGTACGGGGTAAAAAGAGAACTTGAATGAGGAAGGCTCTCACAGCATGGCCAGACCCTGCAAACTCCGTCTTCTAAACAGAATAATAATGACCCAATGCACTCCAAACTATGCAAACTAGTCAGGGAGGAAGCTGTCAGCTGGTTCGTAAACCTGCGTGCGGAGCTTCAGGAAGTGTGGAGGATTACCTCAACACACTGACAGCTAGAGAACCACGTCTGACAGGCTGTATTTGCTGCAAACGGAGGATTTTTTTCTGACAAAGAAAAGTTTGAAGGACACATTGTTATTTCCCAAGAAAACTGACTTTATTTTCTATTTGTTTGTCGAGTGTGAGTTTAAGACCCCAGCAGTGAGTGTGACATTTAAAAAAAATGCTAAAAAAAACAACTTTTGACTCTTAATACATCAACAAAATGAAGCAGAAGTTGTTGTTCAGGCTTCTGCTGTAGAAGTGTGTGCAATACTTGATTTGCATATTTAAACAAGCAATTTTGGAAAAACGATTAATACACAGAATAATCGTCTTAATGTGAGTAGTCAGCTTGGGAGGTTTCATGGTTATTTAAACAACTCGTCTCGAGCCTGTGTGGACGTCCTCCAGAGCCTTCCTGTTGTCTCCGCAGTGAGACGTAGTCGGTGTAAACGTCTGATTTGAGTCCTCGTCCTCAGGCTGTGTGGTACCAGAGGCCTGCAGCCGTACAACGAGCGCCTCCTCCTGCTCCCCACGACAGCCACGGTCGTCATGACGTCAGAGGTGTCGCTCACAGGGCCGGGCCTTCAGCTGCACTACAGAGTCTTCAACCTGTCCGATCGTGAGTTCTGGACGCACAACGATTCGGACGATTTAACTGCTGAGTCATGGGTCATGGTTCTTCTGGGTTTCACTTTCTTGAAATGTGTTGCACAGCTTGTCCCGGTCAGTTCCTGTGCTCCACTAACGGCCTGTGTGTTCCTGCCTGTGATGGAATCAAGGACTGTCCCAACGGGCTCGATGAGAGGAACTGCGGTACTTGTTTTACTGTTTTAAGTTGATTTCACACATAATTACTCACACGCTATTTTATATTGAAACAGAAACACATTGTGCACACAGAACTTAACAAGTGAACAGGCCTGTCAAGCCCAAATCATGCGGACGTCGAGGATTTAACTCTCAAAATGATGCTGAGCTTCTCCTCAACACATCAGCATGCTGCTCACGAACGCTCGCTGGTCTAAAAAAGTCTGAGGGTGACGCTGATCTGATCGCCCTGTTCTTACTGAACCTTGTGAACTCATTTGGATGCCAGACAGTATCTGAGAATATGAAAACCTGAAAGATTTGGCAGCTTGTCAAGCTACGATGCTGTGACTGGTTTTGCTTTTTTTTTTTTCTTTTTTTTTTTAGATGTGAGTACTGGCGGGTCATTAGCCACTAATTAGGTATTATTTAATCAGGAGTAAACACATTTGTCATGTGTCAAAAGGAATCAGAGGGAACATAATATTTTCCTGCTTCCTCTAAGATTTAACATGATTATAAATAACATAAATAACTAAAACCCTCTCTGTGTTTCAGTGTGTGTGGCCAAGTTCCAGTGTCCAGAGGACAGTCAGTGTGTCGACTACTACAAGGTGTGTGACCAACACCCGGACTGCCCCGAGGCAACAGACGAGATGAACTGCACAACTGGTAACACACACCAACAGGCTCCACACAAACACATCACGTGCCTTTTCCAAAATATACTGCCTTAATTAGTAACTTCATTTTTCATTATTTATACAGACGCCTGACTGAATAAAGCTCGGTTTGTACAGAATGATCAGAAATGGAAGATTAAAGATATGATGTGTAAGATTGTGTTGCTGTTTACTCAAAGTAACGGTGCTTTTCATGTGGCCGCCCGTCACTATAAAGAGAGTCAGAGAGCGAGGAAGAACAAGATGTTATCGTAATGTGAGTCACACGTTTCAAAATTACCTCGTCAGTAAGCATTTGTGAGTCACATCAGATAGATTTTCATCAGCAATGTTGGTTGTTTAATGGTGTTTCTCCCACCGGCCAGGCGTTACTTTGAATCAGTTTAAAGCTCGATCAACCTCTCATTAAACTGAGCACTCACAAAAACATTAATCAGTTCTCCGTCCTGAAATCTGCAGCGTGGAGGCTAAGCAAAAGCATAAGTGTGTGTGTGTGTGTGTGTGTGTGTCCAGGTGTGCAGTGTACAGATATGACCTATGTGTGCGCCGATGGAACCTGCTTGAAGAAGCCGAATCCAGAGTGCGACTCTGTCACCGACTGCCCCGACGCCTCTGATGAGAAACAGTGTGGTGAGACGATAAACTCATAAACCTGCATCGTGTTTCACCTTGTTCACCTCATTTTAAGATAAAATTGTGTGCGTTGGTATTTCTGTGTGTGTGTGTGTTCAGACTGCGGCCTGCGGCAGTTCTCCAGCCGCATCGTGGGAGGGACCAACGCCACGGAGGGGGAGTGGCCGTGGCAGGCCAGTCTGCAGGTGCGGGGCACCCACATCTGCGGCGGCGCTCTTATCGCCAACCAATGGGTGATTTCCGCTGCCCACTGTTTCTATGACGACCGGTAAGAACAGGAAGAGATTGGGGGGGGGAAGTGGTGATGAAGGTGTTAGAATACACCTTCAAAACAAAAACACTTTGAGCAAAATATTACTGCTGAAGATGTTTATTCATTGACTTTAATGAGGCACTTTAGCATTGTTTCTTCTAAGCATATTTCATGTGCAGGCCTGCTGCTTCGCTCTCCAAGGTTCAGCTGTGACAGCCTGTTTGACTCAGAGCCATGAGCGTATTCATGTGTTTATATGCACTCATGTCTTTCTAAAAGCCAGAATCTGAAGCTGGCTGGATCACGGCCCAAAAGTATAGCTGCAACATCCTGTAGAGGATTAACAATTCTTCTGTCTTAATGCTGTTTGTGTGGTGATTAAGAGCTCGTGCAGCAAAGAGCGAGTGTTTGAATTTCAGTGGATGTGGGTGATTTTGCTCTAAAACAAAAAGTAAGTCTGTTGGTAAGAGTGGAAAACTGCTACTACATATACACAGCAATCAAGATAAAAAAGATTTCTCTCCTGCAGTCTCTACTCTCCCTCGGCGTGGACTGTCTATCTGGGTAAACTCCTGCTGAACCGCAGCAGCCCGACTGAAGAGGTGGCACGAGTTCAACGCATCCACCTTCATCAGTACTACGACGATGACACCCACGACTACGACCTGGCCCTGCTGAAGCTGGACCGGCCCGCCTCCCTGCAGATGGCTGGACACGCTCGACCCGCCTGCCTGCCTCCTCCCACCCACCAGCTGGAGCCGGACCTGCTCTGCTGGGTCACCGGCTGGGGGGCTCTCAACGAGGGAGGTAAGGATGGGAAAGACTGAAGAGGGGGGGGGGGCTTTGGAGGATTTGGAGATAGGATAGAAGTTGTGTGTTGATCGTGGAGGTAAATGGAAGCGTTTCAGCTCTCCAAGTGGTCTGCAGCAGTGGCTGGTGTCAGGTAAACATGGAGGGAAGCAAAGCAGGATTTGGTTGCAATCCAGAAATCTGTGTCACCTTTTACGACTTCAGGAATGTTGAACAGGCAGCATGTAAATCCTACGTCAACAGGAAGTCACTGCAGCATCACAACATGTAGCATAACTCCTAAAACTATGGAAACTTTTTTAGACTGAAATATATGATTTTACAAACTTAATTCTGATTTAAGTTGCTTTACAAAATCATACCTGTTAACTGTCCACAAAATGATTTATCACGTCTTTTACTCTTCTGCGTCTATGCAGGCATGCTAATGTTCATTTTGTGAGTAAGTCCTGATGATTTACATTATTCATAATCACATAAACTCTAAAGTCCAACATAAAGTAGCACATTTGTCTCTGGGCACTTCAGATTTATCTTCTGACACCTTGAACAGGCTGCAGCTTAAAAAGTTATAAACTGCTGACATAAAGTAACTGCACAATGCAACAAACAAGTAATTTAAAGACTTTCAATGGTGCAAAACTTAGATCCAACAAAAGACTTCCTCAGGACTACACATCCTATCATAGTTTCTATTTAACCTCAGGTTTTAATGGTATGAGTGACCTGGAGGAAGATGTCATCGTGCCTCTTTAAGAGACAGTTTTAAGTTAAACAATGCAGATTTATTAACACAAACCATTTACGATGAACATTTATTTGGTGCTTTTGACTTGTAGGTTTATCTTAGAAACGCTGTCGTCTGAGCGCAGTGTTTTGCAAGATTAGCGGTTGACTTTTTCCACTGGGTTCTCTCATCTCTCATGCAGCACAAAGTGATTTTTACACTTACTTGTGCAGCCTTGAAATAAGCCAAAAACCCCCGATGTCTTCAGTTGCCCTTTGAATAATTAGATAAGATGTTAAGATGTGGGTTATTAAGACAATGGGACAAAAACACATGAAACCATTATCATAAAAAACACCATTTGAATCAGAGAGGCAGCAGAATAAAAGAGAGATGTGGGCGGGAACGTGTGGGTTGCGGTTACGAATGACGAACCAAGGCTGCTTGAGAAAAAAGAGTTGGAAACCATCTTCCGGCACCGAGAGTTTCAGAAAGAGCCACAAGATCAACGTGGCTTCGCGACTATTGTGAGAAAAGCTCACGTAAATGTGCGTTTACTGAAGTGTGGTCACGACACATTTCATTTCCACTGAAGTGGTTTCTTCTCACAGTAAACATGAAAAGTGTTACTATCCAGTTTTTGTTTACTGCTGGTGTGAACATCAAAAAGTGCAACTAGAGCCAGGTAGGATATTTTTGGAGCTACTTTTGAATCCTTGCCATCACATATCGCACCTGTAAGATGAAGAGGTTAATGCACACTTTGGACGTTCCCTAGAAAATATCAATTAAACACTTTCTTCATCTTTTGGTCTAAGATTGTTCCCCCTCTCCCCTTCCGTCCTCCTCAGGCAGTTCCAGCAACGTGCTGCAGAAGGTGGACGTTCGCCTGGTCAGCGAGGAAGCCTGCATTCGCTCCTACGGCCACCTGGTCACTCCCAGAATGCTTTGCGCCGGTTACCGCAGTGGAGACAAAGATGCCTGTCAGGTACAGAGAAACACATACAGACGGAGGATGTTCAAAGCTGCATTATGATAAGTATTGTACCATCAAAAATGTGTTGAATTACTCTGAATTACTCTGAGAAGCGTCACCTGACTCCTCAGTTCCCATCACCTCTGTAGAGTTTTTTTTAGCATCTTTAAACTCATTATTTTGGCTTGTTTTAAATGAGAAAAGCATAGTGAAGCATTTAGCCGCTAAAAGGCCTTATATTTCTCGCAGCTTTACAAGGTGTCAGTCCTGAGGTTGTGCTGCCCCCATGTGACAGAAGAAGAAACTAATGCAGGTTTAAATCAAAGCACATTTTCAAAGTACTGTTATATAATTCCAGGTAGAGTCGTTGTCATCAGAATCAGAATCAGAATCAGAAAAGCTTTATTGCCAAGTTGGTGATCTGCCTTAGCCCTCTCCAGACAGACGCAGAGTTGTTAGCTGAGAACTGGTGTTGGAGCTTCTCAGAGTACTGTCGTTTAGCCTCTTTCACCGCCTTGCTAAACTTGTACTTCGCCTCTTTGAATCTGTCTTTGTCCCCACTCCTGAAGGCCTCTTCCTTTGCAAGCCTTAGCTGTCTGAGTTTGGCTGTGAACCAGGGTTTGTCATTGTTGTAACTCACCCTGGTGCGTGTTGGAACACAGCAGTCTTCACAGAAGCTGATGTATGACGTCACAGCCTCTGTGTACTCATCAAGTCATCATGTAATGTTCGGCTGGAGACGCAAAACTGGGACGAATTCAGTGAAAAAAGGAGAAAAAATCTTATTTCTGCAGAACCCCCCCCCTGCTAGATGCTGCTGCTCAGTTTAAATACATGTATGTTGGCTGCATCCTGAAAGTCCTCAGGGTGGAGAATTAATGTTCCCCAAACATTCAGGACATTAAATGAGTTTTAAAAGCCAGACTTCCAAGCACAGTGAAGTCATCAGTCTTGCCAATTATTCTGTCATTTTGTGCTTTGATTACATTAAAAAAAAATCTCTGCCCTTTAAACATTGTCAGGGAGACTCCGGCGGTCCGTTGGTTTGCCAGGAGCCGTCGGGTCGCTGGTTCCTGGCCGGGGTGGTGAGCTGGGGCAAAGGCTGCGGGCGTCCAGACTACTACGGCGTCTACACTCGCATCACCAGGCTCACTGACTGGATCGAGCAGATCATCAACAGCCCCTGAGACGTTGTGGGATCATCATCATCATCATCATCATCATCCTTAAATCAATATCCTCATAACAGCTCGGTGCAAAGGAAGATGTTATCCATGCGAGGATAAAAAAAAAGCACCGGCAGATGGCTTTGAGACGGCCTTCTCTGTCAGACAGCAAGGTGGCAAAGCATGAAAGGCCTCCGAAATCATAATGAAGCTAAAAATAATCAACTGTATTTATGTGGCACCTTTCAGAATTGATATTGTAAAGTGTTGATTCAGCTTGCAGTTAAAAGAAATATGTAAAAAAAAAACAACTTATAATATGATAAAGTTTTATTAAGAATGGTAATAGAACTCATTTTTGAAATGTAATGATAGTTCTCGGACAATTTTACGTTGTACATGTCATGCTGTCAGGCTGATAAGTTGCTCCCTTTTAGACTGAATCTTCTTTATTTTAAACATTTTGGACTTAAAGCATTTTTCCACAATAAAACGTCTTTCTGTTTTGTAATCAAGTTTGCAATTATTACTTTTGGCACAGCAGTGCTTCGAGCTAAACGCTAACATCAGATTTACACATTAAAGCGTCAAATTTAATGTTGAAAAGTCCCACATGGCCTCTTGTGGCTCTAGAGGCAGCTCCAAGATGTCTGACACATTTCCTTCAGTTATGTCACACAGTGGCTAAGTTGCATTGTGGGTAGTGTAGGCACCAGGTGGGTAAGAGCAGTGCACCGGTCTAGAAAATCAGTCCCATAATACTGTTGGACTCTTTGTTATCAGTTTTAAAGCTAATGATCCTGATTGATACAGCAGAAAAAAAAGAGTTACCACCTTTTTCATTTATTTCTCGCATTCTGAATCTCTTTTCAAAAAACGTGGCGCCTACACCACCCAGATTACTCCCCAAGACCTGGTGGAGTCGCCCTTTGAAGAAATACTAGCTCTGTTGACGCAAAGACAGCGGCGAAATGTCCCGACAGGTTGCCGCCCCCTCCTCCTACTGACACGAAAGTCAGATGGAGCCGCACGTATTTTTAGTTTAAAGCCATCATTTCCGCTTGAAGATCCATCCAGTAGTTGTTTAGATATTTCAGTCTAGATTGTTGAGGTGTACCGACCGACCGACCGACCGACCGGGCTGACTGAACACTGACGCTTCCATCTCTAGATGCTGCAGCCGAGTCGATACACTTCCAGCTTTTGGGATCTGATTTCATCGGGCCGGTGGATGCAGGTGTAACTTTAATGTTCTATTTCACAAGCTGCTTTGGAGAAGGGGGGTTATTTTCAGGGTGTATGAATCAATGTCCGAGTCGAGAGATGCAATTTTTTCTCCTCAGCTGATGTTTATTATCAGCAACAACTCTATTCTCAATGGGATCTGGGAGCAGGTGCCCGAGCTCAGCATCCCTGCCGGTGCTGCCGGATGCTCATGAGTCACTGTGACCCGTAAACAAAACTGGAATGGAGAGAGTTCGTCCTCGGAAACTGGAAACTGATCTATCTATCTATCTATCTATCTATCTATCTATCTATCTATCTATCTATCTATCTATCTATCTATCCTCTTCTCCTCATCGTCTCGTTAACCTCCCCTCTCTCTCTCTCTCATTCGTCTTTTTCACTCATGGAAATGGAAATGAGCCCCTGATCCTCTGGGGGATTTTTCAATATTTGGAAGTTCCCATTTTCACTGTAATTGGTATTTTATAAGGCTGTAAACCATAATGACAGTTCTGCTCTGTGAGGCATAACGGCAGTCCTAAAACTGGCCTCTGGGGGCCCGAGGAAACCATCCATCACGGCAGCTGACTGTACAGCAATGTTCAGTGCTTGTAAATGACCTTCGCCACTTTCTGTGGAGCAGGTTTTGTACTCATTTTGACATTTAAATTCTCTAATATAAGATGTGTTTCTTAACATTAAACTACTTATGCCTCATATATAAACATAAAAAAGGGAGATATTATAATTAAATGCATGAAAATAAATAACAATACAGAGGTACACATATAGAGAGATATAAATATTAACAGAATGAAATTTCAGGGGAGAGGATTTCATGATTATTCAGAAGTTTATTACAGCTTTTCCTCTTTAAACTGAGGGATTTGAGTAGGAAATGTAGTTTTAGGGGAAAAGGTGAAAACTTGGGGAGATTTTCAACATTTCTGTTTGTGAATTATGAATTTTTGCCTCCACAATAATAAAGTTTACCACATTTTTTTCTGCATTGTGAACAACTTAAATATATATATATATATATATATATATATATATATATATATATATATATATATATATATATATATATATATATATAATAGAAATATGAGACCCTCCAGAATCTTTGGGATATTTCACAGTCAAAAAACAGGGAAGATGTTTTCTGTGCTGTTCTTTTCAAAAGGCACATGACATATGGAGCTTTGTAAACTTAACTTTTTTCTTCTTGTTTGAGTCAAAATGTATGTGATGTTATTTTATCAGGACTTTTGGCTCTTGAAGTTCAAATAGTTTTCAGGCTCTTCCTTTTGCTGCCATTGAGGGGCGCCGTTCAACACAAATAGCCAGCGTGCACCAAATTAAATATCTCTAAGTGTGATTTATTTGTCATTTTTACGGCACAGAGTTGCATTATTTAGGCTATAAACATGTGTAGGCCTACATAAACATGTATAAACCCCATGAAATAATTCTGTGATCTGCATCTGGATGAATGTAAACAGCAGCTTCACATTAGAGGTTTGATTCCTGGGAAAACACTTAACATCAGTGACGTAAACAGTTCACTGAGGGAAATAACTCTGAATTCAAAATCTGCCCTAACAACACAGTTTTTACACTACCTTGACAAAGCATCCATCACTAATGTACATTTTAATTGACAAAGGAATGACCCAGGTGGGACTTGAACCCACAATCCCCAGCTCCGGAGGCTGATGCCTTATCCATTAGGCCACTGGGCCACAGAAATAAGATGAAATCTGTGTATCTTGATGTCAGTGTCTGTTGTTGGTGCTTCCTTTTTTAGGTTCCAGACTGATCCGCTGAGCTAACGCTGTAGCCTGCATCAAGAGGAATAATATACATCCAGACTTCCTGTTGACAGTGTCACACACATTATGCCCCGAGGCCTTAAGATCAAGACAGTTTTGGTTTCTGTTTACCCACCAAAAATAAGGCGTTTTGCTCAAAATGCATCGCTATCAAGTTTGAAAGATCACAGGCGATATATTTCCCTGGGAGGGTTAAAGGAAGCGGTGCCGTGTCTTGTTTTTCCTGCATAATGAGCCGTTTCCCACTCCGCCTGGCAGGAGCTGAGGTTTTCAGGTCGCACTGAAAGAAAGCAGTCCGGAGGAGAGTGCCAGAAAGAAGGCAGGTTGAGTTAAGGAAGTGGTCTGCTGCAGCTCCCTAACCCGTCAGACACTTAATCAATCATGTGGTCAAACAATCCAGCGAAACTCCATCCGCAACGTACCGTAGACCAACCATAACAATCGATCTGCGTAGTTATCAGGGAAGATGAAGCATATAAATGAGTTCCAAAGCAAAGGGGGTGATTACAGAAACCGATAGAGCCAGGAGGAAAAGACCAGGCAGAGTTTGGCGTGGGATGTTGATTAAAATCATGGACGTCGGCCATCTTGTTGCTCTTATGCTTTGCTGTTTAGAGGGACAGATGGAGCTGATTCCAGTCCAGCCCAACCGGAGACCAATACGTACATATGTATGTATGTATGTATACCTCGTCTTAACTCAAATCTCATTAGACACTGACCGCAATATTTACCTCAGGTATGAACAAACAAACGAACACTGAAACATTATACACGTGAGAGCTGGGAAATACACTTTTAGGATTATAAAGTCCTCGATTTGTTAACACAGCTACAAATCGACAAGACTTGAGAAACACTTGGAGGCTTTGAATGGCTGGAATCAACTTGTCTTCCACTGCGAACTCTTGCTTGAGACAAATAAAATATGATATCACTTGGAAAGCTGGAGCATTGAGCAACATGCTCTGGCCTACTTTTGTTGGCCGGAGACCCCGATGACCATCCACAGATGTTTCTCTGGTCAACTCAGCTGTTTGGGAAACGAATGGAGGCGCCTGAATGTCTGTTTGATATGGAATCTGACAATTTGGTAATGATAAATTAAAAGAAATGGAACAAAATAGTCATGAAGAGCCTTTAAGATCATTTTAATCTTTTTAAGGTAAATCTTAAAATCAGTTCTGTGAGGTTGGTCAGTGGAGGTTAAAATGGAGCTGATGTGATTTTGTCGTCCAACACTTGCTGTTAGTCTGACAGCTGCAGGCTGCAGTTTCTTCTTGGTTTGACCTTGAACACAGTGAGTTGCAATAATGGAACCAAGATTATATATATATTAAAAAAAAAAAAAAAAAAGTAAGTATGACCTTCTTGAGATCAGGCAGAGAGAGAAAAAAGTCAACATTTTTTGTTGATAAAAAAAAAAAATAAATAAAAATATTGTTGAACCACAATTTCCATCGTGTTGTTGAGAATTAAAGGTCACCATCAAATATGACACCCAGGCTGCAGGTTTGACATTTGCAGATAGTGACGGCGCTTTTGTGTAGAAAAAAAAAAAATAGATTTTAGAATTGTTTTCATTTCGCTGGAGAAAGTTCTGGGACGACCAGCACTTCATTTCAGACGGACACAGATAGATAATAACTTCTCTGTTTCGGGTAGAAGAGCTTGTCATCTGCATATTGATGATAATGAATTTTGTACGACACGAGATACAAAGAAGGTAAATCGGTATGCGACATGAGAGTCTTTGCTGTGCTGATGTTTTGCATCTTCCTGAACCACACAGGCGAGTTTAGGGGGCACTCAGATTGTTTCTTTGTTTCACAGTCATCGTTTTGGCACATTCAGTTGAGTGTGACTAAGAATGAACTGCAGCTGTCAGGAAGGGGATTGCTGGATATTGACACATTTTTTAGTGAGAAGCAGCCTCTCCTAATGACCCCTTATTCTTCTTCTTCTTCATCCCGAGTCCCAAGATTCATGTATTTAGGCCAAGTATGAAAAACGCCCAACTCTTCAGCATTTTCCAAACAGCCTCTCTGACCTCAAAAACTTCGAGCGAGTGGGTCTGAAACACTGAAACACAATTTACATTAGAAAACTAAACAGACACATCTTACTGTTAGCAGCTGGGCCAAAGTACACAACATCATTCAAGAGCTTCAGGGAAATCTGACATTTTTTAATAATCTGTTTTGAATAAATCCAGGCAAATTATGCAGCCGTGCTCAACGAAATGACATGATGATCTGGACTGGATCAATAAGTGTGAGTGGGAGTGTGCATGTGAGTGTGCATGTGAGTGTGTTGTAATTATCTGGCAACCTTGGACGTGTTCAGAAACTCCCTGTTAGAGGTTAACACATCAGATGTGTCTTCATAAACGGGGTCAACACACAAGATAGATTCTGCTCTGTGTTTCCAGTAATACTGTAGGTAGAGCTCAGGTCTGTGTGTGTGTGTGTGTGTGTGTGTGTGTGTGTGTGTGTGTTTGGTAATAACTTCGTCTACAGCAACATGAAATCCACTTAATCTCCATCCAGTCATTTACTCTGCCGTCCTCGGGGCTGCTAGATTAAAACATCTTCACTGCACTCGCTGAACCATGAATGCTGGCCTTGCAGTAGTGTAAGCGGTGTCCTCGCAACACAAACAGGATTTACAAAACAATTTTTCACAGTTATGGAAAAAAACAAAAAACAAAAAAAACAAAAAAAAACACTAGAGTAGATGTCACGGATGCGGGCCTGAGACGCACCACATTTATCATCATAACTCAAAGACAAACACAGGAGCCGCCGGTTTATGTTTCTTGACGGAGACTACAGGCTTGTGAGAAAGTTAGATTCACAGCTAAAGTAGTTGTGAATCTTTTATCATCAAGTAAATTAAATTGCCTTTTAAAAAAAAATGATCCCAGGTGTCAAAAAATGTGGGTCATGTTCATTTGACTCAAGGATTTTTTTTAAAAAAGCAGTTGAGATATTGCTCTAAAGAACTAAAGAAGATTAAAGAGTGTTTGTGTGTTTCATAACACAGCCTCAGATCTGCTGAGTTAATGTGGTGGAGTATATAATATTGAATTCTAGGTGGTGAGTGTGAATATTACACCAATATTGCACTTTCCTGTCATAAAAAATACATTTGGCTTTTGCTTTAAACACGTGAAGTCAAGTGATGTCTGTGTGAAAACAACGCGCTCTCTAAACTCGTCACGTTCAAACTGTGACGCTCTATTATAACCTCTGATTAGACTTTCAAAGTAAAAGCGCTCAAGTTAGCGCTAATTCCTAATATACAGCTACTGGTTAGACTTTCAAAATGAAACTGGTTCTGACTTGACTTTTGGGAGGTTCAGCTTTATTCAGTTGATGACAATCTTGCAACGAGACATCAGTTACATCACGTACGTACGAATGAAAAACAAATCTGGTGCCTGAGTCTCATCTGAAAGGTTTTAAACAGCGATAGTGAAATTTTCTCCTTGTGTTAATCTCAAGAGTTTGATCGTGGGAGCATTTGTGCTTTTTTAAGTTTTGTTAACAGACATTAACAGACTGATGTTCAGTCCAGCGTGGAGCAGAAGTGAGTGTTTGGCCTCATTTCCTTTCACTCTCTGTCATGCTGTCATGTCAGCAGTGATCCAGCATCCAGTGCAGCTGAGGGTAAATGTAAAGCTTTCCCGGTGGTGCAAGATGAATAGGAAGGGGCTCGACAAGCCATTCTGTGGACAAATGTGCGCAACAACTTCTACTTCAATTCGTCCAAACGTTGCCAAGCTGTAACACTCAGTGTGAGTGCTGGACAAACAGTGACGGACTGACGCTGTCATCCATGTTGAGCCGATCCGTCGGGGCGGATAAAAACAGCAGCCGGCACACATAACTTCTCTGGACTGATGAAGGCATTGCTTTTCCCCCAAAACTGACAGCTGTGAAGTCCCAGCAGAGGGATATTATTCTGCTTTATTCAGTTTTCTCTCTCTCTCTTTTGTTTTTTTTAAACTAAACCCAACAACTCAGTCAGGGGTAGATCTCTGACTGACAGTCAAATGGAAAGCAGCTCGAAATCGATTCGGACAAACAAGCAGCTCGACTGGAACAAATGGAACAAAAACAACCCGTATATCACGCTGCAAATTCTGCAATATAAATGTACACTATGCATTTCATCACGATCAATAAAAAAAAAAAACATCTTTATACATTTACAGTTATTTATGAATAAATCCTTAAACAGCTGTTACATCCATGTAGATTTCCTCGATTTAACATGATCTCGTGCTGTTTTTGATTTGCAGCTGTGGCCTCAGTTCTGCTGCCATGATGAAAAAGCCATGCAGCTTTTTTCTATTCTTCTTCTTTCTTTCTTTCTTTTTTAAAGCACTGTTTCATTTTTCTCCATCCCTCCATTGCTCCCCTGGGCGCCTCTCCCTCTCATTCCTTGCAATGATGGGTTAAGCAGCTGAAGGCGGTGTGTGTTTTCGTTGCGGTTTAGATTTATCTTGGGAGTAGTGGTTAGACTGGGAGAGAAGGAGGACGTGGGAGGAGGGTGCTGAGTGTGTGCAAGAGGTCCAGCAGGGGAAAAAAAAAAAAAGAAACAGAAGAGAGAAGGAGAAACAAAAGAATGACCCAAGACAGGCAGATAAGGAAAGAGGCGAGCATACATTTTCTGCAGGCTGTATGTGTAATGTCTATGGTAATAAAGAACCGAGGTTGTGACCCTCGTCTGTGGTAGCCTCAAACAATTTCCTGCAACTCAGTATCTTGTTTAGAAGGTTACTTGTATGAAACTTTCTGAAAAGTGAAGACACAGCTCTGAATTTAGAAACACTTGAATATTAATTTTTGGATTTTAATTCAGGATTCAATAACCACAGTCCCCATAACTTCTAGGTGACTGACACTGGTAGTGGAGTGTCTTTTCCGAATTCAAAAACAAGGCTGCGTCTCTCTGAAGAGTTGAAGGAGCCTTTGGTGCTGGGAAAACCTCGTCCTACCGTTATTACATTTTCGAGCTTGAAATGAGGACTTTGAAGGTGGCAGCCTCGCCGCTGAAATGGGACACTGCTCGTGTATACATCGAAGTTAATCTGAATCAGGTGCTCGTGGTTTCCAAACGTCAGAAAGAAGACAGAAAACATTGTGCAAAGAGTGGAAGCCGGCTTCTTTGAGAGCACATTCACAGCAGAACGGAGGCAACAGATGCTTTGCTTTGAAAAGTAGTTAAGCTCTTGCATGGGATTTTGCCCCGGGAAAAGGAAAACAGCCACCTACACACAAAATCAAAAAAGCATAACCCAAACTTGCATGTGGGAAAAAAATAAATAAAATCACAGCTTAAAAAAAAAAACTCCAGAGAGGCACGCACACACACACACACACACAAACATGGATGAGTCATCATAAAATGCACACTGTACTTATGATGTGTGTGCTGCAGTGAACGATAGAAACAAAGATAGAGAAACCTCATTATGTTCCCTGACGCTGGGAGCGAACGCATGAAGTGCACTGATTAGTCTGACCCACATCCACTCCCCTCTCAAACTGGCTTTAAATCGAATCTCTGAAGGGCTGCAGTTTATCTCTATATATAGAAATAAAGCGGAGGAAGTGGAGGAAACGGGCACAACAATTCCAAGGAACTGGAAAGTTGAGTTTAGCGTTCGTGGCATTTTCAGATTGTTTTTTTTTAAAAGGTCACTTTTAACGATGAAGGTTCACAGGGTGTGTAGATACGTAAAAATGGATCCCGTGACAACAAAATATGAGACCAACATTTTTAAATTTGATCTGTTGATCTGCTGTGCACAAGACAGAGGGTTCAGCAGTTTATCACCAGAGGAAGAGGAGAGGCTGAAAACACTATGAAAAGAGAAGAAGCTTCCCAAAGAGAGAGAGATTAAAAATTGATGCGAACAGTTTTAAGACAACTTCAAAAATATGTTGAAAAAACAAGTCAGACTAAAAGCCTCGACGCAGCGGCAGGATGTCTGAGGGATGAAAAAACAAAACCATCTGCACGTATCGGAGCAGCAGCACGCCGAGAAGTCGTGATGAGCTGGTGAAACCAGCGCTGCCAGATGTGTAATAGTAAACTGTCATAGCCGGAGGCTAAAATGTGGCATTCTGAGGAAAATTATAGTGTGTAGAGTCATCACAGCGACAAATAGACAATAATGTGTAATTTTATGTAACACGTTTGAGGAGATTTTCTGCCACACCTACAAATCTACGTATGTTTGCGTTACAGCAGACTGAGGCCATGTCCACTCTGACCAAAATGATCTTATTTTCCCCTCGTCTTCCTCGGCACCGTTTCAAGAATATTTGCGTGCAAATGGATCCACTGTAAACGACTCAACACGCTGTAGTTCATATTACAGCCTATAGGGGGCGCTTGAAATTCACCAAAAATGGAGAAGAAGAGAAAATGACTAGTCTGTTGTCCATAATTCTTTATCAATCAACGTAGTGGCAGAGGAGCAAAGTTTTTTTTTCCCCTTGTAAACCTGATACGCTCAACATCTACTGCAGCATGAACACAAGCATATAGTCCAACGTTGTTGTTTTTGTTGTTGTTGTCGTCATGATACGTCGCAGGGTTAAGAGGTTGAAGGCTAGAGGTCGAGGGGTGTGGTGATGGCATCATCGATACCCAAAGTATGCGGATTCGCCGTCCACACGAGAACGAAAGGGCGGCATTTTCCGATTTTTTCCACCCTGGGACCACGTTTAAAAAAAAAATGTGTTTACAGGATCCATGTAGACGATCGGACAAAATGATGCAAAATGTGAGTTTACACACAAAAGCATTTCCATGTGGACGGCCCCTGAAATAGCTACAATGACTGGAAGGTGTCCGTCAAACAGTTTTTGAAACGGCATTTCACAAAATGTAGTTACAAGACAGCAAGACAGGGGGCGACAGTTACAGTCATAAGCTAAGCTGATCAAATAGCCCTCAACAACTGGACTGGAACATACTGAAACTTTAAACAACAAGCATGATTTTCTGGAGCGAGGTGAGTGAGAGCAGACGGGTAAACACAGACGTATCATCCATATTTAGCTTCCAGTCACTTTGGCATATGAATAACAATGACACAGTATAGATTAAAACCAATTACAAATGTAAGCATCAAGTAATCGTACAATATGGCACTGGGATTACTGATTGTGCATCACACACAGGAGAGAGGTGTAAGGAAAAACACACAAGAAGACCTGAGGGACAGTAATATGAGTCAGAGAAAGACAAGACTGAAAAGGTGGTGACAGCACAGTAAAAAGGAGAAGATAGGGCAAAACCAAAAAAAAAGGATGAAAGGGAGGAAACACATGAGAAGAAGAGCCAGAAGACAAGAATCATCTATTCTGACAAAAACATGAAACGAGGGAAGATAGCAGGAGGATATGAGAATGAAACAGACTCACTGAAAATGACCCCAAAGCCACAGAATAGGAAAAAAACTTCCTCAGAGGTGAGCTGCAATCAAACTGACAGCATGACGGGCAGATGAAAAGAGCTAAATGATGTGAGGGAGTCGGGGAGGGGGATGAGAGCGAAGAGGAACCGAAGATGACAGAAGGAACGGAAGAGGAGAACGTCGGATCGAAAGAGCAAGAAAATAAGGAAAATGGTTGGCAGGTAAAAAGACCGATGGAGGGAAAGAGAGAGAGACAGATGAGGCGGTGTTACACTCTACAGCGTTCAGTTTCACAGATTTAAAAGACTTGTTCCTGCAGCCGGAGCCTCATTGTCATAGTTTTGGCCAACATTCATTTTAAACATGGGAATTTACCTGCAATCTTTCTAATGGCCAGCAGGGGGGCAACTCCACTCGTTTAGATTCATAACCAAGTTCAGTTGTAAGTACATTTATGAGAAAATGACCCATATTAGTGACAATAAAGGTATGAATGAGTTTTATGTGTTGCCATGTTTGGGGTTGTAATATGTCTGCAAACCAGTGGGTGATGTCACGGTGGGTATTTATTCAGATATAATTGAAGCACTAAATAAAACAAAGTCTTTGTCTTGTCTTAAAGTGAAACTCTCGCCAAAATGCAACCAAGGCTTTTTTGTTAATGTAACCAATTCAAACCTTCGTGTAAAAGCATAATTATGGTGAAAGAGGCACTTTTAAGATTTACCGTATTTTCGTTTTCAGGTCAGACTCATTTTCAATGGGAGTGCTATGGGCACTTTCATGATAGCATCAAAATCTCTGTTTTTAAAACAGTAAGAAGTCTCGACACAACATGAAACTTTGCTGGTAGCATCACCAGGGTCTCTACACATGAACACCAGCATTGAGAACATTGTTTTTGTACACAGAGTTTACTAAAAAGAAAGTTGAACAACTCACATTAGCAGTAGCTTGTTCGACTAGCCACCGTCATGGCAGACAAACAGTGTCGATCTCAGAATGTGACGAAACATGGAGGAACTTAAAAGTTTCATCATAATGATGCTTTTACATGAAGGTTAGACTCGGGTACAGCCACAAAAATAAGGTGCATTTTGGCGAGAGTTTTGAGGAATTATTGCTTTAAAGTTAGTGAAAAAACCTCAAACTGTAGCCAACCTTTTCTGTCCGCTGATCAGAGATGCCTCTCATGCTGTGTAACCCCCACAACTGTATGGAATAAAATACAGCTGTTAATGGAGCTTTCTCTGCAGTCATCAGGAAATACTGACCAGCTTTACATTCATTCTGGACACTTTGCTGAAGGCAGTGAGGTGTCTAAAGGTCCACTGGTATCAGCATCTCGGCCTTAATGCCTCCTTTTAAATGTTTAATTAATTGGTTTGTTCTGTGTCTGTCAGTGTTATCGTGAAGCTGCTGTTCATCAGTGACAGGAAGTAAAGCAGGAGGGTCTTTATCTGACACCCACAGGTGAAGTGTCGTCCCCTCTGCCAGGCAAGAAGCCTGTTACTGCTTTAGATGAAGGGAGACTCTGACTGCGATCACACTGACTCAACACTTTACTGAGTGTTTCTGTGCAGCTGAATGTAAGAAAAAAAACCAAAACAACAGCTTAATCTGCTGGTGTGGTGCTGACACAGAGAGGAGACGATTCAGTCCTGAGATAACAGAGTTAACTGTTTACTGACGGGAGGAGAGATCGTGATTACTTTTTAACCTTCGGTGTTAGAAAGTGGATTTATCTTCCCTCCTGTTTATCAACCTGACTGCAGCAGCGAGCTGTGGAAGTGGCCTCAACTCAACAAATAAAAAAAATGTTTTGAGTCTTTTTGAACGCAGAAATATTACACACATCTTTAATTGTCGTATTGTCTGTGATTATCTTCTCTTCTGTAACTGAGAACATGTCGTGATTCCGTGTGTTTATTTGATTTCCTGTTTCATTTTGATTTTCTTCCCTCATGTGTCGCGTGTTGCTTCTCTGTTCCTCCCATTGTGTGATTTCCACCCTTTTTCTGTATCTGTGTCTTGTTTAGCCCTTTTAATGAGCCCTTGTGAGTGTTTATAGTATTTGTGCTCCCTCATGACATATGAACTTTGCTTTTGTTTGGACTTTGTATTTTTGTGGTTTATGCTTCTTGGGTTTTTGGACAACTTTGCTTTTTTTTTAAAAAAATAAAGCGCTCCCTTTTGTTTTCTATCCTGCCTCCCCCTGATGTTTTGCATCTGGGACCTCATCTATTCTTACTGAATTGTGACAGAACATGCCTGTTGATACTTCTGCCCCTGCAGAAAAAAAATTTGGAATGCAAGTGGTTTAAAGATCATCGCAGCCGACTTCTGGACAAGCTTAATGCCATAACACACAATATAAGTGTGTGCTGTCGTAGTTTCGTAACGGAAAATCATGATGCAACGTGTGCATGAATCTTCTTGAAATAAGAATCTTTAATTAGATAATTCTCCAGTGTAAACATACATGTTATAGGAACTTAAACATTGGAAAAATTGTATATGAACTGACTCCGGTGACTTAAAATGATCTCATCGCTGCTTATAAAGAGGGAAGAGTGCCAAAACACGCAGCTCAGTTTCAGCTCCGCTTCATAACCCTGCTGTACATAAATTGCAGTTTGATTAAAAGCAATGTGAAAAGTTACAACTGAGGCATCCAAAAATGCACACAAACTCAATATTCCTGATATATGTTTACTGATTCAAGCAAAGCGATCTGCAGGATGTTCCAACATTTATTCGCTGACTCATAAACACGGATTTACTGGAGAGAGTGGGGCTGTAAAACATTTCCCCTCCCTCAGCATGTTGCGGTAAATGAAATGGAAACTAGTAGTAGAGAGTGAAGAGGTTATGGAAGAGACAGAAATGTTAGACCAGTGGTGACAGAGACCAAACGAGAAGCAGAAATCTGCGGACATCCATATTTTAAAGCCGCAAATAGCTTCCATTTCTAATGGCTGTGAATTGTTTTAAAGGCATGCCAGGGTTTTTTTTGATTTCATGCATTTCTACTCTCAAAAGCTGCCTGCTGATTAACATATTCTATGGATTAAAGTACAAAAATGCGCCACCAAAACCTCTAAGGGGGTTGGTTGGTTCATATTATGGGCTATATTTCAGGCTCTGATCCAGTGCGACTGGTTGTTCATGCACTCCTGGGTTGGACATCCTTAAACTATTTATTCTACAGGGCGGATGATGAAGATGCAGATTGTATTTCAATTTAAGAGACTCCATTAACTACAGCTATGATTCAAGTTCAAGATGTTTACAGTCGTTCCGGTTGCACAAGTACCCTGAGCCCTCCTGGGCGAGGAGGCTCCAGGAAGCTGTACATAGAAGTAAAGACGAGGTAGAATAGCAAGATTTGTGCTCATAAAGAGGCTGAATGTTATAGAAACAGACAGGACACAAAGTGGAGCTCAGCGTCTTGGAGACGAGTAAACTAAACAAGTCACACAGAGAGAAATCTCAGTGTATATGTTTGGGTAAGAGCTGCTTTAAATCAGAGTCGTTCAGCGTCGCTGTAGATGTGAAAGTGTTTGTGCGAGGGAGGAATGCATGGATGAAGAAAGACGTGTATCTAAAGGACTCAAACTATAACACCTGACAAGACTTTGACACTGGAAAATCCACTTCAACTACGTTACAATCAGTGGCTTTCAGCACCAAAGAATGGCGTCAACAATATGGTTAACCTCATCTCAGTCCTGGAAATGTATGGAAAATTAATCACCACTGTAAACCAACATTGTGAAAGAAGCGTCTTTATAACAGCGGATGAAGTTTTTTGAGTGTCACAACCCTCATCACAGCTGTCACAGCTGGAGCCATTCAGTCCAAAAACATTTGGAAAGTCTAGAAGAACCGGATGATTAAATTAGCCAGAAGCCGGCCCGGTCGACGGAAGTCTCTGGTACACACACTCTATGGGCTGCACAACACGGAGGATCCAGGTGTTTTTATAGTCAGTGGAAGTCCTGGCTTCAAAACATCTCCGAGCGGCTTTCATAGGAATAAACGGAGCTCCAGCTTCATGGCTGTGTCCTTGGCCGCCGTCTCAGGATGTCCATTGGAGACGGATGACGGCGTCTTTTTACAGATTGGTGAATGCAGTTTTCTGCATTTTTTTCTTCTATTTTGTCACCACCACCAACAACAAGTTCTTGTAAAAATACTTTTTTGTTAACTCTCCTGAATGAAGGACACGACAACTCTTCCTGCTTTGGCAGTGAAGGTCAGCATTAAAAATGTAAGTTGTGTGTCAATATCGCAATATCGTCGAATATGAATACAATTTTTTTTTTCTTTTGCCACCTGGGCTGATGGGGAGGTAAACAGTGGAGAGTAAATCTGAAAAAGTGAAACAGAGGACTATATATTAATAATGCATGTGTGTGGGTTCATCTTCATGCAGTTCGGATGCTCAGAGTCTCGTCTTTACGTTTCCTAGAAGCCTTCCATACGCTTGTGTTATTATAAGAGCTGAAGATCAGACGCTCGAGACGGAATATATATTATATATATATATATATTTTAGTCTTTGTGTAACACACACATTTAAAAAGTGAGCCGGTCTCAAGTCAAGTGGAATTAAAAAACAGGAATGAAGTGTTTTTCTCTGTGTTGGACCTTCTCTCATCTGCCGCTCCGCTGTAATTAGCTTTCCAGTTCAGAGAGGTAGCTCTTAGCTTTTAAATAATTCAGTACTCTCTCTCACATACAGAGAGCAGGAGAGACACTGCAGACACAAACACTACACACTCTGGCCTTCTCTAAATTGTATCATTACACACAGACAACACACACACACACACACACACACACACACACACACACACACTGCTAACACCCCCGGTCTCTGCCACCATCTGTCTCATCTTCCTCCATGTTGAGTTTCCACAGATGGGACCCAAAGGTGTCGCGCAGAACTGGGAGATGATACAACACCACAATAAAGAAAAAAAAAAGAAAAGCAAAGAAAAGAAAGCTGTTGAGAGACAAAAGAGGAGCAGTGAGGAGGAGACACACACACACACACACACACGGAACCAAAAGGTGACGTGACAGAGAGACAGGAAGTAAATATGAAAGTTTTATATTCGTACAACAAGGTACCAGATGGATTGTGAACACTTTGACACGCGGAGTCGCTCGGAGGAACACGTACTCAGCCTCGCTTACATCACTCTGAAAAGTATGATCACAATACCTACAGTGAACACTCCTCCACAGCGGTTTGTTACTACTGTGGCTCACAGCTGCACGAGGCGAGATGACAAAGGAAAAAAAAAAATTGATTACCAGGAATGAAGAAATTACCTGCTCCTTGTGGTGCAGATATGCAACGTCCTGGGTGTCGTGTCAATGTGTGAATGTTGAAATCAACTTTCAGAGGCGGAAGCAGCCACATTATGAATTTTAACCATCAATATAGCTGATCTCACAGCAGCTGGGGAGTGCTGTTGGTATAAGATGTGCTTCTCCACCTACGGGAAGTGCCTAACCTCGATCTCAGGACATGAAAGGCACCTCCGCCCCGACATCCTTCTGATTTATATCCCCTTCTTGTGCTCACAACGAGCTGATCAGCGGAACAAACCCCAGATCAGATGAACAAAGACGTGGGAAAGTCACATCTTCCGCCAAGTCATGTGACACCCTGATCCCGCCTGGCCCGCTGTTATAGATAAATATGCATACGTGCACAGTGTGTAGCTGGAAGCACATGAGTGAAAGTGGAACTGGGAGGAAGTGTGGACTAACCTGGAACATGTGGAGGGCAAAAAGATGGACGATTCAGATACAGATTCAGGGGAACGTAGATGAAGAGTATTCCGTCAGCTAACTCAGGACTGGAGGTGTGTTTGAGTGATGCCAGCCTCCTCTTTCTCATCAGTCAGTGTGCTTTTAAAGCCTCAACACTGCATTCTAATATCTCAGGTGTTCTTGTGTCGCTTGTCATTTCAAATCATCCTCATTAGAGCAACAGCACGCAGCAAATCCTCTGAGGCTCACTGAGTTTTCTCTTGAGTTGGTGTTGAATTCCCAGAAGGAACGCTACGTATTTTTCAATGTCAGGATCAAACTGGAAAAAACATCTGTGGTTTTTATAAGAAATGTAAAAACAATATTTGCTTTTGGTTTCAGGCTTCATTTGGTACCACTTGGTCAACATTTTCCAGCAAAATAACGCAATCTCTCTCGCATCTCGTCAAATACGACATCTACTGACTCCCAGGGCGTCGGCAGTCAAGCTAGCTCCAATATGTTATATGTGACGTGCATCTGCAACTGTTTGCCAGCGGGGCTGAAGCTCAAAACCCGATGATGTAAACGGTGCAAAAGCCCCGACAGCACCGGTAACAGCTGCTCATAGTGGCTTGCAGCTGGAGACTGTGGTTGCAGAGTGTAAAATGTGGGCGACTATGAAGATAAATCAAAGCTGAAACGGAGACTGTGCATACGTGAGGGAGCACCGCCAACAGCTCCTGTTCACATCTTGTTGGGCCGAGCGTGAGCCGCTCCCTTCTCATCACAGGTTTTTGGGGGCGACCGCAAAACTTAAACAAACAGCGTTATAATCACACTTGGCAGCTCAGCTGTCAGCAGCAGGTCTCTGCACCTTCTTTTGTTCGTTGTTCTACATGTGACGTGTTGGATTGTTGTGTGGAGGTTTTGTGGCTTTCTGCCCTCGAGTTGCCAGTTTGGCACAAATCAAGTAATGAATTCTTGAACTTCTGCACAATTTAATGTCTGAATAAAGAAAAAAAAATGTTGCCCTACAATTTTACTGATTTGGTTGCAAGGGAATATAACTTACTGTGTCACAGAGCTCCACACACACACACAGACAATATAATTGTTGTGCGGGTCAGTTATATTGTGTCATTAAGTTTTGATGAGGGCTAAGTTCTCACAAGTCTAGTCAATCGATGCTGTTCTCTGTGTTTCTAACACATTCCTGTACGTGCATGTTCATCACTGTGTATCTAAACCAGCTGTTTTAATCCATTATTGCTGTTGAAGTCACAGGAGTAAAGTCACTGCTAGTTCTCACCACATGCCTAAAATGAAAAATAACCTCAGTGCTGGTTTTAATATTTACTCTTGACCCAAATACACCTCTTAAAAAAGGTACGTAGAAACCCAAACGTCAGTATTTAATGAGTTGGGAATGAGACTAAACCATCTTACAAAATCCAAATAAACCAACCAACCTACGAGTTTTATGTGTCCCAGGAATTCAGGCTCAACCTCACAGAGACAGCAGAGGTTTAAGAGTCATCACACCAAATAAAGACACTTATTTATTCTCTAAGTTGAACTTTACAACCTGCAGATTGATTACTTTATAAGAAAGCACATACAGTATGTTGTCGTAAGAAGCTTAGCTGTCGAACAAAACGTCTAAGTATCATAAACTTGATATTTTCTGTGGTCCAAAGTCCCATCGGCTTCTTGTGGAGGGAACAAGTGTGATGCTAGGTCATTATATTTAAATTGTTGGTAATAATGTGTATCCTGGGACGTTTCCCCTCTTATATCTCTTTATTGCTTTGTTGTTCACAGTTCAAACACAACCTCCTGCCACACACACACAGATTCCACTCTTCTTCTTCTTCTTCTTCCTCCTCACCTCTGTAGCACAGGAAAAAGTAGAAATCCCGCAGTGAAATGGAGGAAAAGCGTGGGTGAACAACGGCCAGACAGAAGAATGGGAGCACTGCGAACGTCAAGGTAAAGACAGATTGTGTGAAATTTAAAGTAAGAGAACAAGATACGAATCAGGAAAAATTCCCTTTTCTCTCTGGCCGACATTTTATAGACCTGCGTAGAGAAGAAATGGGTTTGATGGGTAGTGTTACCCCCGGAGCAAACCCCACCTCTTCCATAAGTCTTTCATGTGGATGGACTCAGAGTCGGTGTTTCCAGGTCGAGGACCCTCCACTGAAGAGCGCTCCAGGAATTCACTGAGGCAGCAAGTTAGTGAAGTGCAGCTGGTAACAAACGGTCTTTATGAGGCGGCGCTGGCCGTATAATTAACTCTTTTTTACCATCACAGCCGTACTTCCACATGAGAGCGGTAAGTACAAGTAAGCTCCAGGCCGAGACCAAAAAAAAAAAAAAAAAGGAGACAGTGACTTTGTCTCGGGTTGACTACAAGTCTACATATCAAGTGGAAATCCCCCATCTTCCACTGTCTCATCAACTTGTCTTTTATGGGTGTTTGGTGGTCTTTTTTTTTTTGATGCCAGCTTTCAAACAACCATTATTTTTGACGCACTACGTCCCCAGATGGCTTTAAAACACACTTCAGAGATCATCAGACGAATGTTGTTGCCCTCGTTTTTGAGGTTGTTTGGTTTCTGCCATGGATATAATAAGAAAGTTCACGGGAGGGATTAAAACAAAACAAAAAAAGATTTCAGGTTTCTGCTCTTTTGGGGGCAAGAGTCCTTCCCCCTATGCGTTCCCTGTGAGGTGCAGGTGAGTAGAGTCTTGATCGGAGCTGATCACAACCATTTCCTTTGACAATACTTGTAATTCCGCCCAGACGCGCAGCAACATATTTCAGGATCGACTTTACACCACTTGAAATACGCAGGTAGCCTATTTTTTTTTGATGGAAGCTGCGTCAAGTTGCACGGAGCAGATCAAGCCGGGCAGGAGGTCAGACAACGTATGCCGTGTTCAAAATTGACATATCAGCGGTTTGCTGACTTTGCCGTTCTTAAAGACCTGATTGAGGCCCGGTCCACATGTAAACTGCTATTTTTAAAAACACCTTTTCAAAAACAATTTCCCGCACACACCGACGGTATGAAAACAAAAACTCAACAACAACGGAGACAAGCCTGTCCACACATAAACACTGAAAATGACCTGGTAGGATTTTTCTGTTTACATGTGTACGGAGGTCAAAACCAAAGAAAAAGCTTTGTTTTAGGAAGTGTCCGCGTACGTGTGCGCAGGGCCTGAGTCTGATAGAGTTTCTATTCCACTTCTTTAGTTTCTCTTCATAACCTAAACATGCTGAACTCTGAGCTTCGGTTTACACACATTCTGCTTGTAGGTCCCAATTAATCAATACAAAGAAAAAAAAAAAGAAAAACGAAAGAAGAAAATAAAAATCACAGCTGCTTTTTGTTTGGTTTTGACTTTTTATACACCAATAAAAAAAATGTACATGCAGCAGACGGCTGGTTTTATACCTCATTATTTTTACTCTCGGTCACGTGCACGTGCCCACTGGGCGTCAGGACACCCAGATGTTCGATCCGGTGCTGCCTGCTGGATTTATTTCTCCCACATCTGGAGAAGAAGGCCACTTTGATTTGTTCCTCGAACTTATCAGACGGCACGTCACGGCCCGTGAGTGAAACATTAACTTTAATAAGACCAAAATAAATCCGTCTGAACTTTGTCTGTGTTACACTTTGTTATCCTCTTTATTATCCTGACGCCACAGCCGGGTCTGTCACAACGCAGGGAGATAGAAAGAGAATCAGATGAGAGCGGAGATGACAGTGGTTTTATTTTTTTTTTTTATTTCTTATTAAATAACAGTGATATAAAAGAGCTTCTTGCAAGCGTGATTTAACAACCACAGTTGGGAGTTTATGAGAGGTGATATAATGTAGTTATTCCTGGCATGCAGAGTTGGAACTGGGGACGGGACACACTGATGGAAAAGCCTGTGATACTGACCAGAATCTGAGTCATGGACACAGAACCGCAGGAGAGGGAGAGAGAGAGAGGAGGAGGAGGAGGAGGAGGAGGAGGAGGAGGAGGAGGAGGGAAAGAGGGAGAGAGCTGACCTGGATTTCTGTTTTGGAGTGGTGACAGTTTCCTCATGCTGCATTTAAGCTCCCTGTTACAAAACTTCTGGATGGATGTGCAGCAGTCTCTGACTCTCTTAAGTAAGAGTGATGGATGTGGAGTTTAGGGAGGAGGAGGAGGAGGAGGAAGAGGAGGGAGGATGGAGAGGAGATGGGGGAGGAAAGACTGATGTTAGATGTTGTCTGATGAGGGAATGAAGGAATGGAGGTGTGTGTGTAGGGAGAGAGAGAGAGAGGGAGGGAGGGAGAGAGAGAGAGAGTGTGTGTGCATGGGAGTGAGAGAGGTTCAGTAGTTCCTCCTCTCAGCCTGACACCGGCAGTCTGTGTTTTTTTTCCTCCTCCTCCGCGGTGGTGAAACTCCATCAGGTAAGAAAAAGCAAAAAAACCAAGACACACTGACGCGATGTGACAGCAGCGACTTTATGACAATCCATCTCACGGCCGACACGACTCTGCACAGTAATCCTCCGGAGGTTTTCAAAAAATTAAGAGAAGAAGAAGAAGAAGAAGAAGAAGAAGAAGAAGAAGAAGAAGAAGAACAGCCGGCGGCGCGTTTGCGTGCGTGCAGCGACGTGCAGGGACTGAAGAAGTTATTCACAAGTCGCCAACTCAGCAGCAGCTTTCTTAAAATTTTTTCTTGTGTAAAGTTACCCCCTAAAAATCGCCGTGCACGTTCTCACGCGCAATCTCACTGACACGTTTCTGAAAGTGCATGTGTGTGTGTGTGTGTGTGCGCGTGTGCATGCGTGTGTGTGTTTATCCGGACTGCAGCTGCATGCCAAACTGATGCTCTGGCGTTGTAGACGTGGCTGCTTCATTATGACTGGTGCATGCGTGTTGTGGTTATTATCAGGGAGTGTGTGTGTGTGTGTCTGTGTGTGTCTGTGTGTGTGTTCACTTCATTAGTCATGGCAGCTATGATGGGGTTTCCTGGGGCCTGATAAGGTAACGTGGAGGTTATGATTTCATAAATCTGGCATCAACTCTCAGCTGCTGTCACACAGAAGTGTCGGGGAAATCAGGTTACCTAACTCCTACACACACACACACACACACACACACACACACACACACACACACACTCAGTGAAGGCTGTTTGCAGGATCTATTTTTAAAGAAAAGGATGGTGAGAGGATGGAGAAAGTATTTCAGTGTTTGTTGTTGGATTCTAATCACAAGTCAGTAGCTGGTCTCTCCTGCAGATTGACCCACATTGAGCCCTGGAGCTGCAGAGAGGGTGGAGAGTGATGAGCAGTGAAACACTGACTGTAGACACATGCTTACACAAATCGTGAGGAGAGTGTTACATCATCAGGTGATCACAAAAGCGGTGCTAAATATTTGGCGGGGCGAATTAAATTAATTATATGTTAGTGGGTCAGTAACACTTGCATGTATCACGGGCTTCATGCATGGCGAAATGTGTCACAGCTCCTCTTGTAGTTTATAAAAATGAGAATTCAAAGACATTTTCATACTTTAACAACTGATTTGGTTGACTGGCAGCGACTCCCGACATGAGCTATATCGCAGCTCCAGCTGTGGTGAACCAGACATTTGTTGGAGGCTGTAAGTTTGGTGAGGTTTAGGAAAACGCTGTGGTTTGGCTTAAAATAATGAGGCTACTTACGTAACTTCAGTCACGTACCCTCATTGTGTGCGTAACTTCAGTTATATAATGTACGTGACTGAACTTAAACACGCAAGCGAGTTAACTCTGTTGACTTTCACACACAAACAGCAGTCTGTGGATAAAAGTCCTGCGCTTGTTTGAGCCAGACGTCCTTCCTCGTCCTCCTCGCTGTGTGGTCTTTATGATGCATCGCTTGACTTACTCCTTTGCCTGCGTGATTATAACTATGGCCACTAGAGGTCACCACCCGATTAAACGTAACTATGGATCCTAAAAAGTTGAGTTAAATTCCATTTTTATGTTAATGTTTGCAGTGCTGTGGTTGACCACGGGGAAAATCCTGTCAAATTACACCAACTTTCTGAACCCTGCAGCGTGTAACTTGTGTCTCCTGCTTCTGGCAGTGACAGTAATTACACAAAACACTTCCTTCGTGCTTATGACTTCCACAGATTCCGCCGTACGCCCATTGCCGCAGCCTACTCTGTCATTCTCCTGCAGCTCTGGTGAAACAAACTTTGCGGTGTGATGTAAAATGCATCACTACGGGTGCACCAGCGTGGGAAGGTGACCAGACGACAGATTGAAAAACTATATCCTCTGAGATACCCAGAGAGTTATCTCCTTGGCTTTGAATGTAAAACTCCCACACTGCAGGTTTAATAAATCTCCTGCGCGTATACAAAATGCATGAAGTAATAATTTTTTCTACACTCCGGGGTAGTTATCTGTGACACACATCAATGCTTGAGCCCGATGCTGCAACCAAGAGCCCAGACTAAAAATGCAAATAGCATGTGGGTTTGTTTGAAGCCACATGCAGTGAATCCACAGATTGTTTTTTTTTTTTACTATTGTTTTTGTGAGCACTTTCAGGCTGCATCAACCATCCAGTTCATGAACTTTTTTCCTAATGTGACACACATTTACTGCAGCATTTGAATAACCTGATCTAACTTCTCCAACATGTCGTGTAAGTGAGAGTGGTTGTATCCCTCCGACACCTGGCTCGCTTTCATAGTGAAGCTGATTCATAGCTGTTGCGGTTTATATTTCATCATCATCAGTCGTCAGATGAAAACATTGTGGAGGAGCTCCAGTCATTCTGTTCTCTCACAGTTACGCTCCATCCATTATCTCAAATCCCGTTAACGTTCACCCGTCACTGTAAAAGGCCCCTGGGAACCGCTCTGTTATCCCTCCCATCTTACTCTATCCTGTTGATGTTTTTCTTCGCGTTCTCGCTCTGATCCGCCTGTTGTTTCAGCTCTCTCGCTCTCTCCGTCGTTTGCTTCTCTGAGGATTTGTGTTACACGTGTAGATCTCGGAGGCTGGATGTGAGGCTGAATGGCAAGAGAACAGAAAAGTGGGAGGAGGAGATGGAAAGTGGGGAAAGATGATACACTGTCGAGTGAAAAAGACAAAAGAGGGGAAGCCAGAGACTTTTAGAGATTTATCCCACGATTGTTTTTTTTATCTCATTGTTTTGGTTCGAGGAGTCCTCAAATTCCACTCTCATCAGCTTGCTTCCCACGGCAGCCACCAGCTGCCTGCAGCGAGATAATCACTGATAAAGCCGCTGTGTGCTACCTCCCCAGTGCCAAACAACAGACAGACACAATTAGACACTGGCTGGTGAACACAGTGGAGCGTCTGAAGAGTTGGATATTCCTCTCAGGAGCCGGTGAAAACTGAATAGAAGACAGAGATGTGAGATGACCAGAAATTCCTCTGAACTAAATGTGTAATATGTCGTCTTCTCGGAGTCTTTCTGCCCCATGTGACCAAAAAATGAACAGATGCGGCGTCAACAGTTTGATGTCATTGTCTTATGCTCATCTTTATGATAATACATTTTATTTTGTGACAAATCTGTGCTTATTGTCTGGTTAGGTTCAGGCGTACAAGCTGCTTGGTTATTGTAAGGAAAAGATCACATTTTGGCTGACGCCCTTCTGTCGGCGCAAACACGGCTGGAAATTTAGCCAACTAATCTCCTGATGTCTCCTGAAGCACAATCGGTGGTTACGAGTGTAGAAATGTTGAAACATTTGCTGTCTCAGTTCAGGGTCTGCATCCTTCGGAGGAGGATTAGATGGCCAATCACGTCACAACGCCGTGCGACAGCTGTCTCAATTTGAAGGCTCCTTCAAATGCTCCTTCTTTTCCCTCTTTTTGGAGGATGCAACGCTACCATCCTTCGTGGCCTCACATATCCCAAGATTCTTTCCGCACCTGAAAAAGAAGGAAAGAAAGAGAGAAAATGGCGACATTGTGTGGCGTAGATCGTCACTTTCGTGGGCCTGGGTGGCAGAAATTGTGACGACATAAAAGTAAAACATCTGGTGACGTAACCAGGAAATGCTCCAAAGACTAAACACAACTAGGAGAGTGGTTCAACGAACCCAAAACGGCCAAAGATGTGAGCTTGAAAACCAAAATTATACTGTCAACCACTGTAGAACTGAAGCAAGTCAGGTGATGATTCTGAGTGGCAGATTTTAGTAATCACAGGATGTTATTGTGCTGAGAGAAACACTGGAACTCAATACTTACAGAGCCAGTTGGTTTCTACGCCACGTCATGGTCTCGTGTGACTCAGTGGTTTGAGTCAAACCTCCTGCAGCTCCCACAGGATTATCCATCCTGGAAACATATGCACTCAGATTACAATAAAGCATTCTGGGTAAAATCACGAGACACGTTCCATATGTTTTGTGTTATTTTATAAATCCACCACAAGTGTCTTCGTAACCTCAGATTATCAGTGAACAAAGGTTTGTTGCGTCTCCAGACAACTGAAAACATGCTTTTTTGTGCGTTTTGTTGAGTTTAAATGATTCTTTCTTGCATCTAATTTGTTTGATATTTGTTTGTATCTGGATCGACAGAAGAGTTACAGTATGCCAAGAGTGACAGAATAGCTGCTGATGTTTTCACACCCGACACCACTTCACTCCCTTCTTTTTCCTTTTTTCAAATCGTTCCAGATATCTTTTCCTCTTGGCTTTTATTTCTAAATCCCAAGAACTGTTGTCACGAGACAATCTGTCACATGTGGGTTTGGATTTCATGCCACAGATTTTTTTATGTGATTAGAACTTAAAGGGAAAGTTAAATGGAAAATACTCCATCAGATGTGTATAGCGTGATGTGTTATCAGTGTGTGATGCTCGATGCACGCCAAGAGTTCCACACTTTCATATATACCATTTGTAAACCAAAATGAATGTGTATAAATACGTTTTTTAAAACATGTTAACACTACGGAAACCAAGAGACAAGTTTTCCTTTCCGTTTTATTTTCCTGGTGTGTCCTGTTCGACATCCCGCCTGCTTAGTTACGGTGGTTTTTCATGCCTTTTATTTCTCTGTCTCTTTCAAACTCAAAGCCAACTGAATGATGTGATTAATGAAAAGGAGCAGCGATTAATGTGTCCGCCCACAATCACGTTTGATAGGAGACCACCCGGCGACTGACGCAGAGACGTTTGACCAGGGAATGAATGTCGTTGCAACCTTTCCCACTGCACACAAAAGCAAGATGTTCGTGGGTGCTCGTGGTTTTCCTCCATTTTCTAGAAATCTTCCAACAGCAGCCAGAGTTCAGATGTGGAGGAGTTTTGTTTGTCAGAGCTGTGAATGTTGAGTTGGATGACTGGGTTGTAAGCACCGGGACTTCACCTTTACTCCATATTCACACAGCATGTTTCAGCTGCATTGCGTTCTGGTCTGTTGAGATAACTGTCCTGGTATCCCTACATGGTTTTTTTTAGTGCAAAAAGACAGTTCTGCTTGTTTTATTGATAAGAAATGCCATCAAAGTGTTATGATTACTGTCAGTATCATCAACTCTGCTGTGGGTGTTGTGGAAATATATTGTCTCGCCACAGGAATGTGAATAAAGAAGAACATAACAAAATTACCCCAAAAATGTTGGCTTTGGGTTGATGGTTTTCCACTGTTTGGCTTAAGCTTCGCTTGTTTTCGGAAATTCCTCTGAGCAGGAGAAACTGTGTATTATGTGATGGGTTTGAGAACCATAAGTGTTCCTTTGCCACGCCTCCATTTCTCACTTCCTATAACTCTCCTGTTTTGTTCCCCTCCCAGGCGTTGACAGCCATGTTGGCGGTGTGTGCGAGGCTGCTTTTGCTCCTCCCCTTGGTTTGCTGCGTCCCCTCGCCCTCCAGACCTCCTTCCAGACTCTGCAGGCGGTGCTGCGACCACTCGGAGCCGCCGGCGGCCACAGCCCAGTATCAGATGCCCGAGGTCCGCACCGTCATCAACATGACCATCCTCAAAGGTACCCCAGAGCTTTGGTTAGCCTCTGAGCACTGCTGACATGAAGTTACTGTCTGTTCTATTTACTTCTTTATACCCCAGTTTGTCCTTTTGGTTCTTGCAAGATGGGAATCCACCTTGTTTACATGTGTGTCTTTTTAGATACCGTCCATGAAGCGAAACTAAGGCTTGTGGTTGCATGTTCATTCACAGAAAAAGAAAAAAAAACAAAAAAAACATTCTTCTATCTGTGTTACTATCTCCTGCTTTCAAGCTTGGTTTGATTAATCAGGTCACTTCTTGCTTTTCCCAGATGGCGGTCTGTCTGGCACGACTTCTATTTAATCAGCAGAGTAATCATGAATATTGTAATGGAACAGCGGCGCTGAAGTGTAGCCACGCATTCACGGTTAAATGTGACTGAGACAAAGAAGTGAAACCGTCATTGATGAGACACTCGACAGATAAAAAGAACCTGGAACCGCTTACAAATAAAAAACAACATCGGTTCAAGATTCTTTTGAAAGAAGGAGGCTGACAAGTAACAACGATGAAAATACACGTCAACATATGAATATACCCGTAAGTGAAGAAATTGAAGTAGAAGTATGACAAGTGGAGCGTCCACCTGAGACCAAACCTCCAAAAAGGACGTCTTGTTTTAGCTTGAAATTCACAAACCACATAAAAACCAGAACCACGTCCTTTAATCTGTTTGTAGAATCGCATCACCATCTCAGCATTAACACAGACACGCTTATCAAGTCAAATCTGCGACATCTTATATGAGATGATATTTGTGTGTTTGTATTCTGTAGCCTTGTTTTTACGTATTTGTTTGCTGCAGGTGTATGTTTTAAGCTCAGGGGGAGGGAAACAGAAAAAAAAGTTACCAGGGAAAAGAGATTAAAAACTACAAGGATTTTTCTGATATCCAGGATCGACACTCCTGCAGCTGGAGACAGGGATTTGTGAGAACATGTGTGTCTAATATCAGAGCCAGAGCGGCCAACTCAAGCAAAAGAGCGATCCAAACGATGTGTCATCACTCCGCTGTTTTATCTGCTGGGTCCTTTGATAAGTGGACAAGCCAAGTCTGTTCTGACCTGCGATCAACCCCCGAATCAGTCCAACTGCTGAACCATGAAAAGAAGCTCTGACTTCCCTTCTCTCGCCTCACACCCATGCAGGAAGAATGCATGGACACATAGTTTAGTTATAGTTTAGGTCTTGGACACAGTTTACATCGCCGACTCTCTTTGCATCTGCAGCAGTAATTTTTTTTTAATGGGCTATAAACTAACATCTAGCAGGCTTTGGTAAGAGTTGTGTAGGAAATACATATGGGGAATGTTTGTGAAGATGTCGCCAAGATCTTCCTAATGAGCAAACACTCGGAATACTGCGTCTTACTGAGATAACTACAAATCTTCATGGCAACGTCTGCGCGACAAATGTGTGAAATCTGGGTCATACGCTATGTGTCCTAAGTGCCGTATCGGAAATCGGACTTGAGTTTCATAAAGACGTTTCAATCCAAGAGGCTTCTTCACTTCTGACTAACTGGAGGGGAGTCGCAGGCTTTTAAACCCTGTGTGGGAGTGTCCTTACATATCTGGGTATGAAACGTGGTGTAGACACGTCCAATAATGAACAAAACAGGAACTCCAGTCAAAATCTGTTTAACCTGCTGCCGTCTGCCAAGCAATACAGAAGTCTCCTCTGCTGGACAACCAGACTGACAGAGCAGCTTCTTTCCTGAGTGTGGCTACTTTCATCCTCTGAACTCCGCCTCAGTTCTGCTTTTGTTTTATTTTTTTAAGATTCAGTATGTAACACACCTATTTATTTAACGGAAAAGGACTATAACTACCATTAAGTTGTACCATCCTGGCTGTATAATAATGATTAAATAGATCTTAAATAGGTTGAAGTGGCGACTGCACAACAATATGTTTGCACCTTTTTATTAAGCTTTCAATGATTCAATTCATTCTGGCTCAAAATTGTAATTTGACATTCAGGTCATATTTTCATGTGCTTTTGTTGCAAGAAAGATGAAAAAAACATGTTTTCAGAAGTCCTCTTTCTTTGTTCAAGGTCTTATAATAATAAAAAAGTAAACTTCTGGGAGATATCAATCCCTGCGGCAGGAGCTGTTATGTGTCAGGCAGACCTTCTCTCACAGCAGCCAGTTTGACATACAACAGTCCAGTCCAGGTGTGACCAATGATACTAATTAAAGAGTCAAGGTGCTGCTGTTGGGCGTGTTTGCTCATTACAAAGCCTCCGCTACACCAAAAGGAACAGAACATTAATAATCAATAATTAAACCTGTGTTTACCTTCTATTGTGTCAGTGTTGCTGCTGTGGAAAAGGTTTATTGTTGCTCTTCTGTACAGACGAGGCAGTGAAACAGTGCTGCTGCGCTGCAGCTGTGCGATGAGGACATGAGGAGGTCTCATCGGGCGCTTTCACCCAGCCCTGATCCTGCTCATGTGGCAGAAAACTACACTGAAACTATTCTATGGAAAGAAAGCTAGCTGTGCTCTTGTGCACACACACAAACACACACACTCCCCGTCTTCTCTGAACCGCTCACTTGAAAACAGTGAAGCCTGCTTTAAGTGTTAGTGTGTATGTGCTGTTGTGTGTGTGTTGTGAACTGTGTGCTGTTGGGTTTGCTCCCACAAAGCTGTGGTGATTGGATTTGAACGGCGTGGCCCACAATCAGCCCGTCAGCCCATCTCTCGGTCTTAGCGAGCGGGGAGCCAGATTTTTCTCGACAGAAAGCAGAACACTCAGTCACGGACACAGACATCACTTCCCCCACACGTTTTATTTTTTTACATCACCGGCTACAGAATTAAACTGTTTTTTTCCTTTTTTTTTTTTTTAAACACCCTGCAGACATTCAGGAGGTTCCACTTGGCTTAAGTACAGTTGAAATACAAAATACGTGAGCTCTCGTTTGGGATTTCTACATTTGCAGTCTGTTAGCCGTAAATGACAACATATGTTAACCAGCAGGAAGCCTCTGGAGCCAATTTGAATCCTTAACATGTCAAGTCAGTGTGTCTTGCTTTTCCTCTTTTAGCATTACAGTTTTAAAATGTTGTGATTTGGGATAATCTCCTACCTTGCAGAAAATCTTTCAAGGGTTTTTGACACATATCCAATCTGCTGCGAGCATGTGGGTCAGTACAGTAGAAACACAAAGCGTAGAAACGTCTCCAGAGCAATGAGTTTATTTCAAAGCACCGTTTCTCCCAAAGAGTCTTTGTAATGCTGCCTGCTGTCACATTACTTCTAATGTGTTTGTAAATGTTGGTTTGTCATCATGACTCAACTCTCACCCAGTTAGCCTTTCTGTTATTTATTTATTTTTGTGTCTCCTCACAGCAGGAAGGACCTTGAATCCGCAGACAGGTGGAATGAATGAATGAATGAATGAATGAATGAATGGAGAAAAAAGAAGTGTACAACATGTTTACTGTGACTTGATGCCTCAAGGAAAAATGTTGACTCTGCAGACAGGAACAGGAATCTTAATTTTAGATGTGAAGCTTCTTTATATTTTAGCCAGATGGCAAAATCCCTGTGGACTGATTGCAGTATATTCAGACTGCTAATTAAAGATGAAGAGCAGCTTGGGGAGTTCTCCGACGCCCCTTTTTGTGAAGGCTTAAGAGAGGCAGTGAAACAGCCGATTGGGTTTTCTCCTCTTGTTCTTCCTGACTGAGAGACTTTTTATGCAATCTAGTTGAGTGGCTGTTCAACTAACCTGCATTAAGGCCACCTGTAGTGCTGTTGGTGCAGGGTTGGCCTGCAGGTTTCTCTTATCTTCACTCACCCTCTTGACGCCCAAGTCCCTTAAAACACCTTTTCCCACCTCACTGAGGAAACTTTAAAGGGTGGTAAAAGGAAGAAACCCATTTCAGTTTCAGTATCCCTGAAGAGGCATTTTGTCATTATTGAAACAGGTGTTTGTGAAATCTGTGAAATCTTAAAATATTATGTGGTTTTGGACTGGTTCTCAGGCACGTTCCTACCATTACCACAACAAAGCTATTTATATGTTTATAGTATGACAACATACTGCAGTATTACCCAAAGCTTTGTGCTAAGTTAGCTGGCTAGCCTCATCTCTCGCTCACACGTGCAAAAACGCAGGACATTATCGGAATGAACGTAAACAGTGGACCAATCAATGATCGTGCTTTAGCTGAAAACGCCTGCTTTGGTCCCCACAGACGAGTTCTGTCAACACAAACACGGTTGGAGATGTCTCAGTGTCTCCCTGAAAGATATCGACAAATGCTGAAACTGTAACTGTATTTGCAGAAACATTAACTTACTCCCCTGTGATACTGAAAGGTAAAGAGAGGTCACAGTCTCACTGTGCACAAGGCTCTTACTTGATTTTCAGGAGAAGCGGTTCAGCTCCATATATGGCCGTCGAGCGTAGAAGTGCTGCTAAGCTGCTGTTTGTGGAAACTGCTTTAACTCTCTGTGTGGACGCTGGTCACAGCTGGACTGATCATCGAGCATCTGTCCAGGGGATCGCTGGTATGTTTCGCCTCAGATCTCCAGGAAGTGTCACGGTCAGGGTGAGCGAAGGGCAGCAGCGTGGCTTCTTTCCTGTGTGGTTCAGCCAAACCAGAGGTGTTTTTAACTCATGAGCACTTGGAGCTAAATAATATTCAGCGTGCCAGCCATGGAGGGAGCAGGTTATTTGGGAAGTTTCTTTAGTCCAACCAGTACAGAAGCGCATGACCCCTCAACTGAATGTGAAAACTGTCACCAACATCTCCTCCAACTATTACTGGATGTTTTTCGTTTCACAGTTGAGTCTGTTTATCATTCAGTGAGAGTTTCTTTTAGCTTGCGGGCCTGTTTTTCAGTTTCTTTTTCCTTTTTATTGCAGCTGCTTCAGAGTGATATGGAGATGACGTCCTATAAGCGGTGTCACTTGATTTTCAGAGTGGAGAGTTTTTTTTTTTTTTGAACACTTGGAACAATAGCGGCACTCGAAATGTTCACTTGCCCCCGCAACATTTCACGTTAGGAGTGGTGACGGGAGGATATACATGAGCTCATTCATCATTTTCAGCATTTGCTGTCAAGTCGGGTATAATTTTAAAACCCAGCTGGTGTTTGGCTGTTGTGGCGTTTAAACAGGATACAGCAAGAACAAGGAGAGCTACTGAGGGCTTAAACATCCAACGGACTATTTTAATACTATTAAAATTATTTTTAGAGGTGCATGAGAAGTAGAATATAAACTGGAGACAATTTGGATTCCTTCCTCCTGTTTAGCAAAATGACCAAAATACCTTCCCCCCCTTGTTAACCCCCTGAGACTCCACATAGTTGTACACGACTAATTTGCATCATTCAGGAATGATTTCATAACTTTTCAAATGTTAATTTTAGCTCCTCACTCTTTTCCCAGTGAAAGCTGGCAGCCGTGCAGCTCCGTCAAAGCTTTTACAGAAGCTGAATAATCCAGCCTGGAACTCAGGTGTCTTTTGGGGGACTTTGTACAATAAATCCATAATGATAGATCTGATATAAAACTTCCTCTGTGAACATTTTATCCACTCTTCAGTGATGAAAATGGACTTCTGAGTGGTGGGTAGAACTTCATTATTTAAAAACCTTCGACCGAGCTGCTGCGGACGAGTTGCCACGACGCACTGGACCTTTTTTTTTTTTTTGAACCGCTACTAAAAAAACTCACCTCTCAAGCCTTGCCTTCCTTTTTATGATGCCCTTTAGTTTTACAAGACCTTCCCTAATGCTTGAAATCCAATGTTCTTGCACTTCCTAATGGTCCTTTAGTGGAGATCACTAAAGGTTATTAAAGGATTCAGCACTGACTCAGCTTTTAAAGTTACTGGCATCCTGACACATTCCTGTCAGAACATTTTGTCTCTCAGTCCATCAGGAGCACAAAATAAATACAAGTATTGCTTTTTAAACAAAATTGCTTCAGATTTATCGGTGGGATTTGGGCTGTGACATGTGAAAGCCCTGCTGCAATTTGTTTCCATTTCGGGATCTGTTACCATTTATCAAAGTCAGAAAGTCTCGTGTCTTTGTGTGCACGTCACAATGAACGGTGTGTTTTTTTGCACCAAGAGCTTTGATCAAAACTAATTGATTTTTTTTTTTTTTTCACAGCTGCACAAGTTCACATCCATAAATCAGAAATATTCTTCATGTGCTCGTCTGGTTCAGCCAATTAGTGATAGAAAAAATAAAAAAAATCAAGCAGTCTTTGACAGTCGGTGGATACAATGAGGACTAATTTCCATCTCGGCTGACAAAAGGAGACAGCTGTGTTATCACAATGAGCAATCTATTTAATTCTCCATGAAGAGGAACAAAAAAAAAAAAACACATTTAGAGCTCAAATAATGTTTCTACTAACTCCAAATTAAACTCTGGTGGAAGAATAACTCAGAACCTTTCCTGATACATTAAATGATTAGATTGTTACCGGTGCTTCATTATGTCAGCCTTTTTTAATTTTACTCTAGCTGTTTGAAAATGAGCTAGTTATAACTACTATTTTACAGTGAGGTATTTTTAGTCCAGATATGTAAAGGTTGTGCCTCTCCTGGGGGTCACAAGATAAATCTGATGGGTCATGAGATGATTCATCGAAAAGAAAATAAGAAAAACAAAGTTCTGACTCACAAGTGACCCTCAAACAATTATTTATATGAAAGTTCAGGGGTGAAATGTCTCAACTCATCTGAAACATGGGGCTTTTTTTTTTTATCAGGAGTCACACTGTAGCAGTCCCAATATTTTGGTAATTACTCTTTTTTTTAGCTGAATGAGAAAAACTCCCTCTGGATTTGTATTGATTGCAGTAGATCCAGGTCATGGCTTTCCGTACAATGACCTGGGACCAACAAGTCAAAACATTAAGAAACTAAACATATAATCTTTAACTGTAGCTTTGGTTTCATGGACAGTGTTTCTTCTACCTGACTGAAGTCTTTCTAATTTTGAGGATTCCTACTTGACATTAAATAAAGTAGATGTGCGTTTTACATGCCTCAAAGGGTCCTTCAGCAATCAGGAGGAAGCAGGTTTGATTCAGTGTCATGCTGAATCTGGATCTGCATGTTGAAGTATCCTTCAGCAAGATACTGAACCCCAAATTACCCCTGATGAGCAGGTCAGGACCTTGCATGGCAGCCGTGTGTGTGTGTGTGTGTGTGTGTGTGTGACAAGTGTTTGAAGGCACTTTGAAAAGGCGCTACAGAAATGCATGTCCATTTACCAAGTGCCAGTTGGTTCCACTCGCTGCGAAGTGTCCAGCCTGCTTGAAACATGATGGTATTCAATTTAAGCGTGACGTTCCCATAAATTCATTGTATGTGTTACTGACAAAACAAAGCATTTAATGAGTAAAATGTAAACTTTAATTGGCGGTTTACCAGCCAGAGCCTCTAACAAAGGAACATCTCTTTGATTGTGGCATATTACCATCCATGTGAACACAGCTAGTCTGTTTTTTTTAAAATGTGAAACGCTTGTCTGAAGTAAATAAGTATGATTACCATAGCATTTGATGGAAATTAACCTCAAATAATCCCAAACTATGGTACTTACCCTACTGGAAACAAGTCCAGATGATGCCCATGGTGGTTCTGTTGTCACCACTCACCCGTGTTTCTTCTTGTCTGTTCAGGTGATAAAGGAGACAGAGGTGATAAGGGGACACCTGGCAAACCCGGCATAGAGGGCCCCCCCGGTGCCAGAGGCCCCGTAGGCCATAAAGGCAGCAAAGGCCAGGCGGGCGCCCCCGGAGACGCCTGCAAGATCCCCCACTCTTCCTTCTCCGTGGGACGCCGCAAGTCCCTGCACAGCGTGGACTACTACCAGGCGCTGGTGTTCGACACGGTGTTCGTCAACCTGCACGAGCACTTCAACATGTTCAAGGGCAAGTTCTACTGCTACGTGCCGGGGACCTACTTCTTCAACATCAACATCCACACCTGGAACTTTAAGGAGACGTACCTCCACCTGATGCACAACGACAAGGAGCAGGTGATCCTGTACGCTCAGCCCAGCGAGAGGTCCATCATGCAGAGCCAGAGCGTCATGCTGAACCTGGCGCTGAACGACGAGGTGTGGGTGCGACTTTACAAAAGGGAGCGGGAGAACGCCGTTTACAGTGACGACGTGGATGTTTACATCACCTTCAACGGATACCTCGTGGCACCTAGCATCCAGTGAAAACAGGGCGGGTGGAATAACGAGGAGTGGCAGAAAAACTCCGGGTCGGATTTATTTGGTCTTGTTGCCATGGATACTGCTTTTTTTTTGTGACAAGAAAGGAGAACTAAACAGAGGACGTTCACAAGTTTGGTGCTTTTTTATTAAATATTCCTTTCAGCCTGGAGAGGAACATACTGTGCTTTCTGAAATGAGGACTCGCCAAAAGATATTGGAATCAAAAGGAAAAAATAAAGAGAAAAAGGGTAGCAGAGCGCACAATTAGGAAGGAATGTTGACTTACTTCCTTTTTGAACTAGAAATACACTTTTGGTACAAAGTAAATCATTTTTTCCTACTTGTGTGCGTTGCTACTTTACCTCCTTGGTTCACTCTTTTCAGGGACTTTGTGTATCAACACAAGTTGTATCAGGAGTCATAAATCTGTGCAATCAGCTTTTGAATTTGTGCCATGGTGCTTCTTAACAAGAATGGAGAGTTTGTCTGATTAAATGTGTTCGGCAACTGATGTCATACCTTTTTTATTTTTTTGACACATTTTTCCTTTGTGCCTTTCAGAAGTACACTGAGCCTCAAAGGGTTAGTTCTCCCAAATTGCTGATGTCTTGCCATAGAATTGGCGTATAAACCTGCTACTCAGCTCTGAGGAGCTGGAACTCCAAGTTATATTCAGCCTAATCAGGTTGGGAAGGGTCTTTCACTCACTGTGGTCCCCCTTCTGTTGCCCAGTTGGCTGCAGAATCGTTTATTGTCAGTATCTTTGGAATTTGAAAAACAAATGTAAATCACTAGAAACTAAGATTTTATATTTCAACCATGGCCGCTTGTCAGTTATTGACCATCTGGTGTATCTGCCTTGACTTTGGGCCTCAGATTAGGTGTCTTGTGTTCTGAAAAACTAATTGTATATGTTGAGTTCAGGGAGGTTTTTCATGGGTTCATTTCATGGTCAACATTCGCCCTTGTGATCGAAATGGTGCCAGTAAGAAATGTTCAGTGTGAGTGAAGTCTCTAAAAACCTGTTTTCAGGGTCCAATCTGTAGAATTTACTAGGATCAGTTGGCAAAAATGGGATATATTATTCATAACTATAGTTCCGTTAGTGAATCATCAGCTGACACTAAGAATCATTGTGCTTTTGTTACCTTAGAAAAGGCCACAGAGGGAGCAGGTCCTCTTCCGTCACGTTGCACCAACATATTTCTACAGGAGCCCAGAATGGACAAACCAAACACTGAGATGGCCTTTTGCATTTTAAGTGTCCACTGTAATGGAGAGTGAGGTGAAGGAGACTGAAAATCCTTTACAGTTGACCAAAGTTAGGTGCATGTCTAATGTTAAGAGGCAAAATCTTCCTTTTTTTATTGCAATTTTGGTGAACTGACCCTTTAAACACAAGTGTATCCCAACATATCAAAAACAGAAACTAAAGGTGCTTCTTTACTAAATGCAGGAATTCATTGGGGTTTGGATGATTTCAATATAAATATTCTTACTGAGGCTTTGAACTGCAGAGCAGTTCATGTAAATAGTTGTATTATAGCTTCTCTGCAGCCTCTGTCTGTGCTGCCACTCGTGCTGCTGAGGCTTCATTGTGTGTTTTTTGTAAACAAAATTTCTTCCCTCACGAACAAAGTCTCTTTGTTTTGTATCTCTTGGCAACAAAAAGACACTTGATCATGAATAATTAAACGTTTTTTCAGAATCTCACATGAAATTGGGAGCCTGTATTTTTTTTTTTTTGCCATTTAGATGTCAAAATGTCACTTTTTTTTTATTTAGTTTTTTTTTTTTTTTTTCTAAAACCATGCTGCACATCATCACATTTCTGCTGGGACAGTTTTTCCTCGCCCTCTTGAATCTTTACAAATGAAACCATCTGGCTTTAGGACTTGGCTTTCAATTAAGCCACTCGGGGGAAATCGTATTTGAGATTTAACCCCCCCAAAGTTGGCCCAACGCTCTGAAATAAATAAACAAACAAACAAACAAACAAACTAGTGAACAAAAACCCATCTCAAACTCTGAGACAGCGGATGGCTCTGCAGCATGCCAGCTCCATCTGTTTGGCCATATCCCTCCCATTAGCTGTAATGCCGTCCTCAGGGAGGCTTTGCTAGAGGAAAAGCAGACTGCAGCGTTGTAAATACTTTAAGCCTTGAGTGGAGATCTGAAAAGCTCTATTGGGGAAACAAAGCAGGACATCTGAACAGTTTCCTGGATCATCAGCCCAGACCGGCGGAGACGACATTACCTGGTACACAAGCTGTTACTTACTGGTTGATTTAGTTCACCTGAGCTGTGAAGTTTGGCCTCGTTTTTAGGTTTGTTTAGCTCTAGTTTTGCGATTTAGGACAGAATATTTTAAAACTGGTCGAATGAAGAAGTCCAGCGGGGGAATAAGTTGACAGGATGAGAGTTTTAGCAGATGATGATAAACACAATACTGGTAAAAGTCAATTAAATGCAACAGTGGGGACAAAAAAAATGTGGAAACGACAATAAGAAATCATTAAGGACACACAAACAGAATAAATTAACGCTGGGCGTTTGACAAAAAAATGGAAAATATTACAATAACACTGGAAAACAAGTGCATGCCCAAACTTTAAATCAAGTTTTTATCTCAGTTTGTCGCCCAATTAAAAAATAACATGCTGCACTTTAACTGAGCACCTTCACAGCCAGTTTCAACGATCAGCCCCATTAACTCAACTTTTACAACACCGCTGAAATTAACTGGCCGGTTGAGGCTGTTTCACTTAATCCTGTTCAACAGTAAACCATCAGGTGCCATAAATCCTCCTTCCAATTATCCCTGCTGAGTGCAAAACACCAACAATGTGATGTGAACCAAAGATATCCAGCACTGTCTTGGTTTTCTCACACGTTTCAGTGGGCGGTGGACGTTTTCAGGCCGAGAGCTAACATCAAACCAAGTAACATCAAACTTAAAAAAGAATTTAAAGAGTGAAATTCCTACGTTTTGCACTTATAATGCCAAAAATGTAACAAGAACATTTCCAACAATGTCTCCAAAACCTGAACATTGAGAGCTACAGGTTGTATTTGACAGAATTACATTTTACAAGATGTACCTAATCATAGTGCCTGATGCGTTTAGTCAACCTTATATTCACATTTATCACATTTTTGAGAGCTTGTAACCAAATGTCGAAGCCTCAGAAGTGCTCACGGTCTCCTGAAACAACTCATCATGTTTTAACGCTCCGTCTCATCCTGATACGCTGCACCAACTTCAGCTTGCAGTTGGTAAAAATGGGTCACATTAACTCAAATAACCTCAAAGTTGAGAAGAGCTGAGGCTCAGATATCTGTGTAATTAACTCCTCATTCATTCATTCATCCATTCTGCACACGTTCACGGTATGGTAAAAGCATAAAATACGGCTGTACGCCAATAACTTTTCCAGTCCAGACTTGTGCTGACTTCTTTAAGGTTCTTCTCTCATTGTAAACACGAGACTTTAAGTGGAGGAGCTCTTTATACTGACAGGACGTCCTGGGGAAAAAAAGGGCTGAGAGGGTGAAAGAACCAGACCTGGATAACAAGAGCAACATGTAGAGCAAAGTATAGAAACTTGGAGGAAAGTGTTGCAAGATGTTAGAAAAGGAGCATATCAGATCTTTTGGAAAGATACTCCACCATGAAAAAAAACCCCAAAACAAATATAAAAATGTGATCACAAGGTTTACAACTCGGTAGATAATGTCATTATCAGCACTTAGATCCATGTTAGCACCGTGAGGCCTTTTGCATTCCAGCGTCTCTCTGCCTCTGCGGTTATGTAACCCATCAGGCAGAAGGGGAAACTGGAGGGTGGAGCTGGCACAGTGACGGGAAGCTTTATGATAAATGTTATGAGACTGTGAAGACAGGTTAAAGACAGTTTTATTTAAGTTTGCAGAGTTTGAAGGCTGAGCCCCGGCGGCTAACAGCTGTTCTCAGGGCTGACTGAACTGAAGCCTGCCTTCTCGTAGATTAGAAACAGGAAGCGAGGCGGAGTGCCAAGGCAGCGCTCTCCTAATTACAACCACATGACCTCTGACCACACTCATCTGTCAGAGGGAGACAGGGCCGAGTGCTGGATGGAGGAAACGGAGAGGAGGCTAGGGGGGGGGGTTAGAGCGAAATGAGTGGCCGGGAAGGAAAAATAATGAAACTAGAAGCTGAATGAAAATATGCCCGCGGATCAAAAGACGCAGCCCAGTCCCCGACAGTTCCTTGAAATCACAGAATTACGAGTCTTTAAAACAGAAAAACTCCAGAAGATATAAATCTCAGATCTACTGTTCCTACAGCTACAATCCACCGCTGCTGCAGAACTGGAGCAGACAGGAAGGCGTGCTGAGAGAGAGCCAGCTAAGCTTTCATACAGCCTCCAAAGTAAGCAACATCATTTCTGAGGGCTGGAGAGTCATACCCCTTTTAAGATGGGGTGTGTGTGTGTGTGTGTGTGTGTGTGTGTGTGTGTGTGTGTGTGTTACCTAATGGAGACACATTGAGGTCATTCTGAGTTTTATGTCGGCACCGGTCTGCAGCAGTTTTTTTCTTTCTCTGCCTCACAATTGGCAGTGAGTGATGACGTTTTCTTGGCATGTTGGATGGAAGTGAAGGGTTTACCCAAGACTTGTATATAAAATAACCCAAGAAAATCATAAATAGCATAGATTCATACAACTAAAGCATTAAACAACGATGGCCAGAATTCAAATGTGGCTCCAAACCTGTAGCGAGCAGCAGAACCGCTAACTGCTGCTCACCATGTTGGACTTGCTACTCTTTTGTTGAGGCTATCTTTAGCTGTACCAACTAGCTGCTGTTAGCAAGTAGCCATGATGCTAAGTTGTCCGATTAGCTTACTGGAGTCTGCCTGATTGGAGTGACTACCATCAACAAGGTCTCTCAGTGAACGCAGCCGAACACCAGACTGGGACGGAGGGTCGGTTTGACGAACGGTGATACAGTGTGGATGTGTTGAGCTGGAATTTTCTAACTCGGTGAATTGGGAATTATTGGACCAAACCAAATGTGGCTGTAGGAACGGTAGAGGGTTTTGGTAAATTTTATTTAATGTCAGTTTGTTACCTGATGAGTTAGCATGGTAGTTAAGCTCACCCTGGTTTGGTAAAAGACAGGAACTTGAATTCAGAAGGTGCACGTCTGTATTTTTGTTTTTAATGAGGAAAATTAGGTTGGATATTTTCTTTTCTTGACATTTTGTGAGTGTGCTACGTTTCCAAAGCTCTCTACAGGTTCTCTGGATAAGTAAACTCAACAAACCGACGGGATTGGACAGGACTAGATGGCTAGCGTGCTAACGTTGGTACAAGCCAAAGCAGTCAGACCTTAACGAGAGGTGAAACATCTTCTAGAGACTAAAAACAAGTCCAGTTGCCTACGATGCAGCACTTAGAATAACTTCAGTAGACATCTTTTGCACATAGCATCCAAACTGTTACTACAAGAGTGTTGTGGCCATAATACCTTCACAGTCAGAGTGTATTTATATCATATTGTCCTGTTCTCTGACAGAGCAAGGATACAGCGGTCAGAGCGTCTGTTGAGACCATCGCCTCGGTCCACACTCAGAGCCTGAAAAGATCCTCGCAGTCAAAGTGGAAGCTTGGCAGCTCAGACGCCATGATGTCACGAACACCTCATCATCTCGGTTATGTAAAAACCAATAAATCCCTTTAAAGATACAGCGACACTCTCAGCTTAGAGTTTCAGATTTTTACTTGATCATTCCTTTAAGACATTACAATGAATTACAAGGGCTGACAGAAACTCTGAAAACTATTTCACATAAGTGATGCATTCAGGGGATCCATATTGGAGCACAGATGTTGGAAATGCCAAATATATAAAGTATTTGTATGTTTGAGTTAATAACAAAGTTGCACTTCAGACCCAGTTCAAGGTTGACAATGAATGTTACTCAAATCACTCTGAGCACAATGTCTTAATCCTTTAAAAGCGACAGTGAATCATGCGATCCAAATGCATTTTCCATTGCAGTGTCTCTCCCTCATCGCTTCACTCTTCTCCGTTTTCCCTTGTAAAAGCCTCACTACCTAATAATTGGGTAATGGCTCTTCGGAGAGCACTGCCAGACTGCTGCTGGGTGAGTCAAATATGAGGGAGGGGGGAGAGAGGTACACGGCGCTGGCAGACGATCCTCCACGCTCCGTTGGTTTTATTTTATCTCGCGGTGAAGGTCACGAGTTGAGCAAAGACGAGCAGATTCGGGTCTTTGCAAACGAGGTAAAATCTCGTCTTGCGCCAGCAGAGCACGCCGGGCAACAGAGGACAGGGGCACGGAGAGTTGTTCGGAACACGGTTCAAACTTTTTAAAGACAAAATCTGTAGTCGACGCATGTTCGCTCACACTGCTGCAAAGCTGGTGCTGCTTGGTCCACTAGTGAGAGATGCTGGATGTCATGTTGTAGCAACACAACCATGTTTTCACAAGGCGTAATGGAGGTCAGTAAGTCAGCGACATGTGCCACGCTGTTGTTGTCAGGGTTTCTGTGGATCCTTTAGCCTGCAGTGTTACCGTATGTTTTTAAAAGCTGAGATTCTGAGGGTCATATCAGGAAAACGACTCACCTTGTAAAGCTGAAGCCTTACGGTTACAAGCGACAGGAAGTGATGTCCACCGTGTCCTTGATGACAACTGAAGCCAACAAAACAGGTTGTCAACGAGACCTCAGGATGACTCCATCCTGTTATAAACTGTGAATTTAAAAACAAGGCCAAGGTTTTCTGGAGGACAAAAGTTTCTCCGTGTGCAGATTTTACAGTGGGAGGGGAGAAAAAAATGCTGCTGCGCTCCGTCTTATCTCTCGATCAGAGGCTAATTTAGTTGTTTGGTTTTCCGAGCCAGAGAAAGGCAGCTGACAGGGCGATCCTCGAGGAGACTGATAAGGTTTCTCCTCTGATCCAGGAGCTGATCTGCCCCAAAATGTCAACTCCTGAAGAGACGCCCCAGGTCAGAGCTCTTATCTGCTCCCTGCACAGTGTGTGGTGTGAAGAGAGCAAGCTGATTCTTTGGACGATACTTGGAAACGTCTTCTGTGGAGGGGGAGGGGTGAAGTATGTATATGCTGCCAAGTGCTACAGAATACATATGCAGGTCATATGAGGATAGTCGAACTTGAACAAAGGGGAGACTTACACTCCAAACGTCAAAAAGGCTTTAGGCAGGATGATCTTAGCTGGTGTCCTGATCTTTCTAATCCTGTGAGAACCTGCAACGTCCCGCTGGAAATAACCTACCTGAGGTCATCTGATCACGGCCCTGTGTGACTCTACAGCTCACTTACTCTCCCTAATCTTTTGTGTAAAATGGAAGCAGCGGTGGGAATGCACAACGAGAAGGAATGTATCTATTTTCCGTCAAGCTCTGAGTCATGGCAGCGACAACCTACGCTACGTAGCCCACAGCTGTGTGTCCCGGGGCATCACGGGCCAGATGGGAGATGTATGAATCCAATGTTCCGGCTCTGCCCGGGGTCACCTCATGTTGGATGTGCCCTGAATACCACCGCAGGGAAGCTTCCAGGAGATATTCTCATCTGCTGTCTGAACCCCAACACATTTCTCTTTTCAATGCGACGAAGCAGCAGCTACACTCCAGTTTCCTTCGAGATGCTGTATAAATTAGTAATGGGTGAAAAGGTATGAAAGGTATGAATCTGAATAGCAAACCAGCAGATATGCAGCAAGTTGGGTATCTGCTCCTTCCATGAACCTGAGGCATCGAATAAGTGAATGTCGCCATCATGGTTGGGCTGAAGGCACCAGGAAATCATAATCCCTCGAGGACGCCCAAAATTCACGGCCATATATAAAACAGCTATGGAGATATTTCTGCCAGGACCAGATTAGTGGATCCATCGACTAACAGCACTGTAGAGCAAGGATGACCATCTTTTTCTCTTAAAGTGACAAAACTGCATCAGTGGACCAAGATGCAAAGTGATACGAAGGACCAGAGAAGCAAGTACGGGGGGAAATGTGGCAATCTTATATTTATCTTACGCCACAAAAGCAGGACAGAAGACTATAAAGTAAAAAAAATGTTTTTTTTTCATCTCCAAAGGATCCCAAGTTTCCTGAATTGACTGACTTCATGCACAAACTCCGGTCACTGTGCTCAGATTATGAAAAAAACGTAACAATCAGGGATCCTACATTGGCCTGTTTACAGAGGATTTATGACATTTTTCTCTATGATTTCTATTTTTGCCAGAAACATCTGCCGGACCCGATCAAACCTTGATGGAAAGCAAACTTTGGCCCACAGGTCTCAGTTGAAAGCAGCCCAACTTTTAGAGCCATTTCCCTCTTATGGCTAAAGACAGCAGGTGAACACAAAGATGAAGTTTAACAAAATTCTAACTTTACAACATTTCAGTCTCAATTTTTGCATCTTCAGAGGTCAACAACTTGAAGACTTGAGGTCACAATGCCGCGAATGCAGCACAGCTATTACTTCACCACTTCAGTTCAGATGACAGAGGGCTGTTTGAGCTCATCCATCAACAAACATTTTCCCTCCCGCTCCGTCTCTTGGAGTGGCTCTCTCTGCTCTGTCTGTGGTGCTGGACAACCCGGAGACAGAAAAATACAGCCGCTGCACTGCCTGAATGACCTGCTGCTGCTGGTACAGAGCTGAACCCACCACAACAATGACACACACACACATACAAACACACAAGCCTGCAAGCACACAGTGACAGGCTGTCTGGCTTTTTTTTTTGGGCTGCAAATTACAGAGTAGTTCGCCCTAGTTAGCCCAACCCACCCCGTGCTTTTCTGAGAGGCAGCTTTACACACACACACACACACACACACACACATACACACACACACGCGCACACACACAGCACCATGCAATACAGGAGCAATACCCGTCCATTCAGCCCGAGGCCGTCTGTAATCTCTGCCATCCAGCTCTGCAGCAGCTATCCAGAGTTTTCCATCTGCAGGAGGTTTATATGAGTGACTATCATTAACACACAGGGCCGCTGGCTCTCACCAGCCTCGTTTTTCTTTCCTTGCAGTCTCTCTTTTTTTTTTTTTTTTTTGCTAGATTTCAAGGTAAACTGTATGGAGATGTGCAGGAAAGGAACTGTAGGAGGGAAGGGATCATCATTTATTTGGCAACATACTAGACAGAAAGAACAGTCACCCACATCAACTCAACACTGTGTGGAGTGTATCAGAGGTTTGTCGCTACTCATTTTTGAAGGGATGTGAGTGACTCCCCTCTCGAGGTATTGTGGGCTCCTCAGAGTCTGCTATCTCTGGAGGTGGGAGTCGGGTGCAGAGCCAGACCTTCTGGAGGAATAAACAGCCAGAGTCACTTCTACTATTCTGCTCTGATCTGAAACCGTGTACCGCTGGGAGGAGATTACGTTTTCATATCTGGGATTAATAGCAGATTTATCCTCACTCCCATTTATTGACCTGACTGCAGCAGCGTTTGACGGAGATGACTTCCATTGTTGGCTGCGTGGAACTGGAAGGGAAATGTGCTTTACGTTATTATCTCGTCCGCCGTCTTCCTTCCCCGCTCTCCTGACTCTTTTCCAGATGTCATAGCTACATGCGAAATGAAATGCACCATTATCTTGAGTACAATTGTTTATTATTCTGTCTTTTTTCGGTGGAAGCTCACGGTCCGTACTTGTACTGATGCTGCATGCCTTCTTTGCTTTAATTACTACAAATGCAAAGTGCATTCATCACTTAACATATGCCAGTTTAAAATGTTTGAATAAATTAAGGCATTTCCAAAAAAATTTCTCACCGCCTCACTGCAAACTACCGCAGTGTTCCCTAACGTATTGTGTTGCTGCAATAAAGCGGATAACAGATTTACAGCGCGATGTGCCAAGAATGTTACAGAACATGCTGCACCGCTCTGATCTGCCAGACACTCCATCATCTTCCCTGCAGGGGAAAGTCCTGTTTCCGTTTCTTTGCCACGCTGGAGCCATTTCCTCCTTTCTTTTATAATTGAATTTTGCACTTCAGTCCATTTAATTTTCCGTCTGTTCCCCATACATCCCTTGGATGCTGCAATTTTTGGAGAGAAGCTTTTTAATTGAATGGTCATTTGCTGCTGCTGAGATGGCAGTGAAAGTCATCAGCAATTAGGAAAAATACAAAGAGGATATTAGAAGGTGATGAGATTAACTTCATTGATTGCTGCTGACTGGAATCCGGATGCACTGGATGCAAACTGCTGAATAACGACGACGGCGGAGGACAAAAGTGATGCCAAGTTTATAAGAACGAACCAAAAGAAGGGTGTTTATCATGCAGATGTGTTGTGTTTTGTGTAGTTTTCTTTCTGATTCTCACAGATCTTCAAATTCACAATCCAAGATGTCCAAATGTGCACAAATACATTTTGATAGTGCTTTGACTGTTTGAGTGATGGCACGTCGGTCCTGTTTCCAGGACTGCTGTAACAATCTCTGTAAATGATGGCTCTGAATATCAATTTTATAAATGCGTTGCTGTGGCTTTCCGCTTTTATTCAAATTCGACCTGCGAAGGGAACTTGCTGTTAGAGCCGCTTACTCACAAAGCAGCCCTGCTGAACACTGCCTGGTGGATTATAGCTTTCTGACGAGTGCGTCTGTCGGAGCTTTTTATTTAAACTTAACGGGCTCCCAAGGCTTGCAGGAGGTGATGCGACTTTGATTTAAATAGCGCACCGCATGACACACACTGCGCAAACTGGGGATCTGTTATAAAATGTGTGAAATAACTTTACAGTGGCGTTGCTGGGTTTTTTTTTTCCCTTGAAGAGCCGTGGGAAGCTGCTGAGAGAGGAGACAAAAGCAACAGCTTATCTGCTAATTTGAGCGAGGATGGAACAGACCTCTGATCATATATAAAACCTGATATCTAAAGGATTCTGGGATATATTCTGCACTGAACAGGAATCATCATTATTATACTTCAATGTGATGGAAGTTTTCTATAATTCACCAGAACTGAATGAGAAATGCAAGTTTAATGAGCAATTTGTGGACAGTCTCTCCTCAGATGTATTGGAGACAAAATGCAGGCTACATAATCATAAATCATAAATTGCTGAATAAAAACAAACGTTGAAGATTTGTTTAACTAATCCTATGATTATTTAGAAGTAAGTTAATTTGTTATCTGACAGGAACGGTGCACAGCATCTCAGCTGTACCAGAGTTACTGAACAGTAAAGGAGCGACATTAGCATTGGCAGATTGTGTTTCTGGATCCGGGATGAATTAAATCCAACAAACACTCTCCTTCTGATCCATTTTGTTCTCCAACTCAGGAAATTTTTGGTCTTTCAGCTGCTAAATGATCAAACGCCAACATCAGTCGCTGACTCTCTGCTGCTGGAAACAGTCGTGACGAGTGGTTACAGTGTACAAAACCACAATGCTAAAATGCCTCACAGAATGAAAACAAACAAATTATGAATTATTATCTAGTCTGCTTGAATTTACAACGAACTTTAATACAATGTATTCCTTTTCCTTATTTCATTTGAGGCTGCTGTCGTTCGTGATGTTTCTCCATCGTGATTCATTTTTTGTTGCAAAATCTCTTTAACTAATCGGGCTAACATGGTTGTGACGTTGCCCCATGTGACTATAGAGAAAATGTTGCAGGCGAGGTTGGGTAACAACTGGGGAAAAATGTATTTAAGCAACCGTTTTTTAAAATCGTCATCCGTGTGGCAATTACTTATTGAAATTTTGGTTAATCACACACTTATTTGATAATCTGCGCCACAAAAGCACATAAAAACTGAAACTGTAGCAGCCTTTAGGGGAGCTCTTGCTGTTAAAGCCAATTTGAGGCCTTGAGTATAAAATAGAGTTTTAATACCTGCAATATCACGGCTGCCATTAACCTGGTGTTCTGGCTCAGGTGGTTTCAGGGACTCTGGGTGAGCTGGGTAGGCTGAGTGTGTGTGTGTGTGTGTGTGTGTGTGTGTGAAGGTGATTCAGGCCTTTTCACAGGTTCGTCCTCTTAACAACTTTAGCCTGACAATTCATGTCTTTTTAATATCCAGTATGTAAATGTAATGTTTGGGCCTGGGGGGGGTGGTGTTAAAGGACAGCTCACTGTGTTGTGCTGGTCCAGTGTTTGATTCCAATCACCGGGCAACAGGTGTCACTGTCTGCTTACTTTATTTTAGTTTCTCTTCATTGTCTCACAGGAGTGACAATCGTACGTGTCCACACACCTCACCGACGTCTCATCGTGGTGTCTGAAATGTCTTTTTTGGCCTGATGTTGACATGAGAAGGAGGGCTGGAAAAAACCAAACATGAGTGAAGCTTTTCATCATGCTAACAAATGTTTCCTCACACCCTTACCAGGAAATCATTCCTCTTCCCCCATCATGGATCCCTTGAACGCACCACGAGGAGAGGGGGGGGGGCTTCTGAAGGAGCTTGGAGCGAGGAAACGGGTGTCTCCTTGCCTCCTTTACTCCGGTCTCTTCCTCGCATCTCTCACACCTCCTCACTGGGAGGAGCTAAGACGCGAGGGAAGCGAGGAGACGGCAGGATTCAGCCTCCTGATGCATCGATATCATCCGCAGCATTTAAGAAAATCTGGAAATCTTGACATCATAGTAGGCTGCAGAGTGAACACAAATTGTTAACCTGTCATGAATAAAGAAATGAACAGCATCCATAGTCCTTATAATTGGGCAAAAATAGAACCAGTTAATGTAATAAATGGTGTCTGTTATGTTTTTTTTTTTTATGATCTCCACGCAGCACTAACATTCACATCTGTTCATGCCGCTGTGTGCAACTATGTATATTTTATATTTGCACGGAGCATGCAGCTGTTTGCTTTCACCCGACGTGTGAGAGTCCTCAGATATTTAAAGACTTTTTGTTCGTGCCTCATTGTCTCCACTTGAAGAGCAGAAAAACAACGGCAGCATTCCTCGGTCTGTGTGACTGGGCCGGGAACTGTTACGCCCTGGTCCTCTGTGGCCGATCTGGCACTTCAACTGGACCTGAACTGGGTGTTTTGGAGATAAAATCGCTGCCTCCGCCCCGCTGAATGTCTCATGGTGGCCTCAAAACACCCTGTTTTATTTTCCATTGCATTTCCCTAAGGTGAAGATGGAAAGATGGACTGCTGCAGCTGAATTTTCGAGATAGAACTTCAACCGTCACACGTGCAGCTGATTTCAGCGCAGTTTTAGTCATTCCTCACCATATCGCTGTCATTATAATCTTGGCACTGATGTGCCCCTGGAGGACATTACAGTTTTACAATCACTATAATTTGCTCAATTCAATGACTTAATGTTGGTGATTAGAGGCGAGGCTGTATTACCAATCAGGCAAGATGGCCAGCTGCAGTGAGGGACCCCCACAACCCCGGGGGCCACGAAAAAGCAGGTTCACTGCAGGTCAATTTGGATTTCAGTAATCACATTGGCAAGACAAGATGAATTTGTTCCACGACGAGGAATAGTTTGACATTTTTGGCCTTGCACTGTGTCGTAACAGGAGAGGAGAGTCCCTCGAATCCAGTAAATACTCACTTCTGTTCAACAAACCTCAGCCAGGTGAATACTTGCTGTCTTCACACATTTTATTTTCTTACCAGAAACTTAGTATCATTTAATCAGCCCAACTCATTCATAAATCAACTAATCCTCAACGCATCTCAAGAGAGCGACATGAAGAAATAGAAACAGGGTGTCCGGCAGTTCGAAGTTTAGCTCAAATCTGCACGCTGCATCCTGTTGAGTCACTTGAAGTCAATAAGAATCTAAAGAAAACATTGCAATCGAACTGATTTTGTAACGTATCTTAACTTTTAAGAGTTAGATGAGCAGATTGATACCTCTCCTGGACTTGCACGCTAATCTATGAAGCTAGAGCGAGCAGCTGGTTAGCTTAGCTTAGCCTAAAGATGGAAAGCAGGGGGGAAGAAACTAGCATGTCTGTGTCAAAAGCTAAAAAAATAAGATCATTTGTTTCAGCTCATGCACGAAGACAAACAAACGTCCTTGTTTTGACGGGAAACTACGAGAAACATCTACTTCTTCCTGGAGACTAGTCGGGCACATCGCCCATGTCAATGTAAACCCTTTTAGTTTTTGACAGAGCTGGACCTGATGTGTCCTTCAGATTAATGCACAGATGTGAGAGTGGTGGAGGTCTTCCCAGCTCACTCTGAACAACGAGAAAAGATACCTCCCGAAATATCTTTTAGTTGCTTCAAGTATCAAGTCAGATTTATACTGCAGTAATGCATCTTGTTTTATAGAGAGAGAGAGAGACAGTAGGACAGTACACGAGATTATATTTGGTATATTAAGACAAAGTGAATTAATTTCCCTCAGTTTGTCAGTTAGTTTAAGATCATTTAATTTATCTTAAGGTTGCAGTGCTGGTTGGTTTGATGGGAACTCCGTCTGACAGGTTAATCCAGCTGTGCTTCACTGAACCAAAACTAAACTCTAAAATAAACAGTTGTGCTATTATTACAATGCACACTGTTTTTGTGTTTGCCGGAACAGAAGTTAACTTAATAAAACTGTTCACTTCACTTTCCATTAGGAGCTTTTGGACATTTTCAAAGTTTTTTTTCCTTTTTAAATCAATCCAAAGTAATATGGAGTGTGCGCAGTGATGCATCCTAATGAGCTGTAATGATGTGTGCTGCGGTGCTGCCCTCTAGTGAGATGAGGGATGGGATGATGCAAATCACCGCAATCTAGCAACTGCTGCACAACATCTGCACACACACACACACACACACACACACAGGCGGCTCTCCAGCACCACCCGACTCCTCGACAGATGCCTCGAAGTCACAGAAACAAACAGAGCTGTGTTTAAAATTTTTAAAATTAATTTATTATATGTCTTTGTCATAGAACTCATTACTTTTTGTTCATGGTTAACATACAGCCATTCATATAGAGAACAAATGAGCTTTTTTATTCATCATTTTCAATTAACTTAGAAATGTACACTCTTCTTTGTGACCCCCACAGAGGAGAAAAATATCCGTTTTTCAAAAGTATCCTTTTTCCTCATCTGTGTTTTTCTCCCCCACCTTTTGTTTTGTTTTTTTGTTGTTTTTTTTTGAGGGAAAAGGCCGTCTGCCTCCTCTTCCTCCTCTTCATCTCCCGTTCTCTCTCTTTCTCTCTTTTGTTTGGATGAACGGATGTAAGAGGCAAAGGGAAACACCTGAACACACTGGCACAATGATGAACACAGGCAAAAGGGCTGATGTGCACTGGGAGCTGAACACCGAGCCACCAAAACAACAACACACCCAGTCGTACTCTCCTTCTCATTCTCACACACACACTCACACACACACATTCAGTAAGCTACAGTGCAAACACACACTCTCCCGCATGCCGAATACAGAGACCGATCAAAACCGTTTTCAAAATAAAAGCACAAAAATAATAAATGACCCCAGAAAACAGATTGAAGCCCCAATCATGATATAAAAAATAAAACTATGCGACCATATACAATCATTATCAGTGCATGGGAACAGAGGGGAGGCAGGGGATACAGGTTGTGTTACTGTACAATGTCACAAGATGTAATGGGGGTATGTTCACATGGCAAAGGTAAAAAGATTTTCTTGCTTTGTGTTCTCCTGACGGTTTTGTGTTATGGATGCCTGAACAGGAGCGGACCGACATTTCCTTCAGCTGCTCAGGTTGTGTTTGTTCGTTTGGGTGTTTGCACTGGTCGTCACAGATGAACCTGACATGCAGGCGTCATTACGTTCCACGCAACTCATTTAGGTAAACTAACAAAGCACAGACAAAGTGCTGCAACCTGCTCCCTTTCACCAGGATCTCAATCCAGATTTAAAAAAAACAAAACAAAAAAAAACTGCACCCAGACCGCTTTGTCTAACCTAGTTTTCATCATCCCTCTCACATTGTAAACCCATTTTTATTTATTTAAGCACAACAAAGGCTGTGCAAAGAGAGGAGGGCCCAAATCTGGCAACTTGGCGGGAGGGTGGAGAGGATTAGATGGATACGACCCTGGCAACCGGCCCTGTTGGTTAATTGGCTGCAGACAGCACTCTGCCCCGGGGACATGAGACCGGGTGGCAGCACCATGCCTAGTGCCAGTCTTCTGCCAAGGCCGTGTTGTTGATGTGACTGTGTGAAAGTGTGTGTGTGTGTGTCTGTTGAAGCAACATGGTGTCTTGCTAGTCATTTGTCCTTTTTTTCAAGGACAAGATGGACGGAAGGCGGAGGAAGTGTTTGTGTGATATGTGAGAGGACATGCAGGATGCCTCCTAGTGGTTAGTGTGTGTGTGTGTGTGTGTGTGTGTGTGTGTGTCTGTCTGTCTGTGGACAAGACTTCATTAAGCAGCAATTAGCCAGACGGTCATAACTGTCTTAATTAGAAAATTGTCTGAGAAATCTGGACCAACAAGTTTCTGCTTCAGATCTGTAGAGAAACAAGCGTTTGTTGTTGAGTAAAACTCTGTTTATCTAATTTTTGGATACAATTTCGTTAATGGCTCAATTTAAGCGTGCAAATCGAAATATTTTTGAGGTCTGTGCCCATAAAAGTTCTTGTTTTATAGAGTAAAGATTCTGAAAAGTTTGTTTTTTTTTCCTCTTCCTCGACACATAAAACAATCCATTCCTGGAGATCCATCTGACTTTTATTTTTTTTGCACAACCACGTGACTCATTCTGTGTTGCTGCATAATGAAGTCATCTCGCTACAAACGCCAGTGACTGAATCAGTTATGACCTAAACATGGCATTAATAAGCAAAATCATAACCCTGTTTAAGATCCATTACATTGCCTGACGAGCTAACTGTGTTACATCTTCTAACAACATAAAAAAAATCAAAAGAATCAACAGATACATCCCCCAAAACAAAACAAATACAAGATAAAACCACATCCCTCCTATAAGGTGCAATTCATAGTTTTTGAAGGCAGATGTTCTACCTGCATTTCAGCATGCAACTCAAATAAAAAGCTTTTTCACTTTTTTTTTTTTTTCATTTTTTAACATCTTTGTCTATTTGGAGGAGAAAAAAAACAAACATCAGTGACGATAAAAGGGCAAAACAAAAGCAGAACACAAAAAGCATCAAACCAGCGTCACATTCCCGTCAGACAGACACAGAACATTAAACAAAAGATGTGGGCAGATTTTTTTTCTCTTTCTTCTTCTTCGTGTGTTGGGTTCCTCTTAGGTCAGTGCTCTGGCCCGAACTGGTTCCGAGTGGCTGAGCGACGACAAAAAAAATGGTTTTCTGGTCGCACAATGGCGAGCCTTCATGGCGATCGCATAACAGCGGGGGGGAATAAACAGAGAGGCTACAGTAGTCTGACTGTTTGACCAGCAGAGGACACGGCCACAATCAGACCACAGTTTAAAAGAAAAGAGGCTGTACTGTGTGTGTGTGTGTGTGTGTGTGTGTGTGTGTGTGTGTGTGGGTATGTGCTATATTATCTGAACGTGCCGCTTGTGAAGGAAGGCGAATGACTTATGAATAAAAACCACACACACCTTTTGCAAACCAAAATAAAAAAATAAAAAAAAGTGGTTACGTGATGCTGTTCCCGTTGCGTGGAGAGGATGATGTCATCAAAACATCGATACAGTTACAGAGGAGTGAAAACAAGATGGCTGCCACTGTATGACGTCCCCCGTTTGTTTTACAGCATCAGAGGAGGTACAAAAAAAAAAAAAAAAAGACCAGGTGAGGTGGAGTGGAAGTATATTCTCGCAGTAGGCTGAGACAGTGCTTATGAGCTTAAACACACACACACATATTCATTCTCTCTCTCTCTCTCTCTCTCTCTCTCACTCACACACTCACACACACACACACACACACCGCCTTAAAAAGACATTAAATATCAAGCTGCCAAGTGGATGAAGTTACAAAAAAGAAGTACAAAAACAAAGTTAAATAGGAAAACAGAGGGGCCAAAAAAAGATTCCTCCCCCCTCCCTCTGCGTTTCTCAGACTTCCACCGAACATTTTAAAACTTTTAAAAAACAGAAGCGATCGGCTTCACACACACAGAAAAAAAGCGCAAGTGCAAAACAAAAACCAAAAGGAGTAATGAAGGTAGACGGTTTTTAAAATGTGGAAAAACCCGATTGTGTGGACCAGTCGCTCCCTCTTTCCATCTCTGTCTCTGTTTCTGATTGCGGCGGGGAATTCAAGCCCCTCTGGAGGCTCGCTCTCGCTTTCCCCCCCTCGTGCTGCCATCCCCCTTTCATTTGCCTTTTTACTGACCCCCGCCACCCTCCCTCTCTCTCTCTCTCTCTCTCTAATGGACGGTAAGTTTCCAAACATTGCAGGTGGGCTTGTGTTACAAAGCAGATAACACACACACACACACACACATGCATTTAAAAAATAAGACACAACATGGACAGGAGTGTGTGGACAAGTGAAACTCAAACGCATCTGTAGCCTCCACTCTTATCAGAAGGCTTTTCCACAAAACTTGGCTGCAGAAAACTTTCATTTAGCCCCGAAGAGCTTTAATAATTCATCCCAAAGGTGTCAGAAGGGGGCTGAGGTCACCGAACTGGAGAAAAAAACGTTTATGGACCTTTACTCTGGCCACGGGGGCATCGTCACGTTGGAACAGGAAAAGGGCCTTCCCTAAACTGTTACCACAAAGTAGGAGCAGCCTAATGCTGCAGCTCGTGGTCATATTTTAAAGACCTTGACAACACATGTTCACAATCAGCTTCCTGCACCGTGAGTGATGGAGTCCTGCGTCAACGCGGAGCAAAGGGAAAGTTTGACAGTCGGTGCTGATTTTTAACAATTGAGGTACTTTCTTGGCAAGAGAGCAAATAAAGACATTTGCAGACACAAAAATGAAAATCTGCCATTTTGCAGGGCATCAATAACCCGACAATACTGAAAAGTTGTTGCACAAATATCCAACGTCACAGAGAAATACTCAAGATTCAGAAGCCGAGCATCGCGCCTTGTTAACCTACTCAGATCGCCTTAATTTGGTCACTAGTTTTCCTTGAATTTGCTGCTTCTATGATGGGCGAGTGAGCTATGTGTTTAAAATGTTTTGTTGTTCGTCATCATCCAGTGTGTTTATTGTAAATAAGGTTGTTTTTTATTTTGAAAATTCACTCGATCTGCTCTGTGCAGCTTAAACCGTGAAAAGTGAACTTCCTCACCAAACCTACACAAAACCGTGTTGACAAGTGTTGTCCAAATACTTTTGGCCACACACTGTTGTGTCTCTCTCTCTCTCTCTCTCTCAGACACAGAGGCGCTTGCACCTTCCCTCCAGTTTCTGATGGCATTTGATCTGCAGCCAGGTGTCGGCCCGCCCGACGTCTCCTGCACATATGTGTCAGTGCGTCCATCTGTCTCTGCAGCGCCACGCTGACTTTCATCTTTTTTGATCCGCGGTGTCACAACATATGGACTCCTGGACGTGTCTCGTCCCGCGTCCCACCCCGAGGCCGACAATCTGTCCTGGAACACATTCAGAGACGTGTTACGAGTCCTGACTCACAAACACTCACCTCTCTTCACCCCACACATTTATCAGACAAATACGTGACACGCTTATGAAAGAGTTTCCCAGTCTTCATTAACACAAATGTTTCCGCTAATTCATATTCAACACTGCTTCAAAAAAAACTGCTTCTTAATTTGATCTGTTTCTTTCTGCTAAATTGGGAGTCCACTTCAATGTGTGGTAGGGCAAATCATTTCCCATGCAGCTACGCGACTTGGCTCCTCGTGCTGAGCAGAATTGGACCGCGCCCAGTCGAAATACTCATTAAAAAGACCCATAAACAAAAGGATTCAGTGCTCAGTGTAAAGAATCCAACACTGCAAGGCTTTCCTCCCCCCCCCAACACTCTTTTCGCTGTAATGCTGTCACTGGTTAGCTCACTCAAATGTTCCCATTGTCCTTCTCCTGGTTTCCATCTTTGCCTCCACTCACAGCACAATGGAAGTGAAAACTTTTGTTGTTTTCACAGCTTTCTCTTTCCAGGAACAGGAATCTCTTGTTACTCCACAGAATATGCACTCAACGGTTCCACGGAAAACTGGACGGGCACCAAATGAAATTCCGTTGAATTTCGACTGACCTCCATTGTGATAGAGCCAGGAGAGATCTCAAAATCTGGGCAGCTAAAGAACCAAACCTGGACACTTTCACAAGCGTTTTGTGAATTTGGGTGAGCTTAACCCTTCACGCCGTTTGTTTCAGTCTAACACTAACAAGTCCAGGCCTGAATTCCAAAACCAAGCACAAAGACGTACATGAAAGAGACGTGCACTTGTTTTTGGGGAACACTTGTGCTTAGTAACACCGAGTGCTTTCCAATCGGCGGTGACACATCGCCGCAGCTGTCGGTGTTAATGTGATTGCTCAGCTTGCGGAATGCGAACGCTTTCCGTCGCTCACACGGAGAGAATAACAACATGTTTACAGCCAAGACGACAATAGCAGCAGCTTTCTGTCGCTGCGGAGGCGTGGAGCTGGTTCCTACTCCCAAAAAAACAAGAATGGAATTTCTCACTTAGATTTGAGGATTCAAAGCAGGATCCGTCTGCAACCAAGTTTTACTCGCAGATACGTGTGATGGCAAAAGTTTTCTGATGGTTTCTGTGCTTTTTCGGACCCGTGTAGGAGCCACAGGAAGAAAAGAAATGATTTCAACAACAGAGTCACTCCCCCCCCCCGACACACACACACTCTCACACCCGCCTCCTTGATTTCCGGCCTGCCTGCCACTAATGTTTCTTGGAAAAGATCAATCGGTGGAAGCCACAGGGCTGGAGGGGGGCCAGCGCCGTGAAGGCATGTTAGCCCTACAGACAGACAGCCAGCCGCTCTGCAAGCACAACAACAGATGGGGGGGTGACTGTAGTGGTGGTGGTGGTGGAGCTGCACCACCAGCCCTGGAGACACACATCTGTACAGGACACACACACGTGCTGAATACTACAAAACATGTGTCGATGGTTAGTGTGTGTGTGTGTGTGTGTGTGTGTGTGTGTGTGTGTGTGTGCCGAGCAGAGGGGTCGGGGGTTGCGGGGTTCTGACGGTGACCGTTTCTACACAGATGTTTCTGATTTTTCGTGACCAATTTCTGCATCTTCAAAGTCGCCTCGTCTTGGGACGCATTAAAGGGCCGCTTCGCCAGTTTTTACACAAGCAGGTTAAGGAGACATCGTTGGACCCTGTCAGCCTGTGAGAAGTGTTTTGTATAATGTTTCCTGCGGCTCTTGATTAGCTTTTGCTGAGTGATGTCATAATGATGTCATTTCACCTCTTGGCTCGCAGACTGCAGATTTATCACAGATTTAAAAACAGGTGGCAGACATGTGGGAGGGGGTTCGCAGGTTGGAGTTGTGGGAAATGTAGCACGAAGCGTTTTTTTGGACCTCTGCTGCAGCAATTATGATCACTATTTTCTTTAATATGCGTCTTGCAAGTCCCTAAACTTCAACTAGAACTCTTTTAAGCCTTTGGGCACATATCTCGTGTGCAGGAATAAACCTGAACGTCTCGATAAGTAAGCAGAAGTCAGGGAGAATATAATATGCAGCAGTTAATGTCTGATACACTGAATATGCTGGAGCTGACGACCTGCGCACGGAACATCGCAAATGTTTATTTAGAAAACAACCGCGGAGTCGACATTAACCTTCCAGATGAGTCAAAGTTCATTTCCTGTTGCTAATATCAATAACTGAAAGGAAGTAAAGACGGCGCCTGGATGTTACCTAGCAACGCAACTCCAATCGTGTCTGCGGTGGAGTCGCTCTCCTCTCGTTGACTTTTTTTTTTTTTTCTTTTTGTATTTTACAGTTAATTTATTCCCTCTGTTCCAATCACCTGAAGCAAGCAGCCAAGTTCATCACGGATGATTTTTGTTGGTCGGAGAGCCCTGAAAAAAAAACCTGATCACATTAAGAGCCGAGCCGAGCTGTCTTTGGTTTGATTTCCCTGTATGTTGTTGCTTTATTGAATTTAGGACGGATCATGACAGCAGGCGCCATGCCGGTGCTGCAATTAGTCAGTCTGTGAAGCAGCAGAGATCACAGGTTCGTTTAGGTGCTATACCGTCTGCTGAGTGGCCACAATCTGCCAAAGTGTCCTTGAGCAAGACACAGTCCCTCCTTTTCTCTTTTGTTTATCAAAGACTTTAAATCCATAATGAGCCCAGCGAGGACACACACACACACACACACACGCCGCTTCAGTCGCTCAACATCACAACTGCGTTTTGACTTTGTCGCCGGTTTATAGATTTCCTTTTACAGGGATGATGAGCTGCTCCCTTCATTCGGACGGCTTTCATTTCATCGCCGCGATGACTTTCCCCCTCATCAAAGTGAAAAATCAAAACCGCTCGGTCAAGCTTATTACCTCCCTCCTCTCCGCGTGTCATAATCACGCCTCATCCGATACGACTGTCACTGGGAGCAGCGGTGGAAGGATTATTCCGGAAATGTCTCTTTTTTTCTTTTATTTTTTTTGCGTATTCAAGCCTCCATTCATCAAGCTGTGGCTTTGTTTGAAAAAAGACTCCCTTTTTTGTTTTTAACTGTTTTTTTTAACTGTTTTTCCCGCCTTTGCTCAATCCAACAAAAAAGAGAGAAATAATTGCTTGTTCATGTTTTATTCCTGGCTTATTAGTGTTTCAGTCTACCTCTCTGTCCCTCTTGCAAATTGTCTGCTCGCTGCGATGAGTCAGTCAAATCGATGAAATAAAAGAGGTGTGTGTGTGTGTGTGTGTGTGCTTGTTACTGGCTCACACCACACGCATGTGTCACTATTCTCAGCTCTGCAGAGATGCGACATTTACTGATAACGACCGTGCAATGAGATGCTTTTGCATTTTTATTGCTATTTTTTTTATTTCTTTTTTTCCTCAGGTCAGGTTTGCGCAAGTACAGTTAACAAGGTCTGGCGATTCCTCCGATCATGCTCTCTCCCTTCCCTCCACCTCTGATGCTAGCGGGTCGGCTATCTTGGTCTGATGACCTCGAGCTGTTTGGGAGCTCAGGAATTCATCAAGAAGGACGGTTGCCGTGGCGATGGCGGGGCAACAGGCCGAGTGAAGTAACCCTGGCTTGTCTTTCAGCGAGGCCAGACACCCTTATCTGGCGTGAGTCACTCCGTCTGTCACACACACACACACACACACACACACACACACACACACACACACACACAGGGTTTTGTAAGTGCATAGCATACGTACGCGTATGCAAACACGCACGCCATGTTTGCCAGATGTGCAGCCTGATTGCAGCAGGCTGAGAGCTGGGAGTTAGCTCTGGTTAAATGCCTCGTGGCAGGGCTTAAACACACACACACACACACACACACACACACACACACACACACACACCCCAGCCCTGGATGGGATTGAACAACAACACCCCCAAGGTTACAGTTTCTGAGATTACGTTTCGCTATAAAGCACAAACTTGCCTGTTTATTGTGTGTAAATGAGAGGACGAACGTGTGTTTTTGCTACGCAGGCAGCGACTCTGCACATGGTTGTGATTTGAGGTCCTGAAATCAGAGAGAAGGAGGAGAAGTCTTGTTTGTTTTTTGTGCGATCAAATTAGACATTTTGGTCGGTTTCATGTTAACTGCTGCGACCAGAAAACAGTCATCAATGCCGTTTTGGCGGAATAAGCACAGAGAGCATTAACATTAATTCAGGAGGGAGTGCACTGCAAACGACTGATTTAATTTCATAGCTTGGACACGAAATCCACCGTCTGTGACACATAACTGCCTAATTTCATGATTTAACATCTCAAACCTACACAAGCTCCTCTTGGGTAAAGTGTTAACCCTACTTCCCTTTTTTCAAATCCATCATCTGTTTCTTTTTGTCCCATCAATCTTCATTAATCATCAGCAGAAAATCTAATTCAGGAACAAAAAATGAAAGCGTCACATCCAGCGTCGCCGTCATCTCGTCTCTCGTCTAATGTCAAGTCCTATTTAAAGCTCGTTTCTCCGCAGTCCCTCTGGGGTTTGGATGGGTTTGGATGGGAGTTTGGCTCTCAGCACCAACGCCAAACCCCAAACAGCTGCTGCTGCAGACCGCTCTGCCATCGAGGCGGCGGCAGCACAGGCCCGACGCAACTGTCAGCGGCCTGCTGGGTAAATCTGCTGTTTCCCACCGTGAGCTAACAGCCGGCGTGCTGACGGACTGATAGAGAGAAGCTAGTGCGAGTGTACTGTTAGAGAAAAGGTTGTGTTAAGGGGCTGAATGCTACGTGTGGAGGTTTTAATTCAAGTCTTACTCAAGGACACTTTGAGCGAGGTGGAAACAGGTGGACGCGTTCTGTAGTGAGACATTCTGTGCCAGGCTTGTCTTCAGGTGAAAATAAAACTACAGCAATGAAACTTTTTTGCTTGCAGATTTTAAAATGTCCTCAGTCCCATCCTCACCCATCAGCAACTTATTGAGTTTACTCCCCGAAAAACTTTTTTCTTTTATTTCTCTTGGGGGAACCGTTCACTCCTAATGTAGCCTGGAGCTGAGGTAAACAGTACCTGTTACAGCCCAGACAGGCGTTGAAGTGGCAGATGGTGGATGTCGTCGATCTACAATTAAAAGAAAAAACAATGACTTTATTGGCTTTGATTGGTGCTTGTCTGTCTGCTGCCTGTTTAGCTCCCTTCTCTCCTCCTTCGCTGCTTCCTAGCATTGTTTAATGTTTCTGCAATGATTCTTTCTCTCCTGACAAGTCTGAGCTGAGCCCTCGTGACACCCGCCCACAGAGGAAAGAAGCACGCTCGCCAAATCATCCACAACATCGCCGACTCCTGCCAAAAGATGTGGGGCGTGGGGGATTTAGGCACGTAGCCGACATCGACAGCCGGGGAGGAGACGAGAGGCGCGAGCGTCTAAATGTACAGATGAGCGAGATCTGTGGGTACAGGGCTGCCCTGTCCCGTCCTGCAGAGACATCGCCAGAGGGATGATAAATACACTGCTATTGTTGAAACGCTCCCGTGAGGATTAACAGGAAATACATACAACACGCCCAAAATTAAGTGTGAAAGCCAGTGTGTGTGTGTGTGTGTGTGTGTGGGTGGGTGAAGGAAAGTTAAAGGAAGAGTTGGAGATTTAACATTTCAGACAGAGAGGAGGATGTGTGGAGAGCGAGAGAGAATATAATTGAACCGAAGAGAGCATGGCCATGTTAGTGAGGATTAAGACGAGACCAACACCAAAGACGGACAGAAAAAGACACTTCATGGCATGAAAAGAGAAAGAAAGAGGACAGAAAGCGGAGTCGTTTTCAGTGAGCGGGTGATTGACAGCCACGGAAAAGTGGAATATTTAACCGGAGGGGACCTGCAGCCGACGCTGACCTCGTCTGATCGCTGCAGCTCCTCGCCTGATATGAACCCACCCACTCATCTTAAAAAGGGAAAAAAAAACACACCGATCCCATCCTTCTCCCTTTTTCACATACTTCAGTTTCCAAGGAAACAAAGTCATCCCAGCTGCTGGCTAGACGGAGAGACAAAACTGAGGGGTGATCTCTCCCCCGACTGGTCTCGATTGTTCTCGTCGGACAAACAACAACAGCCAGTTCCATCCGTCTCGGATGCCATCGACAGGGGCCATGATTTATTCAGCGCTGTCTGTGAGCGCTGAGGGAACACACACACACACACACACACACACTCTGCACGATCATGCCTGCGACACCCGTGCATCAGCAGGCACTGTGGGAAAATGAACGTCGAGAGAGAGAGAGAGCCTCCCTTTCTTCCCTTTTCATCACCGCTCTCTTCCTCCCTCATTATTCTTCGCTCTCTCCTGCCTTCTGTCTCGCTCGAGCTGTATTCCCACCTCACTCTTTCTTTCTCCCCACCCAACGATTCTCTTTCACCGTCTGTTTCCTCTCGCTGATCGTCTCGCAAACACCCCCCACCACCCTCCCTCTACAGCCCCAAAACCCTCGCAATATGACACAAAGACAGATCACACATGCATCAACCATCATCCTGGAGAAAAAACATTCGATCAGCTACACACACACACACACACACACACACACACACACACACACACACACACACAGTTTTTTTTCCCCACAAAACACACATCCAGGCCTAAAGGTGCATGTGAATGAGTGTGAGGACATGAATGAGCGGGGGAAACACTTCCATCGAGTCGTTCCTTTTTCATTTGGCAGTGGGTACTCCAGCGGGGGGGTTTAAATAGGGTTTTATAATTTTTTTTTTTTTTCTACCGAGACCCGAGAATAATATCTGAACCGTGCGTCTGTTTCTGGAAGGAGGTCACCGACTATGATTAGGAAGACATCTGAAAGGTGGAGAGTGAATCGTGAGCATCGGTCCGTAAACTTCAGTGAACACAGACGGAAGGAAACAAACAAACAAACAAAACAAAACAAAACAGTCCTTCAATACAAAGTTTCTCATCTCCACAGGTTTCACAAGGCTGTGAAATATCCATCTCTTTGCTTCGAAGCGGCCCTGTTACTCTCAGCAGGCTCGGGTGAAGAAAAGGAGGATGGGGGAGCGGGGTAACAGAAAAGAGAGATAGCTTCTTTTCCTCCCCCAAAAAGGGAGGAATGAGGAAATCTATGATTTTGTTTATCCAGTGGTTGAATCCTCTAAAATGATCTCTCCGTAAATCCGTGGTGGATGTTACTCAGTGCTCCCTTCTTCTTCTTTTTTGTTTTTCGTTTTTTTTTTTTTTGACCCCAAAATAATGATTTGATTTTAAAGAGATTTTTAAATCCCTGCAACATCAGTGCTGCCTGGTGGAGATACACGTGGTATCGCTCCAATGAGAGAGTTAGTTCATCAGTACCGTTCCGCCCCAAAAAAACTCAGTGTTGAGGCCTCACTCAGGCCTGACTAGTTACTTCACTCATCTTTTCCCCAGCTGAGCTCCTAGCCCTCTGTCAGTCTAGACCCTCTGCTGTAAGGGTTCTCCAGGAGGTAGCGGTACCGTTCATAGTGCTCCAGCATGTACTTGGGCGCGTACATGTGCTCTTTGGGGTCCACAGGGGGATATTCCTGCTGGGAGCCATCGAACCAGCCCCCGGTCCTGATCAGATCGCGGATGTAGTTGAGGTCACGCTTGTCCTCGTAGTCGCCCCACCTCGGGAAGTCTCCGTTCTGCGCCGACACCAGCTTGAAGTAGATCCCCTCGGGCGTGAAGCACCAGGAGCAGTGCCACCCGGCGAAGTGAAAGGGGCTGCCCACCGACCACTGCACCAGGATGTGGCCTGTGTCGTTCTCGTACTTACGGAAGCCGGGCATGGTGTAGTACTCGCGACGCCGGAGCTTGATGCCGTCTCCATCGTAGACGTGGCGGAGCATCCCCACCGTGCAGCCTGACACCACCTCCAGAGAGCCAAACTGCTTCCAGAAAAATCCATACAGTGACTGGATGTGGGGAGAGAGCAGAGCAACACCAGAATAATGAACAGGCTGCCTGAACACGTGGTTCAGTTGTTGCTCTGTTTTATTGAGCTATTGGACTAAAAACAAATGTGAGGACGCTGAATAGACCAATTTCCTGAATGAGACATGCATCAACCATCATCCTGGAGAAAAAACATTCGATCAGCTACACACACACACACACACACACACACACAAGTTGACATATCTCTGCTACCTTGCGCATGTGGATGGCGAAAGGCTCCGTCCAGCCATCAAACAGCTTGAGGAAAAGGAGGCCATCAAGCGCCGGGATTTCATCTGCATCGTTGATGACAAAGACGTCGTCCGGTCTCGCGCCCACCACCCTGGACATGCCGTTGTGGGTCAGGAAGGTACGCAGGTAGTCATCAGCGATCCAGCCGTCCTGCCGGCCCCCCTCTGGGAAGTGGTCGAGGAACACGTAGAGGATCTTGTGACGCACGTAGTCGTACGTACCGTTGAGGAGGAGGCGCAGGAAACTGGAGAAAAATTACTAATGCCATTTAGTGCCAAAGAAACATTTGCATCACATCACACATAACTATTCGCACCTATCATTTTGAGTAATGATTGATTTCCAAATTATTTGACCTGTTGTCAAAGTCCGATTGCCATTTCAGAATCAGTCTGCATTTTAAAAGTTTCCATGTGTGGTGCTTTACTGCCAGTGGTGCTATGAAGCAATATTTCCATGCGTGTTATGTTTTGCATCTCGTGTTTTACCAGCACATGCGTGTGGAAAAAAACACATTTTAACAACAAGCATGTGTGTTGATTTTTTGGACAGGAACACATTTGCTTAACTTTAACCCGTACAATGCATTGCAGCATTCTCCTAAACAACTGAAGCAGATGAGGACCTGTTTGAAAACGTCATACAACAAATTAATAATGACAAATAAAATGGCTCTCCAAGTATTCAGAAGCCCAAAGTACTCAAGCTGATTTGAAATGACCCACCTCAGGCAGGATGTGCACCAAAGCTTTGAGCTTAACAGCTACAGAGAACATTTTGTCTGAATGTTGTAAATTATGTCTTTACAGATCCATTTGGGATCTCAGGCTTACAGACAGCTGGATTATGCAGGACTGGTACAATGGTGCTATTTAATGTTTTTCTTTGGGAGGGGGCTCGTTTTCTTACATTATAAAACAAGTCTCCATCTACTCCTGTTTTTTAGGAGAACGCTGTTTTGCTGTGAAGCTCCACAAATGTTTTGTTGACCACAAAACTTCATCCCAGGTGAGCACATAATGATTAATTTTGAGTTAACTTTTCCAATAAACTGCATTACCATGCAACAATAAAGTGACTTTGATGGAAAATTAACAGATATTTTATGGATTACACGACTCAAGCGCACTTCAAAAGCCGGCCTGATTGATGTTTCATACTGCAGAGAACAGAATGGAAACCATTGTTGCCTGGTAGAGTAGAGCAAACACATCTAAACTCTGAGCAATGCATTATGCCAGCAAAATGTTTTGCCACAGATAAAGAATAACAGGCGACAAAGGTCCTTGTTTGACAAATGACGCCTTCGAGTCAAAAAGCCCACTGTACATACACCAGAGTGACTGCAGGGAACAACTCAATTAACCTGGACAAACGCATCGCAAAACAGATTGTTCGCTGACTGCAGCCGCCTTCATGCAGTGTCACATCCGATGATTGAACACACCAATCTCTCCCTCCAAGGCTCCATGCAGAGTCGATCGTGTCGCTCTTGTCATAATCTGCTGTAAAATTGCTCCCGAGGCGTTTCATGTTGTTGCCAAAGGAACTTCACTGTAATTTTCGCTCGGCTGTAAACAAAGATTGTAAGCTGTCGGCGGTAAACAGTCGACTCATCGGCGGGGTCGAACCTGGAATTTTCTGCTACTTTCCGATCGCGTACTAATGAATATGATTATGGGGCGTAGATGGAGCTTCACCCGTGACCTCAAATAACTTCATTTATCTGAACTAAGACTTGACATGACATGAACAGTACTGTCTAACACACAACTCTGAACTGAAAACGATGGAATGCTGAATAATAAAAGAAAGCACCCATTTGCAAATGACCTAAATGAGTCTATTTATGTTTTAGACAGTGTCCCAACTTTTCGGGAAGCAGGTTTTAAACTGTACACACACGCGCACACACACACACACACACACAGTATTCGCATCACTGTGCTGTGCTTCAAGCCCCGGCACCATATCACACACTTTTACGTCTTTAATCCATCTTAAAGTTTGCTGAGCATGAATGCCATTTTACAATGCTATTCTGTCGGGCACAAAGCATCTGCCGATGGCCACACGGCGGCTCAGCTGAGGATTAACGCTTACCTTGACCTTAAAGGCATGGCATGTATAATCTCTCTCAAGGAAAAAAAAAAAAATGCTGTCTTACCTCAAAGGCCGTCTCTCTCCATAGGCAGTAAAGTTGGATTCACAAACGAGGAACAGATCGACGGCTTGGGCGAGCTCATTAAAGCGAGCGTGCAGCAGGTCAAACTCGTGGTTGATGTTGATGGCGTTGATGACCCTCCGCGGGGTCTCTCTGGGCGTCAGCCGCTCCTTGGTGGGCAGATTGGAGTGGTACACCATGGTGGGAACGCCACAGTAAGGGCCGTGCCATCCGGGCCGACACACACACTTGACCAGCCGCTTCCCGTTGCCCCCCCTGCTTCTGACCTTGGCTTTTGGAGCTAGGGAGGGCTGCTGCTGGACTTCCAGTGGTTTCCGTTGCCCAGCTGCCACAGCTCGAGCACCTTCCCCGGCTCCGTTGCCCACAGACCCCCCTGATTTCCCAGAGTACTCCTTTGGGGTAGCCACCTCCGTCCCCTGCCTGAAGCAAAGGGCCCCAGCTTTGGTTCGGACAAAGTACGGGGTTTTGTCGTCCAGAAGCTGGTGAGTGCGGGTGTGGAGGTCTCCCATCATTTCTAAGGGGTCAGGCAACGGGTCCTTATGTAACACCACGTGGTGGTCTCTCGCCGCCAGTGGGACCTCTGGAAGGTCCGGCCCGGCAGGTTGGGCTGGGTGGCTCGGGTTCCGCGGCTTCAAATGGTCTTCAACTCTTTCCTGGACAGAAAGAGATGGAGAAGAAAGTAGATTAGCACCTTGAGAGCCATTTAAAAGTTGATAATTAACGACAAAGAGAAAAAAAAAACTCCAGCTCAGTGTCTTTGGATCAAGACTTGAGAGCTGGAGATAGTGCACACTTATCTTGTGGAGCTAAATGTTTGCAGTTCCTTCTGCATATTTATTTTATCATGGCGCTGGCCAAAAATTGTGTTGATGATTTACTTTTTACAGTTCATACTGCCTAAAAATGTATTTCTGTGTGCACTGGCGGTGACCTTTGAACATTTTAGTTACATGATATCTTTAAAACTGCAGTGTAACTAGGTAACCAGGTGAGTAACATCAACATCAGACCAATCGTTTCCTTTTCTTGTCTCAAAGCCTTCATGGACATGGGCGTGGGAACTTGCTGAAGGTTGAAAATGTATTTGCAAATTGATTAAGGTTGAGATTAAGGTTCCTTTATAAACATTTGACTTAAATAGGACGTGCCAATACAAACATATTAATTAGACGACTTGTTCAAAAGTACCTGATAAGATAAGTACCGATAAGATAAGAGACGATAAAACACATGAGGTGATATTTATTACAATGACCTCAAGACGGCTATGAAAGGGAACAACATACGTGTTGTGTTGAATGGTTTTACTTTGTCAGTCTTTTCTCATCCTGAAGAGGAAATCGATAAACATGTGCTGTGAGGTCTGTGTGATATTTTTCCTCTCTGGTTGCGTTTTTCTGCAACTAAAATACACGTGTCGTTCTGCACCAGGTGCAGCCCAAATAAATACCTGTGATCTCCACCTCCCAAAACAAAATGGGGAAAAAAATGAAAAATAAAAAAAAATAACTACACTGGAAAAAAATCACAATGTCTGTAGCCGAAATTGGCTTTTTCAGAGCAATCTTTGTTCGATAGTGAAGGAGCGTCAGGTGCAGAGCGATTCTTTTGGCACCTGATGACAAAAAAAACAAACAATTTGGGCTTGAAGCTTTATGATGTAAGAGAACAGAAAATGTAAGGAGTGTTTCACAGTGTTGGGAGATCTTGTTACGGGGGGAAAATCCAAATGCAACAACACCACAGAATTAGAAAGCTCATAACAACTAAAGAAGGCAGTCTCTATATAAAAAACAAAACACTTTTTACTGCAGGGCTGTTGTGCTGCACTTACTGGTGACTTAATGTACTGTCATAAAATTTTACTGGTCTCACCTCATTCGGAGTGTCTCCTCGATGGTTCTCCTCCGGCTTCTCCCACGGGTGAGGGGGCGCTGGCTCCTCCCTCAACCTCATCTCCAACCCCGCGCTGCCAATGATTCCAGCGCCTCCGACCATGACCCCACCGATCCCCAGGCCCAGCCCCCCACCTCCTCCTCCTCCTCCTCCTCCTCCACCTCCACCTCCTCCTCCGCCTCCCAAAGAACCCGGCAGGGGTCTGCCTTTGCTGTCCGACTGGCGGAGAACAGGTAGGGGAGGGGCCTCTTCAGGGGAGGCGGGGCTGAGCGGGGTGGCGGCCGCGCCCTTCTCCCGCCAGAAGAAGCCGGTGACCATGATGAAGGACTTGATGTTGGGGTACGGGGCGGAGAGCTCGCGCAGCAGGGAGACGTAGTGGAGGGCCTTGTAGTAGTGGAGGAAGGAGATGACGCACAGGCCCACCGTGCACAGCAAGAACACCCTGTGCCGCCGCATTTTCATCCTGGAAGGACAGGAAATGAAGAAACATGAGTCCGACTAATAACATCAGAAAACAATTTCCCCTTTTTGAAATAATCTCTTTATTCTCATCTGCACCTCTGCGAGCGAACAACAATTAACTTAAAAGTAATGTCCTCGGGGCTGTTCAAACACACACACACACACACACACACACACACACACACACACACACACACACACACACACACACACACACACACACACAATCAATCACCACTCCTTTACTTTGGCGAGAGCAAATAGTCCAAATAACAGGAGGAAAGCGTTAGACTCAAGTGCATGGAGCCCTGAACCTGCATTTTAGCCTTCAAGCTAGATTGAGTGCAACAATATTCAGCGTTTTTGTTTTTTTATTTTCCCACTCAGGATGTTGTTTCTTCTATTTAACCCTCAAAAGCTGAGAACAACCGTTCACTGTCTCGTATTTATTTTTGTTTCCTATTCTCCTCTAGCAGTCGACATCAAGAGCCACAATTCATTTGGATTCAGTCTGGAACACTTCAGGTCCCAGTGTTGGAACTTGCTTTGTCTGAGAATGGATGAATTTGCCAGTCAAGACTTTTGACGTGTACTTGAATGTTTTTAGACCTCCATCTGAATTTGTCCACATCTTTCCTGTGGAAATCACGAGAACACACAGACACTAAAGTCACTTTCAACAACTTTTTGAGAAATATGTCTTCCATTGAACAACACAAGTAGTTTGGCCACTGCTCATTTGCCCAAAGAAACTACATGAGTTTCCTTCCAGATCAATGCTGCAGAACCTGATGGTGTGATCACCTGCATCGTATACTCCAAAGATGTGTGACTCCACTAAAAACCTGAGAAATCATATGGACAGGATCAGTGGTTCTAAAGTTATCAAACACTTTAAAACAATAACCATTTTGTAGCTGCATCAGTCTTTGAGGGCTGATTACAAAATAGATAAAAAGTTTGGGACTGAGAGGATTTAATGTGCTATCCATCCATATACATAGATAGCACAGTTAGCTTGATCTGAATATAGATCCTACAAGCTGAGATTAGAGTAATATTCAGATGTTTCAGGCAGTAAAACAAGTTCCCCTGAACCAGTGCTGGATTTGTAAATCACAAGGAACAGACACGGTGCTGCTCCGGCAGGTCGGGGGAAGTGAAAAAGTGAAGGAACATATTGAAGATCACAGTGCCTGGAGCACACTGGACGATGTCTAGGTGCTAGCATTTAAAACTAAACAAAACCAAAGCTGTCATCACAGACTGAGGGTTACTTCTTTACATTTATTAATCAGAGCGTCCACAATCATCGCTCTGAATCAGCCGGGAGCTGTGAAAAGTAACAGCTGATTGTTGCTGTTTGCACAAGCTCTCTTCACCTTCCTCTCTTTTTCTGTCCCTTCACCTCCCTGTCGAATCGCCTCCCAGCGCTTCAGTGGCGGGGATGGAGTGAGAGCTGACTATACTACAAACAGCGGTAAAAAGAAGAAAACAAGCTGAGTGACACGTTCTGTCCGTCTGTCTGATCGATCGTGTCAATCTATTTCCGTGCTACGGACGGCATCGACTCACAGCTAGACACACACGTCTTAAATTAACCGCACCCATTCCATCTTTTCACAGCACAGTCATACGCCAAAATATTTAGACACTAACTGGCACAGGCCACATGACGGCTCAGTTCACGTTTCGTGCACAAAGTCAAAGTCATTTCGCTTCACGGCGACACTACGTGACATGACTGCTCCCGCCATCGCTTCAAAATCAACTTCAAGCTCCAGTGGGTAATACTACAAGAGGAGGACGGGGTAGATATCATCAGATATTACACAAAAGGTGTCTGACAGAGACAAAGGAGGTGGCAGATCCTATCAAACAGGTGCTGGTTCCAATCTGGGATGTCCCGGATCCTGTTTCGGCAGGATCTGGCACAAACTACGCCCTGCCCTCAATCCACCATACTGTTCTGCTACTGTTCAGCGTTTTCCATCGCACGCTTTTGTATTTACAGCCTGCAGCTTCACCGCTGTGGTTCACTCACCACTCGTCAGCATTTCATTCATGTGGGTGATAGCCCAGCACCAAACTGGCGCATGTGAGCAGATAAATGGCGAACGTAAGAAGCATTTGTGAGCTAAAGAGCCAAATATTTCCATCAGTTGTGGGTGGAGACCAAATCCGAGCTAAAACAAGAGTGAATATTGGAATTGGCTTCATAATTTGGACTGAAATCTAATTGGTCACAGGTTCGTAAAGGCGACCGACAGAGACACGTTACAATCAGCTCACATGTGGGCAATAAAACTGATTAATGCAAGTAAATTACAGTTGTTGAACATGTGAATGTTGCAAGTATATTTGGCCACACTGAGAATCCTGCTTTTGGGCGGTCCAGTGAGCTGTACATAATGTATGCTAATGATCATGCTGATTAAATGATTCGATTTAATTTCCATCCTGTAGCTTTTCATCGAGGACGATAAAGGACAGAGGGAAGAAGTGAACTGAAAGAAGAGGAATCAGAATTTTCACGGATGTGTGGCTTCTCATGGAGGACCTGCTAAGTGTGGACGATACGAGAGATGAGGAGACGGATAGAACGTACTGATTTCTGCAGAGCGGGACGGACCAGACAATTCTTATCGGGTTCTGTTTGTAAGCGTCTGCCTGATCCATTTCCCCAACATTTTTCTGTCTGTTGCAATGACAAAAATGGACTCAACAGAGCATAAAAGTGGGTTCGAAGCTTCTGAATATGAGCATCTGTCTTGGCTTTGAGTGGGATTTCCTTTTTATCCAGGCACAGGCAGGGCCGGGTCAAGGAAACGGGGACACTCGATGCTTACACAGCAAGATTTATTATTGTACCCTCATCCATCTTCGCAAAAAACGCTGGACATCTGAACACATTAAGCATACAATGTGCAGGGGAAATGAAAAGACAAAACACTGAGCTAACGGGTGGGAGAGAAAACGAGCCAACTCTGCCAGTGACCTCCCAGCAGTGCATCGCGTGAATCTGAAGTAGCTTGTTCAGCACAACCCACCCCCTCCAACCAACCCACCCCGAGGATCCTGACTGCTGGATGTGAGACAAGGAGAGGAGAGTGATGGGGAGTGTGAAGAAGAGGCAGGGGAGGAGTGAGGTCCAGCTGAAGATGGGGGAGGACAAAGAGGAAGAGCAGGGAGAGGATGGGAGGTGGTGGTGGTGGTGGTGTGGAGAGATGTGGTCCAGTGGAGGGAGGATGGCAATGAATGAGGCATGAGTTGGTGCCGAGAGGGGCGAATGTCAGGGCAGAGAGGAGACGAGAGGACGGAGAGTGCTGCTGCTCTGACAGGATGAAGCATTTTACAGTCGTGTGCTGCATTAACTGAACATTTTGAGACCGAACAACAGCCTCAGATTCATTTTAACAGCTGAAAACGGATGCATTTAGATCCTAACAGGAGTGGAAATAGTCAGTCTATAGTCTTGTCGAAGTCCTATAATCTGAAAGTGAATCATCAGAGTTTGGACAAGTATGTGTTGGCTACGAAGTCCCGAGTCAAGTCAGGTAAATTCCAAGTCAAATCAAGTCCCAAACTTTTGGTTTTGGTCTGCACTGCTAATCACAACATGTTTCTCTTGTTCGCGAAGCCTCATTGGCTGCTTGGCTGACTGATTCAAAATGAATCTGTTGGCAGACCTCGGGAGGATCTCAGGTTAGTCCAAGTCAAACAGAGTAAGTCCAGTTGAAATCAAGTTTCATCCCACGAATAAATGAATGTTTTGGTGCGAGTTGCCGAGATCTGGAGATGTCGTCCGTAGAAATGTCTGCCGTTTCTTCGATACGATGGAGCAAGATGGCACTCGGCATGTACAAGCATACATAAAAAAACAAAACAAAAAAAAACAAAGAGAAGGACACCGGCGTCTCTTTCCAGAAAGTTTCCAGAGAATCCACTGATGTTGTTGTGAGCAGTTTCATGGTGGAACTATTTTCTCTCTATCAAACTTCGGCTGACAGCCATTTGAAGAGGATCCGGTGCTTTGTGACAGCGTGGGATGTAAACACTGACGGTTTCCTCCTCAGCTGAGCTGTAACATCGGCTGGCTTTAAGTTTCAGAGAGATCCTGACTAACACAGAATCGGCACATGGTGACGATGAAGTAATAAGTTATATTGGTCGGGACGCCATTTGTCCTTAAATAAGATTCTGGTGCTCTTTTTCAGGTTATGTTGTGGGAAGGAAATGTGTCCCACGCTCCCTTTGTTTTCACTCATCCAGCCCTAATACTGCAGCACTGGCACAAATCTGCAACCATCAACAGATAGAGACATTTTCACGTTGTGTAACTACTCCATTTTCTTTTTCCGAGATGCTGTGCTGCCCTTTTTCGAAAATCTAAACGAAGCATACATAATACCTCTGACATGAACACAAATCATTCATGGGAGCGAAGAGGATGAGAGGGATGAAGAGATGGGAGCAGAAGGGAGAAAAGAAGACAAAGGAGAAGAGGAGATGAGGTGGAAGCTGGTGGTGTTTTGGTCCATCACTGAAGCACTGCGCCACCTCGTCTTCCACTGCCACATCCTCTCTGCGACTCCTTCACTTCCCCACGATTATCTGTCATCTTCAATTCCCCCTCACATTTGCTCCCTCTGTCACTCCGCTCTTCTCCGTCTCCCCCCCAAAAGCTCGCAGTTAAAAAAGACAAAGAGGGCGGAAGCGAGCGGTGAATCAAAGTCTCATCTCTCGCACGGAGAAATTGAAAGAAACAGTGACGGAGAGCAAAGTGAAAGGGGTTTTTCTTTCTTTCTTTTAGCAAAAATGCATGTCAGATTTGGGGGATGACCCAAAGAAGAGTCACAGAATAATGCATGAAATCATTTTTTTTAAATGGCAAAAGACACCGTGTTGATCATCTCATATAAACTGCCAATGCAAAGCAGTTCTCAAACTCCTGGAGGACGTTTACTATCATAAGATTTTTGCTTTAAAGTGTCAAAAAACAACTGTTGCCCCCGAGCATCACCAAGAGGAGTGATTGTTGGTGCCTCTGTTGAAAAGACAACAGAATAATTTCTGCTTTCCTTAATGCTGAAGAACAACAACAACAACAACACAGTACAAACTGTGAGTTATTCCAGTCATCCATCCTTCTTCGTCTGCTTCTCTGGGGTTGGGTCACATTGGCAGCAGGCTCAGAAGGTTATTCTGGAAGCCCTTCTCCCCAGCAACACTTCCCAGCTCCTCCTGGGGAATCCGGAGACGTTCCCAGGCCAGATGAGATACATTATCCCTCCAGTGAGTTCTGGGTCTGCCCAAGGGTCTCCTCCCAGTTGGTCATGCCAAGAAAACATCCAAAGAGAGGCGCCAAGGAGGCATCCTAATCAGCTGCCCCGAACCACCTCAGCTGGCTCCTTTCAACTCAAAGAAGCAGCAGCTCCACTTTGAGCTCCCTCCAGATGTCCGAGCTCCTCATCCTATCTCCGAGGATGAGCCACTCTTATCCTAGGACTCATATTCTCTTGGTCTCTGCCCAAAGCTTGTGATCATGGGTGAGTGTTGGAATGTAGATCGAGCGACAAACAAAAAGCTTCACCTTCCAGCTGACGTCCAGCAGAACCGCCGATGTTTCACCATTTTCACCATTCCGTCAGTCTCACGCTCACTTGTGAACAAGACCCCAAAATACTTGAGCTTAATCATTTACTCTCTAATGGAAATGGATCGCCAGTTTAACTTCCTTTTCCTGGGTGGCTGTGCACCCATTGGCAGACAAAACTGTACAGGGAACCAATGCAAACGCAGACGCAGGTGCAACTAACATTTACGGTGAAGCAGAAAACGTGTCTGTTGTCACTTCACATTAATGTTCCTGGCAACGAACAGTAGTTTTACTGCTTCAGATGTTTGTTGAGCGTTGGAACATAACTGGAATGTTTAGCTGTGTTGTTTGTGTGGATCAGGTGTCTTTTGCAGAAGAGGAAGAATAACAAGAGAACAGTTGAATCATCAAGGAACAAACCACCAGCCACCTTTCAAACAGGTGTAAACACATAAAAAAAGGTTCAAAACTCTTGGAGAAAACTTATATTCAATACTTAAAAGTTTTGAAGAGTTTAATTTAAAAAAAAGGAGGAAAACTGACGGCATGATTTACCAAACACCACGAGCCCGTCACCACAGCATATTCAAGAGCACTTACAAGCAGAGACGCATTTTCTGTCTATTGATTGTTGCCCGGGAACCTCAACGCCAACAACTGAGAGTCCAACTTATTCCATTGTTCTCACGTCACAAGCCGTCGTCAGTCTCGTTGCAAACCTTCCTCTCCACTGCAACACTGCCTGTCGGGCTACGCACAGGGTGGAGCTCTACATGTGAGACATGTGGGCCCGCCTTCAGATAGCCCTCATAAAGGGAAACATGATTGATATCTACATGGGTATCTGCCGAGCTGGATTGGTGATTATTTTGGTTCAAAGCAAATTTAATACATGGGACCGTCCCTGGTTTAGCATCTTACCTGCCTCCATCCTCTCGGTTTCGGTAAATCGACATGGCACTTTATTGAAATATGACGAGGCTGAAACACCTGACTAACCTGCTGAGTACAAAGTGCAAAGCAGAAAACCCAGACAACAGGGTACCGCTGGACCGACGGCAGAGAGACAGTCGAGTGATTTTGTCTTGTGTGTGTGTGTGTGTGTGTGAGTCAACTTGCGTTTAAAGTTTCTGACGTCCACGTCTTTCAAACTTCACTGCCCAGTTTGTTAGCAGAGGGTTTTATGTCCAGTGTCCACACCCAAGGTAATATAACCCTGGTGACGTCATGATTGGCAGCATGGTCTTATGGCTCATTTGTCATCGCACAATGCGGGGTTGTACCAACACCTTCATGCTGCACACATAAACACGCAGTGCATTATTTGAATCTACGCCGGCGTGCGTGTCACCTCCACCTCTCCTCGTCCAGCTGCGGTCCAATCACAGTCGAGTGCAACAGCTTGATCTGAGTAAAACTCCCCACAACAAGTAGGAGCTGAACCTCTTCTGTAGAACTGAGGGCTCAGTAAAGTGAAGATTGTTTTGCTGTAATCATTTTTATATTTACTAATATGTCAGAGCAAATAACGACCCAGCTGAATGTACGATGGGTTTGGCGGCATCAGACCTCAAACCTCAGAGTCGAACTTGCACTGAGGCTTTTTTTTCCAAATGAGTCAGTAATCATGCTTTTTTGGCACAGCGCTCCGGTTAGATGTCGCATGTTGATGTTCATCATAAACTAATCAAGACCTCTCGAGGGACACGAAGCTGAAAATACATTTTAAAGTATGCAGGAAGTGTGGTCTAGCCAGCGATGGGTGAGCGCTCCGGAGAAAAGCCAACAACTGTCACGGTATAAAAAGTGATATTCATATTCACTCGATGTAGATTTTTAATGCATTTTACATTCATTCAGACTGTGCGTTTGCTTTAAGAGCTCCTTTTAGTGCGCAGCTGTAAATCTCGCCATCCGATCAGAGATAAACCTGTTTCACTCTGCCTTTGTTCCTTTCCTTTCCTTATGTTTCCTACCTGCTGTAAGGAAAAAAAAAGCACTTTAGGAAGAAACAGCCTGATAAAAGCTGTTTGAAATCAGGGCAGGTTAACACCACTCACCCGTCTGCACGGCGATAACCAGCCAATCAAAACTGGGCATGTGTTCAGGTCTGGAATGCATTGAATTGAAGGAAGAGGACATTTTCAGGAAACTACTGTCCGTGTGTTTTCATTCAGGCCGGCTTGAGTTCCTGTGTTTATGCAACTGAATTTCTTTATTTGAGGAAAGTCTGACATCAGAGGAGGTGGAGGGCGGAGCGACGGCTCCTCTCCCCGACAACACTTTTTAACAAGGTTTATCTTATCAGTTCGGCCATATACTTTCATCATCGCTCCTCCCAGACAAAAACTTCCCGATCTCCTTTTTTTTTTTTTTTTTCTTTCTCCACCCCTCTCCGACTCTGGCTCTGTGGGAATTTTTTGAAAAGGTTCTGGGACTGCACATGGACCCGCGGAGAGTTTAGAAAAGCCCAGACCGCTGGTTCGACGAACGTAGCCCAAACATTTGGTTTGGAGACAGGGAGGCCGATTGGAGTGATAAACAACCGCAGAGAGAACGTACGTGCCAGGAGCCCTCGCACTGAACTGCTTCTAATTGCATCAGTCTGAGTGTGTGTGTGTGTGTGTGTGTGTGTGTGTGTGTGTGCGTGCATGTTTGTAAGTGCTGCCACTGCTGACCCGCTGAACCAATTTCACATTGAACTTGGTTGGTCCTTGAATTTGGGGCTCGCAGACAAAGGGGGGGGGGCACTGTCTGTCGTCATGGCTACAGAGGCTTAACGAGGGGCAAATTGCATCATTGTGCATAATGTGTGAAAACAAAACCTGTCAGTGCACACGCCAGTTTGATTTTTAGTTTCAGACAAGAGGCAAAAATCTGGACTTCACTGAATTCTTGACAATCAGACCAAAAAGAACCTCGCAGGTCAAACACTGTAAAGCTTCTGCACAAATCCAGTCCCTCATTAGAATCTAATTTGCATCCCCCTTCCCATTTCCCTCATCCCCCGTGCAACAGAGAGCATGTTGTGAGCTGTCAGTGTCAAATAAGGACCTCGTTAACTGTAAATTACCGTGATCAGCCTCTCCTCCTGCAACAGGGAAATTTAGGGGGCGTCAGATCTGGTTGAATATAATTTAGGACCAAATGAGCCCTTTTAAAAAAAACAACAAACAGTATTTTTAGATCTGAACATTCACAAAAAGCCTCCGGCCAGTTAAGCAACCCTTTGTTTGACTGTGATGTTTGTGCTGGGTGGAGGAGAGGCGGGTGGGAGGTCTGTGTCTATTTCTGTGCTGCCATCTATTGTCTGGACAGGAACAGTCACGCTGTTGTTGACTAACAACTCTAAAAGAAGTAATCAGCACACTAAACTAGCTCGGTTTCACACTGCATGACCGGTTTATCATTGTAATGGTTGTTTTATACCTTTCTGAAGCTTTCTGGTAACATGTCAATTAACTGCGGACAGACGGATACAACTTACTGCCGGCATTTCTTTCACAAACTGGCCAAAAATCAGCCACCATCATCATTTATCTACCGACAGAAGGCGACTAATCCTACACTTGATATACGGCGCACAGTTTCAGCCCTCGAATCGACTACAGCAGGAGTGCACAACCACAGTGTGTGCAGATATAGTGTTGTGTGTGTGTGTGTGCTGGCTTTGAAAAATTTTGCAAAGTCAGCAAAAGTGTTTCATAGGTGGTATGACAAATGATGCAGTACCTCTCCGATGTGCTTACAGGCTTTTGTTTTATAAGAACTCGAGGCAGTAAAGCTTCACTGTGTGTGTGTGTGTGTGTGTGTGTGTGTGTGTGTGTGTGTGTGTGTGTGTGATGATGCCACACAGTCACCTTGACTAACCCCCCCCCCCCCCCCCCCCCCCCCCACCTCTTTTCCCCTTCTCTTTCAAGCACAAAGAAAACTCACAAGCATCTTTTACCACATGGGAAAGGCTTTTGGCATCGTCTCATCTGAACTACAAAGTGTCTCTCGGCTTTATCCAGCACCACCCACAGTCTCTGGCCAGTCGGTCCACCTCACCTAACAAGCACCCTTGGAGGGGGATATTGAAACAAAACAAAGCACCTTGGGTGCAGCAGTTAGTGAGACAAACTTCTGACCAGACAATCACAAGTTTGGCCCAATTAAAGCGTCTTTACGTGGCTCTGGAGACAAAAGGAACCAACTTGTGATTGCTCTGTGCGGAACAGCACGACCCGCCTCAATGTGAGCGACAAACTTTTAACAGGCCACATTTTTGTTTACGAGACATGAAGCGACAAACCAGTTGGGGGATTTCTGTGGCACATTTGGAATACAAAGCGATTGCTCTTCATGGGTTTCACTGTCAAAACTGACAAAAGAAAGAGTGCCAGCGACAGGTGGGAAAGCGAAGGATGACACACGGGTTGGGACACAATAGGGATGTGTATATCCACAGTGACAGCCCGTAATGTCATATCCCTTTCATATGCTGGAGGTCGGAAACAGAATAGCTCTGTAATCGAAAACCGACAGTATGTAAAAGGTATCGGGTTGATGCAGATCAGGTCAGAGTTTAACAGAAATTAATGTCCGCCTCCGTCACCTCGTCTCAGGATTAAACACAGATAAAACCTGATAAATGGAGGATGTTGCTGCCGAGCAGATGGTGACCACTGTGGAGGAACCTCAGCATGTATTTATTCAATGTTAGTCATGCAGTATTTCTCAGATCATTACTGAGAGCTCAACATGCACAAGTTAATATCTCTGGAGCTTATTGCCTTTTTCAATAATACACTTTGGGGGCTCCTTTTGTAATTATTTCTGACTTCTTAAAGACAAAGTGACTAATCAGTTAATTAAAGAAATAAAAAGTCTAATCCACGATCAAGATCATCATCGGCTGCAGCCAGAGGTATTTAATTGTACCGCGGGGACTAAAACCTGAAATCTCATTAACACTTTTTTTTTTTTTTTATACAGACCTTGTTTTCTTGCAGGTTTTTTTGTTCCAAAAATCCATCTGATGATCCGACAAACAAGCGCCGCGTGAAATTGAAACTGGCTGAATGTGGAAAAGAAAAATCTGAATCATGGAATCTGGATCATGAATGCAGCAACAACTCCTCTAGCGATGGACGAGTTACGTAAAAGTAAAAGTTTAACGGAACTGATCCTCCCAACACCAGAGAATAAGATTAAATCTTCACTCTGTCATAGGTGGCTGCCTCCATGAGCAAACAAAGCGGCTTCACTGGTAGAACTTGAAACTTTACCCAGGCCGTCACCTGGAATGCTGAACTTCCTCGTCTACACTTTACCCCTCCTTCTCCAAACATGCCACGTGAGTGTGCATACACACTTTGACAGTTTTACCATGAAACAATATATCATTGCATGTCTATTAAATCAACAAGGAACACTGCTCTTCCTCCTGTGGTATTAAAGGAACAGTTCACCCTCATGCCAATGGAGAGCCGGGTGTTGGCAAAAATAGTGTTCTCCTGAACAGATGAAGTAGCTGGGGACTTGTTTTAAACCTTTAAAAAAAGTGTTTGGAAGCCAAGAGATCACAAATTGTTTTTCCCAAGAATTCAGTCTAACTGGTCCAACCACGAACCATCGATGTCATTTACACCAGCAACAGGAAACACGTCTGACTGCCTCATGTATGAACTCTTCAGCAGGACAGAAATATGAAATTCTATTTATTTGGTCCCTTTAGGAGACAGGAGAGTAACAAATATTTCCTCTCTTCAGTCTCTCTGTTTTCCTTTTCATTCACTATCACACCCATCAGAACCTCGCAGGCCAACCAAAGCTGACGGAGGTTGAACTGTCCAGGAAGTTACCAAGAAATTAATGTATGTTGACAATCTGCCAATAGGAAATGATACACGCTGACTGACATCGAGTTTAACTTGTTCAAAAACTGGGACTGTCGTAGCTGCCATGGATGTTTTCATCCAAGCATTTCTAGCTGTTCGCACAGTGCTAACACTGTATGATCTCCAGCAGGAAGGTTTGTTTGGCGTCCGTGCTCGTAATGCATGTTTACTGGAGGCTTTTTCCTGGATCCACCTGGCCGGCTGCCATGCTTGATTTGCGGCTTCTGAGTCATGTTGGACCTTGTTGGTTCTGATGGTGTTAAGCTGTTCTTGACATACAGTATGTGATGCTTCGAGCTGTAGCTTTTGGATGAGTGCCACACAGCACGTCGGCCCTGAGTGCATCGCAACATGACCGAAAGGCATTTTGGCCACCGCCGAACCACAAGGCTTGTTAGCGTCGTCTCCACACGTTGTGATGGATTTGTTGGATAAAAGCATCCATAAATACCAGAACCAAACCTTGACTTTGACCTGACTTTTTGTTCCAGCATCCTGTGACTTGCTCCCATGGGTGTGTTTACACAGGATAAGGTGTTCAAATATAGCTGCACATTCATGTCAAAGAAGGCTTTTCACAGAGTGCATTTACTGGGGGAGAAAAAAAAAAAAAAAAAAAGAAGTTTATCTCTTCCAACTTTCAAGCCCATAATGCCGGTGCATTAGCGTCTTTCTTTCCCTGGATCCACTTAGCTGACTGCCACATGATTGATTTGCGGCTCTTAAAGTACATTAAACTTATCGTATCAAATTGTGATAAGTAGTTTTTATATGAATGTGATATTGCTTTTAGAGGAGTGCTGCGTAGGGTTTGATAGCTTCTTCCTCTCTGTTCCATTCGCATTGTGGAACAAAAGCGACCATCAATGTCAAATCTGACAAAAAAATCAGGTGACTTTAAAAACTTTAATGCGCGATTTGCTGCTTTTAAGGATCCAAAATGGCAGATTTGAATACTGACTCAGCTCGTATACCTCTTGTCGCAGAGCACGAGTTCCTCTTTGTCATTTTTTTCCTGAGTTTTTGTTTGCACGTGCAATCAGAAGTATTATAACTTTTGCCAACCAGAAATTAAAAAAGAAGAAAAACTACAACAGTGTCTAAAACAAGTGTCCGTCATCGAAGACGCCGTACACAAATCCAGTATCGTTTTACTTGTAACTTCAAGTTCACAAGTATTTGTTGCAGAGCCCCCTCGGTTGGGGTCAGGAGAAGATCATGTTTTGGTTTAAGATACCCGTTTTCGGTCGCCACAAACACGTCTGGAGACGCCTGACTCCCTGACAAAAATATATCCACCACAATCTCAACGGGAAACTTCTTGTTAAAAATCTCCACGGGTGTCACGCTTACAAATGTTGAAACACAGTCTCAAAACTGCCGCCACCATCCTCTCAACCTCCCGACGTTTCCTGTGGCTGTTCCTCCTACTGCAGCTACATGTAGAGCTCTTCCTGTCTTGCCCCGCTCTAACTCCAGAATATCAGAGTACATTCTTCTCTCGACTCCGTTTTCTGCAGCAGAATCGGGGAATTCAGCTCTTATTCTCTGGGCTTAAGGGTCACTGGTTTGGTGAGTCAGATGTCAGGAGAAAGCCAGCGTGCTAAGTGGGTTTCAATAATGCAGGCATGGTGAGGGCCCCAGAAAGTGTGTGTGTGTGTGAGTGTGAAACTGTGTGTATGTCGAGATAGAACCAGGGTTTTAGGTGTACATGGATATTGGGAAGTGCAGGGCTGGAACTGCAGCGTGAATGCGCGCTGCCTCCGAGAGATTTGGTGCGTGCGAGGAATATTGTTTGGGTGTGATTTAGAGTGTGTGTGTGTGTGTGTGTGTGTGTCTGTGTGTGTGTGTGTGTGTGTGTGTGTGTGGACTGAGGTGGGAGGATGGGGGAACGCCGGTGGAATGCCTCCATCCCTCCAACCTCATCTATAATTCAGCTCCGTGGCGGTCCGTGAGGTCTTTCTCTCGTTCTCCCCCCCCCCTCGTTCGCTCTCTCTGCACTGAAGGTGGAGACAAGTGTTCCATGGTACATTTCACCGTCTCTCCCCATCTATCCATCCCCATCTAACGCTCCCTCTCCAGAGGCCTCCGGCAGCTGTGAGCAGCGGCCCGGTGAATTTCACCGAGTGAAGATGTTGTGAACATACAGAATGTACAAAATGTGGCATGTTCTCCGCTGTGTTACATCCACCTTGAGTTCATATTGTGTCCTTGAATTCAGGTCTATACTTTTGTGTTTAAAGTACGTTGTGTTTCCCTATTTAACATGTTATGTAAAGCACTCGTGTTTGTGTATTAAACCTGTTATATAATTAAGCTTTAGCAGTATTGCCACGATGACTAAGCTTTGATTCTTGCCCAGCAGGACCACTTATTTGCATCCGTTTATCCCGTTTCCAAAAAAAAAAAACACAAAACAGATTGGATTTGTACTGAAAGGCAAATAATGCACATTTAAGACATTATCAGCGATACATGTGATAAAGGGAGATTTTACTTTTTGTGCTTCCATAAAGTTTGGGGACTTAAAACATAAGAGATGAAACAAAAAAAAAGGCTAAATTGACGATGCAGAGGTCAAAATATCGCTTTTAGTCACTTTGGGCCAAGCTCTAAAAAACTGCTGCTAGACAGGCTTTTATTAAAAATTTGGACTGTCCGAGTTCAACCTGAGATATTGTTATTTTCTCAAGATTATCTTCAAAGTCAAACAATACAACTCTTCTCTAGGGTACCGAATAGTTGGAAGCCTTGAAGCGTCATTCATAACCGCAGCCCGACTGATATTTCAGCTGGCAGATATCATCACAGGTCACATCGGTATCGACTTACAAAGCCCGGTATGAAAACTCTCTTTTTAGGGATAATATAAAGCAGAAAAAAGACACAGGTGTCATTTAAGACGATAAGAGGTTATTGTGAACCTGTAAAGTATCCTTCCTCCATTACACATCATAACATTTGAGGGCTCATGAAGACGAGGTTACACTAGCATTTCCGAAATAAATTCACATGAAGTATTTCTCGAACAGAACTTGCTGCTTCAAGCCACATTTGTTGTTTTTTTTTTGTTTTTTTTTTCATTCACATTTTCTCTGCCATCGCAAGCAGTTTGGGTCATTTATATTCATTAGAGAATGTTGATTTAATAACAAAAACTCTTGTAATCCAATAAATCAGTTTAAGCAGATGGAGGATTTTATTAAACAGTTATTCAACGCTACGTTTGGAAGCCTCAGCCGTGGTGTTCTCCCCAGGTTGACTTCCAGCAGTGACATGTAATATGTAAAACAAATAATCACCACCCATTGAGACAATATTGCTACACTTGTACCAAGTCTATATAATCGCACAAATCAAACACAGTCTTATCTTTAACAGTAACAGTAGAAGCAGCAGCAGCCCGATGGAGGAATGACTGCAGTGCTTTGTTTTGAGAATATTAGCAGCTGAAGTGAACAGCAGCAGCAACAGCAGCAGCAGCAGCAGTGATGGTGGTCTGTGTTTGGGTTTTATGTCCCTGTATAAGTTTTGTTTGTAACTATAAAAGCTGCACAGTCATTGTACCTCCGGGACAATAAAAGCCTCAGCTGAACTCCATTTTCCCCTCTCAAGGCTCGTTCAGCCGTTCTCCCTTCCTCACTTCCTTCCTTCCCTCCTTTTCTTTCATTTCAACTTTCTCTTTACATTCTGACACCAGCAGTCTGCAGAGGCACCGCCGACATGTTCTGACCCTGATCCCGCCTCAGCTGCACTGTACCATTTTCCTCTGTTATTACTTTTTTTTTTTTTTTGCTCCATCTCTGCAGTGTCATCCCAGAAAAAGGTGGCTCTCACTTTAATGGAACACTGTCCTCCTTTTTTTTTTTTCCCCCTTCCTTCCCCGGAGTAGCTTCAATTTAAATGTCATGTTCCCGCAGGCTGCTTGTTTTTTTCTCTTGTACGTTGATTAAACTTCCGGCTGCTGCTCAAAAAAGCTGTAAACTTATTGTTATGCTTTATTATTAAGGCTGTTATTTAATATCAGGGATGACGGCTGTTTTACTAAACTGCGCTTTAGGTTGTGGAGACGTGTTGTCCAGCCGGGTTCAGTGTGTGTGGGTCCAACTCAGGTCCACTTAACAAACTACAGACTGATGTTAACATGGGTGAGAGGCGCTGGAGGGATTACTAATCCCTGACTGTCGGGACATCAGGACTCAAAAGGCTCCCCGCTGCAATTAAGTGGCGTGTCCCCTCAGAGTTGCCGTAGCGAAAGAGTTGTTGTTGTTGTTGTTGTTGTTTGTGAGAGGAAATGAAAAGAATTATGTTGCTCCCGTTTATTATGTCCTTATTAAACCAGCTCAGTGAGGAGAACACAAGACACTCGATTAAATCTGTGGCAGCAGTGTTGCTCTGAGTCGTGTCTATTTAATACACAGTTTCCTTAACTTAGCTTCCTTGGCTAGTCGGCCAACGTCGTTTAAAGCGGATGAGGGTGAACAGAGCTAAGTTGCGGCGCAGGGATGTATATCAGAGGTTATGGGAGATGGTTTCCTCTGCAGGGTGAGAGAGTTTGGAGATTCGTGTTCGGGACAGCGAACAGAGAAACACAATCAGCTACAGTGTCGAGCTACTGAACAATCGCCGCCTTAGAACATGTTTAACTTCAGACATCGTCATGTGCCAATTAGGCAGGAACGGCCCAACCTTCGCCAGAGGTGCTCGGAATTGTACCAAGTCTTAAACTCTTTGTCATCTGTGCTTACGTGACAAACTGGCTCAGTTTCTTCAGGCATCGTTCATCTCTCAGCCTGGAACTGGCAGCTTTCCCTGCTCCAAGCGTCACTTTTATGTGTAATACGTAAATAAAAACACATTGTTTATGTGCATTACGTGATAACTGAATAAACACATGAGGTTTGACTGCATGAGGTCTGCAGTAATCTGATTCAGTCAGGCTCACATCAATGATTTATTCTGTTCATATTGACTCAAATTGATGGAAAAACTTTGCAATAAATCAGATTCTTGACATTGAACTTGTGTTATATGATTAATGGGGAATTTCCATGTAATTAAGATACTTAAGGTCTCTGTTTTACATATAAATATTATTTTTCTGAGTGTAGATTAAAAAAAAAACATATAAAATAATCCTATCTGTATGTCTCCTCCGCTCTTTTGTTGAAAATATCAGTCTCACTTATTCGACACCTAAGCTCAAACCTATTACAACCAGAACTTTTAAAACTTGAATTGCTCTAACTTTAAAGAGGCTCTGTGGAGCGTTTGCTACAGACAGAGGCGATCGAGACGAGGCGATCGAGCATTAAGTCACAACCAGGTTTGTACAGGCAGCTCAGGCAGACAGCAGAAGGTCTCAGTTTCACGTCGCATTACAATCCACTCACATGTGGACATATAATATAAGAAAACTGATATGATACTGTGACACTGAGCCCCTTTGGTCTTGAACTTTAAGTGCTTGTGATGCTGCTGAAAGCTCGACCTCGTATGAGGATTATTTTGTCAGTCACAATGTTAAAAAAAATGAAGTTTCACGATCGACAGACTGAAAATCATGAATATCTCAGAAACAGTCGCACCTCAGCCAGAATGTGGTCGATCTGCCTCTGAAGTCAGATGAGGCTCGATTCCTGTGTTATGAATTTTAAAAAAAGAGAAGTAACATTATACAAGACCTCGCTTACAGTAACTCACTTATGCAGCTTTGTCAGCTAACGTTAGACATCTTATATAAGATATGTTACATATTTGATGAAGCCCGCTGTGATTGAAAAGCCGAGCGCTGAAATGTTATTTTTTCTTGGATAAAGAGTGTCAGCAAAAGAAAAGAAACACACACACATAAAAAAGCAGTGAAGCCTGCAACTCTCGCTGAAAGTTAGCAGAAAAAGTTGGAATCAGATTCCTCGTCTTGCATCTTCTCAGCGCCGCTGATCTGAGTTCAGCTCTCCTCCCTCCTTCTCCAGAATGTTCTGTCTTGAAAAGCTAATAAGACAACCCTGCAGACGTGCTGATCTCAGTTCAGCTGCCGCAGCCTCCGGTCTTGTTGACTGAACACCAAATTAAAAAGGTAAGCCAATTATACATCTGTGGCCTACAGGGGAAACTTCCCTCCACTACAAAAGGCTTCAACGTCCGTCTTCCCAGTTCCCAACAATCCCCTGCACCGCCGTACATCACTGTGCCGCTCCGCTAATGAACCCGGCTCTCTTAAAAAGCAATCTCCACTGCAGTGATTCACTCCTTCAGCCATTTGCAAGCATCCATCCTCCTCCGTTTGCCACGCCCACTCGCTTCGGCTCTATATATATTAAAAAAAAAAAAAAACAGGGCCGACCGCTACATCTCCAGCTACGGTTAGCCCGCGACCGATCTGCATTGTGAGTGTATGGCGGCCTCAGCTGACTCACGCTGGTGTTGGTTGTAATAACAGGGCTCTGCAGATCATCCTGACGGTAAACAAACACGCTCTCCTTGCTGCAATTCTTTCCCCAGGTGTGTCATTATTTTTCAAGACAGGATGAAAACACCAATTCTCTCTCACAGATTTTTTTTTCTTTTTTCTTCCCAGTTCCTCTCCCACCTTCCTGTCCTCCCTCTCTTCCTCCTCGGATGCCTGCTGAACTGAGAATTGTTTGCTGCGAGGACTGCCGCCTCTGTTTGCGCCTGAAGTATTGAAGTCATTATTTTGGCTTGCGTGTGTGTGAGTACAACAGAGATGGATGGTTGGGTGACGGTGGTTCTTACTGTGGATGTGCATCCACCTATCGAGACACGCAGGCCTCGCCGTGTCTGTCTGTGTGGGAGAAAATTAAACGGCAGCAGACACAAGTGGGTTTTTACTGTCAACTCTCCGGGGTGTGTTTGTTTACCCGTGTGAACACACAGCGCGGCGCGAGCCAAGCTTCTGTGAAAAGCGCACCTGCTCATGCTCGTAGTGTCCTTTTCATCTGTTTTTTTTTTTTTTGAAAAAAAAGCCACCCCCGCTTTACCTTTTCATGAAATCAGTCGGGCCGGCTAACGATCCGGTAAACTGGCCAAGGTCAAGACACCAGCTCAATACTCGTCAGTGACACTCCAATCAAAATGGCTTGCATGTAAATTGAGCCTGATTAGACAGCGCACAGTCACACAGGCTTGGGATTAGTTTAAGTAGGTCAACACCTAAAAAACACTGGGCTGAAGGATTCGCTGACACACTTCTATTGTGTGTGTGTGTGTGTGGCTTCCATTGTTATTACGGAAACAGGAAGATGGAAGCTGAAAGGTTCCATTTTGGCTCCGGTTAAGCCTTATGGTCTTTGCATTAGTGTACAGTCCAGGCAGTTGATTTGCTGAAAGCACAGAATCGGGCCTGATGGGCCCAGAGAATGGCGCCTTTGTGTCCAGCGACTGCTGCTGTGTAATGTAAAAACACAACACTGAATGCCGAGAAGTGGCCGCGCTGGTTTAAAGCAGCCCACAGTCGTGAAATCTACCACCATACATTCAATTCCTGCAGCAGTTGCTCAATTCAGCTCTAGTGCGTCGGGGTAAGTGGGCACTCTGACGCCGGTAAATGTAATGTGCTCTGCAGCGGCGGAGACGAGGCACGCCGCTGGGAAACAAAGTGGCGGACAGGAGTCAAGGGTTTCACCTGAACGCAGCCCGTTCGGCCTCTGCAACCGTTTTTAATCACAGGTCGATGGAGGCACTCCACTGACGGAGAGAGTGAGAGTGAAAGTGAAGGGACGGTGATTAGAGAGGGGAAAGTGAAAGGCGTGAAAATCAGAGGGAAACAGCTTGAGGGGTAAAAAGGGGGGACGAGAGGGCCGTCTTTAAAAGGGGAGAAGGAGGGAGGAGGAGGGAGGAGGAGGGAGGAGGGGTGGTGCAGCAGGAGGATGTGTGGCTGTGGGACGTGAGGGAGAGGAGGAAGGAGGGAGAGGAAGAAATAGAAATAAAGAAGAGAGAGAGAGATGTGGGGGAGGAATGCAGCACAAGCGCCGAATAAAGAAAGAGCCAGAAGCTCTGTGTGCGTGTGTGTGTGTGTGTGTGTGTGTGTGTGTGTGTGTGCGTGAGATCAAGACTGCAGACGAGATCACAGTGTGAAGGAGAGCTGGAGTGGGAGAGGAGGATGTGCAACAGAAAGTTCAACAGAAAGAGATGAAAGATTCGGTCTGTTTACTCGCACACAAACAACTCCAGCGCCGCAGATTCACAGATTGAGGTTAATAGCCCGATTAAGGAAACGAGATTTACACAAACCTGGAAAAAACACAACGAAAATGTTTTTTTTTTTTTTCTTTTTTAAGTTGAGGCAAAGAAAATCAAGGCGTACTTCGGTATGATAGAGTCTGTTGATGCTACAGATTTAACCTCGACTGTGTTAATTAGTAGAGATGAAACAATCAGCCGATTAATCAGTTAGTTGATTGGAGGTCATTTTTCAAGCAATCACTGAGATCATCCCAGTTTTCTAAATGTCAAGATCGACTATTCTAACCATTGACTTTGAAGAATGCATTATTATCATAATTTATAATTATTACATTTCCAGTGCACTGTCCTGCATATGCTACATACAGATCCATCACAAGCCATTGATCCGCGTGAGATATAACAGCCAACATGTCAATAAAAAAAATTATAAATTGGTATCTGCCCCAAAAATCCAGTATGGGTCAGGCTCTACTTTACTACTATTTATATTAAACTAATCAGCATATATTTTGATAATCGATCAACACTTTCTTAAATGAAAAAATTAAATTAAATTAGGAAATTAAAAATGAAATTGGGGTTCTAGTTTCTTAAAAGACATTACATGAAACATTTTGTGCATTATAATGTTTTTAAAAAGGCGAGACTAATATATATTTATATTTATGGCTGACATGATACACTGTGTGTTAAAATAGCTGATCACTAGAGCTGAAACTATTAGTTTATCAATACGCTGGTTGAAACTAATTTGCTAATTGATAACAGATAATTCCAGGTTTTCAAATGTCCCATTTTGATATGAAATTTGGAGGTTTTGGACTGCTGGTTGACATCATCTTCAATTTCAATATATTTTTTTAAATATGTATCCTAAAAATAGAATAACCGAGATAATATCTGTCACTGATTATTTACAGTATTAATCATTTTCCAACTATTGAACACATCCAAAGAAACTCCATTCTGCAAACATCGGCCGACACACAACACAAATACACCCTCTGTATATCTCTGAGTTAAAACAGGGCAGTAACCTCGAGTGCTTCATTACATATTTATGTTTGTGCTGATGTATGCACGGCTAACAAGCTAACAGGAAGTAGGAAGCTAACAGAATGATATATTTAAAAGATGTGCTTCTCCTTCCTGTTGATGAAACATCACCTTGGCACCAGCGTGGATACTGACACTGTTAGTTCCAACGTTTAAGCTGTTTTTCTGTCACCCACTTAAAAAAAATAAAAAAATAAATAAATACAAATCTGCCATTTCTTTGACGCAGCTGCTGGCTATGATATCTTTTTTTTTTTTTTTTTCATAGAGGGAAGTCACTAAGCTGTATTGGTGCCAAGAGGAATTTGAGTAATCCAGCTGGGTTAATCGAGTTCTGCTCCTGCGATTACAACCTTAATGCGAGTAAGATAACTCTAAAGGGGGTTTTATCTGACAGTTGCAATATTACCCGACTGGCTCTAATCAAATCATTAAGAGTTCATATAAACACAGGGAGCGACGCACGGAGGGAAAGATGGAAACGGGAGGGCGAGGGAAGTGCGGAGGCAGAGCAGCGCGTTAAGCGAAGTGAATGCAAGAAGGGAGACGGAGGGACGGACGGCGAGATGAAAGAATCAGGTGATTCGTGTCAGCTGTGTGATCTTGGAGGGGAAAGCGAGCCGGCGCTATCTGCTCTGCTCTTCCTGCTCTCTGCTGTCATCTGCTCGTCACTTACCTGAAAAGTCATCCGAGGGAGAGAGAGAAAAAAAGAAAAAGAAAAAACCCTGATAGCACTTGGTACGCGCTGCCAGTCGCTTCCTTCACCAAGTTCATGAGATCTGCACTTTCATAACAACGCAGGGACACAGGAAGTGTGACAAAGGGAGACGAATGCCTCAACACAGATGGCAATAAATCTGCAATATTTACCCGAGAATAAAGATCTTTGACAGCTGCTTTTTATTGCAAACCCTCAACAACAGAGCAGTGATTTCTTTATTTTGAGTACTTGGTAGATTTTCTCATCTTTCACCGCTGGTTAGTCAGAAGCAGCGCCGACGACTGCCATCGTGTGACCAATCTATCGACTTTCATGGACCAAAAAGCCCAAATATACTGAGTGCTTAAGTTTAAGGCCCGGCCCTGGAATATGATGCCATGACACTTCACCTCTGAGTATAAAACCAGCATGTATGAACACATGTTGTGCAAAAAGGATCTTGCATCTAAAGTTCAGATCAGAAATCAGGAAATAAATCCATCATATTTTACTTCAATGTCGTCTTTAACCCTCTTTTTCTTGTAGCGAGTGACTTACAGATGGCAGCGCTGCTCTCGCTAACAAACATTGAAGCACATGCGAACCACTTTCTGTTACGTAAACCAGGAAGTGTGCAGAAAGTGCAGCCGGGTGTCAGCTGAGGGTGCGAGCAGTGCGATGGTTGCTGTGAACGTGTTACTTGACCTGGCCGGCCGGCCGGCGTCTGTGTGTTTGCACGCAAGTATGCATGTGTCACTTGTACGTTTTTTTTTTTTAATCTATAAGCTGCTTCCCAATCTGTCACCATCTAGAGTAACTGCAACAGAGGGAAAAGAGGCTGCACAGATACTGATCAGTGCCAAAAATGTTCCTAAGTGAGGAAATCAAACCTTAGAAATTGCAACATGGTTTAATATACTTTGGTTCAGGCTGCCAGCGATTGTGAAAACGACATAATTGATATAAAAAAACAATGGACGTGCTGATTATTATTGTGTCACACCCCTTTTATTTACAGTGCTGCTCTCCTCCGCCCGTCCCTAAAGGCCCAAACTCTGAGCCAGGCTGTGGCATGTTCATCTGGGCTGTTACGGTACCAGGGCTCTGAGAGGCCGACAAGAGAGTTGCATTTCGGCAATCGTTTCACAAGGAAATGCACGGCGTTTCCAACGTCAAGGAGAAGCCATGTAAAACAATCTACCTGTCCAAAACAACAGTGAGCGTTGTTAACGCCAAAGTACGAAGATGTCAGAGCTGCGGCTCACAGCGGGACGAAGAACGACATTTCCTCCTCTGCAGAAGTGTGCTCGGAAAAACTTCAGATAAACTTAGAGAAAAAACCCCACTGATGGAGCCGATTACAGGCCGAGAGTCTGAACTCGTTAAGCGTTACGATTTTAACAGCCACGTTATCTCGGCGTGAAGGAACTCGGTCCTGTAAAAGCGGCCTCACACTCACGTCACCTTGATGGCGGATCATTCGGGGCGATAAGCCGAGCCAGCAGCGCGCGGTCATAAGACAGGTGGCAACGGTTTGAGAAGTATTTGCTAAAGGAGTGAAATCATCATCGTCTTTTTTTTTTTTTCTCTTGTTTACTCGGATCCGTCCACACGTCTCTGTAAACTTTCAGCGTCACAGTTTCGCTGCAGCAGCGGTTCAGATGCAGTGCTGACTAATCATCCTGTTGAGTTTCTGTCTGAAACTGAAGCCACATTTTTTGATGACTTTCTGAGGATTATTTCCCCTTTTTTTGTCTCTGCCAGGTTCCTGTAGGTTTAAGATTGTACGCAGCTTTGAAACACTTAATGAAGAGCTCTCGTCGAAAAAAAAGACACATGCAGCCAAGTGGCACTCTTCTACACAACCCTTAATCACTCCCCTGTGAATGTACCTTTTGTAAGTGTGATTTAATTACCTTCAAGTTGAGTCCGATTTTTTTCTTGTGACGTCCCTATCAAGTTGTCCACTGTCGTATGAGACGCACATAACTTAGATAACTGAGATAACTCAAGCTGCAGGACTGCATTCGCACTGCAGCGGCTGCAAAGTGCCAGCTGACTCCAAGACCTCGTGTGTTGACTCATTCCACAACCACGTCAACTCTCCTCACACGACCCCGAAAAGCACGTTCGGACCTGCACTGCTGACACACACACACACACACCCTGACAAAAACTTCCTCTGTTTCCTGCTCCTCGTGCTGCTCACGGCTCTTTTCCTGTCTGAGCGAGAGGTTTTCAAGCGGCGTGACAGACTGATCAGCAGTCGCCGCCGCACGTGTGAGAGAGGCGATGGTGTCCGATCGGGTCTGGCAGATTCTTCTGCGGCCCAACGCGTCCGTCCAGACTTGTAACGGAGGCCGGTGCCAAGCGCGATCACAAGGCCTGTCTCTGCGCTCCGCCGCTCGCTTTATCTGCTCGAAAGGCGCAGCTCAGGAGGCGCCGTGCACGCTGGGAATTCAGAGTTTGCTGCGCCTCTTGACTATTTCTGACAAGGGGTGTGAGTGAGTGAGTGAGTGAGTGTTTTGAAAGGAAAAGAAAATGCGTGCGCCTTTCTGTGCGAGTGAATACATGTCCACTCAGGGAGACTGTAGCTCTTTGTGTGAGTTACTGTTATCACCATAACAGCGTACAGCCTTCACACCACACCCTCCCTCACGTTCAGACTTGACATTTGGGATGTTAATTTTAGCCACAGCACAGAGTCGAACTGGGCAGTGGGCGCGAATGGAAAGCCAGTCCGCAAATGAAGTTACACAAGCCCCAGAGTATAAAAAAATGCCAGGAAATATAACTTGTTAAAGCCGAGCTTCACTCCCCTTTTCCATGAACCGTCAACTCTCAACGCTCCGTGGCTTGAAATCCCTCTCTCACCTCTCCGTGACCCGCCTGGGAGTAAAAAAAAAAAAAGGGATGTGTCGTTTTTCAAAAGGCATCTGCATGGGAACATGAATGTCACATCCAGCATTAAGCGTCTGCTCGGTTCATGATTTTGGGAGAATCAACAGTGGATTTGAAAAAAAATAAAAGCTCTGACCGCTGGCTTATTTTGAGTCAAATAAACTTCCTGAGGGTTTCTTTCTTTTTTTTTTTCCTTTTTAATCGGTCTCCGTTCCACGCAAAATACAAGTCACCAAGCGATGGAGGAAATGCTAATAAAATCCCCCCCACACACACACAAAAACACACCCAGGAATGTGCTCTGTTTGACAACACACACTGCTCAGCATACTTTGCAGAGTTTATGAAACAGACACATAAAAAAAAAAAAAGAAAGATCTTGCAACAGAAGCCGCGACGCTGGTGCAATTCAAGCGCTGCTTATGATGACACTTCAGATGAGCCTCCGCCCCCCCGCGGTGTTGCCATAGAAGCATTCAAAGCAGCTGCTGACGTACGTGACTCTTTACTGCTCGAGCACAGTTGGGTTGAAGGGGTGGTCCCGGAGACTGACCTGGGTGCAGTTCAGTGATTCACGATTACAGCTGGATGGCAGCACTCTGGGTGAAGAGACGCTTAATTGCTAAACCGCGGTGAAAAAAAAAACCTGAATGCTGTCATCCTTGACCTCAGTGCTGTTATATAATGACCCGAAAACGCTGCAGAGAGAGAGAGAGAGAGAGGGGGCGTGACTGAGGGAGGCAGATAATTACTGTAACTGAACAGTACACGCTCAGTTTCCAACTATATAATCAGCCGAGCGTACTGTCAGTGCGTTAAATGGATGGTCTCTGCGTCAGCGATTGTTTTACCGGCTCTGTTTCTGCGATAAATGGCCACAAGATGCAAAAAAAAATATGCACAAAACAGATAACAGAATGTATTTAAATAAAAGGACAGGACACAGAGATGAGGAATATATCACACGGGAAGGAGGAAGGAGAGAGTCTATTATTCCCTCGGCCGATGGGAGAGGTCACGGCGGCTGCAGTCTGCTGCATCGACACCAGTCACTGTCAGAGTCGGAGCTCCTCCAGTCTGAGATAGTGACATTACAGCGATGAGACCGCTGAGGGGAGAGCGGAGCAGACGCGACCGACGGACACGCTTTGAGAAGGTTTTCATCCGACCAGCTCAGAGAGAGTGCAAGTCTGGAAGTGCTTCAATTAGAGTTATCAGGGAGAACCGTTTCCCCGAGTCAGAGGGCTCGTTTCAGCCAAATTATAGAACAGGCATTATCTTTCTCACATCTAGTGGAAGCTAGCCAAGTGTGTGGGGTTTTTATGCCACGCCATGCTCATGAATATAACATCTTGAGGAACATCTCAAGGGAATTTTCTTTGAATTTGGCACACGTTTCACAAATTTCCCATAAATGAGGCGACATTTTATATCCAAAAGGTCAAAGGTCAGCTTCACTGTGACACGGTCAGGTCCTGCAGATATTGAGCCTCAGGTGATTACAATCAATCCTCCACTCTTTGGCGAGAAATACACTTAATACCTTTTGTTAAAGTCCGCACAGCATTGGATTTCTTACAAGTCTGGACAAATGTGGACGCAAACCGCGACTCTTCTGGTGCACAGAGGCAAACAGACAACGGACAAAATGAGGACGGGTGCACAAAGGTGGCGGGAATCAACAATGAACCAAATTCTTAGAGAGCAGATTTTATTTTCTGCTGTGCACGGAGGCAAAACAAAGAGGCGGTTATTCTAGTCATGTTTTTAAGATATCCATCTCTACAGACGACTGGTGCCACCCCGATAAGACAGAGATGACCGGAAATCTGAATTCAGATTGCATTTAAAGCTGCATTAGTTGATTTGCGCGGCTGTGTGTGTTCAACGTGTGTGTTTCAGGCCAATTTTCATCCTGATTACATGGTCTCAACCACCTCTCGAGTTCTTTGATTCGCTGCCATCGTCGAAATGATTCATTGGTGAGGCCTTAAAAAGAAAAAAGAAAAAAACAAATGAGAAGAAAAACAACATGCCTCACCAGCAGGGCTGCATGACACGTGTTATTATTTTTAGATTATTTTGACAGACACTACGATTGCAATATGACTCACGATTAGTGGGACTTATCTTTCATCACAGCTCCATTCCCACTGGAAAAAATGATCATGATAATGTAACGTCTGTTGGCGAGCGTACCGAATAAACACGGTATCTATGTTATCTCACATCTGGATGAACTTGAAAGACTTGTGGGCCGATGCATCTCTGCAGCAACACGCACTTAATCTTGTCAGGGAAATGCAGCTTGGCTATTTTACTATTCTGACACCGTTCCAGTGAATCGTGCATCCCTCCCTGATCCACTAACCTCAACATTTAAGAGTGTTTTAACTGGGGAGCACCTGATGATAGTCAGATATGAACGTGCGGCTCCTTCATGCAGTCGCGTGTGGATGATCTGTCAGAGCAACAACGACAGGCGTTCATTCAGAGCTCCACATTCAGCTCGCGTTTCCTTGCTGTTGGCGTCCACCTTGACCCTTCAGCAGCCGGGCTAACCGACTAGCATCTCAAGTGCTCTTATCGCGGCCCGACCCTTCGTCCCGTCTCCACAGCGCCAGCCTCACCTGCACTCGGGGTGCTAGCTGGGAAAAGGTCGAGGACGAGGAGGGGAAAGAAAAAAAAAAAAAAAAACGGGCTGAGCGGGAGGAACGAAAAAAAAAAAAGAAAATGTCAGACACTGTGAGCTACTCGTCAGCAGGACGCGTGCTGGAGAGAGAGAGAGAGGCTACGTGCTAGCGTGTCCGAGCCCTCTCAGAGCCGAGTAAATAACCCTGGGCTGTTTGCTGTGCTCATGCTAATCTCCACACACACACACACACACACACACACACACACACACACACACACACACACACACATACAAATACACCTTTTGTCACCATTTTCCATCGTCCCCCCTCGCTGACACCTCATTGTCATTCTCTTTCTCTCCTCCTGCCTCTCCTTCAGTCTGTCTCCATCTTCCTCTCTGCTTTCAAAAACAGAAAATAAAAAAAAACCCACTAGTGTTTTTTTTTTTTTTTTTGCCTTCCCTGTCATCTCCGGCCTGTAAAGACAGAGAGAGAGAGAGATAGAGGGGGAGAAAGTCTGCTGACATTTTAAACTCCTTGAGAGAACGCAGAGGTACTCCCTTTTCCTGCGCAGCCAGATGCTCGGGGGCTCCTTGGTAAGCATAACGGCACATCGACATGAACGCATTAGTCATCTTTTATTAGCATAAATCATCGGAGGACAACATGATAAGAAACCACAGATGGCTCTAGGTGGTAAAGCATGATGGGGAATCATTTCAGGCCGGGTTGGAGGAGCTCAGACGTGTGATTATCACGAGTTGTTTGTATTAACACAGCGACGTGGTGCGATGATTAAACGATGGGATACAAAATTAGATCCATCGTGCAGCGATGAACTTGAGCAGGTAGCCTCAGAGTCATGAATCCGTCCCTGGAGATCCATTTGGTGCATTTTTCCACACCCTGAAATGAACCCGGAAATCTATTTGAATTGACTTTTGGCCTTTTGTGGCTTTTGTTTTACTTGTCAGGACAGCCTGACGTGGGGTGAGCAGTGACGGCTCCACCGACTGAGCCCCCAATGTATGTTGTACGTCAGCGTTTCATTTCCCCGTACACCTGAGCAATAACACAACAAGGCTAAAGTGGTAAATGACTCCCTGAGTGTAAATGGAAGCTGTGCGTCAACTGCAGACTTCATGCCATGCATGTCTAAAGAAGCAGCCTCGTGGCAGCTGCTGTTCTCAGTATGAGTTCACACTCAACGACCGTAGGAAAAAAAAAAAAAGCGCCTTAACAAACTGGAAGAACTCGCAGCCGTCACATGAGCTCATTTCCTTTTAAAGATGTTTCATCTCATTTGACTGAGGCAGAAGGTTTACTGCTCGTGATCTTGGAGAAAACAGTCCCACAACAGTGACTATTTCTGTGGCTGTTCTGGAGCTTTCGATCGCGGCACGTGTCCAAAGTCATTTCTCGGTATCGGCCAGAGCTTTCTGTGTAACTGTCACTAATACAAACAGGTGTTTCTGGTCGCCCACTCATTTGGTTAAAGTCTGGTTAACTTTAAAACAATGAAACATTTAATTTAGGTTGAAGAAAAAGGTCACGTTTTCCGTTCGTGGTAACGTGTAATCATCAAGCTCGTTCTGCTGTCGATACAGACGGAGGACGGTCATTGTTCGCACGACCACGAAGAGATCGCTGGACAGGAAACTTCAACAAATTCAAACTTCAAGGAGAAATGAAGCCTGAGGTTCACAGACAGCAGCAGGTGCCACCACAGATTGGAAACTACTGTGCAGGAATACATTTTCAACAAAAAGGACGAGTAGCAGTTGCTGAGAAAAGGGAAATTAAAGAATCAACAAAAGGTCTTTTCAGGATTCCTTTCAGCGTATTTAATTAGTTTTTTCTCTCATTATGAAATGATTTCACAGAACAGCAAGCAAAATAATAATAATAATAATAATTTAAAAAAGATGCGCTGCGACATTCGCTCCGCTGCAACTTTTTCTGTCGATTCTCCAGAATTAAACCCCGAGCAGATGGGTCACAGCGGCTTGATGAGCCACTTGAGGCGTCTCCTGTGCTACGCTTGATTGGAACGCTTTTTTTTTTTCCAAAATGTAAATAATGACTTCATTTCCAGAGCATTTCTCATGCAATAATGGAGTGATTTAGAAAGAGTGGATGTAGGGAGGGAGGAGCAGAGTGGGCTCATCCAAACAAACATGAAGCATCTCTGCAAAAACCACAGACGCCTCTCTAAACCTTTCCACACACACTGCAGCACGGAGAGGAGTTGCAGCATCGCCCCCACATTAATCGCCTCCCGGGGGGAAACGTAAATGTTGGTATTGAGCAACGACAAACTGAAATCCACTAATTGGATCGTGCTACCAGGGGACGTTGTGTGTGTGATCGTTTCCTGTATTGCTGAAATTTCCTGTTATTTGTTTCAGTCTCGTGAAATGTAAACGGAGCTGGTGCAGCGAAATCAGCTGCAATCTCAGTCAGTGATGGGTCGGCGTATCATTTAGCCCGCCTGAGGGGAACACGCAGACGAGCTCCAGCTGTTCATTTATATTCACCTGCGCCGTCGAACCTTAACTTTTGTGCGTGCCACATGTAAGAGCGGCGAGCGCGGACATATGCTGCTGATAAAGCTCCGGGCGCAGCGTGACAACGCTTCATCATTAGTTGGTCGTTTCGTTCGCTAATGGTGCAGAACGGCAGCAAAACATCCATCCAAACGGGCCCGATCACAACTGGACTCCCCGGAGAATATTACACTAAAACCTCCGTGCAAAACACAAAACAGTGAGGGAGCTTTTAAGCAGCTGGTGATGTGAATGCTAATCATCCCCAGGACTGTTCTATTCTTATTTTAACTCTCAATATAATTTGATTCTGTTAATTGGACCTGTTGCTTGTTTAATGGTTTTGGCTGAAATTCACAAATTCAGAGCTCAATGTGTCATCCTTCAAATGCAGGATTTTGTCTGAAGAGCTGGACAAACCAACAAGATGTTTGATTTTCTGTATAAGGCAAGAAAATTAGCACATTTGAAAGCCATGTGCAATTCTGTTTTACAAAACCCTCAGATATATTGCAGAAAATTCATAAAATAAACTAATAATGGTAGCTAGTTATTAGTTACAGATATGGCAGTTGACCAAACCAATAAAACATCTTCTCAGCAGCGAGTTCTACCTGAAAAAAATGGGTCTGACTGTCAAAATAAAAGGTTTTTCTTGCAATCTCATGAGTGAACGTGGTAGTCAAGAGCTCAGAAAGCCATGAAGGCCACAGAGAAAACACAAAGACACAATCTGGAAGCTGTTGTGACTGACTAGCACTGTCATGTTCCCAGCTAGCTAACGTAGTTCACCAATCAGCCCTGCGAGCAATCAAAACATCGCCGAGTTCCTAGAATCACATACTGTATCTCACAAGAGTCTGAAATGGACCAAAATGAAGCAGGACTTGTCTAATAAAAGTTACCAAAACGAATTGTTTCTGTAAATACGTGCACTTCAGGTTGTCACTGAAAGATCAGGAATTCATTTTCACGCCACGCTAGTAGAAATAACGACGCGTCTTTGATGAACACCTGCCACTCCTGCGCTGAGGTAAATCAGGGGCCTCGTCCGGAACATGCACGCCGTCACACGGACTGACTGGCAGCCGGACAAACGAGATATTTCTTTTTCCTCTCCAAACAAACAAACAAAGAAAAATGAAAATGAGCACCTGTCCCATCAGGGCTGTTCACGGAGGGAAATGTGAGAAGAGGGAGAAGGAGGCGACCGGCAGCTCATTAAACCCCGGAGGGCGAGAGCGACACTCGTTCTAGCACCTCACCTCAGGCTGTTAGATGTTACGGGATGGCAGGAAGGTGCGTGCACAAGCACACACACAGGCAAATGAGTGTATGCCAAAAAAAAAAAAAGAGACAAACAAATGACATGAATAGACAAACAGGCAGATTCACTCTATAGACGACTCATGTCCTCGTGTGCACATACGTTCAGGCTCGCGACGCCGCAAAAACTCGACAACATCTAATTGAGTTCCCGGCAATTCAGCAACATCTGCCGGCTCCTCCTCATCTTGACTCCTCCGCTTTCAATCAGCCACACGTACACACTGGCAAACACACACACACACACACACACACACACACACACACACACACACCACAATTACAGAGGGCCTATTAGTGATGTTAAGCCTTCCTTCTCGTGATGGCAGGATGAGACGACTAATGGCTGCCGTTGATTAGCGAGTGTCGGCCTCCCCTCTGAGTGCCGCCTCTGCAGACGGCTGTGCAGCTGGAAACTGGACCCAGAAGAATCACGCTGTCGTCTACGAAACGAAAGAATTTTTTCTGCACCGCTGTTGATTCAGTGCATCGTTCATTTTGATGTTACATAAATCTTCAGAGGTAGAGCTTTCGCAACCTGGATAAATAATTAATATCCAGATCAGAAACGATCCATAACGCCGGTGTCAATACTGAAGAAATGTTTGTACCGTTCCTCTCAGAGAAGACGTTTTTTAAATCATACTGCGCGGTCTTAATCGATGCTGTGGGTAAACTGTCTCTGCAACCAACACAACTAAAGCTATTTTCAGCACATTTGTTGTCTCGGGGCAATGAAGTGGAATTATGATTAAAATTTAAAACTTAAAAATCAATGTGTTTTAGTCGAGTGTCCTCTAGGATTTCAATTTGTCATTTAAAAAAAACAACCATCAATCGGCTCGAGCTACCTGTTCGCTCCCAGCCAAACACTCGCCTCTGAGAACTATTCTTAGGCTTTTTAATATTAAGATTTTGTTTCTCCCTCTGCCATCTGTATCCCATCTGTCTCAAAGCTACTTTCTGTGCCTTGGGGTGGGGGGGAGTTTTCTCAAGAAGAGAGGCTATTTGCAAAATCTAAAGTAGAAAAGCCTGGGCATGGAGCCATGACCAAAACCAGAAAAAAAACCTTCCAGGAAGAACTGTGCTATGACCCAGTAGTTCCCACCCTGAGAAGCCCCCCCCCCAGGCGTCAATACAAGCTGAAAGGCAGCGAGATGAAAGAGGAAATACATACTGTAAATCTACAACTTCAAAATTAAACAGCCCGAGGAGAAGAAAATACCTTCTTTTGTTGATCTGCTCTCAGTTCATTGACCTTAACCCCTTAACCCACTGAACAGAGGAAGCCTGTGAACCGCAGCTCTAAACCGCAGTGACTCCCCCCTCGCCGACACACCCGACCCGCCGCTGTGCTCCGGCGGCCCTCCACTTCGCTGCTCGTTCAATTTCCTGGTCTTTGCATTGCTTACATTTTGCATTTTTTTTTTTTTTTTTTCTGGCATCGGGAGCAGAATAAGCCTAATTTCCTGGATCACTTGTGTTTCAATCAACCAGCTGTAAAAAAGAAAAGAAAAAAAAAAAAAAAAAAAGAGCAGGCAGGAAAGGCCTCTTGCTCCCCCGGCATCAGGGCAAGAAAAACAAAATTCCTCTGACCTTAAAAGGATCACGGCAGAGAGATGGACTCCGAAGTGAGCGGCGAAGAGGAGGGTGGGTTTTCTTTAATGAGAGCAACTAGTGCGAGCAGAGGAGGTGGATGCGGGCGAGAGGATGTGAGTCGGCGGGGTGACGCGGGGTCATTCTTGACGTGATGAGTTTCCTTGCGCTCCAGAGGAGGCGGGAGGGGTTGTCGCTCCGGCATTGTTCAATTTTAACGCGCCCCGTTTGCGTGCACGTTGTTGCGCGAGCGTGCATTGTATTCTCTCTGATTGGCCCCAAAATTAAGTTTCCCGTTAAGGACAAAGAAAGTCTGTAACCGAAACTGAGCAACAAATTCCTGAATCAAGCCGACAATGGCGATGCAGTCCCTTCCTAACAGCAGACGCAGCTGTACGCCGCTCAAACAGATAAATTGGATCATTTAGACTCACAAACAGCCTCTCTATTTTCTGATAAAATGCCACATTATGTCGCTGAAACAGTGAGGGGCACAGAGCGGTGGGGGGGCCTTTTCTCCAACTTCGTGGCTTGTCAATGAGTCTTTAAGGGCAAAATTATGGACGTTTAAATGTGCACGTGCATCAGCATGAGCACACAAACAACGCACGCTGCTCTTTCCCGATAAATAAGCGGTAGCAGCGAGCTTTGTTCACCAGAAGAGAGCGGTTTGCCAACATCTCTCCATACAGTCTGTCTGCATCGACGGGAAGCACCAACGCTTCCACAAACCCTGCAAACATGTCGCTAAACCATGAGGGAGAGACAACGGCATCAGTGTTTCACTGCACAACACCACTGTCAATCACTGCAGTGTGACTTGTGAACCATACAACCACAACCACAAGTTGCCAGGTTCTGTAACACACTGACTCGTTCACATTTGCATCATTTGAGGAGTGAAACATTTCCAGCATGCATTTTAAGCTTTTCCTAACACTAACCAGAACATACCAACAGCCTTGACACAACATAAAACAGAAACTGAAGGTAAAGAATCATAAAGTTTCAACATGTGTAAGTGGTTTCATTCATTCTGGCGACTGGGTTCTTTCCCCTGGTGGTTAATTGAGTTTTATAAAGTACATTTTAGCTGAGGGGGGGCTTCATGTCAGGCCTGATGGACCCGCAACAAGCTCTCAAGCTGTAAGCGACAGAAACACTCGACTTCTGCCATCGAGCAAATTTGTCGTAGCTTATTGAACGACGGGGGTAAAAATCTGCTGCTTGTTGAGGCTCAAGTGTTCATTACATCCAATAATATTAGAATAATTGACGTAATAAATGCCCTTTTGCTTTCTTTAGAGTTTCATCAACACTGGAGCTAGTAGTATAAAGTTGTTTCCTGAGGCTGCAGCTACAGTAATGGAAAAGACGTGGAATCAATGTAATCCCTTCCATCAGACTAAACCTGACATTTTGTATCGCTTCAACTGAGGAAAAAGCAGGAATAACATTAGTGTTCATAGCCAAGAAATATGAATCTAATTAGGTTCAGGTTTTGTTCCATTTATACACGTACATATCTAACATAACATCTACATGTTTATCATCCTGAAGTCCTGACAGACTCGGTTTCTTTCTCATCAGAGCAGAATCCACTTGTATAATAACGGAGGTTTCTTTCAGCAGCCTCCTCCATCACATTACGGCGCGGCGATGAAAAACGGTGTGACGGCGGAGTGGCAGTAATGGCAGGAGACCCGCAGAGAGGCAGCGTGACACAGTCAGGCCGGGAGAACGAGGAGGAGACAAAAATAGGTAGAGAGAGGCAGGGGGGTGACGTGAAATGAGAACACAAGAGCGAGGTAGATGTGTGTGTGTGTGTGTGTGTGTGTGTGTGTGTGTGTGTGTGACACAATAAGAAACTAAACCACGGATGAAAGCGACCTTGATATAAGACAGCTGATGAGAAACAACCGTGACAACTGCAGGAGGGGGAAAACGCTTTCTCCCCCTTTCTTTTCAGTAAGTAGAAACAAGCTGCCCGTGAGCAAGGCAGCGAACACCGTAAAGACTCCCACCAGCTGACGGCCTGGAGTCATCCTGGGAAGCTTTCATGTTGTAAAAACTGCACAAAAATGAGAATAACACAACAGACCCCCAAAAAAAAGAAACAAGAGAGGGGGAGGATGTTCAAAGATTAAAAAGAGCTCGCCTGTGATTTCCTTTCAGGACGGCGTCTCCGGTGCCGAGGGCTCGTCGCAGCAGTGCTGTGTTTTTTTTTTTTAAATGTCAATCAACCTGTGTGGCAGCAGTGCTGGGGGGGGGACAGTTTTCCTGAGATCAGTTCTCGTTAGCCAAAAAATAAAAGGCAAAAGAAACTGAGCCAACGTTCTCATAAAACACTCCTCGTTTGGGATTCAGTCGGCACGAGGAGATTTACCCGCCGCCGTGTATAAGCAGAGCGGCAAGTCGTCGATTAAAAGACAGCAGAAGAAGTCGAGCAGCTGCTGGTTTAAGCTCATTAAACGTAAGGATTTGCTGCTTTTTCTTTGTCACTCGTGATCGTAAAGGAAGAGTCCTTTTTTTTTTTTTTTTAAGGTTTTGGACGACAGAAGCGATCTGAGCGCTTCACTTTGGGCTCCGGGGGAACGTTTGATGAGCATTTTTTCACAATTGTTTTGACATTTTATTGACTATTAGACGGTTCATCTTGTCAATAATTGTTAGTTTGCAGCCCCTAAATCACTTTAACGGACAAGACTATGATTTGTTGTGACAACGCTGTGTTGGGTGTAGTAGCAGCATCGTCTAAATGGGTTGTTGTCGTCGTCGCAGGCCACCTATTATTTAAGTTTTACGGAGCTTGAGCCTTGTAGGGACTAAAAGCGTGAATATCTCCTCAGTTTCCTTTTTAATTGTCAGTCTGTCTCTGTCTTTGTGTTTTGGACTGTATGTTGGACAAAAGAAACGATTTCCAGACGTCACTTTCGGTTTTGGGACTACATGTTTTCGACATTTTCAAGGGTTAATAATCCATTAATCTTGGAGTCTACCTTCTTTTCCTTGCAGCGCCATTTCGTGCATTAGCCGAGGAGGACGCGTTCAAATGCCCCCGAACTGACGCGAGTTCATTTTTAGGAGAAGTTCACTCAAGGTCTTGAGAAACTGCTATTGCTGGAAAATGTGGTGCACAAGCAATGTAAGGTTTAAGCAAAAGTGTTGCAAGGAAACGAGGAAGTGAGCCCTCGATTGAAGCAGAAGTTACAGCAAACTGTACCTCAGATCCTTTCATTTACGAAACCCCGTGTGTGTGTGTGCGTTCCCCAGTTGGTTCTGCATCGCGAGTATGTGCAGGACGATTATCCGCCATTCGTTTATGTTGATACAGTCCACATGAGCGCTTTTCCACCTGTCTGCAGGCTTTTAATCTCCTGCTGGCTGATTCGTATTCGAGTGGCGGTTCCGCCGCGCGTCGTATATCCACTGATTGTGCCGTTACAGCGCGAGAGCAGAACAAGAGCAGCGAGGGGAGCTTGTGTTTTTGTGTCACACAGATATAGAAGTGTCAGAGCATATGTGCGTGTGAGAGAGAAGACAGATCTAACAGCATGTGTGCACACCAGAGACAGCCAACACAGTGTGTGTGTGTGTGTGTGTGTGTGTGTGTGTGTGTGTGTGCACCAGACCTCAATGTGGTTTTTTTTTTATTTTTTTTTTTTATCACATCTCAACTTCCTCGTCTGCCATCAGTGCAGCGTTTAAAAAAAACAAGAAGAAGCTCAATGTGCCCGTCCCTCCTGCTTGCAATCACTAAACGAAAGCTTTATGTTCTGCACTTGTTACGTCTTAGATCAGCTCTGGTCTTTTGAGTTCAACTGAACAAGACAGAGCGTCGTGTTAACAGTAAAGCTGTAACTGAACAGAACATAAAATTCAGCTAGAGCTCAGTTTAGGGGTCACAGCTCCTTTATGCTTCCAGAACACTTAGGAAAACAATATTTCTATACCTTAAATTTTAAGAAATCGGACATTTCACTAAATAAAATCAAGGCACTTTGATCTACAATCATGCAAAGGAGTTTCTAAGTATGAGTGTGGTTGCAGACATGCAAAGATCAACACGCCTGTGTCTTTCTTTACTGCTCTGCCGCTACCTGAAGTCAGTAGCAGAGAAGTCATCGTTCGTACGTGGTCAATAAAAAGCACGATGCTCCCAAAACAGAGATTTTAATAAAAACATAGAAGTTGCTGCAGTCTGTTAACAAGCTCGGCTAACCTGACCAGCATGTTTACAATACACAACAACCAAAGCTGTCTGGGTAGAACCTTCGACATCATATTTCCACATGTGCAAATATGACAGAATGTAATTGGACAATAAAAGTCATCAATTTGTTATACATGAAGCCATTAAAGAATGCACAGCAAACACTCCATTCTACATAACAAGCATCATGGGAAATATTGCCCTCAACGGCGGGATAATCACGCAGACATGCAAACACACACAGAGCTGTTTGAATCAGATAAGATGAAGCTGAACAGCGAGACGCGCTGCTCTATAATCAGATCGTAAAGCATCTACAGTTATGCTAGTGAGGCTGTGTACTTAGGCAAAGAGATGCTTTGAGCTAATGAGCTAACAAATGCACGCTAATGTGCTGACAATGACGACAAACAACATATGGACGTTTAGACGGCACGATGTTTAGCATGTTAAGCATCTTAGCTTAGTGTTGTAGCATGTTAAGATTTGCTTAAAGCGCTGAATATAAATATAGACTAAGAGGGGTTACGATCAAAGCTTTAAAGGTGCAGTACGTAAAGTATGTGGCCTCTCTTTTCTCATAAAACCACTCCGAGTTCCCAGTGTGGACTGTAAACAGCACTGCTAACCGAGCTAACTTGCTAACAGCTGCTACAGTTAGCAGCAGTTAGTAGTTACTCTGGTGATTTGTTGCACCTGATCTGTTTTGAGTATGAAATCAGGAGGTGGCTGGTTTATTACATGCTGCACCTCGAAGTAAGAACAGCTGATAGGAGTGTCATTAGTTTTAAAACAAGTCTAGAGTCAAATCAAAGGTAAAAAATGTGTTAAATAGGTGTCACTCAAGAATTAGAATGGTGATGTGGCCCTACAATAATGTCACAATATTTCAGGATATTTCTGAGATGATGATGTTCTAGACAATAAAACACAAACCTAAAAATTATTGAGCTCCTCTCGCAGGATGTTTTTGTCTTTACAGTCTTCTTGATCTTATGATAACGAGTAATTTTACAGCTTGTGGGGCCTAAAGCTGAACTATAGCACATAAAAAAAAAAAAGGGGGTAGAGAAAAATAAATCAGTGCTCTTGCTCGTAGAGAACGTTCTCTAATTGCCAGTGTGATTTTCCTCCGCGGTCATGAGAACGTTTAAGCCTCAGAATCGGGTAATGGGCCAGAAAAAAGGTCAAGAAAACCAACGGCAATGAGAGACGGTTAACGCTGTCTGAGTGCCGTCCTGACAGCTGCATCGCTCACAGCTGGTCGACGAAAAAAAAATAAATAAAAAATCGGAGCGCGTTCTCCTCCCGCGCGATGTGGAATCAGCTCTGTAAATGGCGAGAGCTAAAATAAGAGAACTCGCAGCAGAAACATTTACATTTCCCGTACAGCTGCATTTACAACAGACACGGCGACCGGACGCTCTCACGTGTTTGAGAGCGTCAGATGTAGATGTGGTGCCGGGGAGAGATGAGAGGAAGCTAATGTGGACAAACAGTGTTAATATGCAGCGCTTATTGGAGAACAAGACGGCCGTTGATTCCAGTACAGTGCTTCTCATTATGTGTGAGTACGACGGAGAGCAAGAGGGAGAGAGAGGGGAACAGAACATGAGAGGGAGCATTGTGGGGTCAAGCATAGGCCTGGGTACAGAATATTGTATGTGTGTGTGTGTGTGTTCACTGGCTCGCCACTCTGTCTCCAAGATAGTGCTGTTGGAACACAATGAGGCCCATTCAACCCCGGAGCCGCCTCCTGTCTCTAGAATAGTGCTGTATCACAGCTCCTGATGGGGTCCGAACATGTATGTATGTGTGTGTGTGTGTGTGTGAGTCTGACACACACACACACGTGCACGGTTACAGTCACATAATCTGCAATAAAGCCGTCTTTGAATTGTCATTACGTTGATGTAATGCCATCATGGCGACAGGCTGCCGTGTCAGCCGGTGAATCATAACGACTCGGGACCTTCATCATGTAATGTCAGCGCAGTGCGACACTATTTTTTTTTTTTCTTTAGGAGGGCTATACATCACGTCGCATGTAAAAAAAACTCACACGGGGCAATCTAATGCCTCTTAAAGCTCACTGGCGATGGATAAATATCCATTTTCATATATTAAATACACAATATAGATATGAAAACATGTCCGGCTGCAGCTTTTATAGCTGTAATCTCCTGTGCCGACATGATGTACGGCTACATTAGTATCTGTGAGTGTAATATGACGTGTCGTCTCCTCCTGAAGAAGACCTGCGTGAGGAAAAAGGCTCGAGTCAATACGCAGCCCGACACCTGACTGATAAGCCTGAGAGTTTGTAACAGGTTACAGCGCAGAAGAGTGGACGGATCTGTCTGGAGATTGAGCTGTGAGGAGAGGAGAGCAGCAGCAGAGTCGTTCGTCAGAGTCGGCAGCGTTTCTCACACACCGACTTTATTTTGGTGGCCTGCTCAAAAAGATTCCCACCCACCAAGACTTCCTCTGGTGTTATTGTGTTTATTTGTGCCTTTTGCAACCGTGTGTGTGTGTGTGTGTGTGTGTGTGTGTGTGTGTGTGTGAGAGAGATGCAGATCAAAGTGTGGTCTGCTGCAGTGGTGCGTTCAGGTGCAATCATAATCAGGGTTGTAACTTGAATACAATGCGCCAATAGAAAAGTAGTTGGTTCTTACTTGAAGACCGTTCATAAACGTTTCACTTGATTGTTTCCCCTTTTATGTTCCTGTTTACTGCTATTTTAAGGTTTTTAAAAGGGGAAGTATTACTTAATCATTACAGTCTCTTTCAGACGACGTTATCGGCACTTTTTTGCACATATTAACATTTTGCAACACGTCCAGTATGTTGATATATAGTTCATGATCAGATTACAGCAAAATTATTGACATTCCAATCAGCCTCAGCTGAACTTTAGTTTAAGCAAATGTTAGCGTGCTTAATCTCCAAACCAGGATGGCAAACATTATACCAGCCAGCATCGTCATGGTCAGCAGGTTCCCGGGATGATATCAGCATGTAGGTAAATGCAGGTACAGCCTCACAGAGCTGCGAGCAAAGCTAAAGACACCTATTCTATGCTTTACAATCTTCTTCCATCCTTTTTTATCAAATGGTCAGCCAACATATTTGCATCTATATGTGGAATCAGTGCCACTTCGATGGGCTACATCATTAAAAACCCTTCTTACACATGAATGCATCCTCAATATGAATACACTAGTACAATAAAACATTTAAATATAATGCCAAAGCTTTGTTGTACGGGTCTGTAATCATAACAATAATGTCCTGATGAAATCTGAGACATTTCCTCAAAACAACAGTGTGATGGCAATTGGTACAGTTCCAGTTAAATGCCTTAAATTAGGTGCACAAAATAGGAAATCAATAGGCAAACAGACTGATCAGTTTATTGTACGTGGAGAATCAACATCACTTCAGGGAACCTTCTTCAGGACATTATCAGAGAATAAAACACAGCCATCCAATAAAGCCTCACCTGAAAGATTATAATACTGTTGACAGTGAAACCAGTGTTCACCTGACGGGCCAGTTAGTCTCAGATTTCTATCATGAAGAGCGAAAAGAGAACAAATAGAAAGGGACAAACGATGTGCTACGTGACGTAATCTGCACTTTGTCTGGAGGCTGCAGTCGCCCGCAGCAACGTCTTTGTTAAAGCATCCGCAAAGTGATCCGTACACATTCTTATGTTACTGACAATGTACACAAAGGTGTGTAACACTGACCTCGTATCTCACACACCTTTTGAAAATGTGAGCAGGCTCATGTGCCTGACCTATATGCTCCAAACAGACACAAAGTCCCAAACACAGCTGATCTTTCACACGACCTTTCCAAACAATCGGTCCTCCTTCCCCCCCGACACTCGCTGCGCTTCCATCGCACCTATTCAGCTCCGCATTGTGTCGCTCCAGGTACCTACGACAGAGATACGGTGCCGGTGGGACAGGTGTCTGCTTACACAACCTTTACACAACAATGAAGCGCCAGCGGAGTGAAGCGTCAGGCAGAAACCTTCAGAGGTCAGTGTCTGACTGCGAGGCAAGGTGGGCAGGAAGGTGCGCTTGCTCCATTAATACGATTTTTATTGACTGACTCACATGTTACCGACCGACCGACCACCACAGGTTAACCGACAACCGGATCAGGACCAAATTGGTTCATATTCCTTTGGATTTGTTTGGGATCTGATAACATCGGGGGGCCCGAGGTTACGCAATGTGTTCCCGGCTTTCTGCTTATTAAAAAAAAATGTCGAACATGTGCTCGGTGAGATTATTCGCTAACTTCAGTCAACAAGCGTCACGCCAAAGAACACAACTGTGGTTCTGCACATTTTATTAGATCTGACTTATGTAAGTCTCTCCTCTCTCTGTGTTTAAGAAAAACAAGTTAGAGGAACGTAAGGCTGCGTCCACACTGATGCATTTTTATTTTAAATAAAAACTATAGATCAGAAAAAAAAGACCTAATCTCCATCTGCACTCACACCACTGAAATACAGACATATCACATGACCATTTAAACACCGTGGGCGAGCATGTGCCGGTGGAAACAGGAAGCAGAAAACACTACGAACAATCTTTTCTTCTCTAAACGTACCTGCTCACTTCTGTTAGAACTTTTTTAATATATGTTTCAGCTACCAGGACACGGAACAAATCAACAGTTAGTTGACAAGGAAGTGAAACACAAATTGAATTCTTAATTAAGACGTCAATAATGTGCTTTTCCATTATCGGATTTTCTAAATATATAACATCTATTTTTCTCAGTGTACAAACTCAAACACCCCATGAGTCACGACATCATAAAACATGTTCGCGTATGGATTAAATACATACACGTGCTCTTTAAAGTACATGAATGAAGCATCCGTGAACTTGACAGAGCAGCAGGTTTCATTATTACCACATTGAGTCGCAGAGACAGTTTGAGAAAAGAAGGAAGTTTGGGAGAAATATAAGATGTTAGGAAGCGATGAATGGATTTATGTCTCGCAGGTGTGAAGCTGCAGCTCCAAAAACAAACTCAAGCATCTTGTGAGAACGATCCCACATGGTCAAGTTTAATCGATGCACCAAATCAAATTTCACATTTAACAGTTGAACGGTTGGTTTGAGATGCTCAAAACAATTATCTTTTGCACAAGGCCATGATTATATTCCAATGAGTAGACCATGAAATATAGCAGCTTGTAGTAAATAAATAAATAAATACACTAGTAGATTATTTTGATGTATTGTGATTGCGATATGAGTGACAGTTTTGGTGACGATGGAATGACGTTGCATTTAATTGTTGCTGAAAAAATATCAATATTGTGATAATGTGATATTTGCTGAGTTTCAGTCAGACAACCATGTTTCCTTACATCTATAAAATAATGTGCAGCACTGCAGTGCTTCATTTATACCAACATGTCGACACATTTCACCTAAAAAGCCACAGCTCCACATCACTTGGCCGTGTTGCAACTTCGATTATTAGTTCAGCCAGTTTGTAATCAAGCCAGCAAACAACAACAACAACAACACTTGAGGTGACGCTGACCCACATTTGAGAATATTTTAATCTCCATGTTGACACAGCGAGTCTTTTTATGCGTCACTCCAGAGATGCAGACGTGCCCGTTTGAGCACTGATCAAAAGTCACGGGCAGCCAGCGGCGTCGCTTTTGCTGCTCGACTGGAAATCGCCTCCCTGTAGTGAATCTAATCTTATCAACAGCGGAGTCGACTCAACCTCTGATCTTATGAGAGGGTGTGTTAAACCAGCAGCCTGCCCCCCCCCAGCTGCTCTAAACCAGGATCTCTGTTATTTATTTAACAAAAGGCACATGACAGCAGCGTAACGCACACATCACACATCACGCATCACACAGAAGATGATATGTTGGGAACAAGATGATGCCACGAGGAGACCGGGCAAGTGTGATGTGATGAATATTCCCTCATCACTTCCAACCAATCTTATTAAAATGCATCAGCATGTATTCAGTTCCCCCCTGCCTGCCTTTCTATATCTCTCTCACACACACACACACACACACACACACACACACACACACACACACACACACACTGCAGCTCCTCCATTCTTGGCTTGCAGACTAAATCAAATCCAAAGCCTCAGGTGATCACTGCGATCGCACTTCTGCGAGCTCAGGTGATGATGTGAAATAAGACAGGCAGTAAGATGTCATAAAAAAAAAATCAATTTATGGTTTTGGGCAAAAAAAAAAAAAATCTTCATGAATCATGCACTAAATCAAATTCTAAAACCTTTCAGATGTGATTCATTTCAACAGGAGTTCTAAAGTCCTAAAAAAAAAAAGCATCAGAATCTTTCATCGTCCGCTGGGTTTCACACTCTCTGCAGGTTCAGCTGTAATTATGGACCGTGTGGTGGAAACCAGTCGGTGCCGATGAAGATAAAAAACTGTTAATCACATCACTGATACCGCAAATTAAAAATCTCAAACAGAGCATGTTGTAATGATGCCTGAGTCCTCCGCTTCCATCCTGATCTCATGCAGCTGAAGGGACGCGACACTCGAACCCGTCCCAGCGCGTTAACATCGTCCGTCCACACAGACACAGCATTTGGAGGCGGAGGCAGCTGAATGTGGCGCCGAAACCCGACCGACATAACAACACGACACAGATTCTTTAGATTTCAGTTCAGTGTCAGCTGACTCGTCCCGTGCAGAGCGTCGCCCTCTGACGACTCATACATAAGACAACCAAAGCCTCAGTTTTAATCTTCACTGCGGGCTGCGTGTACGTCGGCCGATGTAAGTATTCAAGATTAACCGACTATCGAAATAAGAGCTTTAATGTGCGGGAAAGAGTGTGAATCCCAACAACACCAGGGTTCAGCTTAACTCGGCTTACGCTACTGGTATTGCGAATCAACGTGATGATGAAAACTGTTAATATAAAAAGGCAGAATCACAGTGACCAGAGATGGAGGCAATGACAGGTAGAAGCCGCTAGGAATGCAAATAAGTCTAGCATTAGCAGCTAATGCTACTTCAAACTGGCCCCTGACTTCTTGCAGTTACTGAAGCCATGAACCGTTGGATTTACATCACCCACTGATTTGTGATCTACCGCTTTAAAGCCACGGATTTGGCCATCTTGTTTTGTTCAGAGCCAGATGTGTCCGGATGAGAGGACGGAGCTGGGGACAATATCCTGATTGGATCCTGTTGATCACAAGATATCACAATTTCCTGAAGCACAACCTACTTTGTTTATTCCAATCTAAATAGGACCATAAACTCATTAGGAAACATTTGACACAGCTCATAAATCCAGTGAGATGTGGGGTCATTTTCTCATAAGCTTACATACAGTTGGACCAGTGAGCTGGTCACTGGACAGAATGCAGGTTTACAGCACGGACAAAAAACCGTCGGCAGCCTTTAATTATTAAGTTCAGCCTCCTGAGGGACGAGCTGAAATAAAAATGGAGGAAATAAGTAATTTATTTTAGTCGCACTGTTATTATTATTTAAAAAGCAATAATAACACACCCTGGTTGCAGCTCTTGTGTCAGATCACGAGCTGTAGATCTCCACCGATCTCCTCACTGAACCCTGGTAATGATGGAGATCGTTTACAGCTGCATGTGGGATCAAGTCGACCTGATGAGACCACAGTCGATATAAATACAGCATCAGTTTCTTCCTGCTATTGTTTTCGGTGACAGGTTTGAAGGATGGCGGAGCGCGGGGAGTTATTCACATGCGTTTGGCTGATGAAGAGCACATCTACATACCTTCATGGCAAAACTAAAATATGAAGCCATGTGGATCCAAAGCGACATATTTTAAGGCTCATTAGGAGTCTACCATGGTATCGACACACTGCCACTCTCCTGATACTTCCTGTTGGCATATTTCTGTACACTGTCAAATGGAGACAAAAAACGTCTCCGAAAATGCTGAGCAACTGTCAGATATCACGCTGTCCAGAGCCAAAGGGGACATCTTGAAAAAAGCTGGTTCTATCCGACCGACAGCGCAGACCCTGCAAGTGTTTGATTCACGTTAATATAAAACCAACAGAGGCAGCAAATCCTCACATTTGCAGAGCTGGTACCGGCCAATGTTTGGCATTTTTGCCAAACAAAGAATCAATTACCAGATTTGTTGTCTGATCAATTATCCGAGAAGCAGAGTAATCGCTCTGGCACCCACATAATTCTGCCTTTGTCCATGTGCGTTGTGTTAGTCCTGACCCGTCGCAGAGTTTATTTCTGCATCTGCCCTGATGTCTCCACGCCCGGAATACAAAGCACCTCGCCGCTATCCAGGCTTTTTCCTTCCCGGCTGCTGCCTGCCGCCGGGGGTGGGCACGGGGTTTTTGGGGAACGCACGCAGAATAAACAGTGTAATCAAGTGGGAGGAACTCCAGCGAGATTCAACAAGGAGAACAGATGGATGGACCACACACACACACATACACACATGCACAAATTCACAGAATTATATATAAAGATCCAGAGCAGTTGAGTCATTTTGCACAGTGTAGCACGAAGCCTAAAACAGAAAAGCGAGGGGCTTTCCTGGGCAAACGGAGGTGAAGCAGCAGAGTTTTTGCAGCCTCCTGAGGCAGTGTTTGTGTGTGTGTGTGTGTGTGTGTGTGTGTGTGTGTGTGTGTGTGTGTGTGTTTGCTAGGCACTGGGCCACTTTCCCAGATGAGATTCTCTGCTGCAGGATAATCCTGATGAAAATGTCTTTCCTCCCACCCCCCGCTTCTCTCCATCCGACCATCCGCCGCAGACGAACAGTCGGCGGGCCTCCCTCGTTCTCTCTCTCCCTCGCCCACCTTTGTTCGCATCTCACCTCCCTCGCACTACAACTGACAGGGTCCTCGTTGACGTCGGTACCTCTCGACGGCCGAAAAGAAAAAAAATAATGTGATGACTGCATCGCTGTCATTTTTGCTGAGGGCTGAGCTGCTTTTCTTGTTAAAATGAATCATAAGTACGCCCCCGACCTTCTTCTTCAGTCTTCCGTCTGCGGCTTTAACCTTGGTCCTCACTGATCTTTCCAGATTCTTCTCCTCTCCCCCGCTCGCCCTTGTTTCTTCAGCACATACTCGAGTGTTTGACATGAGCAACCCGACGCTGATGAAACGACGATGATGATCTCTCTCGCAGGCCTTCCCACCCCCTCCTCTCTGTCCCCGCGCTCACACCAATATGCTAGTGCTTTCCTAGAAAATGTGCGTTGTTTTTCGCACCTAGCTGGATTTGACAAACGAACAACGGCGCGTCTTCATTTGCATCGTCGGCTATTTTTAAGCTGGAGTCATTTAAGGATACGCTGCAGGCTCGCGGGAGGCAGTAAAACTTCGAACTGATGACAGTTGCACATGTTAAAACATCCCACAAAGGAAGATAACACTCTCACTGTTCGCTGACCTCTCTCCCACTTCCTCTTCTTCTCTACTTCAGACTGTAAATTCACACAAAAGCGTCATCAGATCCGGCTTGAACGGCACTCAGCAATAACTCAGAGTCTGATTGAACCAACTTGAGGTGTCAGATTTGCAGCATGAAGACAGAGATTGTTACCCAGAGTGTTACATCCAGAACGCATCCGCAGGTCAGAGGACATCTTAGTGAAAGCTGAGACAGTTGAATGCAATTTAAAAATGTGTGAAGAAGGATTTTTGTCTGTGTCCAAAGGTTTAAATCACACAGTAGATAACATACAGTCGCACTAGTCTTCAACCACAGTGTGTGTCTAAATCAGTGATGAGATAACAACAACAGACGCAGTGTGATGTCGCCGTGAAGGGGAACATTGTATAGCAATCTTCATTATTGATGTAAATCTAACACGGACACGATTCATTGACGAGATAATGTTTCCTTCCTCGTTCTCTGACGTCTGACATCATCTGATGGGTTTTTTTCCTGGAGGTTTACAGCAAACGGTCGACGGAATATAACGTGCCCCTCTGTAAAATGACAGATTTGTCTGGCTTTAAACACTTGAATGCATCGTAACATATTATAGGAAGTGGGTTCCAACCGAACGGAAGTCAAATTGCACGTAGAAGCACTAGAGGAGCACAAGCCGCGACTCGGAGGGGAAAAAAAGGGGGTGAAAATGCTTCTCTGTCTTTATTTTCTGTGACTCTGCACTGTGAACCAAGCATGCGGCTAGCTTTGTTAGCTTCCAGCAGTTTCTCTTTGCTTCGTAGGAGTGCAGGTGCAGATAAAGAAAATATGTGAGCTCATGCACATTTGTCCTTGATGGCTGTTGCTGAAAGACCCGCTGGAAAGAACTCCAGTCCAGTCGTTCCAGTGGTACATGCATGATGTCAGAGCATTGATTCGTTTTAAAGCGCTTTCTAAACATCGCCATCACGAAGTTCAGCAATTCACATTCAGCCCATTTTGCGACCGAGATGAACGGATAGCAGATGCAAATCAGCAGAACTGTACCGAACGACCTGCATTACACAAACGCAAACCATCTGGTACCTCGCACAGACATATCTGCATTTTCATCTCTGACCCGTGCATGACTTGTGCTTCATTTTGAATTGGCTTCCCCCCCCCCCCGTAAATTGTGTGGCAGTGGTACGCTCCAGCACTGTAGGCTCAATAAACACACATGCTGGGTCGGGTACAGGTCAGGACCATTTTCTCTTCATAGCTAGGTGGGGTCTCCCGAGGACTCGCTGGCGGGACATGACCGTAAGGTGACACTGAGGTGACCAAAAAGGGAGTTGGGGGGAGGAAAAAAAAAAGAGAGAGGGCGAGAGAGGATTCACGGCCTGCAGAGGAAGAGAGAGAGAGACATCCTCAAGGACAGACAACTTCTATTTTGGCCCCGGTGGTAAACTCGGCCTTGGCTGTCTGACAGGAGGACGACACAGCGGTGGTGTGTGAGAGTGGATGGCAGAAGGGTGGGGAAGGAAGGGGGGCCGGGGTCATGGAGGGAGAAACTGCCATATTTAGAAAAGGGGGAGCACCCTCCAAACAGCAGGAGTGGGGAGGAGGAGGAAGAGGGGGAGGGTAAAAGGGAAGGAAAAGCTCTGCTACGCTGGTCCTTCAACGCTCGGTCAAACAGCAGCGGTGTGTGGAGAGCTCTTCATCCACCCCCACCAAAAAAAAAAAAAAGCCCAGCCACACTCAGTTTGACCTGCCAGAGCAGAAATCCATACTTCATCATCACAACTGCCGCCCCCTCAAGACCCTGCCCGAGAGGCCAGGCGTGTTTATGGATGTGTGTGTGAGAGATTATGCAGAGGGGGGTGACTGAGTGGGACTAACTGCACTGCAAAGTCTTTATGTTTAGACGACAACCGGGCCAGAACCGCACAGTATACGGCTGCTGGCTTTGCTGCTGCTGCTGCTGTGTTGACCAAAGTCCATCATTTTTATGCTGGCCAGCAAATATTACGAGATCCGTTCGGCACCTGTAGGATTATTTTACAAGCTCTCCATGACTTTTGCTTTACAGGACGGCACTCGGGCAAGGTCACGGTTAAGACACAGAATGCCAAACGCCGTCGCAAAAAAGCCAAAAGTGTGACAACGGTCGACCCAGTCTTCAGCGAGCAACTCCTGAGAAGACAAATCCAACGAGTAAATCGTTTTCTTAATAATGAAAGCCTCGTTATTATGATAATTTGGGTGCAACAATGCAGGTTGTCATGTGCTGTATGGATTGTAAAGCAGCCCCGGGACAACACCGTGATTCAGAGGCTGAGAAATTTGACAGACAGAGGAAAAAAAAATACAAAACATTCAGGAAGACGTCGCAGAATTCCTTAATAGGCCGAGCCGCGACACGACGGCGACAAGTCAACACAATCAGAAACCGCACGACCACGCCAAATCCTCCGGAGCTTAACATAAGTTAAAATATTATCATGATGACTGACACATGCAAATTAAGGCTTATAAGATATAAGATTTAAATACGGAGCGTGGATGTTCATTCTCAGGGTTGGAAATAGTGCCGCGACATGTGTAGGATGCTTCTGAACGCTTTGAAACAAAAAAAGGGAAATCTGTCTCCATTTCTGATTTGAAAAAGGTGGTACGTGGATTCTGTCAAGCCGTAATGATAACGTTCAAGAAAAACTTCAACAACAGCTTATAAATGTAAAAACTTTGTCTCTCTCAGTCACTTAAAATATTATCAGGAGGAAGATATCTACGTATTGTTTATCTGGACATCGATTCATCGTAACTTATTACAATAATAGAGGACGCCTATAAATATCAACACACCTCCCCCTGCTCTCACAGCTGCAGATGCTCACGGTGTCATCTCGCATCGAAATCCCTTTCATAAGCTCAGCCCGCCGTCATGTTGTCGCCCTAAAGTGGAACTAATGGCTGATGTTTCCTGCAGCAGAATCTGAGCTCGTGTTAACAAGCGCTGCTGCCAAACCACTCGGTCGGTCTGGGCATCATTTAGAAAAGTTAGAATACCGATACCAGCAGAGTTCTGCTACCGACTGATTTATCCTCCACTTCGTTCTCACTGGACGGCCGTCAAATACAAAGCAGTGTGTTTGACCACACCTGAGGCTGTTTGGGTTAAAGCTGCTGCGGTTGTCACATGTCACATTAATTCAATGAGTGCTTGTCGGCTGCAAGAGAAAAACAGACAAATAGTCTTTTTATTTTTTTTTTAGAACTGAGTACAAAGAGGATTGAATTCAGGTATTGTCTCACTGGGAAAATTCAATAATATGTGGTAGTGGGTTACTTAGGAATCGATCACTGATGCCGATCCTTACAAACGACTATTCATGAGCGTCATGTCAGTCTTTTGACACCTGTTGTGTTATCTCTGCATTAAATTCCATGCTGAAGGGCAAACTGATTGTTTCTTTTTAGCACAGCTGAGGTAGAGTGACAGTTTAAGGTTCCTGGGAGTCGACGTCACTAAAAAAATGCATTGGGGTCGTCACACACAGCTTTAATTTCTCAGGGAACTTAAGAAGGCAGCTTTCCCATACTGGGTTCTTGATAACCAGGTTAGTGGTGGAAAGTATCCTGATTGAAACAGCAGGAATTGGCGTAGTTTGTGCAAGGCCAGGAAGTTTCTGCAACCTTGATAACCATCTACCAAACATGAGTGATAACACTGGAAGTATCTGAACGGAGCCCAAAGGATCCGAAAAATCAACATGCTCCCCGGCCACAGCCTGTTCACCCCGCTGCCAAGAGATACAGAAGCATCCACTGCCGGGCAGCAAAGAAGCTTCTTTCCGAAGAGACTCGATATAAAAAACCCCTCTTGTTGCAAAATAATGAGTACACAAACCCTGACCCTTGTATATGAGGTGTGCAGGCGGACAGAGAGATGTATTGCAAACTTTCCTGGATTGCCTGAGTCGGTGTGTAGATGTGAGCAGAAAGAGATGTCAAAAGTGGGGAAAGAGATGTATGTCATGTGTCTGATTCCTCTATTCAGGAATAGTGTGAGCACAGCCCGAAGCCTACACCGGTGTGTGTGTGAGTGTGTGTGAGTGTGTGTGTGTGTGTGTGTGTGTGTGTGTGAGTGTGTGTGTGTGTGCGCAGATGCCAGATCAGAGGCGGAACACAGCTTAATTCCCCTCAGCAGCGGCAGCCGGCTGCGCTCGCCTCTACGTAACCCCGTTGGTTTGGGATAGCGCAGCGCTGTTTGTCCATCCCGGAGACCGAGACGACCCCGTCTGAACCCGCGGAGATCACACACCCGGTGGTACTGAGGCACACAGGGGCCGGTTCTACTGTACGAGCCCGGTCAATGGAAGGGCAACAGTCAAAACTCGTGTTGCTACATGTTTCTTTGTCCTCTTCCTTCACACTCCACTGAGCTGTGTCTTCTAATTACTTTAGCGCTCACCAGGAAAAAACAACAAAAAAACCCCACTGTGTCCCGGCGCTGAAAACATCCCTTTGTCCCGCAGACTTCCAGAGGAATAAAGCCCACCTTAATGCTGAAGACCTCCCCGGGCAGGAAGTAACACTAGCTTCTGGGACAAATATGGGCTCCCGCACTATTCAGCTTCACTCAACCCTTTGCTCTAATTTCTCCACCCAGCAGGTTTCATTGTGGATAAACAGGTGAGATCGAGTTACAGTAACCACAGATGAGTCATCTATACGTTGCATTTCTTTCAAAGATTATTCTGCCGTGGCTCCGGTCCGCTCGACCACGGCGGCTTAAAAACTGAATCAGATCCACTTGTGTTCATCTGCAGCCGCTGCTTGAGGCCATGAACTTTTAAATTCAGGGGGGCGTGCTCCAGGAAACAAGACAATGCGCACCCTGAGAGCAGACTAGTTTCAGTTTCTAGTTTACAGAGTCGTACAATTTACAGCAGGAATCCCCCCACAGTCACAACAACAACCTCTCCCCTGCACCAGTTTTTAATCGTGTGGGGAAAATTCATTTCTGTCAAGTTTCTGTCTGTAGTTTCACTGCTGGGTTGAGAAGTTTCATATTTCGCTGCAAAGTCCAAACTCACTGCACTGAAGGATTCAAGTTTCCGTATCACGCTCGTTGCACGCTGGACATCTTCCAGACTAGTCGTGGTGTCACTGCTCATACGAACACATGTGTAAGACTTGGCCAGCTTCGTAAAACCACATTTGCAGAGTAATCGCTAACTGTAGCCACTGCTGGCTAGTTAGCTTGGTTAGCAGTGCATCTAGTGAACCAGACGGGCCGGGGCTCGTTATCTGTCATCTCACCATTAAACAGGTCATTGTAAAACGGGCCAGGATGCTTTTTGAATGTGCACCGTGCAGCTCAACCATCCAAGTGAAGTAAAGACTGTGCACAACACATCTTTGGCATTTAACAGAGATTCATTTACATTCTGCATCAAGTTCATTTGCGTCAACTCTGCTCAATTTGTTTCGATGCAAAAACTGTCCTCGCGGCTCTCTGCTGTCCTTCACTGGCGTTCACACACTGCGTGATATCAGACATCTGCATCCACCTGCTAACAACGACAACAACAAGCCCGCTTTGTGGGTCATTTCCTGCAGACTTAAACCTCTCACTTCCTACAAAATGCAATATGTTTGACTTGGAACGACCTCGAGATGGATTTTTAAATCAAACTCACCAGTCAACCGCGTAAAAGTCTGCAAAGTTAAACATCTTGATCTGACTGCAAGCCTTTGAGTTTTCAAAATCGGCATGCTGCAATCACAAGAAAGTCTGACATTTGGGTGACTCACATCTAACATCTGATTTCTTACGATGAAAAAAACAGTCTTTTACTGGGAAAGCCTTCAAAACAGGATGCAGTGGAATGGGGGGGGAGCCGCTGATCTCTGCGTGCCCGGATCACCTCTGGCAACGTTAACCGGCGGGCCTCTTTGTGCGCCAGCGGAGCCATTTGTTTTGGCCTTGCAACTTAAGTCGCAGGCAGTGAAAAGAGGGAATGACATAATGAAATTGCTGTGTGAGAGGAGAAAAGGAAGCGAGAGTGTTAGAGCTGCTTGTACGCCACTGATTAAACAAATAGGAAACAGTGTAAACCTGCATGTGATAAGAAGACTTGTATGCAGTAATATAATAACCACTTTAACAGTTATCAGTTGCTTTTGACACATTAATTCTTAATACCTTTGGAGGTATTGACAACAGCGATAGTGACTCGAGGGTGAGACTGACAGAGACTTGTCTACGGATCAAAAGGTCAGCCTGCCAAATGTCCAAAATAAACTAATATAATATTTGAAAGTAAAATAAGATCAGGGTTGTGAAAGAGCCTCAGTATTCCAAATATGACGACCAAAGCTTCCTTTTTCTATTTTTTGGGGGGGAAAGACAGAAAACCCTCGCAGGACCACAAGATAAGTTTGTTATCTGCTGACGGCAGAAAGTGAAGGCAGATGCAGCCGGACAGATTAGTTATCATCCAGCTAACTTTCTTAAAGGAGTAGTTCGACAGCGATGGTCGACACTCACGTCGCTGCATGTGAGATTTGTAACCTCAGCACTGACTCAAGCTAGCAGTGTCAGTCCTCTAGTCTTTACAGTGTTTTTGGAAAGCTACTCGGCTGCTCTTTCCAGCTTCAGATTCACGAGAGGTTGACCGGTGGTGGATTTTTAAAAGGCCAATAGATTAACGATAGTTTGGAGCAAAAACATCTGTCAGAAATAAGTTTAGCTGATAGCAACAGTTACATTTGTACCGCACAGACATGCTATGTTTGACTAAAATGCTGGACTAGTCCTTTATAAGCCAAATACTGCATCATATATGTAATGAAGAAACTTATAGGGACTTACTCAGTATATACACCATTACCTGTATCTGCTGTACCTGTTCAACCAACTGAATTACAGGATCTGGATGGATGTGAACCTGAAGACAGTAGGGCTCAGACCAAAAGTGGGCGGGGCTAAGCAGCCATATTTGATCAGAAGTTGCTGTATTTATTATTTATTGGAAAACTATTTACTGAACAGCTTCAGAAGTGGGATTCAGATCATGTTCTTGATCAGAGGGTTAAGTTAACATCACATCCATTTTGTACTCATGTCAGCAGGGTACTCGTTTAACCCTACTATACACACTCACTGTTTATAATTCTCTTGTGATTTGAACCGTTTTCTAACACACTCTGCATCCCCTCTTGTTTCTGAATTAATTTCTTTTTCCCTTGTGCTTTTTACGATACAGATTCATGTCGCGCCAGTCTGGCTGATTTGAAGTGAAACCCGGGGGGGGGGGGGAGTGTGAAAGAGAGAGGAGGAGAAATCACAGGAGTGTGTTCTTAATCAGATCTGGCAAAAGAAGTGAGGCTTCAGCTGCAGGGCTCAGGTGGATCTCTGGAGTCCACACACACACACACACACACTTGCAGACACACGACTGGATAACATCCCCCCTGCTCCCCTCCACTGTCCGTCCTCCCCCTCGTGCCTGCTCAGTCTCTCTGCTCTGTTTTCTTTCTATCCCATCCATCCATCCATCCATTCCTCAGCTTTACATTTGACTCCCTGTGTCTCCCCGTTTGGACTCACACATTCACAACAAACACACCTGGGTGAAGGCTGGGGCGACAAGGCCTTCAGAATAATATCACAATAAACTATATACTGTATATTTTAGTTATCTCCTTAAAAGAACTTCATAAATGCTGAACAACAAACCAGTCAAACCAAATACCTCGACTCTGGTATTGCCACAACACCGCGGGGATGATTACTGGAGCAAAACATGAACACAGATCCACAGAAATGACATCGCTTTACTGTGATGCAGCCATTAAAACCAGGAAAAGACTACAACAACATTGTATCATGATATAATAATGTCCAACACTTTAAGATAATGAACAGCCTCATATCAAGATGTTTCATCGACGTGTTGCCTCGCCCCGATTCAAGTGTCACACCAGTGTTCAGTCACCCACTGTGGCGTCAAAAATTCAGAGAGAAACATTTAGTATTTGCCTTCCTCCTCCTCTTTCTGCAGCCCCACACCTCCCCTACACACACACACACACACACACACACACACACACACACACACACACACACAGCCCACTGCCCTGTCTCTCAGCATCAGCATCACTGCAAAGCGGAAAAGGCCAGCGACCCCGTGAGACGCGCTCGTTGTTGATGTTGTTGTTTTGAAACGTGGAGGATCTGGGCCGCTGGCCGGGTTCACTGTGCCGAACCATTTGAAGCCACGGCGAGATAACCACAGAGACGCAGAGCAGCAGCAGCGGCGGCGGCGGCGGCGGCACATGGCTGTCGCAGGCCCTCTCTACCTTCTGCTTGATGCTGCTGCACACGTACTCAAGTGTAAACTTCCTACTTTCCACGAGCTCAAATTCTTTCCTGCTCTGCTCTCTTTGCCGACTGGCAGGTACGGATCCAGGACCAATTTACTGTCCAAACAAGTCAAAACACATCAGGCTGCAGTTTCATCAAAAGAAGCTGCTGGAGCAAATTAAAACTTGGGTTTGTCTTGTGCACAAAGCCGACACGCACTGATCTGCCTCGGAGCAACACCAGACTGTCAAATAATTACCTCTACCCGACGTGCATCGTTAAAAACCTGGACCCATCGAGAGGGAACGCACTGAGCATGCTCATCGGTGACGCCACTTTCACACGTTCACACCTGGGAGCTGCCAGGTACGACGGCAGACTGCCACTGTTGCACCAACGAGCCGGGCTAATAGAATCACGGCTGATTAACTCCCTTGCTCAAGGGCAGCGAGTCGAGGGGGAAGAGAAAGAGGTTTGTGTTTACACTCCGCTGCCAGATTATTCCAGCGTTTCTCAACAGTCACAATCTTCATCCGCTCCACTAGAACCTCCTCCGGGCTTCCACCACTCCCTCGTTCATTTGCACTGAATATGCACTTAACAGCCTATCAGGGATCAGCTTACTCCAGACCGCATCTGCTCAGAACCCATCTGGGCCCCCCGGATCAATACCTGACCTCTAAACAGCAACCAGGGAGCCCATCCCGCTCTCGTGGGAAATTAGAAATGGCTTGGACAGACGACGGTGTTGTGCTTTGATGGGAGACGAAAATGTTATTTGTCACCGCATGCGGGAGACAAACCGCCCGAGGCGGGGTGATTCAGACGAGGTGAGGTGACGCGGAGCGGGGATTTCCTCTGGGCTGGAAGACGCAGCAGCGGCGAGGCCGAGCGCTGCCATCAGGTTCAGGTGTTTGGGGGAGAGAGGTGATGTGTGAGGGGAATAAAAGCGTGGAACATGGCTGCATCCAACACCGCGGCTTCATTCAATTAATGTCGAGTCCTTCGTTAAGACAAGTCAAGGTTAGAATCTGGTCTTCATTAAGAGAAAAGGCGAAGTGTTACTACCTGTCTGACACCAGGTGCTGCAGGGCGTCACTGTGTTGGTCTGTCAGATGAGACTAAACATCTTCACTGGCAGCACCTGAGATTCAGCAGGTCGGGTTAAAAATGAAAATCAGTGTTTATAGGTCGTAGTGCACCAGTTCAACCAGCGTGGACGCCTCTTCATCCAGCCTGTTCATGACGTGTTGTCTACTATTAGTACGTATTGAATTTCAGTACAATAACTTATCAAGCTCGTCACTATATTCCCTCTTTGATCAGTAAAATATCCTCTTCTCACCACCTTTTAGCAGCCAGACTAAAAAAATACAAGTCAATTAAGTTACAAGTCACTTATCTTTTTCCTGTCATGTCATCAGAACAGGGACTCGAGTCACATTAGCTGAAGTCTGTAGTTCGAGTCCCGTATTGTGCAGGTGATGGATAGATTACAAGACATGAGGGGCCCCTGAGAGCTGACATGTACCCCCCCCTCCAAGAGACATCCGTTTAAAACACATCACACGTGTGGTAGTTGTACTCATGGCGGTCGGTCTGTGTCTCTGTGACCTCTTGGCCCTCTGAGCCGCTGCCTTAAACCCTCACAGGGGCCTTTAACATCCCAGAACCACACCAGGTGACACCAGCTATACACTGCTCCATCTCCAAAAAAAAAAGGGGGGAAAAAAGGGGGCCATCTGTTCATTTCCACCCATCTATACAACCATAAGTCATCACACACACACTGATACACACCCCTCCTCTACATTACAGGTCTGACACTGTACGTGCAGAGGCAGAGGGGTCCTCACGTCACAAGCCTTCCTGCCCCTCTCACCCCCATCCGCCCTCCTCTGCACAATAACCCCCAGCATCCCCGGAATACATCCAGAATCATCCCGTCAGAGCAGCAGAGCATCTCTTCTTACCCATCTGTGCCTGTGTCGGATGTCTTTCAGAGGTTCATGGTGGATGAGAGCCCTGCTGGTCCGAGTCTAGTCTGCCGGTTTTGCTGCAGGAGCCGCTAAGCCATCGCATCGGTGATGCTGGAGTGTCGGTGGTAACCGGGGGAGGGGAGGGGGGGGGCCGGGGTCTCTCTCCCCCGTCTCTCTCGGTGCCTTCAGCCGGGTTCACTCTCCAGTCATCTCGCAGTGTTTACTCCCACCGCCCCCCCACCCTCCCACACCCCCTCCGCGTCTTCCTCCGGTTTTGATCCACCAGGATCGGATCGCGCCCGATGATCGTCCCGAGCAGGACTTGAACAGTCGGTCGGTTTCGCGGTGATGGCACCAGCCCTCCTCTTCTTCCTCTTCCTCTCCTCTTATTAACACGAAAGAGGCGAGAGCGGAGGAGATTCTCAGAATACGAGAGAGAGAGTGCAGACAGAAAAAAAACCAAAAAAAAACCCCACCGAGCCCGCTGCGGTGCGCAAAGAGGGATGAGCCGATTTCGGCGCAGGGGGAAAAAAAAGGGATGGAGATGGAGATGGAGAGATGAGGAGGGACACCGGGGTCGGCTGTGGGGGGGTGATCGCCGCTGTCTGCCGTCCTATTCGCCGTTTTTCTGTCGTGTTTACGAGCCGCTGTCGCCTCCTCCCCTCCAGTCGCCTCTATCTCCCACTCCGTGATGCGTCTCTCTCTCTCTTCAGTCCTCCGCGCTGCGCCCGGCGTGACGCCTTTTCCGCTCGCAAGAAAAATAAGATCCCCCTCCTCTCTTCTCTGCTGCTCTCTTCCCTTTTTCACTTCTTTCTCATCATCTTCCCTCTCTCTCTCTCTCTCTCTCTCTCTCTCGATCAGACAGGCTTGCACGACGGAGGAGGAGGAGGGGGGAGGTGGAGGGCGAGCGTGTGTATGTGTGTGTGTAAGGGAAAGAGAAACGGAGGCAGTGGAGGAGGAGGAGGAGGAGGAGGAGCCCCCGCGAGAACGGAGCTCCTCCCCCGTTATGCTGCTTATCAGCGGAGGACGAGGGGGGCGCGCATCGTGCAGGGGAGGGAGATATGAAAAGAGCAAATATGAGCGAGGAGGAGGAGGAGGAGGAGGAGGAGGAGGGGTGCTGGTGGAGAGCAGCCCTGCAGAGGTCCAAACCCGAGCGGGCTGCTATTATTAATACTGCCACTTCCCCTCTGATACTTCCAGATCTCCTCTAAAAAAAAAACCCCGAATATACATCCAACCACATTTTACACCCTGCAGAAACTGAAAAACACGACTGAAAGTGTCTGGGCTACAGCAGAGCCCCCGTGAGGCTGCAATGCACATTACATACCTGAGGATTCCAAATAATAATAATAATAATAATAATAATAAATGGTTGCATGGATTAAAAACAGAAAATGGAGAGATGAGTTGCGTTTGGAGACCAGAGTGTCAGGTGTGGGGGGTGAGGAGAAGCACCTGCGCTATAATGGAAGTTCACCCCAGAATAATAACAATGCAAATATATGGTGTTTAATAATCTCTACACATCCCAAAATTGATGGAAAGTTGGGTGAAGATGCAAAAAAACAACCGCAAACAAACACTGATTGTCTCTGAGCAGCTCATCCAAGTCTTCACATGACAGAATATCACAGATCGATTCATTTACACTCCTTCTGAAATCAAAGTTTTTGCTGTAGCTGCAGTGTTAAAAGCGCTAACACACACATCCCGTCTGCAGCAGGTGCACAAGCTTCACCATCGACCCACTGAACCGTTTTCTGAGGTCCCCATCTTCTGTTGAGAACGCTGGTTTTGCAGTGACGCTCCAGAAATCACCTGACTTTTCAATCAGCAGGTAAGGTACATTTTTACATTTTTGGGTGAACTGTTCCTTTAAAGGAATCACAAGAGCTTTTAGGGGAATGCTGACATTGTGTTTGCTGTAAGATCAATCTCTCATACGCCTGTTCAGCGCCGAGCTGAGGCCAGACACCGGTGGGCTTACGTGAACTCAGCTTACGTAACAGCAATTACAGATGCCGCTGCTCAGACTCACCCTTGACTGGTCGTCCTCTTTGAGTTTGGCTGGTTTTGCTTTAGGAATGACAAGAGAGAGAGACTGTCCAGGGTTGGGGGTAAACGGATCAGGGGGAGCCAATCAGAGGCAGAGTAGGGTGCACTTTTTTGTGTTTGTAAGGATTCAACAAACAAGGTGGATCAATGCACCTGATCAAACATCAAACATGTCTCTGTAACCTCACAGGTTTGTGACTAGAGTATATTTGAAAACAACTATCTTTGCCTTAACCCGACCAGACCGCGACGGAAAAATGAAAACAGAAATGTGAAATAATAAGCGAGCAGCATAACAATATTTTCCAAATGGGATACGAACTCGCCCCTGACAGCGTGTTCCACATGTGGACGGATGTGTTTATGGTAAGTTGATGTGATGGTCAAAGATGATAATAATAATTATGATGTTCCAGGAACAACAACGCCATGAGTCACGAAGCCGTGACATCACGACCGCCTGATTGGCCAGTTACGGTAATGTCCCCCGTGACAGCAGTTATGATGTACTGGTTCTGCTGTCAGCCCGGGTCGGGTTGACCTCCGAACAATGCGCACTCTCACAGACGTGACACTCTACAGTGTCGTCACGTGGACTCTTAGTCTCCTCGGCTGGTTTTAGGAACCTGGATTAAAGCCGCGTCACGTATTGTTCTTGGAAAGCTTTCCTGACTCTTCCGTGCCACGAGTGCAGCTTCTTCCCAAAACTGCAATTACATAGTAGTCAATAAAAGACAAACGCTGTAATAATGGTCTAAGGAAAATGAAAAAAAAAGGGAACAGTCTGACACTGGTAATGCTGATAATACATTGTTGTGATGCTCTCATCTTGCATTACAGATGATTAGAGGGAGAAGCCAAATCCTGCAAAGTGGTGAATACATGAGTCCAGGGCCCGAACCCAGCTGGGATTAACTCCCATCCAGAGACGACAAGAGTCAAAGACCTGCCTGCAGCTGTGCTCCGCGATTACCATTACTTTTTTTGCATTTTTAATTTGACATTGCTATCAAGTCAAATGTTCCGCCAGAGGTTGAAGAGCTCAGGTGTTTAAAAACGATCACCACAGTTAAAAAAAGAAAAAAGAAAAGCTTTGGCAGAGACGATAAACTCACAATCAAAACGTTTCCAGTCGGCTGTGATCATTCACGCCCTCTCACACATGAGACTCTGTTATTACTAGTTTATGGTTTAATAGTTTATGGATAAACTTGTCTAACAGCTCAACACACCGCTGAGCCCTCGGGGACGTTACCTGACGAGAAGCAACGCTATCTTCATACCGAGCACAATGACCAACGTTTACTTCCTAATTTGAACCTATAACAGTTTTATGTTTTAAAATCAAACGTCAGAAACTACCTCCAACATTTTTTTATCGGCTCAGAATAAAAAAAAACAAAAAACAGACACATGTAACACACACCTGGAAGGAGCTGACACACGCACATTTGTTCTGAAGCACCGTGTCTTTTACTGGTTTGTTTTTGCTTTCCATCGAGCGAATCGTTTGCGTACATGAAAACAAACCAGAGGAACACGACTCGCATCGTATTTGAATACACGAGGAAAATAACGTGCATTTCCTGGATATTGAAAGCCTCACTGACCGTTCAACTTCATAATCTGACCTCTGCACTGGGAGTTCAAGACTGCGTTTCAACATTTGTAAGTGTGATACAAATATTTCGAAGGAGAACTCGGGACGATTTCCAGCCGTGTTAAGGCGACAAAATACAATATAAAAAGTGGCGACCAACACAGGTAAGTTAAGCCAACACATCATTGTTTCCTGCCTTAACCAAACCAGATCATCGCAATCCATCTAGTAGAAATATTGTTATATTTTTACTGTTTGTGGTGCTCAAGAAAAATGTTACAAGATCATGAGAGTCAGTTGGATTCATCCTCTGGGGAGCACGAATGTCTGCCCAGAATTTCACGTCGGTCCATCCAGCGGTTGTTTTGAGATATTTCCGTCGGGATCAAAGCGGTGAACTGGCTGACATTACCATCCGCAGAGGCGTGCCACCAGCCTGACTTTAAACCACCAAGAACCAATAAAAAAACCCCTAAAAAACAAGGAACCAAAAAACCCACCATGTTTACTCAGCCTTGAAAAGAATATGTTGAGTTTTCAGCTCCCGGCCTCGTCGGCGAGCTGCTGGATCACTTCACGAGGCCTCGGAGAGACGCGGATTCACAGATCTGGGAAGTCTTCCAGCTTTTGTCAGCTTGTGGAGACAAACTTTGTGTTTTGCAAATGTTTTCCAGCGTGTGTTTGTTATAATTTGTGCCGTATTGATGCTACAGCTGTAACAGCTACCTCTCATTTGTTTCGCAATGTGCCTCTCATGCGGCTCGGTTACGCCGAATAAGCGCTCTATAAATAAACGTGACCTTTACCAACTCGTCTTTCGATGGAGTAGGAGGCGATGCTCGCGGGCCGACTCACCTATTGACTTTGCTGGAAACACAACTCCGTAGTCTGACTGTCATATTGTTGATGTTTCTTTTTTAGCCCTTTGTGTGACCATCTGTTTCAGGCCTCGTGTCAGGTTACAGTGGAGTCGCTGCTTCTTCTCTCACAGAGAGCTGTTCACTCATGTGAACAAGAAGTCCAGGTGCTCATTATTCGGCAGCAGTGATACAGTTCAGACTTACGCTGGCCTATCAGCGCTTTTCTTTTTTAACGACCGGGCAAGTCAGTAAGCTTGTTAGCTATACAGTAAATACAGCTGGATGTGCGGGGCCTCCAGTCGAGCGACATCCTTCACATCAGCCTGCTATCTTCAGCCTCCATTTGCTCTCCCTCCGAGCAGCCGGCAGCTGGAGGGAGGAGGGAGGGAGGCTCGCAGAAACAGATATTAGGCTGCTTCTGCTTTTTTTTTTTTTTTTTTAAATCAAATATTGATACCAGCCTGTCAGCACATCCTGTGTTCAAAGAGGACTGTTTCATATAACAGGGTTATTAAGTAAATCTGTGTTAAATGTGGACACTTCCAGGCCACAAGAAAGGATAATGGATTTTAAAAAAAAGATATATCTGTGACACGTAGCTTTAGGGAAAATATTTTTCGCCCTGTCACTAAAATCACGGCTAAAACAGCTGCAGTTACACTAATAATGCAGGAATTCTGCCTCAAGGGGAAAAGACGGAGGCCATTTAAACTCAAATATTTCACTTATGTCCCCAAACCTGCTGTGCTGGTACAGCTATCACACAAAGACAGAAAACCTCGACATCAACCCGACAACATATCTTCCAATTACATAAAACCATCCACTGTAATTCCACAGCAGGTAACATGTATGATAAATAAGCAACTTTCAAAAAGTTAAGAAGTTATATGAACACTTTCACACCCAAAGTTTTAAGGTAAATAAAATAATCCGTCTAGGGGGAATAACAAAGTCAAAATGTCTCTTAAAAGTGATGTTTTCAGCTCCAGATCAAGATCTCACACCTGACTGAATAATCTCTATGTGATGCAGTATAATATATATAAACTGCACACATACAACATTTGGTTCTAAAACAGTGAAAACTAGAAAGGTTTGATTTCTTTTTAAAAGACAATCTTTCTTGGGATAAAGACGATTTGAAGCCTGAAAACAAGAACACCAGGTCTTAAGTACTGACAAGAGTCATTTAAGACTTGAAACCTAAAAAGCTCCAGAAAAGGTCAAATTAAAAATGCAGTTATTATTAATTATTTAAAAAATCTGGCACAGAAGAACCAGCTTCTGTCTCCACACATGAAACCCTAACGCTGCAGGAAGGTCTTGTTCAAGATAAAACTGCCATTTTTAAACACGCATCTCATTTTCCTCACAGACACACACACACACACACACACACACACAGTCTCCAAAATGTAGAATGTAAAATATTCAGCTTCTCAGATGACACTGGAGATATGAAGGTTATGGAGGACTTTCATCTCAGTCCAGTTGGCGATGGATTTCACCTCTGCCACCGAACTTCCCTCGGATAAAATTCCACAGTGACAAGACAGAAATCTGGAGCTGGAGACCGACCGCCTGAGACCAACCGTCTGAGACCGACCGCCTGAGACCGACCGTCTGAGACCGACCGCCTGAGACCGACCGTCTGAGACCGACCGCCTGAGACCGCCTGAGACCGCCTGAGACCGACCGCCTGAGACCGACCGTCTGAGACCGTCTGAGACCGCCTGAGACCGACCGTCTGAGACCGACCGTCTGAGACCGTCTGAGACCGCCTGCCTGAGACCGACCGCCTGAGACCGACCGTCTGAGACCGCCTGAGACCGACCGCCTGAGACCGACCGCCTGAGACAGACCGTCTGAGACCGACCGTCTGAGACCAACCGTCTGAGACCGACCGTCTGAGACCGACCGCCTGAGACCGACCGCCTGAGACCGACCGTCTGAGACCGTCTGAGACCGACCGCCTGAGACCGACCGTCTGAGACCGTCTGAGACCGACCGCCTGAGACCGACCGTCTGAGACCGACCGCCTGAGACCGCCTGAGACCGACCGCCTGAGACCGACCGTCTGAGACCGACCGTCTGAGACCGACCGTCTGAGACCGACCGTCTGAGACCGACCGTCTGAGACCGACCGTCTGAGACCGACCGCCTGAGACCGACCGCCTGAGACCGACCGTCTGAGACCGACCGTCAGACTGAACTCGAGGCGAGGTTAGCGATACATGGAGGTGTGAGGTCGAAAGCTTTGTGACTTAAAGGAACAGTTCACCTAAGAATTCAAGTTCAGCCTTCACCTCCCCACCTCCTTAAAGTTGGATCAATTTTGTTGTCCACAAAACATTTTACAGCATTCTCTGAAGTTGAAGGACTTATTTTACAATAAAAAAACACAAGTAATCCAAGTCTCTGGAAGCCCTGAGATCCAAAATAGATTTGGAAAAGACATTACTTTTGTCCGAGATGGGTGGCTGAGCTCAGAGTTTGATTTCTGACTTTCCACCATCATGGTGGTGAGGAGATGATGAACTGTTCCTTTAAAGGAATAGTTAGACATTTTGGGAAAATACCAGTCTGGGACCCATATTTGTTCTTTCGCCCAAAGTTAGATCAGAAGATCAGTACTCGTCTGTCTGCTAAAAAAAAAAGCCCAGTTTAAGGAGCTGATTATCTTATTGTTCCACATCAGGACTCCATAAAGTCACAAAACCATCCAAGACAAACGTCCAGCATGTCATACCACAGTAAAAACCAGAACTTCTCATTTTAGCACCAGTTTTATCTTTCTTTTTTTCCCCCACAAATTAAACAAACAGGATATAAAGGTGCTACTGAGTCGTCTTTAGAGGTGCTGGTGTGTGGATGTTTACCAGTCTTTGTGCTAAGCTAACTGCTAACCAACCCCAGCTCCTGATCTTTTCATGTAAAACTTAAAAAACCCCACATTTCTAATACTCGAATGAACGATTCTTTTAACACGACGTCGCCACAAGTTCATCAAGACTTTTCTAATGACTTCCTACGTTTACGAAACCGTTTTCATGACCAACGGACTCTGCAGTGTATTCAAATGTCAGACCAGGATGCGATCAATGCAAATCAGTAATAGGCAGAATATCAAAACAACCCCTGTCATCTTTCTGAAATGATGCTGCCTGTCAGGAAGTTACAGGTGAACAAACATCCATCACCGCCATCATTCCTGTGACGGATCCCAACACACAAACTTACATTGAATAATATATAAATACATTAATAATAATAATAATAATAATAATAATAATAATAATAATTGCAGTGTCAGACTTCATTATGCTCACTGTGAGATTTTACGCAGACTTGACAGAACAGAGATCACAGGATCTCTCCTCCTATTCCAGAGAAGTGGCAGACACGCTGTCATGCCTGCATCCGTTAAAACACACACACACACACACACACACACACACACACACACACACACACACACACACACAGATATCCCAGTTAGTGAGTACTTTTTTTTTCTTTGTTTTTTTTTTTGTTACCTCCTGCATTTTCTCATTCTCTCCTCCTCAGTCCAGACGTGTATCAGTGAGCTCCAGGTACGCCACTCTCTCTCTCTAGTCTGTTATGTCCTGCTGCACTCCCACTTCCAGCTGACACAGACAAGCGCTGCCATCAAACCTGAGAACAATCAAGTGAGTGTGAGCTAACAAAACCTGGCAATCCACACCCTGCTAGGTGACAAATGGTGGATATACTCGCTGGGTGTGTTTACACTCTAAACACGCCCACAAGGAAGGAGGACAATCCTGTAGCTGGGAACTTTTAAAAAAAGAAAAAGAAAAAAAAAAATTAATCAGACCAAGTCACAACCTCAGGGCACAGGTTGATACTTGAAGACACTGTTGTCAATACGGTCCGTGACGGATCTGGAAAACTAGCTCCACATTGCCATCTGATGGGCTGGTTAAAAACAAACAGCCAAACCGAGTCAGAGTGGCTGAAAGTTGCCAACCTGGGGTGAAAGTTTCTCAGACGGGATCGACCAATGACAAGATGTGTTTAAAACCTAAAGTACGGTGGACTTGAAGAACAGATGCTCGTGCTCAAGACAAAGCAGCCTCAGTGTTTTGTTCGATTGCGGGGAAAAAAGTGAGAAGATCTTTCAGTGACGGTGAAAAATCATCATCACACGAGGCTCTCGGAGGATGTGACTGATGACAGGAGCTGTTTAAAGGCAAACTACGCAGGATTTAAAAAAAAATAAAATAAAATAAAGACAAAACACACAACAGTAATCCCTGAAACGCTGAACAATGTAGTGAGCTGTTTAATCCTGCAATATGAAAGTACGTCAAGGAGACATTAGTGAGATTATTTTAGCATTAAGCCTGGAAACAGGTGGAACCAGCTAGCCTGGCTCCAGACGCAGGTGAGGAAAGCTTCACAGGTGTGGAGAGGTGGACTCCTCTCTCTCTCTCTCTTATCCAAATTGCCAAACAAGTCATTTTGGTGAGTGACCTTAAACTGTGAAGCTCCATCTGCCTCTTTAGCATCAGTTTTACACACACAGTGGTCGGGATAGCAACTGTATGTTAAATGCAAAGTCCAGTTAGATTTTCAAAATAAAGCTTCACTGACTTTTGGACTGTTATTAACATTGTGAAATGGCAGCAGTTTGGTCAGGTTTAGGCATCAAAACTATTGAGTTAGGTTTAGGAGAACATTATGACTTTGGTTAAAATAACTATATTCTGTCTTAAGAGTTACGGAAGTGTTGTAATTGATGCAACAAAGCGCCAAGGCGACTCCATTTGAGGGTTAACTTGTGTTAAATAACCTGAAAACAAATCACTCCCGCCTCTCGTAATGATGCTCATCTTCAACCATAACTGGACACTTAACTTGATCACTGTTCTGTGACTTATTAAATCTGAGCCGGAGTCAGCTGACAGACGCATCAAATCGCTCAGCTGTGTGTCGTTCCTTCACGTTGCCTGCACGGCAAATGTGCCAGAAGCCATGTTTTCTATTACTGTGTCGAGAATGCAGTTTCTTGTTGCTCTGAACGACTTCAGCCTTGAAAATCCATGTTTAGTGTTGCTGTTGTTCGTGTATTTTCGCTTTAAGGGCTTCCAAAACATGTTACCAAAGGACTGCAGTTAATTCAGTCAGACGGCAAACACTTGCACATTTACAGGATGTTGGTTGTGTGTTATCATAAATAAATAATATCAATAAAACCTTATGAAAAGCTCCAAAAACTCAAGTCTGTGTCTGATTTGTGCAGCTGTGCATTATGTGAACTAACATTTGTCTTTGTGTCCTTTCGCTTCATGTTTTGTTATTTATATAAATGAACCACTTGGTAAATGTCTCAGTCCTGGAACGGAGCCCGGAGACCGCGGACATCCGGGGGCCGTGGCGCTTACATGGAGCTCCCTCTGAGACCATCCATCTCAACTGCACATGCACACGCTATGTTTCTACAATACACCGCACAGGAAAAGGCACCACATTTCCCAGCATGCAGCAGCAAGACACACTATCAAACATACACATACATGGAGTATCTACTTAAGATAGGCGGACAGAGACGACACGAACTGTGCAGCGACGGCGGCAGCTGAGCTCAACCTCTCATCGTTCACCTGACTCTTCATTTCCCCTTCGTTTCCTACGAGGAGCAATAAAGTTAATTGAACCCACTTTTCATGAATTGGGTCGTGGCCTTATGCAGGAGGAAAACACCAATTATCCACCAAATGAGCAATTAGCGACACACCCTGCGTCAGCTTTGATATTAAACAACTGTGTGTTGGAGCAGAGCTGCAACTTGGTGATTGGAAAGTTTAATGGGAAGTCATTTTTCTCCCATTTATTACTTTTTTTTTTTTAATGTGTGTGTTTCTAATCACTTCCCTGATTAAGCCAATTAGGGTTTCATATATAAGTGGGAAGTTAATTCGGGGAATGAGATTAACTGCTGACTTCTAAGAGGAAGGAGCTGTGGAAATAATACCGGAGAGAGTCACCAACTAGCTAAAACGCACGCAATGCAAATCTCATGCTGACATATTTCCAAACCCGACAGCTGTAAATGTTTCTTTGAATCTTTGAATATTAGACGTCTTCAGTGTTTCACTGTAGAGACGACAGAGGTACAGATATGTAACATCCAGCAGTGAAAGATGACTGAGGGAGTTTTGGGAATTTAAATCAGTGAGTACAAAACTTTTGATTGTGTCAAAGGTGATCCTGAAATCACGGGACATGCAGCAGGATGGAAAAACCAAAGAGTGATGATTCTGTTTGACTTTGACGGATGGCTCCATTTTGTTCCAACAATCACTCAGCTCCTCCTGGAGACCCTCCCTGCTCTCACCCATCACATGATGGTCGATCATATTTTTACTTTGCTGCGCTGTGAACACGCTCAAGTCACAGGTACTCGCCATCCATCACTGTCATGCTGCTGCTGAGGAGCCCAGATCTGTCCTTTTTTAAAAAAAAAAATCTCACGTTGAAAGAGCAGACCGTGCCTCACAGCCCGGGACTCAAACATCGTAAAGCTCTGGTGCACTTCAGCGCTCTGATTCAGCTTCCAGTAAGTCGCCTCTCCCCCACATCTCACACTCTTCTCAAGCTTTAGCTTGTCTCACATTATGCAGCCAGTGAATCACTTCATTGTTGATCCCTGAAAACCTCCAGGTTGAGGTTCGTGGCTGTTTGATTTGGATTCGTGCTTGGTGAAAGCAGCCGTTCTCACGTAGCTGGCATTCTTATCAGTTGTTTCTGCCGTCAAAATTTAGACCTGAGGCCTTAAATTATGTAATTTAAAAAATAAATGTATATAGTATGATCATTCTTGGAAGATGAACCTTTTACACAAGTTATAAATACTCATTTTGACGTACATTTTTTTATGGTTGACAACGTTATGTAGTTCCTTAAAATAACAGCTTCAAAATCATGCTGATGATACACTACTTTGACTTGGTACAAGGTGAATGCCACCTCTTCCAACCTCCAAGTGTTCCAGGTGAAGGATCCCGAAAGTGATCAAAAAACTTGTCTGACTGTAACAAAATGTTTCTTTGGAGAGTGTGCACACGAGTGAACCCTCGAGGGCAGCGTCTTAGCATTTATAAACAAAATGGAGACAGAGAGAGGACAGATGAGGTCACAGACGCCATTATACATTTTATTTTACGGCATTTTTAAACTTAAAATGTGTCTAAAGATTGCGTTTACCTGCCTGATACAAATACTGTCGTCTATGAACACAACTCACTCCCTCATGAAGTCTTGGTAGATGGATTGTCATTGTACTTTTTTGTAGTAGGAGGTTGGAAGTTTTCCGAATTGTCCGGGACGCAACATTAGTCACACAGTAGCAGCTACGTCAGTGAAACCGGACTTATTTCATGGAGATAATGTTCTTCCCTCTCCCTGCTCTGCTTCACGTCTCTGTGATTAATCGAGTTCCCTGATGGACGGACAGCTTTGCTTATTGCTAATGTAACCTATAACTGCTGCCAACTGTAGACATGCAGCTAGCTGACGCTGCTGGAGTGGGAATTTGGAGCACCGGGACATCACTGGTGTTTAAACCCATGAGACTAAAGACTCTTTGGACCGCCAAGAAAAGGATGTTTTTTGGGGGAAACCCTCGTGGGAAGAGGTAACGGGCAGTGGGCACCAGAATCTGCGCTGGGCGATCGTCAACAAGTTGTTGACCCCCTAATTTTTGATCACAACACGCCCATATGTACGTCCAATTCTTGAATATTGTTGCTTTAAATTGTCTACTCAAATACCATGGCTGGTGCTTACATGATGCAATAATTATTCAGTGCATTTGCATTCCGCACTGTGCTTCATCCTCACTCGTTTCAGTTTCCAGCTACAGAAGAAATTAACCGTGCACGCACAGGAAAGTCTGCATGCATATTGTTTTTGAAAGAAAAACACAATTCATTTGTGGCTCGAATTCCTTCCATGAGAAGCACTGCTGTTTTAATCATCCTCTGATTAAAACCAAATGTGCTTTCACTTTCAACTAGAAGAAGTATTTTTTGGGAGCGTAGCTGTACAGACGAATTCCTCGTTTTCAGCTGAATGACTGTCTGGGTGCTTTGCTGCCCCCCCGGCACAAAACCTCCCGTGTCGTTGAAATGAAACTCTGGACTTTGTATTATTAAAATGTCTTTTATGTGGCCACCTGCCACCACAGGTGTCACCATGCCAACCGACATGAGTCACTCTTTGGGTTCTTGTCTGGTGAAAAATCGGCCGAATGAATTATTTCAGGCGAGAGATGAATTGAAGTGTTAATGTGAATAGAAAAGAAGAAAGTGTATTGATTCATTTGGAGATATAATTTCATTACAAATAAAAAAAAAAAAGTTATTTCCAAACACATCCATTCATTTCATGTTAAGGCCTTTCTGGATAAACTCATTCTCAACTCCACAAACCCCCTCAAGTCTTTGAGATTCCTGTTTGCAGACACGTGTTTTTACACCTGACAGTAACGGCTACAATCTGGATTACATATATTCACAATCACTCATGACCAGCATCTATTACAGAAGAGCAAACGTGACTTTGTGGTGTATAGTGACACCGTATTCCCACTGTGTCCGGGTTATTCTTTGCCTGCTGGCTTTTCACCTCAGTCACCATGCGTCTCCATGCACCTTTAGGTCACTTATTATTTTTTGTTTTTTAGTTATGATACATTAATAGCATTTTATCAGTCATCCCAACCACCTCGTGAAATCATCGTCCCTTTCAATCCGTGTGCTTCCCCCTGCCAAAAATCCCCAGTCTGTCCCTTTCCACCTGGCACCGAGCACCCCTCCTCGTTGGCCTCACTGGGGTCCCAGTCCTCCCTGGGTGCTCTGGCCGTCGCTGTGGTCGCTTCCCCAAAGGCGGTAAAATTGACTGAAGTCCACGTAAGGCGGGACCCGGCCCGTCTCGTCTGGCTGAGCCGCCTGGCTGCCCCTCTGGCGGAACAGGCTGCCATCTCCCGAGCTGGAGCTGGAGCTCTGTGTCTGGGTGTTGGTGGACTGGAGGGTGGCCGTGGGGCTCTGGCTGCTGGGGAGAGCGGAGGAATAGAAGAGGGAGGAGGAGACAGGTGGTTGGTTGGGGAGGGTCGAGTAATAAGAGGACACAGGTATGAGGGTGGGAATAGAGGAGGAAGATGTGGGGCCAACAGAGGAGAGGAAGGGGTCCACGTAAGGGGTGGAGAGACAGAGGAGAGAGGTGGAAAGAGGGAGAGGACGGGGAGGAGGAGGGGTGGTGGAGAGGGAGAAGAGGGAGGTAGACAGGGGCAGAGGAGGAAGAGGAGAGAGGGGGTAGAGAGGGGAAAGAGGGAGTTCAATTATGGGCTGCAGGATGTCGACAGAAGTTTGGCAGGTAGCGGGGTGGAACGTGCTAGAGGAGTGGAAAAAGGAGAGGCAAGGACAGAGCGTAGGACACAGGATGGATATCGGCGAGTCGGGGCCAATGAGGAAGAGAAATATAGATGTGAGTCAGACAGTAAGTGACAGGAAGATGGAGAAGCAACCCCTGCGGACGAGCAAGCAAGAGGCAAAAAAAAATGGAGAGCGATTAAAGTGCACAGATCCTCGCCTGAGTGCTGCTGCTCATGTTCACTCATATTAAGGTGGTTCCATGCAGGTAACCTCACTGACTGAAGGCCCAGTTCCAAACATGCCACCATAAGATTTAAGTTTTTATCTAATGAAAAGATACGATACACAACACAGATGTTTGCAGTGTTTTACTCTGAACTGTCGCTTCCACTGAGTGAAATCCTGCTGGCTGTGACTTTGGGGCGCTCAGTGGTGTAACCGGGAAACTACGCACGTCTGTCATCACAGAAATAGATCCGAAGATTGCTTATACCAACTTTGGCAACATCTGCTGCCTTCACATCAACACACAGCTCCACTTGCTTACCAGAGCAGCTCCACAGCCTCTGCAACAGAGTAGCTCTCAGTGTTGATAGGCTATTACTCGTGACGTTTAACCAATCAGATAGTGCTTTTTGGCAGGACACCGAGTGACTACAGACAGACAGGCGGCTACATCAGAGCCGGGGTAATGCATATCTCTTCCAAAAAAAAAAAAAGGATCCAATATGTAAACGAAAATGGTGATACAATCAGAGCAGTTGGAAGCCAGCGTGATTATTTTCCAGAGATGTAAATTCCCGTCTTGTGAATCGAGAGTGTTTTGGTGTCTGAAAATCCTTTTAACACAATAATCTGATACTCTGACTGCACTTCCTGGACATTACTGTGTTCCCTGTGTCATTTGTTTCTGCACACACAGAAAAAAAACAACCTGATTTACTTGCATTTACATGGTTAAATTACAGTATATGACATGTCGCTGTTTGCTAATGGGAAAGTTGAATAATAACATATTTTCCCAGCTGTACTCGATCAGTTTTCCCTTTCCAGTCAGTTTGAGGGACCCTGGAGTGATCGACAGACACCCAGCGGTGAACGACGGGGAAGTGAAAACCACGCTTACACATAAATAAGCATAGCAGCGGCGGGACGCAGCGGAGTGAAAGTCAAGTTCACCTAAAATAAATAAAACAAGCGAGGGACGAGGGAGTTGAAAATCTTGCTCATCTAAAACTGATCTAAAATAAAACTCGAGCCCAGGGAGGGAAGAGAGGAGTCAGAATAAAGCTCAGCAGTGAGACAAGGGAGTTAAAATCAAGCGACAAAAAGCAAAAATGAAGCAGTTTTTGAGCGTACACAGCAGAAAAAATAAAGCAAGGGAGTAAAAATTAAGTTTACCCAGACCAAACATGAGGAGTAGGAGGGAACCAGGAGTGAAGCCGAGCTTACCCAGGAGTGGGGGTGCCTTCTTCCAAGGTGGAGGCAGTGTTGGTCCCATTGGTGAGGGTGCCTTGCGAGGGCATGACCAGTGAGAGGGTGACGCTGGTTTTACTGGTGCTCTGGCTGTTGGAGTAGGGCACTGACACGGGGTAGATGCGTCCACCTGAAACAAGAGCAGAGGACATACACGAGTTAAAAATCACATTAAAGTGAAAGTCCTGATCATCTTCAGAGACGTTTACATCGCAACAAGTTAAAGGCTGCTGTGGGATTGCTTTTTAAATGAAGATGTCTGAGGTACACCTGTGTTGTTATTCAGACTTGTCACAAGTACTCTTATCAAGACAAACAAAGTAAAACTAAGAGCAGCCTCAGCATAAAATGGGCAGCTTGGGAACCGGGAGAAAATTGGATTTTTGTTCAGCCAGGACTTTGTTATTTTGGATCTATGTGGTATTCTTGACTGCACCTCTCAAAATCTTCTGATTTCTTCCATTAAAGGTGGCTGCTCAGGTGCGGATAGACCAAGTATTATTTTAAGATTTCTTTTGAAGTGCACCTATGTGCCGGTGTTAGTTTTCAGTGTGGGACTAGTGTCTAATGTCTGAGAAAACATAAGAATTCAATATAATCCAAATCTAGCATCAACATTCTCATACTTGTATTTACCTAAATCCTGATTTAATGTCTGACAAACTGAAACAACAGTTGTAGAAAGCTAACTTTGGCACACCGTAGTTTTCCAAGCTACTTGATCCAAATACTGGAAGTTCTGATTCATATATAAAGCTTATGAGCTTATATTATTGATATGATAACTACCTCTAAGGTTCTTAGATCCTGACATCAAATACGGTCCAATACTATATGAATTCTAAAGATTTAATGAGAAACCTTTAATAATTTTTAAATCTATAAGGAGGCGTTATCATCTTAGAGTGTCAGAGGATCAACTGGTTAGGAAAAAAGCAATACATCCATTTTTTAAGACATTCATCTTTGCTTTTTCATTTCAACTTTTTAATAGTTTAACACCAGGAAATATGAAATACAATCTGGGATGCTAAATATATGTTAAATGCTGATGTTGAAAATATTAGGAACCACCAAAGTTAAGTCTTCGGATTTTTCAACATTCTATGTGAATCTGACGGAAATTTCGACATGCTGCTAAAAACATCAAATGTTAAAGTTCTGAATGAGGAAAACTGTTGGTGTAACCGGTCTGTGAGGCGTAACCCGATCCCAGGATGCCGTTCTCTACCTTGTGTTGGCGTGAGCGCTCCGTCTGCCAGCACGTAGTTGAGCGTGCGGATGAGCAGGGTCATGTCTTCGTGCCGAGAGCAGTAGGTGGCCCGCTGTCGGCCCGACACGTAGACGTCGTGGTGCACCCGTTTGACGCGGTCCACCACCGACTGAGCCGCCGCCTCCAGACTGGCCGCCTGGGCCAGCTCTGCCGCTACCATGGCAACGATTTCCTACAATGGACAGCAGAAAGGGAGAAAATCGAGGATTGCAAGATTTACGAGACGGCGCCGCCAACAGGCTTTCTGTGTATTTTCTCCATTTTCTGATCATGATATACTTATATTACTCTTGCATAAACAATATTGTGCTGACTATGCTGCACTAGTCTCATCTCTGTGTCACTTTGAAGGTATTGCATTATTAGCTCAAGTATAATACCTATTGTGGGTACTGCTATTGCCTAATAGCCATTGTAATTCTGAGTTTAACTGCCTTGTGTAGTTTCTATCTCACCCTAATCTTATTTCTAATTTATACTCTTTTTAAATATTTATTTTCTTAAGTTGTAAGTTCTGTAAGACCAGAATTTACCCTCTGGGAAAATCAATAAAGAATTACCTTATTCTTTCTTATTGTTGTTAGAATTGAAGAACTAAATGAAAGAAGACAAGTAAGAAAAGAAGATAGAAGAACAAGAGGCCGAATAAGATAAAACAAATAAATACGATAAGTGAGTGAAAGATAACAGCAATGGAAACTCTGGCTAAAAGTGGTCGAGAAAAACAGGCCTTGGAGTTCAAGAAGGGGCAATGAAAATAAACACAAAGATGATATCAATGGAAAGGATGAAAAGCGGACGCATAAGAAGGAAGGGAGGAGCAGGACAGGAAGGAATTAGAGAGAACAAAGATATAAAAATGTGTGGTTTTGAGTAGGTGGTTTGCCAAAGAAGGAGGAGAAACATTTATGCAGAGATCATAAAAAGACGAAAGAAAAACAAGCAGCGGGAAAGTGGCTGAAACCGTCTAACCCGTCTGAACCCTTCTAACCTGATTGGCCTGTTCGGGGCCGTGGGCGGATTCAAGGGCGTTGATGAGACCTTCTGACATCAGCAACAAGAAGCCCGTCACGCTGTCCAAAGACTGGCTGCCGTGAATCTCTGGTTCTGCGATGACTGGCCTCGTCTTTGCCGCGCTGATGGTGGAGGAGGACGGATAGATATGTTAGTAAGATAAATTGATGTCAAGGAGAGAGAACGAGGAAGAGACTGGAGGAGAGAGAAGAAGTGGAAAGAGGGAGAGAAAGAAAGACATAAGTGCACCTGAACTAAATACAATAAACTTCATCTAATCTCATAGATCCAACAAATCGCTTATACTTTGTCCACATCAAATTTCCTGCACTCTCTTTGATGGCACCGCGGCGGAAATTCTATAAAGATTCTATTGTGTGTTTTATTGAGGATCATAATTGGAATGGCTCGTAGATATCTGAGCCTGATTTGCTTGGCCTGGACGGCAGACAGGAAGAGGAAATGAGAAGTGTGAGAGAGGGGGCCCCTGGATCGTGGAATTTCGAGAGGCTCGGCCGAGGTAAAAGAGAGGTTGGAGCGGTGTCAGATCTGATAATAAAGACTGTAAAATGGAGACAGAGCCTCCACTGTCCAGGTAGTGATAAGTGCACACACACACTCACACACACCAGAAACTCTGTCAACTTTAAGAACTGTGAGTCAAGTGGAACTGTAGCAGCTAATTAAGCATTTTAACGGAGAAGTTTGACAAGTGAACGTACGCTAATTTTTTACTGAGAAGTAATTAAGAAGCTCTTTCGTGTCTGTGCACAAAATAGGAATTGATTTCTGACTGGCAGAGGGCTTAGCTCTGCTCAACTGGACTGTCCATAGACTGGACAGGGGGATAAACTGCTAGTCAAGCTAATAGGCAACTTTTAATTATACTGATCAACACGTGTCCTTACCATCCAAGAGGAAAAACAGTGGCAGGAGTCTTGGTCATCATGGTCGTTTATTGTGCTTGAGAATGAAAGAGTTCCAACATACACTGTAACTCCTGGTAAAACCAAAACTTGTTTTTTAGATTTCTGTTCGTGTTTGAATTGGATTGGAAATGTGATACGACATGACGTGCTGGCAGAAAGGCTCTGTTGCCTTTGGACGGAGCCAGACTAGCTGTTTCCTCCTGCTTCCAGTCTTTTTGTTAAGCTAATTGTCTCCTGGCTGCAGCTCCATACTCATCACACAGACACGAGAGTGGTATCAACCTTCTCTATTAAATACAACTGAAACTCATTCAGAGTTATTTTTTGCTCACTGGAACATGAGGTGAGGAGTAGTTGTGACACTAAAGGACTTGGCTGCTTGTCCAAATTTGATTCTATGACATTGTCAAAGACAGCTTTATTCTTGCCAATAATAATCAGTGGATGAATGAATGATATGTACCACATGTTGGAGTATTGTGACTTCACCTGAGCAAGTCGATTTCATTGTAGTTGAACTTCACCCGGTAGTCTCCGAGCCTCCTGGTGCTGCTCTGTCCAGCAATCTGCCCTGCCTGCCTGACACGAGCTGAATCCACACCTGCGTAAAACAAAGGGCAAGAAAGGAGAAGAAAACATTAAAATACAGCAAGAGGCTGACAGTTAGGACAGACTGGAGATCAGTTTGAGGACTGCAGAATAATGATAGGCAGTGGGGGGGAAGAGGAGCAGGAGATTTAGTATTGGGGACAGAAGAGGATAAAGCAATAAGACAAGAGCAATAAGTGGAAGCGGGAGATGGGGGTGGGAGGAAGGAACAAAGGGGGGATGTGTGTGTGTGTGTTTTGGGGGGTGGATGAAAGTACGAGGGGGAGAGGTCACCTTCAGCTGGGTTAATGGAATGACTGCCATTTCATTTAAATCGCTCAGAGAAGAGCCGGAACAACAGAATAATTATGTGACTCCAAACAGACGGCAGAGAGAGAGAGAGACAGAGAGGTCTGCCCCCTCTTCTGACAGTGTGAAATGCTGGGCAACAATGCAGCTAATTCACCGTTATGTTCATTACAGGTGCCAGGCTTCACTTAATGCATCTTCCGCAAAGCTAATCACGACGTATGTATTTCCTGTTTCAAACACCATCCTCATTACTGGACCATTAGCTTGGCTGTCCACCGCGGATAGAGGACTCTAAGTGTGTCTCCATGCCAGCTAGTGGACGGTAATGGCTGTCTACGTCCGCTGTTATATCCTGCTCAGAATGCAATGAATGAAATGTTATATGTCTGAATGTACGTATGCTACAGATTTCCCTCGATACCAGTGCAATGAAGACTTTTTACTGAATTAACAAGGTAAAACTAAATCTGAAAAGCTTTTCTCTGCACATTTTTCCACAGACAACTCAGAACTATCTGACTGAATATTCAAATCTGAATATGACTGATTCTTAATTATCATTCTTATTTTGATCAGCGAGGAGTTGTTTTTTTTGTTGTTTTTGTTAGGATTAAGTCCCGTCTCCTAATTAATTCTTGCCTTGTTAATTCCCAGAAAAAAGGCAACAGCAAAGTCAGCAGAGCAGCAGCAGTAGACGGAGGCAGCGCTGCTTCTAAATTTGGTGAAACGGGATGTCAATCAGATTATTCAAAATATTCATCTCAGTAGGTCCTGAGGCACGGCTGACTCAAAATTAAGGCTGCAACGAATGATTACTGTCATTACTGATTATTTTCTCATTATTTTATTTATCATTCATTCCATGAAATGTCACAAAAATATGAAAAGTGCTCGTCATGATTTCAAGTAACGACTTCAAATAGCTCCTTAAGTCCAAAAACCCAAAGACTCCTCATTTATATAAATAAACGACAAAGAAAAGCAGCTAATCTTTACATTCAAGACGTTGAAACCATCAAATTACTGTCATCTTGGCTGACTGATTGTTGCAGCTCTTCTCATAATGACTTGAACTGAGCTGTATTTAAATCTTAAATGTATAACAAGTAACGCTACTGTATTAAAATGTCCATAAATGACTACATTTTGTTATGTATTTTTTGTTGGGTTATGTACTTCTGTTATTCTAAATGTTTCCAACAAATGTTCAAACCCAGTGAACTTTGTATTTTTATTCAAAGTAACAGTGTGTTTCATTCGGTCGCCTGTCAGTTGTGACGCAGGAAACATCAGATGATACGTTAGAGAATGAGGAAGGAAGTTGGCAAATGTGACTAAATGTGAACTAAATAAAACATTTCTGCCCGACTCAAGTCTGGTACAGTTTCATAGTTTTTTACAACGAAGATAACAACCAGCTTCATACAACACCAGTTCATATCATCAAACTACATTATCATGATTGAGTCAGAGACCTCTGGCAGCAGAAGTTAGTCAGTGTCTCAAATAAAATAAAATTAACAGAAACATATTCTAAAAGTAAAGTTAAAATAAAGGAAATAGATCTCAACTGGAGTTCCCAGAACTGACCCTGGTCAGATGGTCTGTGTATCTGTGTTGAATTCTGTATTCTTAATATGTATCCGTCCTTCTGTGTGACTCACCCAGTGCAGCCAGTCTCTGCAGCTCTTCGTCATTGTCGGTGTTGTGGGGCCGTCCGATCTGGAGAACCTGGTTCTGGCCGTCGCTGCTGGACTTGCACAGCAGGGCCCGGTTGGAACCTGGAATCCCAGATGAACGCACACAAAAGGATTCACAAAGAGGCTTTTAATTCAACTCCCAGGAGGATGAGGATGAGATATTTTGCTGACTCACTTTTCCACACATTAATGATGCAGACACAATAATGCGCTGATGCTGCTCTGAGGTGACTCACAGGCCCAAACCCACACCAACGAACCAGTGGAGACAGTGTGCTTCTTCTACAAAAAGCTAAATATTAATAACCGAAGATGACGCCAGTTGCTGACACATGAGCTGACCGGGGACAGATCAGTGATTAATTCATTATAACATTAACATTTTTTGGGTGGCTGAGCAGCAGCTTGACGTGGGACCACATCCACCCACACAAAAACAAGTTCAGGAGCTCCGAATGTATAAATGATGCGTTCTAGAAAAGGTGTGGGTGAACCAGTGAAGTGGCCATGAAAATAAGGTGCAACATAACCGCAGAGGAGAACTTTGTTTCTATTGTTCAGCTTCTGTAGGTGTTATTTTCGTTATTATTATCGTCATCATCAGTAAAATGTCACTCAGAGGTGCATCACTATCTCTGTCTTCTCGGTCCATCACTGGTGTTGATGACTCTGTTTAACTGTTGCTTGTAAAATGTAACGCAGAGTTTATTCATCTAGATTAAACTGTGCACAACTTTGACATTTACTGAGTGTTTTCTTACTTTTACACAACATGACTAGGTCATTAGGAATCCCCCTACTCTTTTTTCTCTTCATAAGAAGGGTTGTAAAGTTTCTGACATGATCAGATTGTTTTGATCGAAATTACCAAAAATGAAATGCTGTTTTGCCGTTGTTTTGAAAAACCAAAATCAGCAGATCTGTCAGAGAAAAGATGGAATGTCCCACCAGCAAAAGGTGTGTTTTACAGACTGTGCAGAGAGTTTATTTCTTCAGAGGACCAGAAGATTGTTCCCACAGGTTGTGTTTTCTGTGGCCTTCAGACAGATGTTGGAATCACACTCTCTTCATTGGAAACATACCTACAATGTCAGTCATTGTTTTTCAATCCTTGTTGCCAAATCAGGCTCCTGCAGCCAAGAGCTGCAGGGGCAGTAGTATGATACTACCTCCGAGTGTGAACCGTGACTGAGTGAAGTTTTAATATACGCTCCATCAATTAATCATTCATCATCTTCTGAAGTTTAATGAAGGTGACTGAAGCGATGATGGTTTACAGGTACATGTGCAGGAGCTGTTAATAGCCTCAGCCATGCGTAACACCAGGAGAGAACCTTCCTGATGAAACACAAGCAGTTGGAGTTTTTCCTCTTTCCTCTCAGTGACACTTTTAATGAGCGTCAGAGCGAGAACAAGTTTTGCTAGACAAACGGATGCCTGAAGGCATTTCTACATCATCATCAACCATTTGTGAATAATTGTTAAAGCCGAAATGAAGCTTGTGCACGAGCGCCTGTCTCCACAATGATAGAGATTTTTATATAAAAGAACTGGGCAACGGCTCAGCTTTATAAATCCGACGAACAGAATCCGTACGCTTATTTCTGTCTTTGTGCATACACACAGTTTTGCATCTGGCCCCTGGAGCAGCTGCTCGTTTAATCTGCAGACAAGGACGTCCAATCAGCACCATTATGGTGAAATTGCAGACGGGGGGCCCATGTGCCTCTCTCTGTCCTCGCTGTGGGGCCCCGGGCTTCATCTCCTGTGACTCTGTGTGTTAATCAGTCAGCGCTGACAGGATACGTTGCTTTTGTAGCGTTGTAATAGTCTATTGGTAACAATATACTCTCTTGTTAACACTGGTGATAATCCTAATGTTCTTATAAACAAAGCTGCAATTGCTACATATCTGAAAGGAACAGCCGACTGTGCCTGTCGTATGTTCGTGTACTCTTGGCAGTCGCCCCCACACACACACACACACACACACACTCCCAGCATATCAAATTATGGGTCATACGACCTTAACTGTCAAATTTATTTCACATCAACACACAGCTGGAAGAGCTTTTCAGAGCACACTTACTCTTATGTCGAAACCTCCCTGGGATTCATGTTCTGTCAACTTTGAACTCTCGACCCTCGCACAACGGGCCAGTGGGGAGACAGTCCTCCTTTCTCCTCGCTACTAATTACCACACCCCCCATTTTCTGCTCTGTGCCATGTCCTTGAGGACAAAAGAAAAGGAAATCAAAGAGAGAGAGAGAGGGTGACGCGGCGCTTTGCCTTTGCCTGCTAAAGAATATAAGATGTAAGCAAAAAGATGAAAAAACATCTAAAAGACTGACTTACACTCATTACCAGCTGCTTTTAAGAAGTGCAACCTTAAAATAAGACTCACAACCCTGATTAATGATTAAATCAAGTGGAAGTAATAATAGCTACAGTGTCCACTTACATGAAACAGGCCCCCTCTCACAGCAGCTGGGGTCTGGTGCTTTATGATTAACTTTGATTCTTGAAGAAAAATACTTCTAAAGGAGCTCCTCAGGGGAAGCGTGTGTGTGTGTGTGTGTGTGTGTGTGTGTGTGTGTGTGTGTGTGTGTGTGTGTGTGTGTGTGTGTGTGTGTGACTCCCACAGTCTTCTTTGAGTTTTCTCACAGTTAAGGATTTAAAATGGGCCTGCTGATTGGTCTAGTAAAATATAAATGACAAATGCTTCTTTTTCCGTTCTGTGGCTGAAGGAGTCAAGAGGGAATCAGTAAATCACACACACACACACACACACACACACACACACACACACACACACACACTCGGAGGTAGTATCATACTACTGCCCCTGCAGCTCTTGGCTGCAGGAGCCTGATTTGGCAACAAGGATTGAAAAACAATGACTGACATTGTAGGTATGTTTCCAATGAAGAGAGTGTGATTCCAACATCTGTCTGAAGGCCACAGAAAACACAACCTGTGGGAACAATCTTCAGGTCCTCTGAAGAAATAAACTCTCTGCACAGTCTGTAAAACACACGTTTTGCTGGTGGGGCATTCCCGCTTTTCTCTGACAGATCTGCTGATTTTGGTTTAGGTATTTCAAAACTTCTGCAAAAACAGCATTTCTTTTCTTAGTAATTTCGATCAAAATAATCTGATCGTGTCACAAATTTTGCAACCTTTCCCACAGCTGATAAAATCTATATCTATTTGTGTACTTTTGAGTGAGTAAGAGCAAGACAAGGGGAAATCCTAATGACCAATTTTCCCCAATGTTTAAACAGAAAATCTCTACTCAGCCAGTCTAAAAGTAAGAAAACAATCAAAGTTGTGCACAATTTAATCTACAAGGTTAAACTTTGTCTGAAAAAATGCTGCGTAACATCTTACAAGCAACAGTTAACCAGCGTCGTCACCATTATTGATGGAGGCTAATTGACTAGGACGACATTACAGTGCAAACTATGTCAACTTGAGCTCAAATGTGAACATATGATAAAAATAATAATGCGTTTAACCAACTCGTATTCATAGTGCAAACTAGCGAATTTAGCAACTTTCATTGCCTTGACGACCAACTGCACACATCACATGACCGAATGAATTTTGTGACACAAACTGTCTCAATGTTGTAGTTTTGGAAATTACCTCTTCAATATAAATATATGGATTAGTGGCCTTGTACACACATGATCTTACTGATGATCCTGCCATTTGCCTTTGAGCAGGCCACTGAAACCCTGACAGCATAAACAGCACTATTTTGCAACTGCTGCTGACTTGTGTCCTGATCTATACAACATAATTATACATCAGCAATAACCATAACTCAGCCCTTCCATCCCTTGTCTGTAACTGATGCTGTGCATCCAGCATTAGCTTACATGCTACTAAAAATAGCGCCTGTGTCCTCTGGGTAGAGACGCAAGAGGAGCATGAGAGAGACACAAGACTTCATAACTGGGTTTGCCTGGCTGAAAATGGGTGTTCACTGGCAGCATCTCTGTTTTTTTTATGAGCCAGATGAGCTCGTGTGACGCTTAGTGGCATTTGAGACATTGGTCACACCATTTTCAACATCTCTGTGTATATCAGATTTTGAGTTTTAAGAATTTTTCAGCACCAGTTACGGTTAAATGTCTCGTCTCTCGCCATGACGCAGCTGAAAAAGCTTCTTGGTCTCCTGGGAGAGCTCTTGCATCTGCTTTCTATGAACACCACTTAAATCAGTCCAGTAAAATAGTGTCCAGCCCTAAAACAAGACCTGTTTAAGCCTGACATCTGCTGGTGTAAGGCAGATTCTTATGTCAGACGCTGTGCAGAAGGACAACTTTATGAGCCTGTGTTGACATATGTGTGTGTGTCCGTACCGACATTGGCGATATAGAGCTTGTTGTTGAGGATCAGTGCCACCACAGCCGTAGCTCCTCCCGACACCTCCTGTTCCAGCTCCTTGAGACGCTCCTGAACCTTCTGATTCTGAGATGAATGGTGGAATGACACATTCTGAGCAATCAAAGGGAGATGAAGAGGACAGAGAAAGATAAGTAAAGAAAATGTGGCGGGAACGGGACAGAAATTACAAAATTAACAGTTGGAGTAGGCAGATTGAAGGAGAAAAGCAGGAATGAGACAAACGATCAAAGAGGAGGTGAGAAATAAAAGAGCATTGAAGAAGAGACACGAGACGAGAGGAGAGGCGAGGCGAGAGGACGGGGAGGAGTGGTGGAGGAGGAAAAAAGAAAAACAGGCAGGAGGTGAGATGAAAAGGGATAAGAGATGAGTAAGAACACAGAAGATAGCGAGCATGAAAGAGTCAGATAAGCAAACGAGACAAAGTGTGAGAGCAGAGAAAAGGAGATTAGGACTTGACGTTCTTCATCAGCCACCTCAAGCACTAAAAAAGTGACTAACATCGTCGTACAAAAACACCCACACCGGCAATAATATCAGGACGCAATCTAACATTTTGTGAAGTGAAGACTGGAAAAAGGAGGAGATATGGCACAGAGAGAAAAAGATGGAGGGGGGGGAGAAATGTGGAGGCAGAGGAGCAGGGAGAGTTGGATCCAGAGGAGGGAAACAGAGACCAGCTTATCTAATGAAACAGGCTGATGAGCCCAATTAGAACATAACAAGCTCATTCTCCAATGGCTGGGCATTAGCTCACACTAATGCCCAAATCTGCGGTTGCTATGGAAACCAACAGAGAACTCCTCTCCCCAATTTTCGGCTTAATCTGTCAATATGCTTTGCAGTATGAGTGTGTGTGTGTGTGTGTGTGTGTGTACCTCATTGTGTGGTAGGAGGTAGTTGGACAGGTGAGCTTTCTCAGCCAGAGCATCATCTATCGTCTCAAAGTAGCTCTTCTCCACCACGTCGAAGGCCTGCAATCACAAGAACATGCTTCCAATTTATACAAACACATCGATGCCAAGTACAAGATTATTAAAAAAAAAGGTTTGAAAAAAAAAAAAAAAAAAACCTACAAGAACTGCTGCACCATGCACTGCACAACATCTCTGACAAACACATCCATTGTTTTTTTTTTAAGCTGCACTCAATGCAAATTTGAAAATACGCAGACAAGATATGTTTTCTAACTAACTTCCTCAGATATCATGACATTTGGAATCCGTGATAGGCAATTCAGAGGAACAGGTTTCTGTGTTTACAGCACCACAGCGACCATGACACCAGCACGGAAAATCAATTCCTGCACCTGCCAGATGCAGGAGACTTCGAGTAGATGCTTGTTAGTCTTACAGGTAGTGTGTGCATGAATACAAAACAGGACATTTGCTGAGAATGATTAGTTTCAGAATGACCATGACCCCGTTTTCATATCGTACACCTATGAGGTTCTCATCACACATGCTTCCATGTTTCCCTCCAAAATGCTTTTGTTTCCTCTGCTGTACCAACTAAAACTTTAAAGAAAATGATTTTTGAGATGAAACCTTGATATCACAAGAAAGTAATAAACTAGGTAACCTCACTGGCCTGTCCATCAGTTAAGCTTGTTTGTCTCCTGTGGTTTGGCAGGACTGTCATTTTGGAAGCACTATACTGACGGAGCTACAAGGCCTGCAAACACAGATCATATCAGATGTGCAAGCCGCAATATAGTGGGATGTTATATCTCTCCTGAGGTTTGATAATTTCAACTGACTCCGGCAGAAACTGGACTTTCTGCTTGTTTTGCATAACCCTCTGAATATTATTTACAGTTATCCCCGTCTGTTTTCTGTGCAAGAAGCAGCTTCTTGTTTGACAACATCCATATCTTTTTGAAACAACTTCAACTTCTTTCTCAAACTCTCCATTCATTCATTCATTCATTCATTCATTCATTCATTACACAACTACTGCTGTTGTTTTTCCCTTGTCTGCTTTACTGGGTGTAACACTGTGGGTCGGGGGGATACTGAACATATAAATATAAACACACACAAACCTGTGTGAGGATCCGGCGGACGTCGTTGTCTGTGTGACTGGAGTTGAGCTGTCCTAGCAGCAGTTCAGCTGTCAGACACTGGGAGGCAAAGTTAGCCACTCTGCTGCCGTCATAACCGTTAAAAACCCCATACAGGAAACAGCCGTCCTCCCCTCTGATCGGTAAAGAAAATACAGACATCATGTGGCTTCATTTTTACTTCAATAACAAGAGGAATTACAATATGTATGCATGTGTATGATACACGTGATTAAACGATTTGATGAAGTCAAAAAGGACACCTGTTATACCTGTTAAACACCTTCCTCCCATCTAGCTTTTTGTGTACTTTCACAGCGATAAAAGTGTAAAAGTTATCACTACTTTGGCAAGAAATGACTCACTTTGACATAATATTTGTAAAACTAATCATCCAGCTGCACGAACATCATTAATGTAATTGATCTGAAAACAGTTTTACCATCAGAGTTGCATTTTATACCATAAACTGATGACTGAGTGTGGAGGCTTAGACACTTCGTTAGAGCCCTGTGTTGACAAGAGTCTCCCCTGCTGAATTGTTTTTGAGCAAGACAGAGAATCCCTCCCAGGTTCAGGGTCCTCTTCCCAAAGTGGGAACCATCAATGTCATGATGCTTTCAGCTGGTTGAACAGTAGATTGTCTAATAATGCTGCAGAAATAAGTCATCTTGTTTCTCTGACATGCAGGCAGCAGCTGCGACTCCTGGTATGACATTATTCCTGTTTCCTGACTTCGCTGTACTTAGTGAGGGTGTTTTTCGTTTCAGCGGCGTCTCACCTGAACCCGAGGTGTCCATCCTCGTTGGTGTGGCTCTGAGTTCCTTTACCATCGGGGCCGTACACACAGTTGGGCGCAGTGCCGACCCCACACATCTGACACAGCGGCAGGTCATCTGTCCAGCTCTGATGCTGTCAGGTCAACAAAACAAAGGAATAAGGATTCTCTATATGTTACAGAATAAGTAGTGATGTGTGTAGATAATGATCTGCTTGTGGATCTGCTGCAGTGTGATAGTTTAGCTCACTCCAGGATTTGAGCTGATGACAGTATAAACTCATGAACAGATGTTCCGTTTTCACAAATACTTTGTATTTTGTAGATAAACTGTTAAAACCATAATGGAGGCAGTTAGTGGTTTTTCTGTGGAAACCCAATTATCGCTCCCCTGAAACCTCCTAATTACACTATCAAGTGTTAGCAAATAGACTGCTACTTGACTAGTAGACAGATTAATTCATCCAGCATACAATTTTCACAGCGTTTTAACAGAATTCCATCAAATTAAGTAGTTTCATAAAACTGAAAACTGTGTTCCCTGTGTTTTGACTCGGCCAGAATGACTTCAAATTCAAGTTCAATGGTTCCCTGCTGTCTGTGTGAGCGGCTGGTCTTGTATTCTCTCCATTTTAAGGTATTTTTTTTTAGCATTGTCAAGTGTGGTGTATGTGCACTTCTTAACACATTTCCCTTTGAGCTGACAACTTTCTCCTGTATATGGAAGTCTTAAAATAAACCTGTTTCGCCCTTGGCTTACCTAAAAACATTACCATGCTTTGTGTTACTGTTTGTTTTGTTTTTTTACTGTCACGGTGTAGCAGTTCCATATTCAAAGACCGGCTAACTTCAGTTTGTTTTGGGCTGATTTTCAAAAATCCATCTGGACTAATTGCAGGAGATTCAGATCACCTGTGCACAAGGTGGTGGTGAAGACTGGCTCCTGATTGAGGAGTGGAAGCAGCTGGGGACATTTCACTCCCAGCCAATCATGGTGTGACGACGCCCTTTATGTGAAGGCTTAAAAGAGGTGGGGGAACGGCACCCAGAGGGGCCCTCGCCCTCATTCTGAACCTCCTCCCCTCAGATCACCAGCCAGAAACTCAGATCTGTTTAGGCCCTATTGTGTTCTCTTGTCTGCCCCACCTCATTCCACCGAGGAGACCCAAACTCATTTACACCTTCAGTTTTGACATTTTTTTTTTTGCACTGGTGCTTGTAGGGGCACATTTCAGTCTGATTGTCCCCTGAAGAGGCATTTGTTTATTGGTTTATTGTCAAAGTGGCTGACATTGGGCATCCTCTCTTGACTTACATGGTTTTTGTTAATATTTTTATGTAGATGGGGCTGGCCTGTAAGCATTCTACTACCAGCACCCCAACAACGGTGTGTGTGTGCGTATATGTATTTTCAGTTTCTAATAATGAACAAAATAATTATGGTTTACATCCTTCATCTACTATATGCAACCACCCACATAGTGCATTTCAATTAAATTTGCATTATTTTGCACAATTTACTTGCGTACAGACACTGTGTACTGTTGGTGAAAGTCATTTACACCCATTTGTTCACTTATATGTGCATCATAGCACTGTTCGTGTTCAACCATCTCTGTTCATCTTTGTTGTTACTGTTTTCAGCTGTTTGTCCATTTACACACAGTGACAGCAACAATTCTTGAATTCGTGCAAAAACTTGGCGACAAAAGCTGATTAACTTCTCTACACCTTGACGACAGACCGACATCGTCTCTGCATGCTGACATTAACATGAGTGTAAACATTACTCTAACAATCGCAGAGAATAAATGGTCCATTTAGTTGGTTGTTGCTTAAAAGTTAGCTTCAGTAATTAACCATTTCTGAGTCTCTGTTAACCCACTCATTGTGTGTGACAGGACACTGCACAATAGGTACTTGTCGAATGAAAACCACCTCCTCCTCTCACTAATCCCGACTGTCCTGAGTGATTAGACGCTAAGAAATCGCATTATTTTGAGATTAAAGTTGGGCTAGCTAGCTAACTGTTAGCAAAACACTTCCCAAGCTCCAACTAAAGTAGCTAGCACTAGCATCGCTGAATGACACGAAATAACACACTTAAGTGAACGAAACAAACACGTCGACGGCCAGGGGAGATAAATGAAACAGAAGTGGTCCTGACGAGCAGTCCAGCAGTGACATTAGAGGTCAGTGAGAGTGAATAATAGCTCAGTTTTCACTCACGCTCTGCATCAAATTCCTTCGCTGGGCCGCCATGTTGGACGGTACACGATGCGTTCAGGATCCATCGTAAAATCCAAAAAACAAGCATCGAGCGAATACACCCACCTGTCAATGTATTAAGTAGGAAACTAACACAGTATAATAAAAAATACAAACACCGTAAGAGCATTTATCGTGGGTTCTGTGACAACTCATATGTCAAAGCTTGAAAATATAACGAGAACAGTTGGTTTAGCACTTTTGTTTTTATTTATATTTTTGTATACAAATAAACCCATTTTCCGCTCCATACATTACATTATTATTAATTATCAATGTTTTGGTTCAGCTGCTAGCACCGATTTAACACCTTCCTCCAAATGTCTTCCATTCTCGTGTGTTTTTGGCGTTTCACATTCAGATTTACCGATCATTAATCGACACATTTCCGACACCCCTTTAAGGCAACACCCGTCTTACTTTGCTCTGCTCGTGAATTTTATTATTTTTATTGCGAGATTAAATCCGTTCTCGACGCATTTGCTACGTAACACCTGTGCAGAGTTCATTAATTCATAACATGAAATAAATAAAATAAAATAAAGATGGAGGAAAAAATAAACATGCAAACACCACTTCCTGTTTGTTGCTAGGTGGGATTTCTTTGACAACGTCGCCACCTTGTGGTTCAAAAATGAACTGCAACAGTAAACTGCACCCACCTGATGCCGATGGGTGTTAAGCCTCATGGGCATCATCGACATAAATTTATCTTGATGACATTTGAACTTCATTCAGTGACGCAATTAATACCATTATGCCAGTATAATTAGTATTTCGGCTCGCTCTTATTATTATATTCTAGTAAAATAAATATGATAATTTAATATAATAAATGGATTTTCAGGAGGAGGTGTATGTTTGGATGCTCTTTTTATAAAGGTCTGGTATGCTTTTAATATTTATTATACACTCAGAAATTAAGAAACTGATTGGAATTGCAGTAAATCATTACTAAGCAGCTTCCCTTTAATGCAATCCATTATTTTGATCTACAGGGGTCAGTAAAGTGAATTATAAGAGCTATGAATATGCTTTATCGTTCACTAAATCAAAGCATGTTGATATAAAATCTGAACTTAGATTAGGTATAAAATATTGCCATTGGAGGGAGACAAACTGCATTTAGCAGATCAGCATCACATCTGTTCTTAAAACTTGCAATGACCTGACGGTAACAATATAGCTGTTTCTCTCTGTGTGTGATGAACAATCAGGAAAAACATTAATCTGCATTTCCTGTAAAAACAATCCAGGATGGATGTAACAGAGGGACAGCAGTGAAAATGCAACTAAACCCCCCCAAAATCTCAGACCACTCATTCATATCTTTATCAGTATTTTCTTTATTTTTATTGGTTAAAATCGAAACACATCAAAAACATACATTTGTACACAATGTTTTTTTTTTTTCCTAAATCGTACAGATTTCACACAGGAACGTCACACATGTTCTACGTCTACACGGTTGTACGGTATAAAGTATATATGTGAATATATACTTTTGATAATTTGGTCACATTTTTTGTCGCTGTATTTTTTCTTTTATAGTTATTATCCCAAAATAAAAACATCTCCTTAGCCTGAAAGCAAAATAAAGGACGAGGCATGGAAGACCTCACCGTTAAATCTCATCACAACAACACTCAACAGAACATAGATCTTCTTTCTTTTGTCTTTTCTTTTTTTTGTACAGAACTAGCATAATGCCCTAAAATAAAGCATGATCTTTTTTTTCCTTCCCCCAAACACTCTAATATACTTAATTATAGATTTACATATATTTATAGAGAGATATACTTTATTCTTTAAGAAAATGGAGCTATGCATGTTCATAAATACTCAGGATGATCATGGTTGCCTCATCTGCAGATTTAGTTTGAAGTAAAGTGGGAAACGGATAAAGAACCTGCAGCTCTTCAGTGTGGTTAGTCGTCTGTAGGCCTGCTGATTTTTGTCGTTCTGGATGCACAAAGATGACAAATGCTTGTTTTTTGGGTTTTTTTTTTTTTTTGGTGCTTAAGGACAAAAACAAGACAAAACACATTGAGCTTTCGCTGTAAAGATGCTGAGAGAGAGCTGCGATACTGTGCATGTAGGGTACACGTTGCCCCGTGTTCGGTGGATTTCGCTTGGCAGTCGGCACTAAGGCATCATTCGAGAAAAGGAAAAGAAAAGAAAAAAGCCTGTTCTTCGGGGGAGGAAACAAGAAAACACACACTGTCCCACATCCGCACATCGTTAAAACCCAAAGGAGACTTTTCAACACACACCAACACACTCCCATTTAACAAGTTGAGGGGAATTAGTTGCCAGGTATGCCACTGCTGCTTGTTTGTCTATGCTGAGATCCTGTAATGCACCTCTCAGCTGTGTGTGTGTGTGTGTGTGTGTGTGTGTGTGTGTGTGTGTGTGTGTGTTCCAATTAACACTGATCGCAGTCATGTTTGCTGACTGACAGCAGACCTCAGAAGATGAAGGCGATGCGGTCACAGAGCATTGATCTGCTACAGGGTGACCGTTTCTGCAAAAAAGCTCGACCTCTGGATTTCTTCCCACCCTCCTGTGTGATCTTTATTTATTTTTTTAACCCATAAACTGTTCCTGACATCTTTGACTGCATCGAGTGTCTATCTGCATCCCACGCCCCCTCCCATGATACCCTGAACCCCCTTTTTTATTTCCTGTGAGGCTCCCCATGCCTCCCTTTTTTTCAACAGACCAATAAGTGAAAGGTATGAAATCCACTGAATTTCTTCCCACAGCTAAATGCATTAACTGTTCCCTCTACACACTAATAATCACCAGGTCAAAATTATACAGCGCCAATGTAATACCGTGTCACCCGTACCCAGAACATGGACTTTTCCATAAACTAAGAATGTTATATCACAATCTATTCCAGCTCTTTTAAACGTACTATTCATTACTGATTATTATGAATAATAAATTGTTCCTTTGCTGTAATGAAAGCCATACACACATCGCTTTGTGCACTTAGCAAGTGTTTTAAGTAAAACTGCTACTAGGAACTTTGATTTCTTAGCTGATCCTGACTACAGAGCAGCTTCTTGCTTCCTTTTTATTTTTTATTAATATCCCAGATCAGGTAGAATCTGACCTTGTGACAGGCACTGAGACTTATTAAGACTTTTTTTTTTTTTTTTTTTAAAGATCGACGTTACCGCATGTATTAAAGGTGGAGAGACCCATCCATGATGACCATCCTTCTCCACAGTTGCTTACTGCACTTTTAGGGAAACATGAAAATCATCTAGGGGAAAAAACTGTCACATTAAAATCCTTAAAATTACACCTTCTACTTCTCCCTGTAAAATTCCTTGTATATAAACAAATTTGACTTCTTAACTTCCCTCTCCTCTGTGTATACCCTCAAGTTTCTACGTCACACTTGTGTATGCCAATCGTTGGATCAGGATTGGCTTCAAAGCTATGTGTGATGTCACTAATCGTGCTCGTAGCCCCGCCTCTTAGCATCAGATTTTCAGCGAGTGCAGAGAAAATCAACACTTTGATCGATGAGCTGTGAAAACAACCTTCTGCTGTCAAACTTGGCTCATACATTATTCAGCACAGTGAACTCAGACATTCAACTGCTGGAAGAAGAGGAAGATATTTCTGACTGGAGGGAGACTTTAAGCTGGTTGAGTCTAACAACAGTGTTACTGGATTTACATCAGCGCTACGTCGACCCCTGAGACTGGGGTTGATTTTGACCCGGTGATTGTTAGTGTGAAAGAAACCATACAAAGCCCGCTCTAAATTAGGAAATACAGGCAACTTCAGCCACACTCCCCCAAAAATATCTCAGTAGTCCTGACGCTGGTAGCCGCTGGTGCCGTCGAAGGCCCCGTCACTGTTGGCCTGGCCCCCTGCTCCTCCTCCCGGGCTCTCCACGTCGTCTCCACCGAAGGAGGTGTACGGGGCTCCGGCTGCGTCCTGGCTGGGGTCCGTGTACTCCTGGGAGAAGAGGGCCGAGTCGGCCCCCAGCTTGTACCTCTGGAAGGCAAAGAAGGACTGGCCCGCCTTTTGGGACGGAGGGTTTCAGACAGCGGGTGGACGACAGGAAGGCAAAGATGGGTGAAAGGTGCGGAGAAATGATCAGAGGTGGAAGCGGAGATGCGGCGGTGTTAGAGCGGAGAAGAGAGGGAACAAAGAGAGAGAAGGAAACATTGATTAGTTGGCTCGGAAAGCTTGCGAAGCTTATTAGTTACTGTGAGTCATTTAGTCAGTCAGAGCAGGCTACTTCTACAGGCAGCAGCGCAATTGTTTAGCTCGGTAATGAGAAACGCCACCTCAGTGCTGCTCCGGTCCACAGAGGAACCGAGCAATTAAACCTGCTTGCATTATGAAACAGCTGAGACCCTGCACTTAAAAAAAAAAAAACAGAAAAAACACCACATCTCATCTTTTGCAGATAAATCAAGAAAGCTGAAGGAAAGCTGAAGACGGTGTGAGCAAACACAGACACTCAGATGGAAAGAGACAAACATGGAGGGAGTGGAGTTGATTGGAGCGTTGGAGCTGTGAGGGTTTTATTTACTGGTGTGTCTGAGCTCATGTCGCAGTCTTGACTCTTTCAGTTTGACACACCACTCTGTCTCCATCAGATATTTTATTGGGCAGGTTGAAAACAAGGCAATACATTCTCAGAAATGTTACCGTGCTCCCTGTTTGATAAAAATAACACAATTTACGGACTGAACCCTGAATATTTCTGACTTTGCGCTCAAATGGAACATTTCTAATTTAGCGTTAACACAATAAAAGTAATTTATGACCCAATAACATGCACAGTTACAGGCTGTAAAAACTCCCATGAATATGCAGTAAAACAGTTTGATGCTTCAATTAAACCGTCTTAAAGCTGCTTAAACTGTGGAGTCAATCTCAAAACGCTATAAAAACAACTAATCTACCTACTGAACTCGATAATATAGTCATGAAGAGGGAAAAGGCACCGGACGTGCGTCGAGAGTTACAGTGGAAAAACTTTGAAAACACAAAACTGGAGAAATCAAAGGATGAGTTTGACATTTTGGGAACACGTCTTCACTTTTTCTGGCAGAGCGTTAGATGAGACGATTGATGCCACTTTAATGCCTGTCAATGGAGTGCAGCGGGGATGCAGATTTTTGTGGGCCAAGCCGATAGTGAGCGTCACACCCTGTTCCCCAGACAAAATGCAGCTGAATTTTATCTATTTTTTTTCTCCGATTTGAATTACTGCAAAAAATAAACTGCATGGTGGATGAAAGTTTCTGATGCTCAGGCATTTTGTTCAGCAGGATAAAACCTTCAAATAAATGCCACTTTTATGATTTTTGAAGCACAGATGCGTTCATCAGAAGTAAAAGAAGCTAACGCTATGCTACAGATAAACAACATCACGGCCGAATGACTTCAGCATCACCACCACTCAGCCTCCAACTGCACTGTGCCACACACATTACAATTAATTGATAAGTCTACAAGTTGGAAAGTTGTAAGTGTTCAGCGCGATGATGTGTAATGTCCTCGCAGCCGCCTCTTTAAGACTTCGTATTATCAATTATTCGATTGCTCTCTGACGTACGAGCAGCAACTCGGAAACTCGCTGATGTCATATGAAACATGGCGGACGAATGTATTATAAAGTCACTGTATCGTTGACTCTGTGCTTCCTTGTCACTCAAATACTGGAAACAGCTGTACACTTCTGATTGGCGTCTGTGTTGCACCCAGAGTCCCAACATAACGACTTCCCGACCCAGGAAATGGGATCATCGGAGGGGCATGTGAACGCAGCATCATTGTTGGTGTGTTTTAATGTTGCAGAACAACACATGAAAGTCTTTTACAGTTGGGTTCAGCACAGACTGAATTCAGGCATCTGACCAAAACACCCATTTGACTTTGTGCTGACTCGTTTCAGGGGTTTGGGGACTCCTGCAGCACCTTGTACAGATCTGGAGCCAGGAGCTGGCGAGCTTAGCTTAGCATAAAGAAAATGAAAACACTGGAACCAGCAAGTCGACTCTGTCCAAAGGCCCAGAAATTCCGCCTAGCAGTACCTTTTTTAAAGCACATTAATCAAAGTGTTATATCCCTCCGCCCCATTTGACCCTGAAGTCCTGTCGCTACAGGATGTCGCTGCTCGAAGCCAGGAAATGATCTGGCACAGTGCGGCATGTTGCTTTCACACAGGGCCTTTTCACAAATCAAACACATGAGCTATAACATCTTAACAAGTGAGCTTGGGTGGATTCTGTTGCTGTCAAACAGAATCATGCTTCCTGTTTCGACCTGTTTTTCAGCCTTCATGCTAAGCTAACAGAACCAGCCGCTGGCTCAAGTTTCACGTTTGTGAGATGTTTCAACCGTCTCATCTAATAAATGTGTTCTCAAAATGCTGAACTATCCCTTTAAAGGTAGGGAGTGTCTTTGAATGTAGCTTCATCAAAAACAAGGAGAAATAAAACACTTTTACAGCTTAAAGAGATGCACTTCGATAAATGTATAAAAACTCATTACAAAGACCAGATAAATCACATTATGAACCAAATCCTTTCATATAAAACCATCAGCTTAATAATTCCAACCCCTATGGTGAAGATGTAAAGCACTAATCACTCTGTACACCTTCATGATGATGAGAATAAGTGATGGCCTGCTGTGGAAATCAGGACTGCACTTGTTTAAAGGCTTATGGTGAAGCTCCACCCGTCAAACACCAGCTACCCCAACAACAACCAGCTGAGCTGCACCTGCTTTGAATATTGTTAAACTAACTGAGGTTTCTGTGGATTAATATCAATTTAATGACACCAACATTTTAAAAGGTAGGAGGGCATTTGCATGCTTTTGGCTTGTTTTTTCTATCAAAGACATGCACGTGAACATGTAATACCAGTTTTTGGCCCAGAGAATTTTTAATATCCACGTGGGCAGGAGGCTTTTATTTTCCAAAACAGATGACAGGGATTCAAGTAGGTGTTAAAGGCCAGAAATCTCAGCATATTGGCAATGTAATTGTTGAGTCATACACACTGATCCACAATCAAATCAACCCACCTGCACATATATCATCATAAACGCGTTTGAGGGCAGGAGATTAGTAATTTAATATTCAGCAACATCTCACTGGTAACAATTGTTCTCCTCACACTCGGATTACAAATACAGTCGCTTCCAGCACCATTCGATGTAACCGGCCCATTTAAACAAGTGCAGCCACAGTCAAGTAGCAGGAGAGTGTGTGTGTGTGTGTGTGTGTGACCAGCTGTGGAGGGTCACGGCAGCAGGAGGAGAAGACAGAGTGGAGTCAGACAAAAGGTTGATTGGGCTGCGGGGGGAACAGCTTGGTGTATTCCTCTTCGAACGACACGCTCTTTAACTTCTCCATAGAGAAGAGAGTCTGAGCGCCCTGTTGGAACAACATCCACACGCACATGAGTTCACATGCATACACGGATCCAAGCACAAAAAGAAGATGGAGGAACAGCGGTGACACATTTTTAGAAAAGCAAACGTGACCCCGAATATTAGGTGTTCAGTCTTCTTACACCATCCACAGAATTACCACCTGATGGCAGCTGTTATGTCATGGTGTGTTACACAGCGTTATACAACCCAGTTTTCAAAAAAGCTGCTAAACGTGCTGATCCTTTCTGACACACACTCAAATGAAAACGGTACAAAGACGATAAAGGTGGCAGCAGTTACAGCCGTGCTTTTTGGCAACTGTGCCAACTGCCTAATTGGCTGACCAGCAAATTAATTAAGGAGTTAAACTTAGCATTAGCTCAGTGTAATAGTCTTTTTAAAGGCATAAACAATCAACTGTTAGCTTAAATAGCTTGCTGCAAAATGAACTATACATGATTTGTGTATTTGTTGAGTGATAATGAAACTGTAGTGCAATTTTGGCGAACCCAACTGTGTTTTATATCAACTTACTTGCTGGGGAATGCTCAAAAACACCTGGGTGACAGGTGATAGTATAATGGGTGGGTATGATAAGGGCATCCTCAAAAGGCTCAGTCTTTCACAGGCAGGTTCGAAGTACATGGGCTCGAACAGTTCATGTGAAAATACAGTGTCCCAGCTGTTTCTGGAATCAGGGTTGTACACTGAGGTGTGGAGGCTCTTACCCAGGTGAAGATGGAGAAGAAGGAGAATGTGATGGCTGCCCGGGCAGCGTCCCCTCCCTCCCTCAGCGGGTTGTCCTCATGCTTGGTCACCTGCCACTGGTTCGCCAAGAAACAGAAACCCACAAACCACATGAAGGACCAGAACGCTGGAGAGGGAGAGAGAGACAGGCGCAGAGACAGAGTTAAATAATGACAAATAACAAAGACATCCACCTGAGATAAGACATTAAGTTTTTACCATTTTTTTGGACTGTTAAAGAAATACTTTTTTTTTTTAGACTTTTTTGGGAACAGCTCTTATTTGCTTTCATACTGAGTGTTAGATGAGAAGATTAATACCTTCGTCTGTCTGTACACTAAATATGAAGACTGAGCCGGCAGGTGGTTAGATTAGTTTGGCAGCACACAAACAAAGATCTTCTCCTCCGAAGTCTTGGCAAGAGAGCAAATAATCGTATTTTCAAGTGTTATAAGATTCCTTTCACAGAATAAATTGACATCCCCAGATTTTTAACCACTAGTTTTCACTGCTAAACAATCAACAATACATTTATATCAATTACACAAGACATTTCTGTGTAGTTTTTCCTCATCTTAAATGAGAGTCAAATAAAATAAGTTGTTGTATCGATTGTAAAGCCATCTGTGACATTTGCCTTTATTTTGTACTGTATGAATAACAATTCCCAGTAACTTAGGAAGTACAGGCCAAGAAAGCTAAACTGCAACAGCTTGAGGTCTTGGGGGGGAATTGTGTACTGTCAGCGTTGACAATGACGAACCAGAGATAATTAAGAATCAGTTGAAAGCAACAAGGGACCGATAGACCCCTGTGGAGCACCGTGTAAAATAAAAGGAGACACAGCAGAGAATTACCTACAAAACACGATACGTTTTCTGTAGAGTTCATGCAACTCGAGGAAGATCGAGATGTCAAAGAGATTCAGTGACACCTACTGCAGTAGGAAGAGTTCCAGTGGGAGAGACAGACTATCAGAAACATCCAGGTCTGATCAGGACATGTGTACCAGATGTTCACTGGTCTCAGTGCAGTGTAAAACAATTCAGACTACAACTTGGAGACAGTAAGTGAAATAAAAGCAGACAGAGAGTGCATAAGTGATGAAACTAGGGAAGGAGAATCTTGTATGTGACAGCAACGGCCTCATTAACTGCCTCCGCGCTTTACTATCCTGTCATCAAGTCTGAGTTCACTGCAGTGCAGCAGAGGAGGAGAGGAAGCCACTCGCAGGAACACAAAAAGCACAATGTCTCAGAGGATTGTTAGCGCCAGAGGAGTACTCCTCTACTTATTATCCCTCTCACGGCTCCTCTCCTTTTGTTGCGACGATAACCTAACAGTCTCCGAGAAGTCATTTTCTTTCAGAGACGCTCTCTAAGGGTAGGGGAGATGTTGAGGCTTTTGATCAACTGGGAAATCTGTCAAGGAACGCGGGAATAAAATATGTTCTCTGATCAACACAATCTCATGCAGCCTAACTGGTGTGAAAGAGAAGAAATGTATGAGTCGGGAAGGAGGTAGCGCTTGTTGCCGCATAGCATAAATTAGTATGACGACAGCAGCAGTGTCAATCAGCTGTATGATCACTGGACTGTTTCTCTGGAGATGTTTCAACAAGAATATTATCATTATTGACTACCATCATATGCAATATATTTTCCACAATATCAAACAACTGTTACGGCATTTTTGGGCTTTTAGTTTTGAGAAGGAAATGAACGTGAACGCAAGCTGATATTTGAGGAGGAGGGGAGCCGGTGACAGACCAGCTGCACTGAACTTTGCAGGCTATTCTGTTATGTTTCTAGAGCGCTTGTCCCAAATCCCTGAGCTTTGAATAGTAGATACTCCATTGCAGTCTTGTACAACTTGTAAGCTGTCATCAGTAACCGGAATGTGAAATGCGGGTTCCCCGACCACATACTTGGGATATCACCCAAGCCAAGAGTTAACACCAGAAGGCATGAACGGTAATTACTTAAAAAATAGATTAAATGTCTAATTTCAGAATATTTCTTCCTAACTTGAAGCTTGTCATCGCTACAAAAACCTCCCTGAACTGTTTTTTGTTCAACTGGTTTTATGAGGAACAGTTTTCTCACTAATGAGCTCCCCATCCATCCATTATCAGCCATTAAATGACTTAAAAGTAACATGACAATGTGCTCTGCTGCTTTTTAGTCTCTTTTCGGCTCTTATGTGTCTGCTATATTCGCTCTAATTCCTCCAATAACATTTTAATAAGCTGATAATACTGCAGGTCCCGGGAGGTACGAGTGTGTCTCAAAAGTTTACGAACAAACTTCCATAAAATCTGAAATCCTCGGGCCATGTACTGACCTATCAGAGCTGGTTGGTGTTCTAATCCATAGGGTACACTTAAGGTCAAGAAATCTATTTCTATAAGCCGTGGCTGTCGATGGGACATGTGCTCTGTAATTGCCTTGTTGTAATTTATTTTATTAGCTTTTAAACGTTACTGCCTCACAAGCTGCTCGCTTTATGAATCCGTTTTCCAAAAGAACCATTCAGCTCGAAATTATTCGTCCCAGGTTCACTTGTGTCAGTTCTGCAGCACACAGTGTTTACAGCCCTGCTCGTGCATCCGTCTCTCTGTTGATGCTATGGAGCGAACATTAATTCTCTCAAGGAGCCTTTCTCCTCTGTGTGTGGGAGGCGAATACAGCGAGAAAACATTATTGCAGTCGTCGGCTGCACTCGAGAAGTTCAGGTTTACTTAAAATGCGTGGAACATTGTGGTGTTTACATGGTTATTATACAGCCTAGTCTGTATTTGCAGAGACTATTTCGGTGATGCATGTGTAGAAGTAACAGAGGACCCGTGTGAGTGTTATAAATACAAAGTAAAACAAGATGCTTGCATGGGGTTTACCTGACAATCCGACATCAGCCAGCACCGCCTTCTTGCGGTCTTTGACGCTGCTGATCTGGGGGAAGTACACGTCCAGAGCCAGGAAGGCCATGCAGCAGAGGAAGGCCATGGAGCCCATGAAGACGCCATAGTTGCAGGCGTTCTGGTTGCGGTTGAAGATGCAGTACTCCTCCACCTCGTTGGGGCGGTTGATGTAGCCCTCGTTGGCGATGCAGCCGAAGATCACGATGGAGAAGAGCTGCAGATGAGGGAGAAAAGAAAGAAGGGATGGGACAGTGAGAAAAGGACCGATGCAGGCTTTTTGGAGCACAAGACACTGTCGGGACCTTTTGGACCACCATTAAACAGGATACAGTTTAAAGACATTTGGTAGGAGACATCTGTCCGTTTGTTTGCTGGCTGGTGGATTCGTTGGTTTGTCAGCAGGATTACACAAAGATGACAGAACAGATTTCCACCAAAAGCGGATGGAAGATGGCTCTCGGCCCAGAACAGACCCCACTTACTTTTGATGAGGATCCAATTAAAGGGACAGGTCTTAGAATTTTGTGTAATTTATTTATCATTGCGAGACATTTTCATTAATTTCTCACTGTATAACACATGGATCATGTTGAATAAAATTCCGCAATGCGGATGCAAAGATTTAAATGTTGTAAATCTAATATACAGTATTTGTATATTTGGAGACAGTAACAACTCATAATGGAAATTTCATTAAACATTGTATGTTTTGAAATCAGCAGCAAATAAAAATGTTTATCATCCTTTTGCTCTGCAGATAAATCTTTTTTTTTTTCTTCGATAAAATATCAGAAATTAATCATGAAATGTGCTTTGTGTTGTCTGGCCAGCACTCCAGCAGGTTTTCAATTTACAGCACCACACTCTCCAATTTGAAGTTGGAACGGTTGTAAAATGACTTAAAATAGTTCTGCTATATGCCATAAAAATTTATGATATCATCTGGGATTTCATTCTATCATGAAGCTTTATTGCATTTTGATTTTCTTTGCTGCAGTGTCAGTAAAAAGCCCTTTGACGGTCTCAAAAGAATCCCACCTGCTGCAGTCAGACGGTATATTTAGACTGACCGGGTAATTCATGAATAATAAGAAAATGTTTCAGCGCGACGCTCTCAGCCCCTTAATGTCACGACAACCCTGCGGGGGAGTTTTATGAATAATCGCTCACGTCCTTTTCAAACAGTTTGTGCTCGGCGTGCTGCTGCGTTTTCTCTTCAAATATGAGGTTTGACTGTGGAATCATGTGCCTTCCTCTGCGACTCTGCCACTCAGTACGACATCGATACTGAACACATAGATATGAAAATCACAGTTCCTTATGTCATTACCTGGAGAAAACCAATACATTTGTAAAGGTCTAATTTCTATTACAAAGATTATTGCGCCTTAATGTCCAGGGACTACAGATGCAAATGACCTGGTCAAATTAAACACACTACTTATCGTTTACAAATCCATCTACCTTTAAATGTTTCTGTAATTCATAAGAAGCTTCTTCATCCATGTAGCACAGAACAACACACTACACCTACACCATATTTCTAGTATCATGTGATGTTCTCAACAGAACTACAAGTGCTCTTCTTACCAGCATCTTCTCATCTCTGAATGCCTCAGTGATGATCCGCTTGGATGTCAACAGTAATTTGTTCGCTAAAAAATCAACACAGCACAAGAACACGCAGGACTTTCTCCTCTGCTTCACCAGAATATCTAAGAGTACAACTGTACTTCAGTCAGAGCTGATGCTACACAGAGTCAATGGAGATTAAAGCATCGTCTCAAATCCGATTCTCTGGCCAGAATCTTTCACTCCATAGCTGTCCGACCCAAACCAGTGTGTGGTTCACATCCTTAACAGTATGGGAGTGGCTCTCAGAGAAACACTTCACCAAATGCTCACAAACATCTGGGAAAGCTTGTAGAATTCCACTCAACCTGCAACAACTAAATGTGTTGGCCACTTGGGGTCAGCAGAAACGCAACATGCCATCGAAACGTCATCTCTTTGTTTTTAGTTGATATTGTGAACCTGTTTGCTTATCTACAGTCCACATACACTCTCTTTTTTTTTAGCTCTGTTTTTGGTTGTCCGGCTGGCTAGTGATCCACTACAGGTGTTTTTAAATAATAAAACCAAACATCTGTAGTGGAATGAGAGTAAATCAGAACAGTAAATGTGGGTTAGACAGCTGAAACTCCATATGAAGCTCTGCAGAGCTGAGGGGAGCTGCAGATGTGGATGATAACTCTCTCTGACACATTCGTATTATGAATATTTAGATAATCGCTGCCTCAAAGCTATAATTTGTAGGATCTGTACACCAGTGGTAGCATTAAAAACACACCTCCAGCAGATCACGTGTTGTGAACCTGGGATTAACTGGGCCGATGTGACACCGATCACCATGTGATGAGAAGTAAATTAAGTGTTGTGTATTTTATTTAACGAAAACACTCATTGAATGTGGTTCTGATGCTAATAGTTTAATTCAAACAGTGGATCACACGACCCTCTTTAGACTCTTGACCGTGTAAAATCCTTTTTAAACCAAATGTATCTAATCTAAAAGGTCCATGGCAGAACATTGTAAAAGCCTATTCTTCTTCTTAACTGGGGATGTTTTGATCCTGATCGGGGTCGGTTTGTCTGAGGTGGTGAAGGAGTGAAGACGACAACAAAATGGAGTCAATCTCACTGCAGGAGGAGGTCACGTCTGATCCCTCGCTCCTCACCCTCTCTTGCGCTCTTTCGTCCTCTCTTTTTATTTCCTCCTCCTCTCCTGCCTGCCTTCGCCTCGAGGAGCGGAGACGCAAAGGGGGCTACAAAATGGAGTCAATGACAGGAGCAGGTTACTAAGATACCATCTAATCCCCCTCTGCTCTCCTCTGATTCTGCACGGCATCACAGAAAAAAAAATACCCTTTCTGAGGCCGTAAATACGAGACCGCACACGTACACGACGCCCACAGTGCTGGTGTTCCACCCTGCAGTGCAGTGCAGCAGTCGACTCTGTACTTCAGTTGATAGCAGCAGATCACACAACTCCATCCGACTGACAAACCCTCAGACCAAACCTCCGGGGAGCTTGTTCTGTCTGGATGAGACCGAGACTGTGTTTTTATGTTTGTCTGCAGTCTGTGTGAGGATTTTAACTGTGGTGACGGATCGACTCTGAATGTGTGTGTGTGTTGGATTGAGAGAAGTGAACCTTGGGGTTGGCGAGCTGCTTGGACAGTTTACCCAGCTGTTGTGTCTCTGTTTACGAGACAAATGACAGCGGTACAAAGGCCGAGCGCACAATAGACGGCGCATCCACTGACAGCCAAGACCGTGAAGGCCAACAACCAGGCCGGGAGGAAACGGGGATGTCAGTCAGTCAGTGCGGTTTGCTTTTTTTTGTCTTTCACTTCTTTATCTGCTTTCAAAGCTCTTGTTTCCACTGTCTGGCTCACACTTGGACATTTTTCGCCGCTGACACAGAGGACGCAACATCTGACTTGTCAGCCGAAGCAGAATCTAAGTCTGTAAAATCAAATTTCTGAGATTGAATCCATTCGACTGCGAGACAGGGAAAAAACATAAAGTCACCTTGCTTGGATATCGTATCATCCTTTGAGGGAATTCCCTGCTCCCCATGCCAGACTGTATCCCAGTGCTGGTCTGCTTAACACCAGTGTGTGTGTGATGGTGTGAGAACATGTTAGACTTCATCAGAAGAGACAACTGTACCACTAAAAAAGAATATTAGCAATGTGAAATGCAGTGTCTCTACTAATATGTTGCAGCTTTACATTTCTTTAGGTTTAGTTTTCTATATCATGTTGTGACAACGTTGTGCTCACGCTCTGATGACGTTTTGGCTCCTTAAAAATATCCAACAAATGTTGAAACATCAAACTCATTTGAACAAATTACAAACTTGTTGTAACATTTTGTTGGTGATAACAATAAAATAATCAAAGTTCCAGTCTGTGATACTGTTCATAAAAGTATGTGCCATTGAAAATTATAGCATAGAGCATTTCAGGATCAAAATCAAAAGATCAAATTTTGTTTAAGTCTCAAAGACCTCAAGAAGAACTTTCTATTTAAACAGTTTTGTAATGTCCTATATTTAGCTCATTGTTAGAGGTGCTGCAGATTTTGTAATTCACACCTATTCATCTTCTGTCCGAACGCTCTGAAAGGCCCAATGTGCTCTGATTGGTTAGCTCTCACAGGCCTGAGCAGGCATCGCCCGCCATGTTTTCGCATCAGCTCTGCCAGTATTTTAGCTGGAGGGCCTGGCTGAGGGTGGTGACTGTACACTTGTGACATCACAACGTTACATCAGCTGTCACGGCTCGTTTAAGAGCGCAGATTCTGATTTGATTTGATACTCTCAGGGTATTTTCAGAGCACCCAGACCTCACTTTGCACAATTTTTGGACATTTAAGTGACCTTCCACAATTCTTTGAGGTTATGTAATGGCCATTCATCTTACTATCTGTTGAAGTAACGCCTGAGTCACTTGTATTAATCAGCAACAACACAAGTGACTCAGTACATTACACTGGATGTGGTCATTTTGTGCTACGAGCCTGTAAACACATCACTAATTCTCCCGTCTTCGGACAACTTGAGTGGAGATCTAATGGCTTTCTACATCATGCAGAGACGAAACATGAGCTGGCATTTGGAGGCTGGACGTCAAACAGGAACAGTTTGTTAGCAAGCATGCACAACCTCTCTGTTTCTCATCGCCCTCCCTCCATCCCCCACTTTCTCCTTCTCCTGCTCTGCTTTCTGGTCGGTCTTGGCCTCACGCCTCTCCTCTCTCCGTGAAAACAAGGATGTGCAGCTTGAGAATAGTAACACCTCAAAACCTCCCCTCCGTGTACCTGCAGCCCTTTTTTTTCATTAAAGAAAGAGATGATGAAGAGATGGAGGAAGGAGATGGAGGGATTGCGGAGGGAAGTGTCGGGGGCAGAAGGGGTATGGAGGCGGTGCTATTTTTAGACCGGCTGCATCATCGCTCGCTCCCTCCCCCCTCCTCGTCTTCTCCCTTCTCCCCTCGTTACTCGCCCTGCCTCTGCCCATGAGCGTTCTCCAGAAAACTGAGTGCGCTCGCTGCTTCACATGCCCGGCTTTCTTTAGGATCCGGGTCAGAAAGCACAAAGTCTCACACACGCTGAATCACATGATGTCAGTGGGATGTAAGATGTTCTTTATCCTCTCAGAAGAGTCAGCTAATGAACCTGTGCTCAAGATATTTACCAAGAATGTTTCAGTCTCAAGACCTTCAGAGCAAACTGGAGCACTTCACTTTCATTGGGCAAAACTGCAGCACACTTGAAGTTTGTGTATTCTTGTGTTTTCTTTGCGTGTCCTATCATCTATCTTGTTGTTTCTTTTTGACTGATCAGCACAGCAAGTCTTCCAACTCACTCGATCTGGAAAAAGTCTTTCAGGCAAATAAATCTGTTCAGTCGAGTTACTTAATTTTTCTCATGTGCACAACAGAAACATTCACTTAAACCCACACACATCAGAACGATTGTATGAATGAAACTCTTCCATAAAACAACACATTCATACAATTTAACTGCAGCTACAACTGAATGCTGGACGTTATTTGCAATATTTATATTTCTAATAATAATGGCAATGTAAGGAACTGATTCTGGTATATTTGGTGAAGAAATTGCAACAGGGATTACACAATTTCATGCCAGTGAGTAACAATTTTGGAATTCACACACATACTGTTGCTGTTAACTATTGCTATTGCTACATAATTCCAATATAATTTCCCAGAAAGACAGAATCATGTATCTTGAAGGCTCAGAGAAGTTTCTAACCTGACGTAGCTTTCAAACCAACATATCCTTCCTTTGTTTAGCATGGAGGCTCATTCATAGCATCACTCAGTATTTTTGCAACTCTTCAAATAAATCTGACAGTATTCTTTCAGTGAATTAAACTAATTTGCTCAAAAACGTTCCCCCCCAATCTCTCTCTTCTCATTAATGCAGGAACAAAATGCCCCAAAAACACATTTATTATAACTGCAGTAGGCTCCACAGTGCAAACAAGCACTGCGCGATATGGGGGAGATACGTTTATAACTTTTGCATCACATTGTCACACATTTATCTTTATCAAAAAACTGCAGCATGTGCAATTTTCATTCATTGCACTCCCAGCCATATTGCGATTAACAGTTTGAAACTCCTGGAGTCCACACAGACTGTGGAGCATGTACCTCTGTGTCCCTTGCTGTTTTCTATTCCAGTGGAGAAGGGAGTTTGTCACTTTCTGTAACAAGGACAGCAGGACCTGCAGGGCCACTAGTTTTTTAGTGATGTGACACAGTTTGGGTTTTGTGATGCTCCCCTGAGAGACTCCACTGGGAAATAAACTCACCACCAGGGGATTTTTATCTTTCTATGTTCCTCTATTTTCCTCACTCTCTCCTTCTTTTCCGCCCGTTCCAGTGACACAAACACCAAACACACTTACTGGAAATAAGGATTGGTTGTGGCATGACCTAGTTCGGCGGGTTTAGAAAACACGCATCGTCTTCAGGGTCACAATTATATTTGCTGTCACATGGCGTGGGGTGGATTGAATTACTGAGCTCTTTTTCTCCGCCTGCTAGCAGAAACCCAGCCAGGTTTTGCGACGGCTGGTGCTGAAGCATGTCCTTCACATATGCATCAGCCGCTTATCGCGAGGTGTAACGGTCCTTTTCCTACCCCGCGTGTCCCACAAAGACACATTATATGCGCTGAAGCACAATTTATAGATTAAAACACTGAAGTGCACACAAATATGTGTAACAAATGGAATGTGAATGCTCGAACCCGGTGATCCCAAACATTCCTCAGTCGCTTAGAAGCTGTGAAAAGTGGAGCATGTGATATGGTCTTATGTGTCTCTCCTTCATGGCCCCCCCACAACTCCTTATTTGCTGTGATTCTGTCGGTATATGACTTCTTCAGAGGTGTGTGTGTGTGTGTGTGTGTGCGTGCGTGCGTGCATGGAGGTTTCCCGGCCTCTCTGATCCGTCGACAGATCACAAGGCTCCTGGCGGTGATGAAAGCAGGCACTGTGAAGGACACCACGTGGGTTTCTGATCTTGTGACCATCAGAGGGTCACTTACAAATTGCACATTAAGGATGCCGATTGCCAGAAGTGTGTGTGTGTGTGCGTGTGTGTGAATGCATGTGTTTTCTGTCTTTCTCTTTATCTACCTTCCCCCCTTTTTTGTCGGTTTAAATTAAAATAAAACCAAAATCTGAAATGATTCAAAGCACACACACACTCCAAACAGCCATCTTAGCCACCGGATAGGTCCAAATCATATCAGTCCAGTCTGGGCTGGTTGTAAATGATTTAAAGCTGCTGTTGTGCTGGCTGAAAGGCCCTTTGGATCCATTGTAGAGCACAGACAATTGAGCCGAGCCTCGTGTCACCCTGGTATTCACACACTGTACCTCACACAGAAAATCCTGCATTCGAACCAGCCACACGTAAACACACACACACACCGAAGGACACACCAGACCGAGGCCCAGTGCCGCATTTTTCCAGGTCTCAGCGAACGCGACCTTCAACGCAGTGTGCTCACAACCGAGCAACAAACGAAAATGCCATCCAAGAAAAATTATACTGGAAAGCAGAGTCCTTCTCCTACAGAGCGAGTGAATGTCACCGTCCAAAATGTGATTGAGCTTCAAAAACATCAGTGTTAACAAGGAACCATGTCTCAGATAAGCCTTCCAGACTTCTTGAAACAAGAAGACAGTGACATTTAAACTCATTTTTAATGGACCTGCCTTTATGTGGGGAATGTCACCAAGTAGCAGATAAGTGTGGGGGAATAAATCGATTGATAGAAGCATCCTGATTCTCTCTTGAACCATTACAGCATGTCTCAGTGCAGCAAAGTCAATAATCAGACATTTAAAACCCATTTCTCAAAATTCTAATCGTCTAGCTCTACGTCTAGCATTTTTCATTTACTATAACTTCTTCACAATAAAAGCCTTGCTATTATTTAGACATTTAAAAGCTTTTATTATGAAGCAGTATGCTGTTTTCAGAAGCAGTAACCAAACATGACTCCTGGAGCAGCTGAATGTGAACATGGTGAAACAGTAAAGCACAGTTTGAAAAAAGTTAGTCTAAAAAGTTAGAAGCTACAAGTACTGACCGGTGTGGTTCGGCCCGGTAAAGCTGGTAATAAAAAAAGTTCCTGACAGTTGAACCAACTGGATGTTAAGTAACGTACCGAAGGTAAACATATCCCTCATGTTTATGTTCTAAGCTAGTTTACTTCTTGAGTTTTGCTAAAGACTTACAAGAAATGTCATTGCCTAAAGATGACATCAATGCAGTGAAATAGTAAACATACTGTACCAGGAATTTACCAATTCTTAATCATTCCAAGCACATTTTTTTGGGGACATTATTGGACAACACACATTTATCTGTCAGATGCCAATATCGGCCAATAAGATCGGCCAACCAATACATCAGTCGGGCTCTCAAAAGAAAACACTATTCAGCAATGCAAAAAAGTTTTAGAGCAGCACTCTGACCACTGATCTTGCACCTCACAGCTCCTTGAAATGTTTGTAATCTGCGTGTATTTGAAGCTTTCGCTGCACTCGCTCCAGATTGTGACAACAGCTGAATGCAAAACGCGGTCACCATTTCAAAAACAACACTGGAGGAAAGAACCAATCTCTGCCGAGCGCAAGAGAAGCCCGCAGATGGAAAAAAAGGTTAGATCCTCTATAAAAAAAAACATGGAAAATTAGTGATTCACTGATTCACTGAGGTTTTGTGTTTGAGCTTCTGTCAGAGGCGAAACAACAACATTATGTCAGAGCGACTGCAGTGAATGATTGGAAAGCCTCACTTGTAAAAGGACAGAGAGATGTTCACTACAAGTCAACAGTGAGTAGGCTGGACCGCTGAATAATACAAGATCATTTCATACTGTCTGAGTGTGTGTGTGTGTGTGTGTGTGTGTGTGTGTGTGTGTGTGTGTGTGTGTGTGTGTGTGTGTGTGTGTGTGTGTGTGTGTGTGGGCTTATTGTCTGCTGCAGCATGTTGGCCTGGACTGGGCATACCTGATTGCTGCTGTCACCATGGCAGCAGCTGCTCATGTAATGAGAGAGTGAGAGAAAGAGAGAGGGGGAGATGGAGAGAGGAGACCTTGTCAAAGTACGATTCAAGGAGAGCCACTGCAGCACCAAGGGTACATAATGAGACAGAGAGAGAGACACAATCACAAGTCCGGGGCACGGCGACACTCACATCCACACGTTTTACACTCCGTCCTACCCGCTCGCTCGCTTACACCGCCCTCATCATGCTTCACCATCCCCTCGCTGTTTGAACCAGGGAGGCAATTAGTGAGAACATGAACCGATGAAGGTTGCATCTCTGCAAAGGAAACAGACGCTTCCTCGATCCTCTTGCGCTCGCCTTCACAAGATTAAGAGAGAGAGCGGAACCAGCAGTCTGGACTGGTGGTCGTTCAGTTCTCTAAGAATGACAGGATGCTCAGGCTTAAAGAGCTTTTTCACTACATGTTAATATATATATAATTTTTCAGGGAGCATACCACTGTGTTTGGATGTTGTAACCCATTTGCTACAAATGCATATTCTTTACAAAATGTAAAGAATGTACATTTCAACCAACTGTTGTAGGAACGTCCAGATTGAGTTTATTTGGCCCTGTGAATCTGCCAATATCAAGGCTGATCTAACCCATTTGACACACCTTAGCTCTTTATAAGGTGCTTAATCTAAATAAGTTACTGGATCAAAACATATCGAGTTGATCAGCTTTGATTATAGACGATATATCGATGAAAGCATAACTGGAAGAACCCAACTGCTGAAATGGATGTGATCAGCTTTTCTGGGAAGAATGAAAACACGGTCCACTTGAGACTGTAGTCTGGTGTTACAGCGTGGAGCTCCTTCCCTCCCTGTGCAGGGACACACACCTGACAACAGGTTCTTCTTTTCGGCCTCTTATCAAGTTAAAACCTGTAACCTTGGCGCCAAAATTCAGAGTCGCTTGTATCAGTGCGTCTGAATCGTTTTTCATATCCTGACAGCGGTGAAGGAGAGCAGGTGGAGGTGGGCGAACTGTGCTCAGACAGGCTTCAGTGCAGATCAATAGGTAGCGGTCAGGGGGCTCGGGACGCCCCTTAATGTAGACTTGATAACAAAAACACTAGTCTGAATACAAAACTGCTTCACCCATTGAGTTTACCTGCATAAACTATTCTGATCTGGGCCCACAGAGTAACTACAACTGTTCCGGGTGCAGACTGCCACTGACCCCCAAATTCTACCAGGTCTGTTTCCGATCCACCACGGTCTGTACTTTCCACTTGAGAAAATGATTTTCAGATTACTTGATAATGAACATAATCTCAGATGTATTTAGGGTGCTAACTCTTACAAATTGTTGCTGTCCTTTAAATGCTGCCTGTATCATCTTGTGACATTTAGTGGAAGTAAGGTCAACATTTTAGTCTGTAGACATGTCTCTTTTCAATGCTTTCATGCATACATATGATTTTCTCGTGCATCTCAGCTGGTATTTGTGTGACCTCCTCAGCTCAGCACAGTGGGACATTACTTTCTCAGATTTCTACGCAGACAAAAGACGATTTAACTAAAGTTTCAGGGACTGGAAACAGATGTATGTGCTTCTAATCAGGCAGTGCAAACACAGATAGGGGTGCAACTGTTAATTATTTTCCTCACTGATTAATCTTCTGATTAGTTTAATGAGTAATTAATCTTTTAGTCAATATAATGTTAAGTGATTGGAACAGAGGCTCATCTCGTCATCATCATTGTTAAATCAGTCCAAACTGTCCAAAACCGAAGAGACTCAAATGGTGGAACCAGCAAATGTTTGACATGACAACAGTGACAACGACTGAAGTGATTAATCGATCATCAAGAGAGCAACTACTTCCTCTCCACTGACTGATCACTGCAGCATGAAACACAGACAAACAACACTTAACTTTTCTACTTAGGCCACAGGAGAACCACAGCAGACTTGATCACATCTTTTGTTTTAATGTACAGCTGAGAGTTCAGTCTGAGTGAGGGAGACAATACAGTCCATCTCTTACTGTGGTGTGCTGACAAATCGGTGGAGGGTTTAGGGATTTACTGACACTGACGAGCCAAATACCAAAATCTATTAACAATCCTGTTTGACAAACAGCTGTGTGTCACTCTGGGCTCATTTCTAAATGTTTGATGCAGAAAATACAGAAAAGGCTCTTTTTAGATCTGCAGACGCATACGACGCACATTCACTACACGATGCTAATGAAACCCATTTATACAATGCAAATAAGCGACTTGCATGCTAAAATAGCCTTCAAAGTGTGTCTGGATTCTGACACGTAGGCTCTAACAAACTGCGAGAGTTCGTGTGTGAGTGCGCTCCTGTTTTACACGGAGCTGACAGAATGTGCAGCAGAGAGTTCGTCCGTGCTGCTGATATCAAATAGTTACTCATCAGTTACAAAATTACTTCTGAAAATGCGAATCCTCACCGGAGCTAAATTAAAGCTACTTAAAGATGCATCCGTCATGGTTTTGGGTATCAAGTTCAGTCGTTTCCTGTTTTATTTTGTAGGTTTTATCCTCATTTGTCGTCCTTAGTTATACACTTTTTACTTTAGTGACCTTTTTTTCTTTTTTTTTTTTTTTGAAATCCAGCTTTGTTAATAAAGCTCTCTTTGTTTCTGCAGCATTCCTTCCCTGAGTCTCACATTTGTGTCTTTCTTTCAGCTGAGACAAGACTAGAATCACTATCAATGTATGCAAAATGGCTGCTTACTTTCAGTCACTTTCTCTCTGTAACAAAGGTTTGTTCTTCCCGTTGCAAAGAAAACCACACACATTCAGCAAATATCACTTTCTTTTTTTTTTTTCGCTGCATTAGCGCCAAGTTAGATGTTGAACTTTGATCTGTAAATCCACACAGCGAGCAGACAGACAATCCGCTCCGGGCATGTCGACTTCTGAAAGACGCTTCTTCAGTGGGGGAAAAAAAAAAGAAAAAAGCACAGAGCAGAACCAAGACAGTCTTTAGGTGCATCAAGATTTGATGAATGTTTCATGTTGGCATCCCAAAGCTTCGAACCGCAGCAGAACTTAAACACTCAAAGCAGCGAAGAAAGCTTAAAAAGTTATCTCTTTTAAGAAGGCAATCAAAAGTAGAACCACAGACACCAAGATCTCAACTTTGCAAGACATGTTGAACCTGTTTAGTTTAATTCAGAGAGTAAATCAAATGATCAACATTTCAAACATCATCAAACACAAGGTGCTTCCCCTCCATCTGTGACACTCCTCTTCTTCCTCCCCTTCATTGGGCATCATCACAAACACACTGGACCGACTCCCTGAGGCTGAATCACACAAAAGCACTGTTTCCCACCTCCACATACAGCCGTCATACGTCAGGCAGAGTGGGAGCTGGAGAAAGAGAAAGGGACGGCAGAGAGAACCCTCGACCGCCATTCATAAAGTGCTCTTTCTTTCTCTTCGGCCACGCAAATAAACCCATTCCAGCCTGTGTCTAACGGACGGACACACATGCACACACACACGCACACACACACGCACACACACATCCGATCTCCCCCCCGTCACCAAACGTCACAAGTGCTGAAAGTTTCCTCCCACACAATCCACAGCTAACTGAGTTTTAGCACCATCACATGCAGCATCACAACTCCAGCTCGGGCTGTTACTATGGAGACACGTTGTTGCTCTGGTGACACCTGGGGGGGCGGGGCCATCTCGTGAGGGTTAATAAAGTCTTTCCATACCCGTTGTGTGTTTGTGTGATTGTTATTTATGAAGAAAAACATTTGCTGGTTTCACCCTCTAAAGATGTGAGAGTTGCCTCGTTCTGTTTGATTTCATCATAAACTGAATATTTGAGATTTGTTCATTCATCCATTTGAAGGTTTCCTGTTAGACTCTGGGAATCAGTGAAACAGAAACGGCCCTTTTCACTGTTTTCTGATATTTCATAGCGTTAATATTTAATAATCTCATAACCCAATAACTTGATCTACTGTGTAATCTGAGTTACATCATCAATCTACAGCTGTTTAAAATGCTGCACAAGTGTTTCTGCTGATAAAAAACACTTATTATATATTCTGATCCTTTACTTAAATAAAAGTACTAATTCCACACTGTGAAAATACTCCACGACAAGTTAAAAGTTTATTTATATCAGCAAGTACAAAAGTAAAGGTACTGATTGGAAAAAGTTCTTTTTTATATTTTTTGGATTAATATAACTGCTGCATTAATGTGTTCTTTGCATTTCACTGCTGTAGATAATTAAAGCTGAGCTCATTTTAACTCCTGTATATATCATATCTGACATATCTGATGCTGCCATTTATCATATAATGGAGTAAAAGCACAATGTTTGCCTCTGAGATGCAGTTGAGCAGAAGTATAAAGCTGCGTAAAAAGGAAATACACAAGTAAAGTACAAATACCTCTAATCTGTGCTAGAGTACATGTACTTTTGTTACATTCCACACCACAGCACACAGCAGATCTACCAGTACTTTATCTGGGCCGAGTCCATGTCAAATTAAAACCAAAAATCCTTCATCACATTCATACACTGACTTTACCAGTAAGTATTTCAGACCTCATAACTCTCAGAAATCTGATGCTTACATAAACATGAACTATTTCAGGGTTCATTTAATAGCCACACATGACTCATGGAGGAATGACATGCTCACAACCTATTTTTCACACTTGCCTTTTCGATTAGAACGACACAAGTCACATTTCATGTCAGCGTTGAGTTTACAATCAGTCACGCGTGCCGCACATCTTCAGTCACGAGGGACGGAAACGGGACCGTGATGTGACCGAATGTGATGGTAGGCTACAACTCTGTTCTTAAGTTTAAGAAACAATCCATCATTTTGTCCCCAGTTCTCAACAAACAGCGGCATAAAACAACCCGAAGCATGAGTTTGGCCTACTGGCCTAAAAACCAAAGTTCCCTTCAGTGTTCATTAGTCTTGACTTTGAAAGCAGCTTTAAAGTATTCGAGCCCTTCTGACCCGATGGAAAGTATAACTTGTGCATCTACCTGCCTCTTTATCCTGTCAGCGTACTTGAAAAGGCTCTTAGCAGACACAGACAGAGTCCTATAAATAAGACATAATCCAAACTGTGTGACTTTCTGCTGGAGGGAAAAAAAAAATGACCTTCAATTAATATTTTAAGAGACGGTTTTACCGTTCAGAACGAACCTGCATGCTGGATGTCGGATTTAGCAGTGTTACATGCCGAGTCAAACATGCACTTCTGGTTTTCTGCGTGCATTTAATGAAAAAAACAATCAAGGTAAAGAGTAAAACTCACACATTCCTTATGCAGAAGTGCAATCGAGATGATCGAATCTCACACAGGAGACACAGCCTGGGTCACTGCTCTGATCTCGATCTAATCACCGTTGGATAACTTGTGACACCAGAATGAAAAGTTCACTTTTTTTGCCCACTAGATAAATGGCTAGTCAATGTTCATATTTTACCAGCCACTCAACAGGCTGGTGGGTGAAGGAAAAATCTGCCTCTTGCATATTTTACCAACATTCGGCTGCTGGCTGGTGCTAATTCTGAGCCCTGCTTGAGACTGTTGATGACGAGACACTGCCAATTCATGCCAGTCTGAAAAGTGACGTGAACGTTATCAGAGTCTGAACCCACAGATTCTCCTCCGTGGGGAGCAGATGAGTGAGACATCGAGGTCTGGCAAAGAAAACGACCTTCAATATCATGAATTTAACCAGAAGAAAATAGATGTACAGGCAGTGGAAAGAGAGAGGAGTGGCAGAGCTTCTGTTCGATGCTCCCTAATGAATAAGAAATCCCATAATTCTCCATTAGTGGCATTTTACTGTGCGTCTGCTTTCTGATATATTCTTTGGTCCTCATCCCGAATGAAGATCGCATCAGAAGCCGAGAGGCCTCCTAACCAAATAATGGAGTCTTGAGTTCATAGTGTCTGTTATAGTTTATGCTTTTCATGAAGTTATTCTGGAATATTCAATATGCAGTGGTATCACATCCGTCCTGTAAAATACCCACTCACTGATGGGAGGTTTTTGGAGACTTTTTGGGGGGGACGCTGTTTACTATCCTGTACTTAAAAAAAAAAATAAAAAAAAATTAAAAGTGCTTCCTACTGCTGCTATCCCTTTTCATTACTGCCCCTCCTCCTCCTTTGGGAAGGGAGGGTGGGCAGTTATTATGAAATTAGATGTTATGAAATCCTTTAAGCATGCCTGTGAGCTCTCACTATGCTTATTAGAAAACAATAGTTGCTGACTAGGAGGGGACAGTATAATGAACAACGCACATTAAGAAAAACTAAAAAAAAAAAGGGAAAAGAAAACAGGGATCAGGACCCAGTCTGGGCCTACAGCAGCCTGGTGTAGGTAAACTCCATAAACATACAATGGGAGTGAGGTGAATAAGAAATAAGAATACAATATCAGGTCTATTGCATCACGTGTTCTTTCTCATTAACGTACACACTATCTGGGCCCTATTTTAAATAATAATAAGCCATCTCAAATCCACATTTAACATATACAGGTGTAAGAAAATGGCCTACAAGAACAACAAAACACAAGGAAACTCGGCAACAACAAACTTATGTGTATTTTTCCCCCCCTGTCGTTAAAAGACAGCGGCCGCTCACCCAAGACACTATGCGGAGAATGGTCTGAGGCTGCTGGAAGAAGGTGACGGGGTCGAAGGCTCCTCCGGCTTTCCCGGCTCCGTATGCCTGCATCCCCTCCATGGTCCTCCTCCTCCTCCTTCCTCGCTGCACAGCCTCCTTCTCTGGTCCTCCCCTCCTCCTCCTCCGCTGCTGGTTCAAAGGCACAGGGTGTGTGTGTGTGTGTGTGTGTGTGTGTGTGTGTGTGTGTGTGTGTGTGTGTGTGTGTGTGTGTGTGGAGCACCGGGGCGACCGAGGCGGAGGGAGGAAAAAAAATCCCCGAGTCTGCTCCTGCTACTACTATCACTGCTGCTGCTGCTGCTGCTGCTGCTGGTGGTGGTGGTGGTGGAGGAGGAAGAGGAGGTGGTGGAGGTGCTGGTGGCGCTGGTGGAGGTGCTGGGTGGATGGATGGATGCTCGTGTCTCCTCTCTAGTTGTTGTTGTTTTTTAATTTAACCTCTAAATTCCCCTGTTGTCCTCTCTCGGTATCCGGCCAGGGGGAGGCTGTGTGCCACTGTTGTGATGATGCGCTCTCTCTCTCTCTCTCTCTCTCTCTCTCTCTCTCTCTCTCTCTCTCTCTCTCTCTCTCTCTCTCTCTGCGAGCCGCTGGCGGACACGTGAACGCGCCTCCGTTGTCACGCCTCGGCGAGCACGCGTACGTGTTTGAAGGAGTCACGCGCTTTCTTCCCCCCTGTTTGTTTTAAAAGGAGCTCTTTCCCAAGCAGACGTGACGTGTGGGCCCGGAAGAGGGAGAAGCTGATTCAATCATCATATTATATTTAATAAAGATGAGTTAAATAACCAGCATGTTTCAGGGTGCTAATGGAAGATTAGACATCTGTTAATATTGGACACATAATAATTGTGTTACAGTCATTTCTTTTTTTTAAATATACGTACATGAATATAAGTTTTAAAGAAGACCAACAAAACCGCAAGTCCATGTCAACAGCATGATTTAAGATCCAGAGGCAAACAAAGAAGCGCGCCCTCTGGTGGTCGTGCTGGGATTTGCATGCGAACGTCAACCCATACTGACCATGGATTTCTTCTTATTACCAGTTCTACCAACGAACTGGGGCTGTGGTGGAAGTTTTCCCAGTGGTGATGGTAGATGGTACACAGGCTGTTGAGGAAGCTTACCTGACACACACACACACATATATATATATATATATATATATATATATATATATATATATATATATATATATATATATATATATATATATATATATATATATATATATATATATATATATATATATATATATATATATATATATATATATATATATATATATATATATATATATATATATATATATATATATATATATATATATATATATATATATATATATATATATATATATATATATATATATATAAAATAATCTTAATTCATTCAATAAACAAAGTAATATATAAAACAAAGCAATCAGTATGTATTAAGACAAATTAGGAACAGGGCTGGGAGAGATCTCAAATGAAATAAACAAGGTGCACAGGTAAAAAGGTTTGCAGATTCCTTAATTTTTTTTAAAGGGACACAATGTAGTTTTTATTTAATTTTTAGAAGTAGAATTTCAATGTTTACAATATTAATGAGGTTGTGATGCCCCTGTGGGCATGGTTTAATTCCAGGGCTGATTACAATAACTCAGAGCACCTGTTCCCAGTGCCCTTTAGTCTTTGGCTGCTCCTCCTTTAGTTTTAAAAAAGAGTCCTGTGTACTAACATCCCTCTGTTTCCCTCCCGCAGATGCCACCGGAGTGATCCTCAATTTGTCTGTTGAATATTAAGAAAAAAAGTAAACTTGTTTTGTCAATTGCTGACATGGTGCGTCTACCTCTTGTTGCGGCCACTTGAGCCAGGTCGTAACAAGGTAATAATACAACCTCAGGAGTATTTATATTTTTCCAAAAGCAAATGAACACGCTATTCTCAGAGGAAAATGAGGTCCGCAGAACACTGTTTGAAGTTAGAAAGGTTGTCCGAGTCCCCCCCATAAAAATGAAGTGTGTTGTCCTTTTAGGTCAGTTTGTTTATCTAGTTTATTCTGTCATGAAAACGAAGACAGATTGTTTATTCTTTATTTATTAGGAACAACAACAACAACAACAACAACAACACACAATAATCAATGAAAATTAAATGAATGAATGAATGAATGAAGATCTTCTTCCCCAAAATGACATAGTGCACCTTTGATCAGAGATTTTTTTTTTTTTTTTCAGTGCACAGCTTTGTTTTCTTTTCAAAAACTACATAGAGGTTTTGAGTGGCTAAATTGACCTTTATGGATATGTTACCTTCCTAATTTTATCAACAAATTGATTTTATATGATTCTTTCTGTTTATTATTCTTATTGTGGAAACTAAAGAGCAAATTCTTTCAGCAGAAAAAGAAAATTCAGAGTGAATGTTAACACTATACCTGGACACATCTCTCCTGGATGTGCTCGTGTGAGGGGGGACACGCCTGACAGACATTCTCAGGGGGGAAATATCCCTCGCTATTCACTTGTTACGTCACCAAAACCAACCAATGGCAGCTCAGCTACGCGCTGCACATGCTCGCCCGCTGAACCAATGAAACACCTCTGTGGCTGGTTGCTAAGAGACGCGATGTGTCCATGTTGCCGAGGTACACGGAAGAATAAATCTCGATGCATATTAGACAGTTAAAACAGGGGGAAAAAAAGTATTTTAAACGTCATTAATGAAAGAAAACGTTTAACTCAGAGTGTCCTGAAGCTACCAGCTGTGATGGTGAAGTTGAGGGCGAGGTGTCTGCTTATCGGTAAGGTTTTATACACTCAGTCCATCCGTCTGCTACATGGGGTTAACGGTACGAGGGCTAAAGCTAACAAGTCGACTGCTAAACATTTAGGCCTGAAAACAATCGTATTACGGCTAAAAATTAGTTTGTTTCCGCTTCGTAAGGGCTCGTCACATTAAGTGTGCGAAGAGCAACAATTAGCTACCACTAGTATTAGCCTGACGTTAACTTACCTTACTTCAGATGTTGGCATCGCACTAGAAACCATTAATGCTAACATTAGTAGACGTTTGATTTGACACTAAATAAATGCTGGTAAACGTGGCTGTATGTGTTTATTCTACCTGATAATTCATTAAAGGAAGGTGAATAACAAGTCCATGCACTCAGAACAGCATTATATCATTCCGTTTGTCTTTCCATGTGTGTGTTTCTGTAGGAGATGCTGCTGTGGGGAAAAGTGCACTTTCCCATATTTTCCACAGTGATGGTAGTCTCTTCCAGAAGAACTACAGCATGGTGAGAGCATTACCCTGAAAGAAATAAAGGGCTGATTCTATAACACGTCTCACAGCAAGGGCATGCACTACCAAATCTACTGCAGTGTGTGTGGAGAGCACTCTTCATATTAATAAGGATGTACTCTGTTGTATTCGTATCACACAGTCATAACAGAGGAGTTGAGTTGTAAGACAACTGTTTGAGGGATTTAGGGATTTGGTAGTGCTCTGTGTCAGGGACTAGCCACGGGCTTATATTTTTACATTCAGGTGAGGTAAGAAGACGAAGCAGCTCATGAAGTGTAAGTCTAGCTCTTTGCTAGTCCAAAATAGACCACAATATGTTGGGATTAAACTGATCTATGTGCTGTGAAGTAGTGCAATATTTATCAAATATAAAGTTGTTCAGTTCTGCCTGATGTTACAGCAGTAAATCAGCAAAGTCTGCAGCTTTAGTTGTACACATTTTACTTGTTTAGTCACACCTGTAGAGATCTGAGCATGGTACATTGTAGAAACAGACAGCTCAGTTAAAATACAGTACACTATACACTATGGGACATAGTGTAATGTCGTTTTGCAAAATTAATCATGCACAGCCACATATTTTCAGATTTACAAAATCAACCAATATTTTTATATTTAGGCAATAATTGAAATATTCACATTAAAGAAGAAATAGTGAAACCTTTCAACTTTCACCTTTCGTTTAGCGTTTCCCTGTCGGGAATCTGTTGGCACAACTTTTGCAAAGACAATTTTAGCATCATGGCTACAGATAGCAGCCTTGCTACTGTCCAAAGTAAAAAAACAAACAAACATTTCACCAAACTCAGTGTGATGAGAAAGGCAGATTAAAACTGTCAGTTGTATTAATAAGAAGGCAGGTTTTGTGACTTGCTGATGGAAAGAATGATGGTTTTGAACCGTCTCAAGACCCGGAAACATATAATAACAGGGGAGCAGACTTTGACACAACACTGAAGCACTCTCCTCCTGTTTTACCATGGTGTCTATCACTTTCTCTCTTCACCTTCCTTACCTCTTCCATCAGCTGGGTTCTTTTTATTTTGCAGTGTAGCATTTCCACAGTCAGTCCATTTGTTCCACTATTACCTGGGGTTAGCGACCGGGGAAAACAATGCCTTTTCCTGTTTTGGATACTTAATGGCAGATGTGCCTCCTTTTTGCCATAACTGCCTGTTATTTTTCTAGGAAAAATCCAGCCCATTTGCTGACCGAATTGCATAATGCACTTCAGACATTACACTGTGCAATCAGTATTTACTTCAGAAATGATGAATTAAAGCAAAACATTGTCTGTGCCAGTTTAATATTGGGTAATTTTGCCTGAGGTCATAAGATTTTGGCAAGATGTATCAGTTGCAAATCATTGAGACTCTAGTCAGTGATAACATGATCCTATTACATAAGTAGTTTCTTGAGTTGAACTGCTTGCCAGCTTTTCAAGGACCTGCAGAGGTCTCTTAAATCTTCTACAGGAATCACTGAAGTGCTAAACAGCATAATGTAACAATTAATGCTGATGCAGAGAAGGCTAATCTGCATTATTTATGCTAATCTGCATGAGGGAGGATACTGTGTCATTAACCTGACTCAGTGATAAATGGGGTCATGGCTGCTCACTGATTCCCTCCGGCAAAGTTTCAAGGGCTGCTGATTAAATGACACAAGTGAATGCAGGTGCAGTCAGTGCATGCATTTGTGAACATATGTGCACTAGCGCAACCTCTGCACATTTAATTCATGAGCATACTATTAAGCTCTGTTGCTGGTTAGTGTAGAGAACAGGTCGGTGGGTAAAATACTGGACAAGAGCTGTGTGTGAGCGTGTGTGTGTGTGTGTTTGTGTGTGTTTGTTTAGCTCCTGTTGTATCAGCAGTATTGGGGGTTTTGAGGTGACAGGAACATCGATAATTAATACAGCAGGATTCTGGAACGCCACCAGAACAGGTACTTAACAAGCCTGCACACACACTGTACAACAGTGTTGAGTTTCTCCATACTGCATAGACCTTTACCCACTCATTTGTGATGCTGTGCGTGTCTGTTCGTGTTCAGCTAGTAGAGTATTAAAAGTGTAGAAACGCGCTGCAATAGTGCTGCATTTTTAATTTGCACTGGCTTAGTATGCAGTATGAAACTCCATGCAAGCCTGAACTCATCTGTACTACTGCATATTATGAAGATATACAAATAGATAAATACAGAACATTCAAATGCAATTCTGTAAGAAAAAAAAAATCATGCAATATCGAATGAGAAGCGATGTCTTATTGAAAGTAAGGGGAGATGCATGCAGGTTAGCGTGTGAACCAGCAGACTGAGGCCCCTGTGTCCACCAGACTCCACTTTATTAGCTGGATGCACTGAAACAAATGCTCATGGGAAAGTGCTGGTCACGCTCTCTGCTGTTGCTATGCAACTGTTAAAACACCTATCTGACGCCAGCCACTTGCTCGATATTAGTTGAAATATTTTTAACTTTTAACTCCTGTCTGCTTACTGGGCGCCAAGTGCTGCATGTAAGACAACTTACACCGTCCAAACCTTTGGAGCTGTTTACTTTAAATGTATTTATAATATATATACACAAATACTTGAATTTAAATTGCAACCTGAACATTATTGTGAGATTTTTAGAAACATCTCTGCATTTAGATTGAAGTTTAGTACTACCTCAGATACAGAGGTCCCACTCCCAACAGCAATCCATCGCAATGTTTTGTTAGTTGACATCATCATATGCCAGTTTGGAAGGCTATACGTCCAACTGTACCTCTGACCTTCCCACATGTACCAACATTTGCCAAGGATTTCCACGAAAGAAATATCAAAATCAAATTAGACAGAATGGTGTGAAATTTACTGAGCACATTCATGTTTCCGAGGACATAAACCTTCTTAAGTTAGAGTTAATTCTACAGTTACACTTCAGCAATGAGGCTCTGATAGGGCTCTACAAAGAAGAAAATTGTCTATACTATTTTGCACAGTACTATAAACACATCACTGAACACTCGTGACTTAGAGATGCAATATCAATATTCATTATAAGCATTAGTAAATGTATCAGGTTGGATTTTTGTCTGTGAGACTTCACTGCAGATGGGAGCAGGGAACAGCGTGTCCTTCCCATTGTGACTAATGCGAAAAAGAAAGCAGCCCCTACGAAGAGTTATTCCTTGTGCAGACACCTAAGTCATCCCTCATGTTCCTCAACTTTTGATTTTGAAGGGTAGCGAAGGCTGTCGGCCATTCTGCTCACGTCCTCCTTTGAAAATGTCAGACGGGCCGTTAGCAATATTCCAAGCTTATTTGTTACTAATAGGCCCTCATTGACATTCCAGCGAGAGGCTTCCTATGCATCACACCAGCTCATTAGACCGCTCCGAAGCAGGACCGCCGCATCGTTTCTGTGTGTGTGCAGATCCTGGTTTATGAACCGTTTTTTGTGTATAAATCAGGTAAATGTTGGTCTATGGTGTGTGCGTGTGTGTGTGTTTCACAGAGGCAGTGAGTGTGAAAAGTATGTGTGTGTGTTTTCAGCGTTTTACTCTCTGGCATTTGACACGCTCGGTTAAGTGTGAGCTCAGGAGATCAGATCAATTTTGGAGTTTGGTGCTGATGTGAAGAAACCTCGACTTGCCTCTTCAAGGTCACCACTGATCTCATACCAGAGGATGCATGGTGGCGAAAGGCAGCCTGCAACCATCCAGTCCACTTAGGACTTCATTAGATCTCAAAGCTTGTGAAGAACGTGCAACTGTGATAAGAGCATATTTATCATATCCTCCTTGCCCTCTACTGCCTGCAGTCTGTCTTCTTTTTATATCTACCTCCTCTATTTGCCCTGTATTCATTTTTAAAAATCTTAACTTCTTATGACTCCAACCTCTGCACCAAAGCTCAAACAAGTTCTCATGAGCGTCGTTCGTGGCTGCAGCAAACAGCTGTTTTTTATTGAAAAAAACTTTCTGTACCCTTCCTGTCCTTCACCAAACAGCAGACAAAGTTAGTAACCAGCTGGTGAACATAGAGCCATATATTTGGTAGCTGGTGGAGAGTGAATATTAATACATACATTCATCCGATGGACACGAGCACCACTCTTGATAAATAATAATATTGGTCCGTCTCTGTTAGATGTGTAAGTGGGCAGTTTTGCCTCTGGCTTCCTGATATGGATTTTCCCAGCCAATACTAATAACTTATAATTACCTGCTTCTAATGGCCAATATGATAACATGATCAATAACTTTGTATTTGTATTGCATTTTTGTATTGTTAAAACAAGTTCCCAACCTGTAGTTTGTACACCTCTGAGGGTTGTTCAATGTAATATTCCTTATAGCTCTAATAAGATTTCTCTCACCCCTTCTCCCTCCTCTCTGAACCTTTTTGGAACATCTATTGCAAAAAACAATCGTGTTGTCTTCGCCTGACACAAAAAACAAACTGGCGATGCCACATTTGGCTCTCAGGTTCTTCCAGGTGCACCCGAGTCTTGTTAATGCATCACTAATTTGGCTCAGCCTGAACGCAGCTTCTCTCCCAAGCCGTCTCTCCTGCGCCTCCATGACTCTGAATCTTAATATTGTTCATGTCTCAATAAAGAAGAAATGCCGTTGAGGGGGGACTCCACTAATTTGCCAGACAACTGGATTTACCTAGAAGTGGATGTGCCCTCTGTGATTTTAACTGGTGAGACAGTTCAGACCAGCTGAGAGAGAGGAATGGGTTTTGCTTTGGTCGAAACATCTAATGAGAAATAATATCTGATTTTCAGTACAGATGGCGTGAAAACAGCATTCTGCACTTTTTTCTATGTGTTTATTGGCAGATTGCAAACCGGTTTTAAAGGCGTATACTGCCCCTAACTATATCGAGTGTGTGGATACTTTGCATGTTATGTCAATGAAAGCAATTGGCCTTCATATTGTTAGCTCTATTTATCAGCAACAATTTTCATCATCAGGTGATAGACAGTATACATTTTCCAGTATTGGGCCAGTAATGTATTGGAATTTTATTTACAGCTTGTTACCACTGCTGTGAGATTGGTTAAAGTAGACGTAAAATAAATAGTTTGATGGAAAAACATGGTATTTTATTATTCTTATATTATTTTGGTATCTGTGCTGAAAATCAAAATGAAAAATCACAGTCAAATTGCCAGCCTGGGTAACAACCCTGCATAAATGTATACGTCTGCCTCTCAGATTTTCATTAACAATTAAAGACTCTCATTATGTCTTAATTGTTGCCACCGCTGGGCCCGAACGGGCCTTGTATCAATCTTAGACTTAAACAGACCTGGTAGTCCCCTCCCTACAGGCATTTTTTTCTTTATTGAGACATGAAGAAAAATAAGATTCAGAGTAATGGAGACACAGGAGAGAAGGTTTGGAAGAGAAGCTGCTTTCAAGCCAAGCCAAGCTGCTAATTAGTGATGCTTATGTTTGGACATTAACAATAAATCAAACCAGACAGTTTGTTGTGCTGCTGTGTATGGTGTCAAGTCTGTGACAGCCAAAATGTCTTTTCTCTTCTCTTCTCTTCTCTTCTCTTCTCTTCTCTAAAATGTATGCTGACGGGAAGGAACAGCTACAATCTGATTCGATTAACTGCAGCTTTTGAAGAAAATGCACAATGCCAAAGTAAAAGAAAACTGAGAAAATGTAGCCAAAAATACACTCGCTACAGTAAGGTATTTTGTATTTAAAATATGCTGTTTTGTACAGTCACATTGTTTGTACAAATAAAAGACAGAGACGTGGCCTGCAGGCTTCTTCCAAGGTCTTTTAGGTTTACATTACAACAACAGCATTATAATTCACATCTCGGCTGTGTTTGTTATTGGCAGACAAGCGGTGTGGAGCTGCTAATGAAATGTGTGAACATCCCAGAGACCAACGACAGCGTGGTGAGTCCAGCCATTGTCTCTTCTTCATACTGTGTCCACCACACTGCTTCTAACTTTTTTTTTTTTTAATAATAAAAGTTGCTAAATCACTGAAGGCGGGTGGTGAGAACTGGAATCCATTACTGCCCATGGAAGACGTTTTCCAGGACATTTAATACTGTTAGTTTCTCATCTGTATTCAGTAAGCAATAGGGCAGCCTAGTGGGAAGAACATTAATGGCATTGCCAAAGACAATAGGATGTTTAAAACCGTGTAATTTGACTAAATCTCCGTGTATAACACCTCTTCCCTTCCCTTCCCTTCTCGCCTTTCCCCTACAGGAGCTCTACATCATAGACTCTGCAGGGAAGCAGACATTAGTTGAAGCCTGCGAAAAAATGGTGAGACTGCTCGCATTTGCATGAAACTAGTGAGTGTCACCATCCAGGGCTCCACATCCTTTCCCACAGTACAAACACAGGGGGGATACTGAAGTATTATGTATTTTGTCACATGAGAGAAAAAAAAGGAAGTAAGCTGATTTGATACCAACTCTTCTTCTTCTTCTCGTTCTCTGCATGTGACACCTACACATCCCTCCCCACCACACCATCACCCACCACCTTCCCTTCCACAGTGGGGTGAGCTGTCGTTGCTGTGCCTGGTTTTCGACCTGACCAGCGAGCAGTCGTTTGCCAACTGCAGCCATTGGATGGAGAGAGTCCGTGCTTACTGCCACGGTCGCCACATTCCAGGTGAGTCCTCTAAAGGGCAGCGAATTTGAGGAACACTGTCAGAAATAGTTAACTTGTGAAGGTGCTCTCAGTTCAGTGCCAGAGTAAAAATTCTCCCCGACTCTACATTTTTGTCAGTTATGTTTTTTATTAAATTTGCTGTGGATATTTTCTCATGACCCCTGACCTTCCTTCTTGTACTGCAATTTCTCCAGAATTTGCACAGATTTTCCACTATTCATTATGTGAAGGATGTTCAAGGAGAGTAATGTCTGGTAGAGTTGTAAAAATAGCTGTGAACTACAGCCTGCATGATACTAGAGCTGTAAGGTTGGTACTGACATTAATATAAAGAATAGAAAGATGACAATAAACATAAATAATACAAATATTCCATTTGTATATATTAATGATGATAGTTTATTAACTAATCAGTAATTACATATTATATCCCTTAAATCTGGTTGATAAAGGACATTTGACAAAAAAGGCTTATGACAAAACATAAGACATCATATTTTTCTTCTTCATTTGACGAACATGTAGAGTAGATGAATGGATGGACACTGATAACAGATCAGCTATGTAGGTTGGGACACCTGAAATTAATGTTATTAATGTTCATTTCCTACGTTTAAACATTTCCTCCATAAAAACGTCTTACCTTATACCTTATAAATACAATAAGTAAATAGTACAGGTATTATATTCTCTGCTTTTGCACCATGCATTTGTTTGTGTTTGTCTCAGGTGTTCTGGTGGGTAACAAGTCAGACCTGTCTGCTAGAAGAGAGGTCCAGGCCTCCGTCGCCCAGGAATGGGCCCAGAGCCAGGGGTTGGAGTACCACGAGACATCAGCTGTAAGTGTACTTCAGTATGGACATTTTATTGTGCTCGTGTTTGGATTTAAGTGCACTAAATGGGATGTGTTGTGTTTATGCATGAGCAGAGAACACCGTCACTCATCCCTGTCTGCTCATGTTTGTCTCCTGCAGAAGGAGATGGAGAACTGCGACGCGCCGCTCCTCGCTTTAGCCCGGACCTTCCACTCTTTGTACCAAGAACGCCGTGAAACCATCCAGAACCTGAGTCCCGGCTAGACCCCCATCCCCTCCCAGTCACAACCACACCTCTGCTTTTCACTCACAGGATAATAGACACAGGATTTCTATTCAGAGAATTTAATACGCTTTATACATAAAAAGAAAGCCTGAATCTTTTGTACCGTTGAATGGCTTGTTGATATTGGGATGAATAAAAGTTGTTTTTCTACGATAATCAGCGGTAAGGTTTGTTGTCTCTTATCTCCTCGTTCTCTGCACAGATGGAGGGCTTCACTTTCACGGTGATGGTCGGGTCATTACCAAAATCACAATGGAGACTCCAGCTCATTGTTGACGTGATAGCAGAGTCCCTGTTACCCTCTTTTCCTCTCCTCTGCAGAGATGTCTGTTCCTGATCTTAGGCGGGACAAAAAGGTTAAAAACTCACCTGTATTTATTGCCTCCCTCCCACCCTCCCTCCCTTTTTTTCATGTTTGCTTGTAATCTCAAAGTCGCTGTGTTCTTGGCCTCATCTGTCTCTCGTCTGCCTTATTTCCTCATCTCGCGCTGTCCTTCTCTCTCTGTCTCACTTTCCCCTCACTCGCCCTTCCTTCTTGCTGTGTCTTCCCCAGTCCTATCCTTTCCCCCTCTCTCTCTCTCTCTCTCTCTTCTCCCTCTCTCTCTTGTTGTGTTAACTCCCCAGCTGCAGCCCCTCTCACATCATTTCAGGCGTGTCCCCGGTGCGGCGCTAACAACCAGTAATCACCGTTCTAATTAGCGGTCTTCCATTCAAACCAGGTCAAAGCCGCGTCCTTGTTCTTCTCCCCGTCTCTCAGACCAGCTGCCACCATTCAAAATGAGGGCGCGCCGGTTCAGGCCAGACACAATGGTTTTTATCTCATTACGCGCTACATTGAAAGTGACTGCGGCATGCAATAATCATGAGACGGTCTCTGTCCTCGTTAGGAAACGCTGTCACTGAATTTGATTTTTAATTAGGATTTCTCTCAGCTCTCTGTGCCAGATGTGTTTTGGCATTTGTTGAGAAACATCGGCCTTCTTAAAAAACCACAGAACTCTTTAATAATAATTTGTTTTGTTTTTTTCCCCCTGAAAAATGAGGTTCTCACAGAATCCGTATTTAACATCATGTAATTGTTGTTGCAGCACAATGTTTTTGTACTCCTTGAGTGGGTGATCATAATTATAGCAATTAGGATCTTTCTTCTCCTCTTTCTTTCTGTCCTCATTGTTTTTGCGTCTGTAATGTCTATTTGTGTGCGCGAGGCTGTCGGCATATGTTCTCTGGTGCGTCTGCTTGTTCTTTTTTTCCCCGAGGCTGATGGGTACAAAATCCAAATAATTGCAATACTGTCCGTCACATTAGGGCACCTCGTGTACAGCGTCTGGATTATACACCTTCTGCTTTATTTTCTGCCGTCCAATGTACATATGAATGTGAGTAATGAGTGTGTGTGTGTGTGTGCAGAGTTTCCAGGAGCTCTTACTTAGAGCTGAGTTGTTACAACACACAAAGACGGTGCAACACAAGCTCTTGACCATCAGTCCAACCACTTCAGCAGTATCCTAAAGTCTGTCTTCTATTCATTTAAAATGGAGCATCCTGTCTTGGGAATATAAAATAATAACATCTCAGGATAGACTGTGGGCTGGCACTTATTGCTTTGGGACAGACTTCTTCATTTCCACTGATATTGAGATGGTCGGTCAACAATCACAGAAATGTTTTGGTGTGTTCATACACTTCTGGTGTGCTCAGTCATCTCTCCCTACTAAATGCGGTCGTTCACTCTCAATCATTAGTATTCAGAGCAGGTTTGTTCCCTTGGCGCAGACCTGTAGCACAGCGGGAACAACTGCTGTTGTTCATCTTTTAGCCACAAGAGAGGGCAACAGTGGTCACAGCCACTCCCATTCAGAGCTGAGAGGGCTGCAGCAGGTGACAGACGTCAGCTTTGTGATGTTTCAGACTGCGAGATGAACAGGAAGTGGTCCGGCTGTCCACTGAGTGTGCGTCAGGGTAAAACGAATAAGCGCTTTTCATTACAATTATGCAGATCATGACACCTGCGTTCTCCACAGTTTGGATAAATTTACACTGGACATGGAGATTTGTTTCACTTTGGCTTACAACCATGTTCGACTAATGATGATTTTATGATATACAGTAATTAATGCAGGGTCTTTTTCGCAGTACTCAGCAGACCACTAATGAATGCTTTAAAACTGCTCATGCCTCACATCTTAATGCTTACATGTGCCATTTGGGTGGTTGCTTTTATTTAAAGCATAGCATAAGTGCCTGCATTTGATCACGCATGGCCCCAGTGGGCACACAAGTACTGTACTATATAATGGTGCCATGCTCTATCAAGTGATTAAAATAGGGAATGACAAAAAGGTTGCATACTCTTAAAGGAAAGGTTCACCCAGAAATGAAAATTCAGCCATTATCTACTCAACCCCGTGCCGATGAAAGGCTGGGTGAAGTTTTATCGTCCACAAAACATTTCTGAAGCTGCACAGCAAAACAGCTTTGAAGCATTTTCCTCAAGAACTGAAGTAGATGGGGACAACCCAAAAAATATACATATAATATAAAATACAATACACTTGTAGCATAGCAGCTACAGTGAAGATTTTGTCTTAAAACAGTGTAAATAATGTCTTTTCAAATCAAAATTAGGGAGTGCATGTGCACAAATGTCTTTCTGCAGGTTTTAAGCAAATAAATCAGTGTTGCTCCTGCTGTTACTGTGTTATGGAGCAGGATCTGTCATCTGTGCAGCCACTCGTCTGGTCATGCTTTGATCGTTCTCATATGAATATTAAATAAGTAATCCAGCATCATATAAAGAGGTCAGCTAGTGTTTTAGATTTACATTGACAGGTCAGAACTAATTCGTCACGCTGTTAAAACAGTGCATACAAAGTGTCAGTTGTCAGAGTCGTGAACTAAAGCATCTGTGAGCTGAGCCAACATCTGCAGACACCTGCTGCAAAACCTTAAAACATGAATGGTTATTCATTTGGTATTGACAGGTGATCATCGTGAGTTAAAAGTGCTGTGATATATTGGATCGCTGCATTAAAAATCTTCTCATGTGCTGCAAATGCCAAATGTTGAGTAAACACCTCAAGCTCTAATCACAGTGTTGGGATAAACTAATTTATTTGTACTCAGATTACCTAGAAATGTCACGAGGTGTGCACATTTTACAAATGATGCTCGCCGTGCTCTTTATTACATCCACGACTGCAGTCGGTCGTGGCGCACTGTGCATTTCTACACCTCATATCTGTGCGAGGTCTGAGTCTCCGCTTCAGGACTTCAGGGTTTTATTTCAGCAATATTTCACTGCAGCGCTCCTCACCCAGACAAACAGAGGGTTTGTATTCATGACCCAGCCTGAGAACAGGGCGCAGAGTTCCAGCTCAGATCTCACACCTACACTCTCCTCCTTTTCTGCACATCACCTCTTTTGTCTGTCTGCTGATTTGCCTTCCTTATTTTGTCCATTCGATCCTCGACACTTTGAGTTTTTAAGTAACGGCTTCCTGCCTGCATTTTATATCAGGTCGTGCCCCGTAGCAATACGACCACATTATTCCGTTATACAGAAATTGTAAATTATGCTAACTCATATTAATGTAGTAATTTGATTGAATTGACCTCAACCTTGGGTTCTGTCTCTCCTGCTCTGTGTGTGTGTGTGTGTGTGTGTGTGTGTGTGTGTGTGTGTCTAAGCATGGCCTGTTCCATAGCCCCTAACTGTCCATGACCTAAAAAGCTTGCTAATTGCAGGTGAGGGAGGACACAGCAGCTGTTCTTCCCCCAGATCTGCTACCCTCCTCCTGTCTCAACTGCAGCGTGACAAAAATTACCCACAATGCCTCCAAGTTCGCCTGCATTATCACAACTTTTTTTTTTTATTACTGCCATTTCAAAAACATGATGCCCTGTGTTGAAAGAAAAAAAAAGGAAATGAGGTAACCTGTATGTGCTATGTGTGAAAATATACTGTGATAGATTTTTTTAAATGACTAAGAAGTCTATGTGTTGTTATTTAGTATGAATTGAAACAGACAGCTAATTAGTGGCTCCCATTCATTTTTAATTGTTAGCCCTTAAAGGAATAGTTCAAGTTGTTCCCTTTCTAGTATAGAGACAGATTTGAGAATCAACGTTGCGTCTGTATGTTTGCAGTTGGCCAGTTAGCTTAGCATAGCATAACATAAAGCCTAGGAAAAAAAAGGGGAAAGAGCTTGCCTGGCTCCGTCCACTGAACTTTGCTGAAGTGCAAAAATGACAATGTGTGCTGAACTGTTCCTCGGCTGGGAGCAGCAACCTCCCCACTGGTTGTCCGGCAAATTCTACCAGCCTTAAGACTTAATCAGCTTAATATGGCCGTATGTCTCTCCAGATTTTTCACGATCAGTTGTCTTCTCAGTTGCTGATCAATCAAGAAGCTCTGACATGATAGCAGTTTGTCAGATTCCCTATGTTTATAGGACACCTGGAACACACTCAGAGTGAGATGTCAGAGGCCAAATGGTCACCAGTATATAGACAGGTAGATGAAGGAGCTTCAGCAATGAGATGCTTCATGAAGTTCTGATTATTGTGTGTTAGTCAGGCTGTAATGAAACATTTGAATGAATCAGTCTATAGCCTTTTAAAAAGAAATATACATACCTGCCAACAGGCTGTTGAAAAAGGGGGATATTTTCTGGGGTATCGGCAAAAAGCAAACCCTCAAACTGGCTCCTTAATCTTAAAAAGGGAAAGTGATTCTTGTTCTGCAAATGAGATTGTCAACTGGATTTACCCTCCATTATATTCATGGCACTCCCACTCTCGTCGAAGATTTATGTTCCATATACTTTGGCGAGGTCATCGAGTTCGAAACGCTGATGTGACAACATCATCATGTACCTCCACGCCAGAGGGGGGCAGTGTGGCGCTGCTCGAATCGGGCTGCCCGAGTGCTCCACTCCCTTTGCTCTCTCCTCCTCTCCCTCCCTCCCTCCTCTTCCCTCCCTCGCTCGTTCGCCTCTCTTCAGTGATCACAGCAGTACTGCAGAGAGACATGCCAGCCACTTTGATCATCGCACCAGGGGAGGAGAGGGAGAGAGAGAGAGAGAGAGAGAGGAGTGAGCGAGGAAGGGAAGGAGGGATAGAAAAAGAGAGAGAGAGCACATACAGACAGAGTATCATGCAGCAGGACAATCGAGGCTGATGATGAAGAATTTGACATTTATTCCACAGCTGATGGAACGACGGGTCAGCCGGCTACTGGAGAGCTAACGGGGGAGTGAATGAATGAAGATAAGAGAGTGAATGAGTGACGGTGAATAGAGAGCGATGAGGAGAGAGTGAATACGTGGATGACTGAGTGAAAGGGACAGAGTGTTCATTGTGGAGCATACTTTCAGCCAGGATTAAAAAAAAAAAAAAAAAACCACGGTGTGTAACAGTTTTAATAAACCACACCAACATGTTGCGGCACACACTGTTTGCACCCTCAGGAAGTCACGCCTGTGCTGCAATGTACTGCTGCATTTTCCCACCGCTATTAACCCAACAACATCAAGCAACTTTAATGTTTTCTGTGGGAGAAAATGTGCAGTATGAGGCGGCGGAGTTGAGGCGGGTCACACTATAGAGACTTGAGAGCCTCGTCGTTAGGATGCAGACCTTCCAACACTCCATCCGAATTCCTTCCGTATTGCGAGACCATCCTCCATCTCATTGTTTCTCCCGGGAAACAGAATTTCTCTGACTTTATTATGAATAATCATCCCACAAAGATCCATAATTTAGCCAGACACACATAACGCATCTGTCACTGCAGCCTGGTAACCCACAACCTGACCGGGCCATCTTACCTAAAGTTAACTGTCGTCAAAATCTATATGTAGGACAAAATTTTGAGTTAACAATCCAAATACGGCAGGTGTGTGAAAATTGTGGTTTGCCCTGACGAAACAGCGAAGGCAGCATACGACACAACGCTCGATCGTCTGTGCTTGTTCATCAGTGTTCAGTGTGTACTGTTAATAATCGACCCACAACTGGTTCGAGCCGGGACGCTTGGAAATCGATCTTCTTCTTCCACAGATATTTTCTATACCTGGATTTTTTTTTTTTTTTTTTTTACCTCCTGTCAACCACTTGAACTTCATCAGTTTATCAGCAGTTTGTCAAAACCACAATGGAGCTTCCTGGTGAACTTCAGCCACATTTACATAAAATGTGCAGTTAGCGATTCTGGAGAAAGACAGTTGATTGTCTCATTCCCACATTATTATGGATCCCACTGATACTCATTCCAAGATCCACCGTACTCTGCCTTTGATTGGCTAACCATGATGTTTTTTTTTCCCTAAACCTAACCAACCTTATTCCCCCTAAACTGATCCAACCCAAACAACGAAGGCAAACAGTGACCAGTCTTACCTGTCCTTCTCTCGTCTCTTGTTTCGCTAAAATGCCTTAAATCCTGATGTGGGTTAAGGTGCCGGCCCTTCTCTGTTTTAACCGGACTCTGTTTTAAGACCAAACATGATACAACAGAAGACTCGTTCTGTTCCCTACGGGGGGGTTCAATTTTTATTCGTCATCAGGACTTGATGCATCCAAGTTCAGAATCATTCAGTTTTGGCACCTTGAAAGACATTACGCTTTTTTTTTTTCTTTTTAAATTCTCATTTACAACAACACAACGCAAAAACCGAAGAACAAGAAAAAATGAGACAAAGAAAAAGAGACTAAGGCTGTGTGAGAGTTCAAAGGAACCGAGAAAATAAAATTAAATGAAAGAGAGAAAAAAAAAGGCAAGATAAGATTTTTCTTCTGTTTTAAAAAAAGCCTTGATACGTTCTCCAAAGTTTTGTTCTTTTTGTTTCAAGCGTAATGAAGCCCCACCCCAGATTACCCACTCGAACAAAAACAAAAAAAAAAATGAAAAATTGAAATAGACACAGTACTGTAACATTAATTTCTACTTTGTCACCCCACTGCCCTTACATGGTATCATTGTTCAATTGTTCAAAACATAGGTTCCTTAAAAGCAGATCGGATGATTTTGATTAGCATGCATGTAAATTCTTAATTTTTTGGAGTCACTTAGCTTCACCTCGCTGGTAGCCATGTTCTCTCACGCACTACTTTGTGTCTTTGGCAGTAGTGTCATTATTCACTGTCCACAGTCTTTCTTCAAGTTTGCTGAGAGATCCTCCATTACCCAGAGTTCTCTCCTCGCTCCGCCCCTTTATGGAGCCAAAAGAAGAAAAAAAAAAAAAGTGAGGTCAACTTTTTCACCTCTAGTTGACCCTGAACAACGACGGCTGCCAGGGTTTTTCGGTGGAAGGCCAAAAGATTTATTTTATTTTTTGTTGTTGTTGTAAAAGAATGTGATAATGTGTCTAATACTAACCAATATCAGTTTATCAAGTAGGCTGAAGCCTTTTGCCCGTCACATGAGCCAGTCACGATGAATCCTCCCGTCTTGGTTTGGTTTCCATGACGACTTGATTTAGTTTCACTTGTAGGTTTCTTTGTTTTCTTTCTTTTTTTTGTCTCTTGTTGATATTTTTTTTTTTTTGCGCCAGGGAAGTCTAGTCATGATTTATTAACATATATATTCATATATTTATATATAATCAATACATATATTAACTTATGTGTTTTTTTTTCTTTTTTTTTTCTTTTTTGCGGCCTGAATTTGCTCCCTGCTAAAATCCCACACCGCAATGGTTCACAGTATTAATGCGAATAAAGAATGAAATCAAGAAGATACAGCAACTAAAGTAAGGAGTGGGGTTTAAGGGAGGTTAGGGTGTGTGTGTGTGTGTGTTGGGGGGGCTCGTGGGATGGTAGTGCGAGGGCGGGATCATAGGCGGGGCTGAGGGGTCAACTACGCCCCCTTTTTCATCAGACTGAGGAAGAGTAAAAAATATAAAGTTCGCCTTTTATCGGGCAGTCTGGCCCAGCCCACCACTCCACAGTTCCACAGCCCCGAGACAGACATCCACCGGCCACCCCCCCACTCCCAACTCCTCTTTCCCCATCCTCCCCCTCAAATCTTTACAAACATGTTCAAAACTTGTTAAACAATGGTAGATGGGAAAATCATGCATGTTTCTTTTTTTATGCATTTTTTTCTCTGTTTCCTTTTTTTTAAACAGAAACTCAGTGATCATCTGAGGTGCTGTGGAGCGCTCAGAACTTTCCCCCGCTGCCGCTTACTCCTCACTCCATCTATCCATTTAAGCCTCTTCCCGTCTCCTTAACACCGTGATCTGTCTTTTGCCGCCTCCCCCCAAATTCCCTCTGATTTTTTTTTTTTTTTTAAGTGTCTGAGGTCCCTCTATCAGTTTCATACAGGAGTCGTGCGTCGGTTGGCGGTGTTGCCTGAGTCTTTCAGGTCCTTCTGGATGCAGTTGTGGACCTGCAGGAAGTTGTGGTCCCTCTCCGTGGAGTTATAGGTGGCTGTCGGGGTGCCCGTTTGGCCCTTGGGCAGCGTGTACATGGACAGCTCAGTGGAGGGCAGCGTCCCGAAGGCCTTCAGGCCCACCGGTGATGCCTCGCGGGAGTGCGAGGGATCTGTGGAGCGGGACGAAGAGCGTGAGCGACGTCGATAACGGTAGCGGTAGCTGGGGATGCGCGTGATGGCCGCACCTTGGAGGTAGTCGGCGGCTCGTGCCCCCACTCGGAGCTCCCGATGGCGGTCGATGAACATGTGCACGGCCAGCACACCCACCATTTCGGCCATGATGAAGGAGAGGGCGCCGAAGTAGAAGGACCAGCCGTAGGAGTAGCTGTTCTTCTTGGAGTCACTCTTGGAAGGGTCCCCAGCGTTGGCTGATATGTACACAATGATTCCTATGATGTTGCTCAGGCCTGGGACAAGAAAAGAGGGAGGGAGATAAGATCAAACCTAAAACACGGCCAAACTGTTACTCAAGTAGGCCCACACAATGAACAACCAAAGTCATCACAGCTATTATCTTTGTCAGCTGAAAAACATAAAGTGTAACACTGAACGAGTGGTTCACGAGTCACTTAAAATTTCAACAGAGGAACTTTTATCTACAGGAGCGGGAGTTTAGGGGCAAAACAGCCACATTCATAGACAGATTCGACATTTTTCATTGGGCCTTTACCCCACAATGAAATCATTGGGTGGGCATTTTTAACAGGCAACTAATGTCGTCTCTGTCCAAAAAGCTGCACTTGAATACATTGCAAAGAATATCCTCCATGACCAACTACTGCCTATGTACTGCAACTGTGAGCAGCAATAACTCTCCAAACCACCAGGTGGCCTGTATTCGTCATTCAGGAAGGGAAATTGGAAGACTCAAGACTTTGAACCCTGGACCACAGCCTCTGAGCATCGGGCTACGCTATATCAACTGCGTTTTCTTTTCAAAGTGTCCTTGTCCCCAATTTGCTAAACCTAACCACGCTTTCTTGCCTCAACCAAACAAAAAACTGCAAGTGTACAATGAAAGTCTTGCCTGGTACATAAAGGTCAAGTTGTGTCAGAGTCACTGACAATCAACCTATCCAGTCATTTAAGTGTGTGGATGTGATGGCAGAACAGGTACGTATGTATTTGAACTATTAACTGCGAAGCCCACTGACAAAAAACTAGTGCTCACAAAAGCAGAAACCAGATAAAGAGTCAGCTCGTCAGCTTTGCCTGCCAGAGTCACTGGCATTAAAACCAAGTTTCACTCTTCTTCTCTTGTCTCCAGTGGAGCAACGTGTCTTCTACTTCTTCTTCTTCTGTTCTGTTTTTCCCGATAGTTTTCTCTCCCTCTTTGAGAAGCAAAATGGGGCAGATTCAACCTTACGTTACTTTCTTATTTTTTGAATATCTTTCTCTGGCTCTCAGTTGTTCGCCTTCCCCAGTCTATGTTCAAATTCACAGCCAACCTCTTTCACCCTGTCTCACCTTTCCTCTCCATCTCTCTTTCCTTTTCCTCCCTCCCCACTTTCTTTTTTGATCATATGTTGCCGTTGTCATAAAACATCACTCTGGCTGTTTTGTAGCCAGAAATAGACACACGGACAGACAGAGAGGCAGACAAAAGGACAAATAAGCACACGAAGAGTGGAAAACAATACTGTATGAAGACACAGAAAAGCAGACTGAGGTGCGAGGCCTGCGAGGACCTGATTGAGATGGATCAGAGCAGAAGAGTATCAGGGACACCTTATTTTTAGAGTGTAATCCCAGTGGCCTCCTCTTAGCCTAGCAACAGGGCGAGAGAGACAGACACAGTGGGAAAGAGAGTGAGAGAAACAGAGAACTGCATCTCTCACTTCTGACTTGGAGGGGGAACTAGTTATCTAGTGCAGCACAGTAGGCCATGGCCTAGAACCAGAGTACAAACACACACACACACACGCACGCACTCACAAAAAAACCACAAAAAACTATCCGGCAAAATGGCAACCTGTGCTATCTTTGTCTGCCTAGCTTCGTCCTGAGGCGATCGTCGGATGGAACATATGAAACGCTACGCAACACATCACCTGCTGGTCAGGGAGCGCTATTTTCTTTTTTGTTGTTGTTGTTGTTGTAGTTGCTCCACACAACAGACATTTGTGTTTATTTCAACTGTCTGATACTGTCCTGTCTCTTTATTTGTCATTTCTGCCTCCTCATCCTCGATGTCTTTTCATTTTTCTTTCATGCAGTGGTGGTTGATATTGTGCAGATTTTCTTTTTCGTGGAGAATCAAAGAGGTGACTCATGATTGGATGGCGAAGGAATACAAGGAATATGAAGGAAACTTACTTTTATTTGACATGTAATTGATGTGAGAGGTGTCACTTTTACTGACTGACCAACAAATATTTATTACATGCATTTTGAAGGATCCTTCCACACTAAACGCTCCACGTTTTATCCCCTTTCAGCTCTTTGTTTTGGTTGTAAGGCCTGCAGCTGGACCAAAGACTCCCCCCAAAAATACACTGTTTAAAAAAAGAATAATTTGCACAACATTGTTGAAAGTCTACCCATGACTGCCATCATGTGAGCTGGCTAATGGTATGCTAATTCCTCACATGGTGCCTATCCATAAAAAAAACAAGCCATTTAGCTAACTCAGGCTGACCTCATTCCCAAGGAATAATATAAGTAAGGCCTTCTGGGAGTAAGGATCTGCTGCACACATGCTAAAGGCTTCAGTATTGATGACCTGGGAAGGGAAAGTGTGGCTAACTATGTATAATTCACACATATTGCCAGTTAGCTAGACTTTATTGTAGGCTTAGTTCAATTATATGTACTAGGGGGTCTCTGCTCCGTCTCTGTATCAGCTAAGGGGGTCCGAACACCATTAGAGGGACGGACAAAATTAGCTACAAGCTTGTGAACATAGTGGAGCATTTAGCATCTGGAGACTGAGATATTTCTTGCTGAGGATGCTGGAGACAAAATAATTAAACAATAATCCTTTTATTTAAACTCATCACTTGGCCAAAGACACCTACAAAGATGACATCGCTCAGTGATGGCACAATGTGTAGATATGACACAGTTTGAAAGCCAATGTGCCAGTGTGGTTACACATTGTTACACTGTCCTCAAAAAATCAATGAGAGCAGGTTCACAGGTAACATCTTTGTATTGTCCTCCGTCCAGTTTTTATCCAGTCGCTGGATTGACAGTAGTCAAAGACAGATATGTTGAATCCAAAAGAAAATAGATTTTCTGAAGATGCCCTCATTTAAAGTTTTACATAATTTTTCCTAAAGTAAATCCAAAACACTTCTACCTTCCCTTCTGTCTTTCCCTTTTTCCCCCAAAACCTTTTATTTCTTCTTTCATCTAATGTGATCTTTTTCCACTGTACACAATATAATTTCCTGCCCCCTTTTATTTCCCCCCTAAATCCTCCTCCTTCCCTCACCCTTCCCTGCCTTCCTCCCTCTCTCCTTCCCTCCGTACCTGCAGAGACGAAGAGGATGCCGGAGCTGAGGATGATGTTGTGGCGTGACTTGTAGAACTCGCTGGCGGCGATGCACAGCCCCCCCATGAAGAGCAGGATCACACTCAGGATGGGGAAGATGCTGGAGGCTCGTACAGCGCCTGGACACAAACACACACACACACACACACACACACACACACACACATCAAGAAGAAAAATAACAGTCATTGTTATACTTGTCACCACTGGGCACGTGCTAAAGATATCGTTATTACTACAAATGGCAGGAATGATCAAATAATAGATGATATGGATGGAAGCTTTAAATTGTTTGTAATGTATAATTGAAGCCTCGATAGCAAAGACTCGTGTCAGCAATATGATCCTTTAAAGATCCATTTCACAGTTAAATATATATCTTGACTACTTCGTCCATATTATTACTAAAGTGTATTTACTTTCTAAAATCTCCTCCACCTTTCTTTCTCCTGACTCCTGCTATCAAAGATCTCCTCTCCATTGTGCAGTGTGTCCCTCTCCCTCGCTCTATCACTCTATCATCTCTCCAACTCTCCGACTGTCTCCGTCCTCTTTCCCTCCCCTATCAGTCTGTCCATCAGCTGTCTGTCTGTTTGCCCTCTGCGTGGCTGATTTGCTGATTGGCCTCGGGGTTGTCATGGCGCTGCCGTGGTCACGGAGCTTGATCTGGTTTCTGAGGCGACCAATGTCACATTCCTGAACTTTTTTAGTGGATTTCATGCCGATACGATTCCCTGCGTAGGTCTGTTCCCTTGGTTAAGATAACAGAATTTCTCTTTTTCTTTGCGAGAACACAAATGGATAAAGTCAGCAAGAGAAAATAAATAATAAAACTTCACATGTAATGCTCTGCTCTCAGTTAATCTTCAGCATTTGTACTCAAGTAAATAATATATTTATATATATATAAAACATTCCCTGGAAGACACTTTGACTATTTTAAAACCTCTCTGGGTGGTTGGTACTTTTTTGCAGTGGGTTGCAGAATCTAACTATAATCTGAAATGATGATTCCATTTGTTCACAACTTGTTACTTTTTCTTGTGGGTTCAGTCATTATTACCATCATTATTATGCTATTTATCAGTAACAATAGCGTTGTACCCATCACATTAAAATGTGTAACGAGGCTCAGGGGTATCACAATCTCTATTCTAAATTGAAGAATGATCGAAATGAGGTTTCACTTTCGATCGTCTAAATTAAAGGCAGGATCAACTGGAGAAATATGGCAGTTATATCACACACCATTTTAAAGACGATATTGAAAATGTAAAATGATCTACTGATCTTTACAACTCAAGATCATCGATTTGGGGAATCCTGACACTAATGGGGCAAAAACAACATGTAATCAGTAAAGTGATTTTTACTTGTCTGAAATCTTGGCTGGTCTACAACCTGTCACAGTGTCTGACTCCTTGAGGTTTTTTTTTTCCCCTGTCATGTAATGGTTGTTGTAGTCGACCTGATATCAAGCCAAACCACATCATACACCTGCTGGTCCACTGTTTGACTGTCACGTTTGGCCTCGTCTATCTCTTGAAACAATTCTCTCTCTTCTGTGATCAAGTTACCAAAAATAAAAATAATACATCCAGTATCATTTTCAATTAAAATCAAATGACTTGCTTAGGTTTAAGAAAACATCATGGTTGTACTTAAATTGTTAACAGTCACCAATGACCATTGACCATACATGGGACCTCCAACGTTTGGTTGTGCACTTGAAAATCTTATGAATAAAGTGTCAAACCATTTCTCCTGAGCTCCTCCCAGCGTGGATGTGGTCCTTTGAATTGCATTTGTCCATTGTTCCCATCATTGTCAACCCTTCTGATACTACACCTTCATACAAACATGTACTTTATGTGCCTAAGCAAGTCCTACCTACCCTTTACTGGATGGACGGAGCTATCACAAGCTTTGGTGTGAGACTGTAATAGTTCCCAGAGCATGATGTAAAAATTATGGTCAAAACTAGCAAAATAAGATTTCCAGTAACAGACTTTGCTGCCTTGCTCAAGAGCTCCTTTAAAACCGCTGCTGAAAAAAAAAGAACATGTCACCTACGATGATAACTGTCAAACTCCTTTTTCCTTCACTTCCCGTTTTACCCTCTTGTTTTCTTGCTCTCTCTCTCTTTCTGTACTGAGATGTTTCCATTCACTGAAGCAGATCAAATATTAAGGTGACCTCAGTCTTGGCACTGCACCAAGCTTTCCCTCCTCCTCTTCCTCCTCCTCCTCCTCTACCATCGTATTTGTTTTAACCCCATCTCCTCTTCTTCATCGACATGTGCTGTCAGGGCAAATTGTCTTCAAGGTGGAAAGCCCCTCATGCAAGCTACATACTGTACGCACACCCGTCTTTTTTTTTCCAGAGTAAGCACTAATGCACTCGAACACACACGCACACACACACACACTTGTACTACACTTGATTTATCACTCACTAGAGGTGAACACACTGCTGATGTTGATGGACCCACACGCACAGAATATTTTCCTGGACAGCAGGTAATATATGGTGGCAAGGCTGTGTTTTATAATCAGATTTGTATTGACCACATCCTAAAACCCCACTCGCCTTCGGAACTGTTGTTACACCTGTCGGGCTGAGAAATCTCAGCATGCAACTTATGCAGTGTACGATGACAACAGCGGCGCACTGGCCATTAGAAAGTCAGACTTCTTTTTAAAACTTTTTGCATCAATCATGGCAGCTTGGTTGGTGGCTGGAGGAGCTCAATCAGTCGTGCGCTGGTCTTTTCCTGCGTTTGTGAGGAAGAATCGATTGTGATTTGTTTTTAACTAATGCCACATGTACAAGTTATGTACGTAAATATCATAATTTCCATTAAGGAAGTGACACATGGGCGTCACTTGACATTCCATGATGTGTCACGTCAAGTCTGACCGTAGTTATCGTAACACAACATATGATATTGTCCTAAACCTGAGTAGTTTTAGAGCCACAACCATTTCACAACATTAATAACAGTCCAAGTGTTATTATATGTGAAGCGTTCTTGGGTATCATATGTTTGGGCCACACTACCATAGAATAAAAATGTAGGCGCCTACATTTTCCTTGGAGACATTTTCACTTCTAATCTTAAATTCTTCATTACAGATTAATTTATCTTTGCGGCTGACTGCGGTTATTTTTCTGAAAGGAATGCAATGAAGTTATAAAAGCTAGCAGTATTTGGCGATCCAAATACAGGACAATACAAAAAGGGAAACCGTGGTGGGAGGCAAAAAATTGACAACATACAGGGGGATAGAGGGATGACAGTGGAAAAGAAAAAGACTAAAGGATAGGAAAGCAAAAGTAATGAAAGCAGAGGAAAAAAAAGAAGATGAGACAAGCGGAGGAGCGAGAAGACTGCAGGCCTTCACTTCTCTGTGAAGCTGCTTTGCCTCAAGCAATCTCCGTCTCTCTCTCTCTCTCTCCGTTCCTCTCTGCACTAGTGCTCTAAGCAGAAGGCAGGGAGTTTAAAAGGAAGAATTTTTAACCAAATGCGCCGGCCTCCAGGCGCACCCTGCCACCAAGCACATCACGGCACAGAGACGGAGAGAGAGAGGAGAGGTGAGTCGAGAGTGAACGAGCTTCGGCAGCCGTGTGAGGAGACGTCTGCAGTGTGTCTTTGGTTTCTTTGTCGAGGCTGCTCGAGGCTGCGGTGGGAACTGAACCTCTGACTTCCTGGTTGTGGGATTATCTCTGTAAACTTAAGGCCATCCTGCCTCAGCATACAACACAACTACAGGCAAACGCTTCGCCAAGCATCTGCTGTCCAAGGCAACATTGCGGCAAGAATTGTGTTCCTTGGCCATTTATTTTGGTCTTTGCCTGTTCTGAAACCTCTTTAAATGTCCCCTTGTTAAATAGCTAGCTGATTAATTAGCTTTAAATTGTTAAAATAAATAATTTGCAGAAGAAGGTCAGGACCTTTTTTTTCTACATGTGTTGTCAGTAAAATAGAATATACAGTACATATTTATTTACTGCACATACAGAAGATAAATGTCTAGCCTAACCAATATATTGGCTGGTTAATTTTATCGGCCTAGCAGATACGTCAGTATTGTTGTGGTTGTTATGTGCCAATATGAACACATTTTTATGAGATTATATTTCTGTAAAAGATGCTTGAGTAATTTAAAATGATTAAATTCCTAATGAAGTTCATTGTTCTGGTGCACTGATGTAATTTTAGAAAACCAAAATGTTACAGGGGGAAAGTGAAAGCAGCTTATTATGACCCATCTTTACGTTTGTTGTCAGGTGACCTTTCGTGTTCGTAGGTACTACTGCAGCTGGAAACGACGAAGTTTGGTGAAAAAGTACAAGAGTGAGAAGTTTATGTATGAATGAGGTCGGGGGATGGTTGGTCGGGTTGAACAGGGACAGGATTTTCATTTAAGAGATGAATTTCATGTTCAGTGTGCGACTAAACAGTAGTTATGTTTGTAATGGGAGCTCCAGAAGTAACGTAGTGATTTTCAACCCAGACTGCAATGTTTTCCTAAACCTAACCAAATACTTTTCTTGCCTAAATTGCGACTCTACGACAAACATAACCACACCCGAGCGATCATTGCAAAAAAATTGTGAACATCATCCGATATACTGACATCAGTATTTTTCATTTCCTATTACCATGTGATCCTTGTATAACATTGAGGGCTTTTGTTAATTAAGCAATAAGCGAGCATAACTAGCAAAGGGATCAACAGTAGATTACCTGCATCCATCAATCCATCCTTTATCTATACCCGTTTATTTGTACAAGGTTGCAGGGGGATTAATATTAGCCCAGCTCATATTAACATAGTGATGGGGTATACGCTGGACTAGTCACCCCGTCTGCTAATTATCCAAGTACAAAATGATATGTAATATTGTTGCAATGTCTCCCAGTCGGATCATGCGGTGGTGGAGGATTATTGTTTTACTGATGCTATTTAGAAGAGAGTCGGCGTCATTCCTGTACGTACTGAAACAATCATCCGGAGGAGGAAGAAGGGATGAGAAGATTGATGTTAATGCCACTGTTCCAATAATGTAGAACCACAGTTAATCATAAATATAACTAGTCATCAGCTGTGTGATGTTTCATCTCACAGATCATAACCTGCGTGTTCAAACAGATGACACGAAGCCGATGCTAAGATTCATCTTCTACTAACCTCTGGTAGAGTCTCTGCAAATGAAGAAAGTTAAGCAACACTGTGTGTATCTACCATGCGCTATGATTCTGGTACAACACACATACAGGAGGCAGAACACACACACACACACACACACGCACGCACGCACACAAAAACTTCCACATTCTCTCAAACCTCTTTCCTTTTTCATCTTACTGTTACACTTTCAGCCTCCCTTTATTTCTCCCACTGCTTGGTTGGTTCTGCTGCAGTGGTGTGTTTGCGTGTGTGTGTGCGTGTGAGAGAGAGAGAGTGTGTGTGTGTGTGGGTCTTCGGCTGACTTATGGTTTCATTAGCTGCGGCAGAGGAGAGCCTTGTAATTGTGGCTGAATTATAGAGGCGGGGGTGGACACCACCTTGGGAGCTCCCTGGGTTCACACACACACACACACACACACACACACACACCTACACACACTCACTTTAATTTATACACACAAACTACAGTACAGTGCACCATTACTTTCTCTCACACACACACACACACACCAGCTCAACAAGCTACAAAGTGAACACACTCATCGATCAGCCTCCCACCCACTCACTCGCTCACTCTCCTGCTCCAAAGTGGGGTGTTTCCCATACACACTGTACACTACCCACGCAGGAACGATCTGCTCTCTCTCTCTCTCTCACTCACTCACACACACACACACACACACGCACACACGCACACACGCACACACACATTTCGCCCACGTGGGAGAGCCCAGCAGCAAAGAACATGTGGTTGTGGGAACTTGGCAAAACAGCTACAGGGGAATAACCAACTGCATGAGTGAGTGTGTGTGTGTGTGTGTGTGTCCATGTTAAGCTGACAGACGTTTTCACCAGTGGAATCGTATTTAGAAAATGAACGCGTCTTATTTAGAGGGTATGAAGAAAAATAGCATGGACACACACACACACACACACACACACACACACACACACACACCAGCAGGCAGATGTGTGCGTCTGCACGTGCCTGTGTCAGTGTGTTGCTGCACAAATGTTGCACATACACACACACGTGCACACACGCACGCACACACACATTCACACAAGGGTGCCTGCGCAGCCTGCCAGTCATTATCATGCCGTATTACTCATGTAAATCGTGATATGCCTCCATGTCACAACTCTGCTCCCTAAAATAGCGGCGGTGACATCAGCGAGTCGGATGGCGTCATCAGTCGGTGACGTCACGTGTCTCCTCCCGCTCCGGAGTATTAGCATTATGTACGAGGATCCAGCATTCTAATTTTAGCAACGGCAAGACTGCGCACCGCTTCCACGTCAGAGTATTCAGAGCAAATCACAACTGTGTCTGTTTGTGTGGAAATATGTTCATGTATTTGTATCTTTGTGAGGACCGAGTTGTAGATGATATGAGTGGGGACATTTTGGCCGATTCTCCCTTTTTCAAAATGGCTTTTTGTGCAGTGGTGTCGAGTAGCTAAATAAATGTACCCAAAAACTTCATTTGTTTTGTCTTAACTTTGAGGCACTTTTACTTGGTTATTTAAAACTTATTCTTTTTACTTCATGATATTTTTGCAGCAGTTATAGTCAGTACATTTAATCTGGCAATAATCTCTTCTCCAATGTATCACTGAAATAATTGTTGACTGCATGGTGTAATGGACGCAGAATAATAAACCATCAGTGTTTTCATCCATTCCCGAACTTTTCTATAACTAAACATATTTTCTGTCTGCCACCGACATGGTCAGCCAGGAAAAGGAAGGTTAACTGGTGATTCCATTTCTATCAAAGACTAAATGATTGAATAAACTCACGTTTTGTCATGTGGTGGTATCTGCAACTCTCAGGAAAACAAAAAAGATGAAGTTCAAAACAGTGGTGCCAACACTAATGCCACTTAGAAACTCTTGTGGGAATAAGTTGTCTGTTGCCACTTTAATGTATTTTCTTATTGCAGGGCATTCATTTATATTTGAATATTTTGACATTCTGGTATTTATTCAAAGGTTTCTTGTGAAGTTTTGTCAAGAAACATTTACTGCATCTCACCAAAACACATTGTGTGTACCATTTTATTATTAATGTTTCCTTTTTCTTGTGCTTTGTGATCGACAGTTTTGTTTTGATTTATCCAAATAAACAATTCATTTTTAAAAATGTTAGGTTGAGGGACAAAAGGATACATTTTTCAGTGACGGTCCTCTCAAATATATATGTACATACATGCGACTGTGTGTATGTGTGTGTGTGTTCCTGTGCCTTGTTCAAGCCAGTTAGGGCCAGAGCTGAGCTGTTAGCCATATCTAATCCCATTCAGCAGCTCCATGCATGATATGACACACACACACACACACACACCTACAAAAACACACGTTCACACACTGTGCGTTATATATTTCACACCCTTTCCATCTAACCCTGCATACACAAAGTCAACATACTATCTTATATTTATTCTGTCACACACACACACACACACACACACACACACACACACACACACACACACACACACAACCATGCACACATTGGCTCACAAACAACAAAGTGTTGTGCACATCACATCCTTTAAATAAAACCCCAAATACACACCGTCCATTTGTTATCAGCTTAAAAACATCTTTAATGTGCCCACAAACAGTCTCACAAAGATAACCATGCCTTAGACGCTTCTCCTACTTCATAACATTTTCATCAAAGCAAAATTGTGCTTCAAATAAATACATCTATTAATGGTATGGATGTATTTGATTGTAGGTGCAGCAGATGTGTAGTGACCAACTAAGATAAAACAAATAGCAGCTCGAGTTTCAAGGACAACATGAGTTCATGTGCAATAATAGCAGACAGCAGAAGAGATATGTTGCACATTAGACTATACATCAAACTTATGTAGGACATCACAGAGCCTCAGCAGGCCGAAGTGGATGTTATGTCCTTGTATCATCTTTGTTTTCGGTCGAGCTTGTCATTTGTGTGTCACGTTGAAATGAATGGTCTGGATGAAATTAATGAGGAAATCTGTGTTGTTTGGTGCAGTGCCATTGTTGGTTATGGCATGATTTGGGACTTTTGGAAAAGTTTCCAATATCAGTGTTTTACGCTTACCAGGACAATCTGTGATTATGTTAAGAAAGGATATTAATAGAAAGGAGAAGTGTCAATTAAGTGTTGATTAAGTGTTAATTAAGTACTGTGACTTTCTGCCTGTTTCAGTTTGGATGTACCGCTTCTGCAGCCCCAGTTTTTTATTCAGTCTCATGCATATTTTTGCATTTCATTGCTACTTTTGAATGCATTTCAACTTTTGAAATGCTCTCCTGACCAGCCAAAAGACAATGATTTTAAGTTCAGAATTAAATTTTGTTTGTAGAGTGATTTCACAGACTCATAAAGAGCTTCACAAGGGCATCATACAACTTACAGAAAGAAATGACAAAAGATGTGACCACACAAGCCCATATATATCATAAACACTATACATAAAACACAGTTAATGCAAGAAATGCAGACATAGTGCACACAGGTTAGTCTAAAAAGGTCTTAGCTGCACTGTAAAATAATCCACAGAATCAGCAGAGTGTAAGAGTGCTGGCAGAGCATTCAGTAGTTTCAGTGCAACAGCCCCAAGAGCTCCTATCACCACGGGTCTAAAGGCTAAACTTTATTTGGATATTTCCCAAATGTTTCTAGTCTGTCCACTATGAATGGGAATTCGAGGTCTTCATGGGTTCAAAAAATGTTGGACCTGATCCAGAATGAAAACATAACAATCCTATCCCACATGCATAAAAGAGACCTCATTTCAACTGGGTAACCAGGACAAATGAGACCTGATCCACCGAGCACTGGCAGCAGCGTGATGTGCTTTCAGTTACCAAAACAGCCACAATCAATAATAGTTGGAATTTGATAATAACAACCAAAGAACTCAATACAAATTAATCATTGTATGTAGTTAAATCTGTTCTGAAATGATTTGAATATGTGCATAAAATACAAGAACTAATTAAAAATGTTAAAACATTCTGCAACAGTACGATAGACTGAAGATAAGAGCTTCAAAATGAGCTCTCAGTTTTAACCATCGCAATCAAAAGCAGAGTCTGTGGTTCAACTAGTATTGTTGTACTCAAATTTGAAATAAAAAACACTTCAAAGATGAGACAGCTCTCTTACCGGCAGCCTGCAGCTGCACTTTCCGACACTTTCCTTTTCCTTAGACCATCAATCGAGTGGTGCTGGAGGTAATGCTGATAGGTTTAGTTTATTTTTCTGAGATCCTTCATCGATCGGTTGGAAAAATGAGTTTTACGCCAGACAGATTGGAGAATCCAAAATTTGCAACAAACTGAACTTCTATCTTGTTGCTGTTTATTGTTAATCTCGGAAGGGGACAACAACAATTCAGCTCTAGACTCTTTTTTGGTGGGTGTTATTTGAGCTCGCCTAACTCTAGCCGTCAGGAAGCCATCAGAAAAAGTCAAGCTGCTGATGCTGATGTTAAATACCCATATCGTTTAAAAGGAATTTGAAAATGTAAATGACTGTTGTTAGAGGATAAAACCAAAGATCTGTTGATCTTTCCAAATACAGATGCAATAGACTCGGCAAAAACACGTTTCAATCAAAAATCAAATCAAATCATGGATGAGTTCCATACATTATTGATCTCTTAAAATGTCTTCTTCCACCATGCTATTTATGTATCATATGATCAGAGTAGATGGTACACTCTGATCTATTCGGAGTCACTCACATATTAGCTGTGTTTGCACTTATGATTTATAAATGAATCATTCATATTTCCGACGATTCTTCTCCGCGAGTTCAAATGGATACACCAGCATGGTAAACTGTAATCCCTGTCCTCTATTTTATGCTGTAGTGAAGGATTGGGGTGGTGTCTCTGTCCTCGCTCTCTCTCTCTTTGGCTGCGGCTGATAGTACTGCTGCAGGAGGAAGGCTGACTGCTCGCCCTTACATAACCACATGTACAAATTCACCCAGAGAGAGCGAAGGGTGGGGGTGGCAGGGTGAGACGGCTCAGAGAGCGAGAGACTGAGAGAGAGTGATCGAAAAGACTCTTGGGGAAGGAGAGAGAGGATAGAGAGTGTAAAGAATCCAAAATGAATGACAACTTTCAATCTCCGCATAATATTGGTCTACCGCCTTTGGTACAAGTGGTCTAATTTGTGGCAGTCTGTTCATGAATTGTGATATTTATGTCTATCTCTTCCAGAAATTGGCTTGAGTCATTTTGAGAATGAAGATTTTCCCACTAAAATTGAAAAGCTGCTGCACTCTCAGATCGGCGGCAATCTTTTTCGTATCATTATCCCAGGCTTTGGCCATTAAAAACTATATGATTGAAATTCAAGCTGGCAGCCTGGAAATGAAAGAATAGACAATTGAGGCTGGTAGGGGGTTATGAAAGAGCAGTGGTCTCCCCTCGTTCACAGACTGTGTAACAAGGAGCTCAACCAGTCCAGCAGAGCTGCGCAGCGGCCACTTGTAAGACTGTGGTTGTGTTGGGAAGCTTCCAGGAGGGAATGTGTATGAGTGATAAACAAATGTTGCATCATTTCCATCTGTCAGAACGTATCATCATCCGCACTTTACATTGTCATTTTGGTAATTTAGCTGACACTGTGATTCAGAGTGACTTATAGTGAGTGCAGCAGTAGAATGAGCTTTGATTACCATATCACTGAAGATTACAGGAAACCAAAAGCGAGCAGTGCAAGAGTCAGTGTGTGAGTGCGTTTACAATAATTATGTGATCTTGCACTCCATTAAAGTGGTGCTCAGAAAACGAGCGGAATAAGAACAGAAGGGACGATTTGTCAAATGGTCACAGTCACATACAATTACGGACCTGACACAGCAATGCTGAATACGTGCGGCGCGTAGCTCTCCACTATCACGACTAGAAGTGGTTCTGATTGGCTGAACGGCTCAATGGTAAGCTGGTGACTCATCTTAACATTGTGCATATGCAAAAACAGGGGTGACTGGGTTTGATATGTTTTCAAGACAGTTAAAGGATAAGCCTGGCAGTATTCTTTATTTTCCTTCGACTTCCTGTGCAGCTAAGCTTTAATTTATTATGTACTATAGATCTCCACACACCGCCACACCATTGCACCAGATGCATGTTCCTTTATTGCCTTTAACATGGGAACACCTAGTTTATTTTTAATCAATCAATTGGTGGTGCAAATTATGACCAGGTATCTCCAAGGCATCTATTACATGAGAATACATTTCTATACAGAGAATAGTCTAAAAACATTGGCCTATTTTCTCTTCTGTAAGTAATGTTTGGTCAAAACTACAAAGTCAAGCTGTTTAAAAGTCAAATTAAACTATAGAGTGACTCGTGTTTAAATATCTGTGTCTTGGAGGTGAGGTTTGCAGCCAAAGCTCCTTTGTTACTGACCAGTTATGCAGTTTTATTTAGTTTAGTGCATTAGCTTAGTTGTAGGTGGTTTATGCTCCCTCCTGACTTTCATAGATTAATGGCATCTCTTACAGATGAAGAAACTTCCAGGATTTCAACTAACTCTCTAGCGTAGTCCAGAATATGGCAAGATTAGACAGGGAGTAGGTGGGTGTGGATGTACGGGTTGCTTATAGAATTATCACCAAGGACGTTTATGTTGTGTCCTGTGTGAACCATTTGACAACGTTAGCCTTGTGTTCAAACAAACACATGAGTGAACGGGTATTTCCAATGGTTGCCGTAGCGCACAGTGGGTAAAGAAGGAATGCGGGATAAGCGGTTCACCCAGGAAAAATGCAACAAATTCAAAATGAACAGTATCTTCTGTCTTCGATTCCCAAAATGGTGACTGCTGTTTCAGTTGCTACAAAAGTGTAAAAGGAAACCAGACCACCAACTGATCAATGTCTAATCTCTGTCTGGGATTATTAATCTGAATGCCTCCACCTTCACCCAACAAGGTGCTGTACAGAGGAGCCACTCATAAAGTCCTAAAGGACCTTTAGGAATCACAGCTCACCCATAAAACCCGCCAAAGTAAAAAATTCATAAAATCTCGACAGGCTACTGTCAGACTACTGTCAGACTACTGTGGCTCACTGTGACAGCAACTCTGGTGCATTCTTTTGTTCAAATCAAACTCTCTTGGAACTTTCTAAAAAACATCTGAAGTGGATTCTGACAGCAACTTCAGTTCCCGCTCTGTCCTGCTCCCCATTATCCCCTCGCTCGACCCCACAGCCTCCATCCACCAGCTGTCAGACAGGCGTGCAGGCCTCCGTGGAGATGGACAGACAGATGGATGGAAAGCAAGAGGGAGGAGGCAAGGGATGGATGGAAGGAAGGAGGAGAGGGAGAGGTGTGACCCACATAGCGGAGCCTGGAGTATTTTTAGAAGAAAGTGTCCTAATTGGCAAGCCGCTGGGAGAGCAACAGCACTGCACTGGTACCCTACTCCTTGTCCTTCACCTCCTTCACCTTCTCTTCTCCTTGTCTTTTGCCTTATTCTGCCACCTTGTCCTCCTGTCCTCTTTCATCCCCCAACATCTGTCTTCTTGAAGACTTCATTGCCCATTTGGCTGCCCATCTTTCATCCTTTTCCATGCCACTGACCTCCTCCGCAGACCTTGACTTCCAGATCCTCTTTTGAGGACCTCCACCTTTACATTGCTCCCTCTAGTTTCTGATCTTAACTCTTTGTCATCGCCCTTTCTCTTTAACCTTCAACTTCTTGCCCCAGCTGCCTCCATTTTTTTCCACAGTGTCCCAGGCTGTTGTCCCCCTAGTCCAAGATTTTCAATGGCAAAGTTGATACAGAGTTATTCTTGTATCTGAATCTTCTGAAGTCCTTGAAACTTCAATCATGCTGATTCGAATGATCCCACAGATAAAGCTGTTGTACTTAAACATTTCTTTATGTAAAATAGTCAAGTTTCTTTAGGTTCCATTTCCAATTTATATGATGAGACAATGCTGTGCTTATACTCTTTAGGTGCAAATAAAAAAAAAAGCATTTGGTTAGGAAAAGATCACGTTTTGGCTTAAAATGCCAGTTTTTGCCCCTACAAACACACCTGGAGATGTCCCAACCTCAAACACCAAATCTTGCAATGTTAGTAACTCTCCTAGGATCTGTCGCTTTATCTGGATGATTACTAAAAGTTTATAGGGTCTATCCGGAGTTAAGACCCATCCTCCATCCAGGTTTTTTGGTAAATCAGTTCTTCAGTTGGCTGACGTAATAATGATCATGAGGCACAATAAACTGTGGGAATACAGAGAATGATGGAGGGGAGGGAACTCACGTAGGAAGTACTCGGAAGCATCCGCCTCGTAGTCAGCGTCTTCGGGGAAGTGATCTATCTGCTTACACATGCCTTTAAAAGAACCTGTGTGACAGAGACGGAACGAAATACAGAACAATTATAATGAGTCATAAGTCAAACTGATATACCTGAGAAATGGAACAGTTTAAAGAAAACATAATCAAATCCAACAATGTTTATGTAAACGCGTGTTTGTGTGTGTGCCTCTCGTGACTCTTTGCTCAGTTGAATGTCCATTAAACTCATCACTTTCAAAACTGAGGTGATGATGGTGGATGAAAGAAAAGGGGATCTACAAGAACAAGAGGAGGGATTCAGAGAAAACAAAAAGAGAGAGAAGAAGGGGAGCAGAATGAAAAAGGGAAAAAAGGAAAACGGGAGAAGAGTTGCAACATCTAAGACAAAGGAAACAAGGAGAGGACGAGAGGTTTGGCAGTGTTTTGAAGGAAACACATCACAGGACGGAAAGTGACAGACAGAGGAGGAAAGAAAGCGGGAGGAGTTTAATTTAAACGCCTTGACAGAGCAGGCGGGAGGGTGAGGTGGAGGAAGAGGAGGAGGAGGAGGAGGCAGGAGGAGAGAGTGAGCGAAAATGCAAATGAGGGAGAGGAAGAAAGGAGAGCTGATAGTGCCGCTCATTAAGAAGAATTGTGTGTGTGTGTGTGTGTGTGTGTTTAGCTTGGTTCAGCTCCAGTGGTAATTGTATGCCCTCCCAAACCACTGCAATTAAACGGGCCCTTGTTAATTGGCGATTGAAGGACGAAAGACTTGCGCCCAGCTTTCAAATGGGCATCGGTTACACACACACACACACACACACACACACACACACACACACGTGCGCAATATGTCTCACACTTACAGACACACACACGCTCATATACTATAGCATCAACCCTATTGTCGAGAAGCCTCGCTGGCTGTCTTCCTCGCTCATCACGGTGAAAACACTCACGGCAAAGTTTTCAGATATTCCGCATTTTCATCATGGCCACAGAGAAGACGAACAATTTTTACACCACAGCCCGACACATAAAAGTGAGAGAAAAAAAAAAATGATGACAGAAGTCTACCACAAGCCTGTTTCATATTTACATATCTTTAATACACCTAAGCAAACACTCAGGCGAACAAAGTGTTTTTCATCACGTAGACTTTGATAGATACATTAAAGATATTTCACCAGGATGCGGCTCGGAAACCTTTCAGCGGAAAACGCTTTCATCATTCTGTAATTTCGGCGTGAACCGGAGCTGAGTGCTGAAATTCTTTTTTTTTTTTTTTTCTGTTTCTGAGAGGACTGTGATGAACCAACAGCGCTGTGGAAATAGCTTCACATTCCCATTGCTTCTTGTCTCAGTTGCTTACTGTAACTATTTGTTGTGCAGATGGGAGGGATACTACAAAGTTAAATAGACTTGACTCATGCTGTGTGCACTCGAGAGGCTTTTAGTCAAGGGGAGAAATAAAGTGTTGATGAGCTCAGGTCTCTCGGGTGGTGTAGTTTGATCTCCAGGGGACACGAATGAGGTCTCAGTATTTCTTTTAAAAAAAAAAACTGAGTCATCAACGTTGAAAACATTATTATTTGTTCCACTGGAGGTTTGTTACGGGTGGATCTTATCGGCGCTGTCTTGAGATAATGCCGTCTATAAATAACAGGACAGTCTCAGTTATTTCTCGTCAGCATGTTGCTACATGCACGATATAATTGTCAACTCCTGATACAGATAATATCATGAAAATGACGTTTCTGAGAGTGTCGTCAACCAAACATACTACCCAGATTCTGTGTAAACTATAAATAAAACACAATGTGATAATTTGCCAAACCTTTTTTTTAATACAATAGACAATATATTTAAGGTTTTATCTCATCAACTTAAAGGATTTCTGTACACATATGCTTATTCTGAATTTGATCCCTGTAACATGTTTCAGGAAAGTTGGGACAGAAGCATCAAAAGACTGAGAACGTTGTGGTAAAGTCCAAAAACACCTGTTTGAACAGGTTCATTGATAAAAGGTGATGACTGAACATGTGAATTGTGAATGTGGATCATCCATGTTTCTTGCATGTTCCGATTGGTCTCGGTACACTCTGGTCTTGGTCATGACTTGGATTTAGTTTAGGTGCTCCTGATTACAACATTTGGAATAGTGCTTATGTCACACAGCCAGCATGCTTACAGTGTTAGCTAAATATAGCCAGGTTTCCATTCAATGTCAAGCAAATTTAAAGCATATGAAATATAAAAGAAAATGTGTGTATCTGGTGCATTTTCATGAACTGTTTTGAGCAAATCAACTAGGCTGTGTGATTTCATCAGAGGGCTACGTGGCGACGTCACATGTGGACGTGGAAGTAAACAGAAGCTAGAGGCAAACAGACCAGGAGACACAACGGAGAGAGGTCTTCAGGAATTATTTTTGATCGGGCAAGTGGCCATGTTGCAAGGCGAAGTCTCGTCATGTGAGTTCAATGTTCACTATGTCAGAGTTTAGTCTGCCAATCTGTTTCCATCAGACATTAAGTGCATTGACTCCCATTTGCAAAAGACAAGAACCACCTCGAGCAAGCGTGCAAACTTTTGTTGTTTTACTGGAATTTTGCTGTTTCGATGAAATTTCAAACGCAATATTCTTAATAATGAGCATCAAAATGTTTAATGAAAACACAGCTTTTGCCTTAGAATTTTTCACTTGTACACTAAGTTGTGGCACTTGGCTCTCTCCGAAATCCACTGCACATTTTTTCAACATGCTTGAGCTCCCTAAAGTCATTCAGTATGGAAGAAGTTCCCACAGCAATAAATGGACTTTGTGGAAATGTGGTGGAAATCCGTGCCTGTGATGTGTCTTCGGGTCTGTAAACCAGGTTAAACGTTAACTGCTTACTACAAGACAACATTATCGGCTCATCCAGTTTGCAGTCATCCCTCCCACTCACACCATTCATTTTTAACATTCCTGTCTTCACATGAGTTCTGTTATTTTTCTCAACCGTCCAACTCACATGTAGCTACGCTGTGTTATAAAACATTCAAAATGGTGTCTGTCGTGGTTGCTAGGAGATGTGCAAAGTAGAAGACACAGTAAAAAAAAAAAACAGTTGTACCATTTCTCATCCCTCAACTTTAATAATAATACTCGCTCTATCAGTGTTTGGTTTTTCATTTTTAATTTACTCCACATGAAGAAAAAAACAAAACAAAACAAAAAAAAACCACGTTATGTCAAACACAGCAATTCACACACTCACTGCCGGGCAGAATCTCCATCATCTCCTCAATCACTGCTCTCTCTCTCTCTCTCTCGTCTCTCTGCCTTTCACACTCTCCCTCACTCCCTCCAACACATGCCCACCCACGCTGCAGCACAAGCACATGTAATCTGGAATTGCATTTTCCCTTTCCCTTCTCTCTCTCCTATCGCTCCCTCCACACAACCCTCTCTCTCGCTCCTCTATCTGTCTCTCACATGCATACATGTGCATGTACCCCGAGGACCAGATTCCCATTTGAACTGAGCTGGCAGCTCGGCCCTCTCCTCCTCCTCCTCCTCCTCCTCCTCCTCCTCCTCCTCCTCCTCCTCTCTCCCTCCCTCTCTTTTCTTTCTTTCCTCCTGCAATTCAAAATCAAGAGCACACTTTATTGTCTCGACAGGGATGAAACCTGTGCGTCCCGAGCGGAGCATTATGTCATCATCTGAGATCCAGCGATGGCACCGGCTTCAACAGACGGCCACTAGCACATGAATTGGGTTTTTGGAAAACATTTTTGGCATGTTGTTTCTTATTCATTTACGAGCCTCAGTCATGAGCATTTTACAGTCACTTGTAGTTATCAGAGTACTGTACACACACACACACACACACACAGTTCTCATGTGTCACATGTTTACCCAAGAACAAATGGTCTTACTACTCTTTTGTCATCAGATGAGTCAATCGGCTCCTCCTGTCTGTGTTCTGATTTTGTGACTGCGAGACCAGTTTTGTGAGGTTTACTCATAATCATCAGAATGTTTTTTTTTGATAAATCAGTCACAACGTGCACAGAAATTTGCTATAAACACTGAAATGCATGTAGATCACCAGTTAAAGCAACGCAGTGTGAATTTACAGCAACATTGTCATTATATTTCATGAAAGCCTCAGGAGCAGCCAGCCTATTGGATATCTATTCTCCTTTCATATAGATCTAATATATATTAACTTTTTATGTTTCTTTTTCATTATTTGTATCAATTGAACAGCATTGTGACAATTTTCCACCTTGTAATTACACATCACACTGATAAGAAGTGATGACACAGGCTTATGTTTGGTGTCACATTTGAATGTTTTCAAAAGTACATTTAATATTTTATATATTATATTTCATATATTGCACAACAATATTGGAAAACAACATTTTTCTTGGACATATCATGATGTATTAACAATGTTTTATCAAAATGTATACTGATTATGTTTTGTAATATATTCTTGAAGAAAAATATAAATGTGTGGACTCATATTTAACATAATCTTTGTTCTACATCAACATATGCTTGTTCTGCAAGTCCTAGCCAAAGCCTTATTGTAATGAAATTAATTATTATTATCATCATTATTGTGACTGCTCCTGTGTTTTATAATTGACTATGTTTTTTTTTTCTTTCGGTTCCTGGTACATATGAGACCAACAATTTTAAACTTAACCACTCTCAGGACTGTTGGAGAACTTATTTTGGTTTTGAAAGAATTAATGTTGGTGGAAATTTAAAACTGAGATAACGCTGCGGATCTTCACATACGGCAGTTCAGCGTTAAGCTGCAGAAAGAGCACAGGCGTAATAAATTATTGATGGGCGGATCCCATTTTGCTGCTTCAGGTTTAGGCTCCTGGTTTTGTGAGTGCTGACTTTGGATACATTGAGGCTGTCGTTAATGTAATCAGTAACACCTGGGCTTTATAATAGACCCTGCACACATACACAGGTGTTGTCATTTACTTAGACTGATTAAACTTCAGATCAGGTCGACACTGGGCAGAGTTAGGATTACGCTGGGCCACTAGATTAAAAATAAGAAGCATAAAGGAATAAGATATACCACTGGTTGTTCTAACACTGACAGACAGGTGCAGGAGATGTCAATCAATCACAGTCTGAACACCTACACGGAGCTGAGAAGACGTCTAATCAGGGAAAATGAGTGCAAACAGCTGTGTGGGTGTACCATGGATGTGTAAACAAATTTCCATATCCTTCCTAAATCACTGATTTGCTGTGTATATACAGTTATTATGCAAATCTGATATGTACCAGCCTGTTCTCACCCCCTACACGTCAAATACAGCAGCCTGGTCAGCTGACCCGCTTGTCTCTTTTCTGAAAACTCCCCTCAAGTACAACTGGCAGGAAAACGTCAGAGTCAGTGGCTGGTTGGGGTGGCAGGTATGCAGGACTTTGCATGTCACTTCGCATGAATAAGTGAATTCATGTAACTCAGACATGGAAGTGAACATTATTCATCCACAGCGCAGGATGTTTTCCTAAACCTAACCGAGTGATTTAACTCCAAAACCAACCAAGCAGTTTCATGTCTAAACCGCAGCTGTCTGACAACTTTATTAACACTCCGTACGTGTTCACACTGCACAACTACCACAAGCTGATTCTTGCTAAAAGAAATGTAAATACAAGCTTGAACCTTCAGCCTCTGGACAAATATACACATAAGATTTTGCTAAATTATACCCGAAGCCGCAGGCGTGTGACAAGAAGTTTGAAGCTTTACTAACAAGCCTGTATAAAGATAAAGAACAGCGTTGAAATTCAAATTAAAGTCTTGCTGAATTACACACTGTTTAATTCAGAACAACAAATAAACTTGGCGGCACTAAACAGTCTTTAATTTACAACAATTTCCGACCTAATTATCGCCAGTTGTTTTATTGTTAATCTGGGTGTTAAGTACAATATAAACACATACATATAAATAAAACAAATTACTACATATTATAATACATGAATAATTATGTACTTCATACACTTGAGCTGCACAGTACAGCTTCTCTATGCTGTGATTGTATGATTAAAAGTCACACCACTGTGCTGCCGTCTTTACTATTGAAATAAACTATTTCATTACACTCTCCTTCCTCCTCCTCCTCCTCTTCTCCCTGCAGTCGTCATAATGAGGTGTCGCTCTTCCAAATTGCCCCTGTTAAATTATACATCCTGCTTAAACATGGAACAGATACTATTATTCTGAGACCAACCTGCACCTCAGGGGTCAGGACGGCTCCATCACCCACTTATCCTCGCAGCACGACGGGCCCCGCTTGACACTCCGCAGGTGATTTATACCAATAATACGAGACCCCGGTGACCCCTGTGCTGTCACAAGCCAATCACGGGCCTGCCTGTCGACTGACCTCGTGGCTGTTAAGGATAAGTTAATGTAGTGTGATGAAACGCCATCAGACATCCCTTTATGAAGAATTAACACCCTAACCCACTGCAGAAAGTGTGTGTGTGTGTGTGTGTGTTTGAGTGTGTGTGTGTGGGGGAGTAAGAGATGTAATGTAAAGTACAAACGCCCTCCTCTGAACCGGCGCTGTGTGTTATGCAAATACTCGGCGTAGTGTCTTTATTCTTTATGCTAATTGTGGCTCAGTCAATCTGTATGCTAAAATGCCATTAAAGTAATCCCTCGGCTGCAAAGGTGGATGAACATCAGAGACCTCAAAGAAGACGTGCTGCACAGAAAAGATGGCTATCAGCTCAGCTCAGCTGATTCACAGGTGTGATGCACAGAAAAATGTGTTGCTGTTCTTTTCTTGATCTTATAACGTTAATCCATCCAGGAGACGGTTTTTCTCACTTTTTTTTTTCTTGCTTTCACACGTTTGCAAACATTTACTGTTTGTAGGTTCCCCATCTGTACTGAGTATGGATATACAAAACATATGACTGTATTCCAAACTGGATGCCATGCTTAGACACAAAACTACACAGCTAAATCTCCAGGATAAAGTTAGCAGAAATAGTTAATGTTTCTGCAAACCCCTGATACGCTCACATTTGTAGGTGTCACTAAACTAAGCACCTTCTGACATTTCTACAAAACATGTCATGTCAGGTTCACATTATATGTTTATGACCTGAAATTCATGTTCACAGTTGGAGGGGATGGTGGTTTGACACTTCCAGACTGTGTTTCAACATTTGTAAGGGTGACACCAGCGGGTATTTTTTAAGGAGACCTCAGGACAATTTCTAGCCATGTTTGTCGCTATAACAGGTATTTTAAGCCAAAAAAAATCATCTTTTCCTAACTCTAACCAAGTGGTTTTTGTGCCTAAACCTAACCTGATCATGAGCCCGGCATGACAGGATGTTTTGCTTCCTTCATGTTTTTAGAAGTTTTCTTCAAGGCTGCACAATGCAGTTGATTCGCGATCAGTGAGAATTATTATTTTTGCATTACAGTTTCAATTTTATGTGACATCAGTTTGAGGTTTCTATCTAACAAACATGCTTTTCTCATATCTGGGGAACAAGATTTGTCGGCCACAACATCTCTGAAGTCTCTCGCTATTAGGACATGATACGTTTTTTGATACCGTTTTCATTAGTTAAGCCAAGAAGTTCAGTTCCAGCTTCTTTTATTGGCCTTGGCACAGTTGACCAATGAGAGTGGATGTCAATGTTCAAGTTTCGGTTTTGGAAAGTTGCGCAAACGATCGGACACAGTCTGCAACCCCGAAATTTTGCAGGATGGAGGGCTGTTGCCAGCAGGTCATGTTGACAGTCAGCTCTGTTGTTCTTTTATTACTTCATGCTGCAGATACGGAGAGACTGCTTTACTCTCCAAACTGACCTCCTGCTGCAGATCCACATGAACACTATAGAAACTATAAGAACCCATCAAAGGAATCCAGTGATGCAGGTCATGTACTATTTTTAAGCCTCGACGACTGAACCCCCCATAAAACTTTCATGGATTCATTACATCGCTGAACTGTCCGCTTGCTCTGAAGGTTGGAGGACGTCTTATTCTTTTAAGATTCTGATCTTTGTATACGCTCAAGTGTAGTGATTCGTTCGTACTCCGAAATGCTCGGCAATCAACGAACGTGAATTCCATCATGAAAAATCAGCTCTTCGTGTATTTTGTGATAAAAACTCTGACATCCAAGATGTGTTCCACTTCACGAAGCCGAGAACAGTGTCGCCTGAAAAGCGTTCACTTCATTAAACGACTTCATTGTGAGCTGTATTTCATTTTAATCTTTGAACCCGGACAGCCCAATTCATTTCCGCACAATTTCAGAACACATTCGACAATAGAGAGACCTATTAAAGATAATTGTAATAAATGTGGAATTAGATTCTCACCCTACTTGCACCAACTAATTTAGAGTAAGCAATTACTTTTCCTGTCTGCAGGCACGCACGTATGTGTGTGTGTGTGTGTGTGTGTGTGTGCGCGCACAACACATAAATTAGTTTGATGTGTAGATGTGACAGAGGAAAGAAAACTGCTGGGTTTCGCTGCTGATGAAAGGCACCATCCTGTCTTTGATTTTTTTTTGGAGAGAAATGGAGCAGTGTGCTGTCATGTGGCACAAAACAAGAAGCTGCTAATGTGACAGCAGCACAAACGGCTTTCTAATTGTAATTTGGCAGGACAGGAGCAGCGTGGCGAAGGGCACCAAAGAGGCCAGGTGGTCGGAGACTGTTCCACAACCAGGTGTTCACACTTTCAGTCCAAATGAGTTCATCGCTGCTAAAAAATCTCCCTCAGCGTTAAAATGAATGAGGCAAGCGGCTCTAATGTGTAACGCACGAGCTCGCTTCTGAACCTGACAGGGTCGTGCACGGTGATTACGTTTTCAGCAGCGCACTCTGTTTGGCTGTAATCAGCAAAGGTGTGAGCAGACTATTGACAGTTTATGATAATATCACTATCCATCTATTTATATAGCCCCTATAGAAAAAAAAACAAACTAAATTACAATGTGTTTTACAATAAAAACTCAAAACAAGAGAGAATTATTGAGACAGGTGTGACCAGTTGAGATAAAAGTGAGTCTTGGGAGAGATTAAAAGGACGATCCTGAGTCTCCACAGCTGAGGGGCCCGATCAGCTGAAGCCCCTGTCGAGGTTTAAAGACCATTTAGTATCAAGAGGAGGAACTCAAGCAGGGATCGGGCTCATACAGGGTTTGCAAATCACATATATAGGCAGGAACCAGACCATTCAAAGCTTAAAAAAAGCTTTAATATCTTAATCAATTCTATAAACTGACAGGAAACAGTGTAATGTCGTCACTTCTCTCAGTGCGAGTTCAAACTTCAAACTGAGTTCAAACCGATTTTCTCTAATTTGACATCAAGTAATTTATAACCTAAGTATGAGCTGAAGAAAAGTCACTATAGCTTCTGTGAAAAATCTGGAATTTCTGACCAATATCTCACAGTTGGTGGAAAATTACGAATGAAGTATGAACAGACTATTTACAAAATGGCTGCAAATCTACTCCTGAAAAAATAAGACTCTATGTTAAACTTAAATGAAACAGATTGTGATCCTGTTTGATATGTAATCAATTGAAAATAGTACAGACACCATTTTTGTTATTGATTTTTGTGCTTTTTCTGATTTTTTTTTTCCCTGGTACAGCAAAAGACTGGAAACGTTTTGGAATTGTCTAAAAACACCTGCTTGGAACATTTAACAGGCTCATTGGTAGCAGGTGATATTATCATCATCCTTGTAAGGCTCGGTCGTTCACAGTCAAGAACGGGGCCAGCAAGTTTTACACAGGGTCGTAACTTTATCGGATTTGGGGCTGTAATTAAGGCTCCAGTAAAATGATGAGACTACAAGGCTCACAGTCAGAGTAACCATCTTGAATAATGCCTGAAGACTCTAAAGTGGCAATAATTTGTTTCACTGTAAAACTGGGTCACAGTGGAATCACTGGGAACCACTGAAACGGCTGTAAATCAAGCACAAGGAAACTTTTCGACCCACACCGAACACCAGACTGAAGAGTACAAGTCAGCAAAACCCCCTAATCATATTTAATTGGAACATTTCTGATTATTCAGTAAGGAAATGGTTTAAAAAATGCACTTTCTCTACCTTTATATACACAAAACTTACTACGAGTGTTGCTTTTAATGATAGTGTTGCTTCTAACCTCAGTCACTGCGTTGTCTCGGTGCTTTCTGTTCTCCGGCTGTAGTCGTGTGTCTGCTAACAGGAAACTACCGAATCTTACAAGCTACCGTACATGTAAAAAGCACCACGATCACCACTTAGATCTGCTCTGGTGTGGTGTAAAATGTTGAAGCGTGTTAACTCCATCATGCATCGGATCAGTCAAACAGTTGCAGACATCTCCCCTCATGCATTTCCCCGACTGTAGAACTACAAGTCTCTTTTCCGTGTTGTATGTGTAAAATCAGATTTGTACTGTAAAAGGCTGTTTTTTTGTTGTTACCAGACGTATCTGTGTAATTTCAGAGGGCAATGGCAACACTTTTAAGGACAGAGCTGTGTCACCGGCATGTAGCACTCTCAGGACAAGAGTGTAACAACGTGGTGAGTGCCTACTACTCTCAAACAAGGGTTGCAGCTTTTCAGAGCACATAAAACAGCCTCGCTATCCCCCCCCATAAAAACATGCGCAGCAATCTGAAGCTGCCAGCCGTAGCAGGAAATAAAGCATTTTTACCGAATCCTGACTCTCAAAGTGACTGCGACAACAACTGCATGGTGGAAACAGGATCACAGTGTCTGGCCACAGCGAAAAAATTCATTCCCTCGTCCTTGCAAAGTAGACGGTGCCAGAAACTAGGTGACGCACTTTGATGCTCCCATGGTCACGAAGCAGACGTGTTAGTTCAAGAGAAGCATCTTCTCCTGTCTCACATCTGTTTTTTTTTTTTTTTTGCATAGTACTTTATTCTCCAGCAAATCTGGGTTATGTTAAACAGGAATGTGCGAGACAGCTGAAATGATTCCAGCTCTCCGTTCCCTCTGAAGTCACCACTGTCAGGACCGAGAGAGGAGACGAACCACTCAGCAGAGATGGTCAACGGTCAAATGACATATATCCTACCAGCTCCCTTCAAAACCCAATCGTCTGCTTCACCAGCTGAGCCGGGAAACACACACACACACACACACACACACACACACACACACACACACACACACACACACACACACAGCCAGTTTCATTGTTGCACTGACCGGAGAGCTCGGCTGATAGTCACAACAGTTTCAACCAATTTGGTGCAGCTGCAGACGGACTTCTACCAAGCGTGAAAGAGGAGGAGGTCGGGTGAGGTTATCCAAACATTAGACAATAAGCAGATGGCGTCACATCATGGCAGTGTGGACTGAGTCATAACTGAAGTGTAATCTACGAACATTTAAGCCTTAATCTGAAATCACCAAACTTTTTAAGATGAGGGCCTTGTGTTGGTAGATGATGGCTGCCGAGTGGCTGCCAAGACTTTTCCTGAATGACTGTGGTTTAACTCAGTGGGGCGGCTCCATCTCTGGTATTCAAAATCTTTAAATGCAGAATGAATGGAAATAGTAGACTACAAGTGCTACCAATGTACAGCTTTGTGGTGCATAACTCTCTAGTTTTTAAAGTATAAAAATCCTGAAAAGGGCTGAAAAATTTGATCAGCATACACAAATCACACTGGGATAAATCACAAATATTACAATTTTCTTTTTCATGCACTGGTCAGTTTTAAGAATTTTAGCTGCTTTGCTTACATAACACGTCTTCTTTAAAAATGGTGTTTGTTTTAGTTCAGGTCTCTAGAAATGCATGAAAATAAACACATATTAACATTTGCTTGTAAAAATAATTGTCCTAATGTAAGCAGTTGACTTGGGAGGTTTCAGGGTTGTGTCCATCTTTAAAACTTTCACGCAATCCGACATCATTTTCCTAAAAATTTACATGATTCCATAAAATGTATAGATTGTTTTTATGAAGGTTTTCCTCATACTTTGAACCACAAATCTCCACTTCTGTAAAACACACATGCACCGGATGTTTCAGCTTCATTCTAGACAGTGCAACATCATTTATTACAAAAATTACAAAAATCAATTATCTCGCAACGTAAACCTTCTAGCGGTGTTGCAGTTAACACAACCAGTGACTTGTAAAGGAGCAGATAGAGGTAGAGCCTCTGAACCTAACTGTCTTTGAAAAGTGAAGAACTCACAACATAATTACATAAATAAAATATTTTGTTTCTTACAGTGGAAACCATTTCACGGCCAAAGGCGATGACGGTATGGGAAACACTGCAGTTAATAAACAAGGCTGAAAGAGTTTTAATGGAGGAGTAACAGCAACCACCTGCAAACAACCAGACTGTCCCCCTTTTCAGAAGTCCCTCAGCTCTCTCTCTCTCTCTCTGGTCCCTTCACTGCTCTATCCTAGTTTTGTTTAGTGAAAACTTTCTGCAATGTTTTCCTCCCCCTCTCCCTCCCTCCCCTTCCTCTCGCCCAGATGAATTCATCTGGCACAGAGGGAGAGAACGAGGGGGAAAAAAAGGAGAAAAATTAGGTAATGAAAAGCGAGAGAGAGAGAGAGAGGGAGAGGAGGAAGAGAGGAGACGGGCAGAAGAGATGTGAGAGACGGAGAGGTGACAGAAACGAAAGAACTTAGCGAGCGTCCCGGCAAAGCTCATCGATAAATGAGGCAACAGATGTTTAGCTCTGTATAAAATGACACCAGGCAGCTATATGTGGAACAGCTACCTGGCCTCATTCTGCAGCTCTACATTACATCCTCCCAAAATCCTCTCTGTTACGACGAGCTGGCCGGCGGAGCCCGAGAGGATGATGATGATGAGCGCTCTGATTTTTACTGTGTTATTATGATTTATTGCCGCTGTGTCGTTACACTGGCAGCTCATCAGAAATTACAGAACAGTTGGGAGACTGTCAGGCTTTGTCTCGTCTTCAGATTTGTCATATCTGCGTCAAGTGAAAAGTTGAAACTGCTCAGCTACAGGTGAGGAACTCAAACCCCGGCTGACGCGACTTCTTATGAACATATGAGGCCGTTGAAATCTGCTCAAGAATTTTAAGTAAAGGTCTGTGAAATTGAGTAATGCTTGGCCGAACAACCAGAGTGTTGAAGACTCTGAGAGACTGACTCAGATGTCGGTGATGCATTCCAGTAAGGGCAGGCAAATAAAACCCCAATATTTCCTGGCTTTTTGACTGCTTGGTTACTATTCCAAGGTTTCCGCAGCACAAACACACATAGATGACGAGCATAAACGGGGCACAAGACTCATCTGCAGTAACTTGATGCTGTGGGACCGAGTCTGTCTCCTAGAAATGATGTGTATATACTACTCATTTGTTTTTTTCCAATTACATTTAAGCAGGAAAACCTAACTGCCGCCTGGATTATGTTTCCTGGCAACACTTTTTTTTTTTTCAAGTGTAGGAAGTGCTGAACCTCAGAGAAGTCATACGCCAGGGAGGGTGTTGTGTAGTGGGTGTGCACGGTGCAGGACTCTGACACTGGAGACCGGAGGTTCAAATCATTGTTTAAAACATTCATGCTACAAAAGCACTTTGGTTAAAGTTTGGGAAAAAAGATTGTTTTAGATGTTAATAGAACACACAGGAAGATGATAGAAGTTTTGGAGCGTCAACTGGATCTTTGGGGCCGATGTTAGGGAGTGAAGATATATTCGCTGATATTCTTATATAAAGAAGACAAAAATAAATGCACATCTTTCTGCAACAACACCTTAAATGCAGTTGTCAAACATGTGGCAGAAACGTACCTGAGACAGAATATTTTACAGTTTAGAAATAAACCGTATCATCTAAAATGACACCAGTGCGCCAAAACAGTAAACTTACATGGGAATTGAATTAATATAAATCACACCGAGGATATTTTTCTGCATTATGTTCTGTTTAAAAGCAAGTCATTTAACTTACATATATAGGAAAGCATTCACTCATAATAAAACGGTCAGGCTCTAAAAAGTTTTATCGCACGGGAACATTTTGCAAAAGCAGGAAACATTTTCTTGCTGCAGTCTGTATCATCTTTTTGTGACTTTGTAAATACGTCAATGAACATTTTCCTGATAGAAAACACAATCTGGCCAGTGTTATGCCTCCTTCCATATGTAAATGCTGTTGTGTAATTTAATTGTATGTGAGTGGTGATGGGTAAAACTATTTCAGTGTGAGTCATCGTACCGTGACACTCATCTACAGACATTAACTTGAGTAAAATTGCCTTCAGTTGCTGCAGGTATTGTCGGTGGGTCTGGATGGGTTTGACTGTGAGGCAGCTGCAGGCGTGTGACAGATATAAAAAATAAATAAAGATATGAAGTATATAAAAAAAAGTGACTAAACAGAAGCAAAACACTAATATCAGTTTATTTTAGATACAATAACTGAATCAGTGCCGACATTGAGTTGTAGTCTTGTTTTTGTCAAATTTAATGTGTATTTACATATTTAAGGAGCCATTTATTCATCTGTTTATTCTGCTGTTTGGCGGTTTCAATCCTCAGTATGGATAAAGACGGTGAGCGTGTATACACTTCAGCTTCTTCATAAAATCGTATCTTTTTCTCAAACTTTACTTGACGATCAATGCCTCGAACGGAACAAAATCTGAGCTTGCAGAGCGCAGGCACTGAAAGTAAAGGTAAAATCAGTATTATCCCATCAGTAATATGATGTTTATTTACATCCGCAGCATTGTTACTGTTGCACTAACGAGACATTCAGACTGTGAAGATTTCAGCATGATATTTTTAGCTTTTAATTAACCCCTCTTACAAAGTCCTGAGTCATCCAAACATCTTTGCATAATCACTTTTTTTTAGTACAGGTTCATATTTTTTTCTCTCGTTTGGTTGAAAATGCTAGAATAAACCTTTTCACATAGCCTAAAATATTCCCCTTGCAAATTAACTGCAGCGGCCTATTGATCTTATAAATGATTTAACCAGTGGTCTTACTCTCAGCACACCGAGTGACTCACTGCTGCCACGGCGCAATTACACAAATTTGAATAGCACGCATCGGTCGTAGGCCGCAAAAACACGAATACAAACAGGTTATTTTTATATTAATGACCTGAAATCTGTGCGTTGGTTTACGGACTAAAGAAAAAAGTTGAATGAAAAAGCTGTTCGCGGTCATAATGTCACACATTAAGCCGCATTAAGACGCATTCACGCTCCGGTGGAAAACTCGGGAGTGTAAAATGGGTCAGAATCAGCCATTAGCTCATGAAGGTTGAGATGTGAGTGACGGGACCACGAGACCGGGTAAGATAGTGGGTCAATGAGCAATGAATAGCTCCCTCTCTCTCTCTCTCTTTCTCTTTCTCTCTCTTCCTCTCCCTCTGCGCCTCCATGTCTCTCATTCTCTGCCTTTCTTCCTGATCCAGCATCTCCCCCCCCCACCGCCCTCCCATGCCCCACAGTGTGTCTGTGATGGCCGTTGCGTAACATTACTAAAGAAACGCCACACCAGTGAGCAGCATCAGTGCGTTGGGGAGGGAAGAGGAGGGGGAGGAGGGGGGAAGTGTGGGGGGGGGTACTGACCCAATATCTAATGAAAGAGAAGAGAGATGATGAAGGGGGGACGAGGAGGGGAGGGGAATAAAGACCGATGGAGATGGAGATGGAGATGGAGAGGGCGGAGGTGAAGTCAGCGCGAGGGATGAGAGATGGAAAGAATGGAGACAGAAAGGAGGGAGGAGTGAGGGGGAGAGATATGGAGGGAGTTAAAATGAGAGGGAGAGACAGAGGGAGGGAGGGAGGCTAGAGGGGGAGAGGAGGAAAGAGACAGAGAGGGGCAGACAATGAATTCAGGCAAAAAAAAGGAGCCAGGACATTTAAACTATAAATAACCAAGATACTAGCAGCAACACTGGTCTGCTCTCCCTCCCTCTCCTCCTCCTCCTCCTCCTCTCGCTCCATCCATCCCTACATCTTTTCTTTTTCGAGCATCCCCCCCTTTCCTTTTCCGCCCCGCGTCCAAATATTCCTCCATATCTCCCCTCATGTCTGCTTTTTTTTGTTTTGTTTTGTTTTGTTTTTTTTTTTTTGGTCTGTTTGATGAAGTCATGGTGTTGGATTCTGCAGATTCATCCTCCAGCGAAGTACAGAGCTGTTTACCAAAATCAAGATTTTGGGGGGATTCCGTTTTTTTGGGTGCTTTCGACGACATCGGATGCGTCCGATGTGTGACGCGCCTCCATACTTTTCTTTTCCTTGTTTATTTTGTGCCCTCATAAACTGACGTCATCCTGAAATCTCTCACGTTGCATCTCAGAATTACACCTGAAAATGTGTCACATAAAGCCTCATCTCATCTTAATTAACTTAACTTGCTGTCTGGTACCAATAAGTCTGACTGTGAGAAGATTTTTAGCAGATGATAAGGGTTATCATGGTGCGGGTCGGGAAAATATATGTTCTTGACTAAAATGACCTTTTTCGGTCACCACAAGCATGAGCCCAAGATGTCCTGATGTCCCGTGAAAAAATATGTATTGTTTTTTTGTCAACACAAACGCATCATGTTTAAAAATGCTAAAAATTTGACGTGAAGCCTTGTTGCCTGTAACTTCATCATCCCCCAAGTTTCGGTGCTGCACCCAAGAGTTGCGCGACGCTGCATGGTCTCATTTGAGATGCATTCGTGGATGTTATGTTTTTGCTATTAATGGCAAAACTGGCCTTCAGAAAAGGCAGTCGAATTTGGGGAAGCATCCCTTTAGCTCTGCACTGCTGCCTGATTAATCACTGAATGTTTCCTCCTCTCTGTCTCCATCCCACCTCACTGCTTTTGTCGCTGATTCCTTCACCCCTCGTCGTCTTCTCAGCCCTGACTGTATCAACTCTCTTTCCTCAGAACTTCCACCCATCCGTGGATCCGGTCACGTGTCCCTAAATCTTACATGCGGAGATGATTCTAATTTTAAATTATGCAGATTCCCTCATCTTAATTCATAAAGGAAGCGGCGATGAGCTGTCGCGCTCCCCGTTCATTCAGCTACACGCACATATTCACACCTCTGAGCTTCGCAGTCCAACCGGCCCTTCAATGAGCAGCCACGAGGTTAAGTGCTTCCCTCAAACACCTCGGCGGTGGTTGTTGAGGGCAGGATGCGGTGAGGGAGGAGTGTGAAAAAAAAGGTTATGTTTGTGCACCTGCGTGCTTATATCTGTGGCTGCATTCCTGCGTGTGTGCGCGCGCCGACAGCACACACTTAACGGTGTGTATCTGCAGCTGTGCACGAGACGAGGCGTGTCCACAAGCACGTCCGTGTGTGGATGCGGTGTTTTGGTGCACGCGTGCATATGAATATGAGCCATTAGCTGTTATCCACAGGGAAGACATGTTAACAGGTTTGGCTACCAGTGAGAGGATTGGTAAGAAACCACCAGGAGCTCTGCGTGCATGTGTGCATGTGTATGTGTGTGTGTGTGACCGTGCACATACTCCCAGCTGTGTGTATTTGTGTGTGTGTGTGTGTGTGTGAGGTCCCATTGAGTCAGTGGAAGGGAAGCAGGGGGTATGAGCATGAGGAGAGGGAGGGCTGGGGGGGCTATGACTCATCCACTGCATGGGCCTCTGGCTCTCTCTCTCTCTCTCTCTCTCTCTTGCTCGCTCGCTCACTCTCTCTCTCTCCCTGCATAGCAACGGTTGTGCAAAAGCTCATATAGGTCCATAGCAACCACTGCTGACAGTGTAGTGGCCTATAAACACGCTATTAACAGGTCAGAGGGACCCAGAAAATCACATGTACACCAATTCACGAGCACATGAAATACTTGGTAGAGTTGTCAAGTATTCAACTGATCTCTTGTAAAGTTTTTGGACGAAATATGAACAAGAAACTACAGAAACAAGTCAATAATGTTCAAAACCAAACCTCAACCAAAATCATCTGATCCACCGACAATGGCTCAAATGAATATGTGTAATAACGTTTTATTAACTTTCATCTCATTCTTTGGATCTTTGCAGCCCACAATTTGTTGTTCTGTTCCCGTATCAAACATCAGATAAAGTAAGCGAAGGCTTCAGCTGATTTTTTTTTTTTTTTTTTTTAATTAGCCAATCAAAGAGGTGGAAGGACACAAGAATGAGTTATATTTGGGAGGTAATACTGACTCCAAAAATGACTTATGTTGCTTTATGCCTGCTGATTTAGGTAATCAGTGTCTAAACATAAGGACTTCTAACTTCACGTTCCCCGGTTACATGACCCTCACCTGGCCCTAATTCCTCTAATTAGCTCCCCTGGTATATATGTACCACATGCTTGTGATTAGATGTGAACCGAGCTATACTGTTTTGTCGGACTATCACAAACTTTGTTCTGATGTTTCCACACGATAAACTTCTTCTAGACTCAACCTGCCGACCGCTGAGTCACGCTATTGAGTCAGTTTGCTCGCGAGGCTCAACCTTTACATCTAGCGAAGTTATGTGCAGAGCTTGACCTTTTTGGTTGTGGAAAAGGCTTCCATGTCTGAAAAGTGAAGCCACTGCAGCAAAAGTGACTCCACTGGTTGCAGAAACAAGTCTGATTGTTTAAGTTGAAGCTTATGAGGAAATGACTCTCCAAGTGAAAACTTTCTTAATTAGTTTACAGTCTCAATAGCTCGTTTCAAGTCTTCTTCGACACAGCGTGATGTTCTTTCTGTGAGTTGTGATCTGAATTAGAGTAAAATAGCAGCGTACGCTTTAGGGAGTTGCTACCTTCTGATTGACAAGTCACTGTGACGGCGAGTTCTTGAGTTTTTCAGTCAGATCGATTCAGGACGTCCTCTCGAGCTCCATCCTCTCATCAATGGCTCACGTCTGGTTATTAAAATCCAAGGTGTTGCCTGGCGTTAAGCCAAACTGGACTCAACAGGAAGTGTCACAGCAGAGCGACTCTGCGGCCTTTATCACACAAAGAGCATCACAATCCTACGGTCCAGACTAAAAGCTAGCTGCCTGCAGCACTGATGGTGATGGATGGCACGGATAGCGAGGCTAGTTCTCCACGCTGCTGATGGATGATGTTTCCCATAAAGCTCAGCTGGAGTCAAGTTTATCATCTTATTTATTTTTTTTTTTTCAAAAAATCAGAGAAGGAATAAACAAGATGAAAGTGTTGCTGGTCACCGTCAGCTGATGTTACGGCTGCAGCTTCCAGTGGTCGGGCTTTTTTTTTTTTTTTCTTCAACTTGCTTGCTGCGTCAACAACATTAACTATGAGTAACAATCACTCACAGCGGCGTCAGCCATCACCTCGCCACACTCTCAGTTTGAGATCTTCCCTTCCTCTCGCCTCACCTCTCCTCCCTTCCTCCCATTACAGATGTTGCTCTCATTACAGATGTTGTTTGGAAAGCTTTCTCCCGCACACATCCACGGCTGCCTCTCCTCTTCCTCCCTCCCTTCGCAGATGTTGTTTGGCACATGTCTACCTGTCCCTGTCTTCCTCTTCTCTTTTCTCCTTTCTTCTGCCTCTCTTCATCCCGCACCTCTCACACTTCTTCCCTCTCTCTCTCGCTTCAGCTTCTCGTCTTCATCCAGATTCTGTTTGTCTCTCCATCTGCTCCGTCTCCCAATTTCCCTTCCTCTCTCCACCCCTCATTCCTTCCTCCAACTTCCTCGCTTTCCCTCTCCACGCACACGCAAATGTTCAAACTCTTCGTTTCCCCTCTTGTTTTTTTTTTCTTCTTTTTCTCCCTTCCCCTCCACACACCATCCCTCCATCTCATTCCTCTGCCCAGATGTTTTGTGGACAGATATGATCTCTCCTGCAGAGATAATGAAACTGAAAAGCGTCCCGCGGCAAAATAAGTACTTGTTGTTTTGGGCTGGGGGTGGTCGTGTCACAGTCATATGCTCACAGCCTCGATAAAGAAAGCAACACATACCGTCACACAAGCTGTGTGAGCGCGTGTTTGTGTAACACAGGGTCGAGCAGGGTCAGCACGAGAGTGTGCAAGTGTGTGGGCATATATGTTTATATATCCTAGCTGTAGCATCATTTTGGTGTTCGCAGATCATTTGGTTTCAGGGCTGCTCAAGCTTCTACGATCCACGATCTGGACAGGGTCGCTCACACTGATGAACCAGCAAAGAATCACCATTCAATCTGCAGATCCTCCTCGGATCACAGAGCTCCATAACAGGTTCCAGCTCGATCTTTATCCATTCGACCTGCAACGTTACTGTTTTGTTTCACCCTCATCGCTCCAGTTGGGTTGTTTCAGCCGCAGTGGTCAGCTTTTTGGGCAAAAATCGCTCTACAAACCCTCTGTACACTACCTTCTCATCACCCAACGGCAGGCGGATGAAGTTAGCGATTAGCTGCTGAGCATAGTGGAACATTTAGCAGCTTTAAAAAAGCTCAGTATTTCCCCCAGGAGTAGGTAAAGAGACCAAAAACAGAGCTAAAACAGAGTGAACAGTGAATATTGGACATATGTCTGAAGCCAGATTTTATACATGGAAACATATCTATATATTTAAATCTTTAGCCTAATACAAATACTGTCATCTGCTAATACATCTACTCCCTCCCTCTGGTTGGTGCCATTGCAAATCTACAAGTAGGACTTTGAGTGGCGTTCCATTGTACTTTTCTGGTATCGAAGTTGGACATTTTGGAAGCGTTGGATTCGCTTTGGCTGCAAGAAAATGACTCCAAATGAATAACGTTAATTTGTAACTGTTGGATGTGTAAATGAGCAACTGTATAATTTGCATTTTACATGTTTTTGTCCCATTTGTTCTCACAAAAAGTTGATGATCATGATGAGCACAATGTCCTTAAAATGCTAATTACACGCGCCATGTACAAAAAGTTAGAGTTTCTCTCTGAGTGAGGGGTTTAGGCAGATGGGCTGATATTAAGAGGAGGAGGAGAGGTGGTTGTTTCCCAAGTACAAATAATAATCATGCAGCTCCAATAAAACCACTTTATTTTTGGTTACCTGTGGGATGTCAGTGACGTCAGTGGCACCACCAACATGTCAAGATACTCCACACAGAAGAAGTCAGAATACAACGATTCAGTACGAGGGCTCATTTATTTTGGTTTGTGATTAAGAGGCAGTTTGTTAAATGTTTATCTAAAATTATTCCAGTGCACTGGTTGTTTTTGTCTTTCTTTTTTTTGGGGGGGTGGGTTGCTGGTCAATATATAAGCAAGACATGATTTTGGTCTCTGGCGGAACATTGTGACCGACATTTGTCATTGTTTTTGACATTTTATAGACTAAAGGATTGATTGAATAATCAATAGATTAATCAGCCTTGAAATGGGTGCTGAGAGTCAGCAGAAAATCCAGAGAAACATAAACAAAACAGAAAAGTGTGAAGACAGTGCAGCTCAGAGGAAACCCTTTAAAAATCTTATCAGGATCTCCATTTTTCACTCCCATTCTTTAAAGCGTGACACAATACCTGAAATACAAACATCCTGAACTCTTGGATTTTGATGCATACACAATCTGAGGATATAAGTCGAACACTATTAGAAGCTCTTTTATTAAGCGGGCCATCAGACCGGGGTAGAACATGAAAACCAGTCAGAGACACAAAGATTTTTACATCCCACACATGCTCAAACAATCATACACAATATGCAGTAATATCCATTAAAAACGTAATTGAGAGATGACAAATTAGATTCAGCAAAAGAAAATGAAGCTGATGGCTGATGAAATTCAAAGACATAAACTTATTTCACGCAGAACAAGAATCTGGAACTAAAGTATATGTTGTGCAAATTGTTCAGTGCACAAATATGCGACACACACGTACAAATATACAATTTTGTTTTGTATAATTTTAAATACGTTTGGTTCACAAATAAATAAGTGAGACAGATTTTCGACACTTCCGTTCTTCGGTTTCATGTTTCAGAGCCGATGTGCCTTTAAAATCCCCGACTGTTTGATTTCCAGACCGGGAGACCGAGAGACATTTTCCTCCCCTGAAAATGATATAAAGAGTGTCTAACGGGGGCGCCACAACAATCGCCATGACAACAATGATTACTCATCCCCAAACAAGTGAAACAACAATGAATAACATCTAATCAGGCTCAAAGCACTGAAGGTGTGATTATGCACACTGCTGCTGCTTCGCTGTCTTTATGCAAACCATCTCTCTCTCCTTCCTCTCTCTCCTGCTCTCTCTCTCTCTCTCAAAGCGCTCTGGGCAGAATGATTAATTTGCGACTATTGATTCCTTGAGAATGTGGGAGGGATTGAAAGAGAGAGAGGGAGAGGGAGGGGAGGAGGGAGAGGGAGAGGGAGGGGAGGAGGGAGCATCCAGTATTCTGAGGAGCGCCTCGCTGCAGCTCTCGCCTCTGGTTCCCTTCGTTTCAGGAAAAAAAAAAAAAAAGAAGCCAATGGGTGCAGAGTTTGGAATCCGCCAGATCACCTCCATCCATCCCTCCTTTCTTCTCCTTCTCCCACCTCCTCTGTTCATCCCGTCCTTTTATTTTTCCTCTCCCTTTTTCCTCTTCCTTCTCCTCCTCCTTCCCCTCCTGCCTCCGCCTCCCCCCTCGTGTCCTCTGCCGCCTAAATTATCTGTGAATATTCAACAAAAAACGCCCGAGCGTTTCTGCAACGAGCAGGAAGGAACTGAGGGCAGAGAGAAAGAAGAGCGGGAGGGTGAAATGCTTAGGAAAGAAAAACAAAAATATTTGCCCCTCCTAAAGTTCATAAACTATTTAGATCCATAAATATCTTGAAACCAAGAGGCCAGCCTTCAGCTGTGTTTCACTACAACTTCAAAACACTTTCTAATTCAACAGCGGTGGAAAAAAAATTAGCCCAATAATTCTCATTTAATATCACAAGGAGCATATTAAAACACCAGCCTCCTCCTCGGCGAGGGCACAACCACAGTGAGCCGAGTCGCTTTCAGAATCCAGATGGAAACTTTTCCGGTGGGACACCTGTTCGTTTAAAACAAGCAGCACGATAAAAAGCTTGTTAATGAAATCGCATTTCTGACCTTTTTCAGTCAAAGCTTTCAAAACGGGAGTCAAATTTTCAACTCGATATGTTTCGTTTTGTCCGTAGTGTTGCCTTTGATTTCGTCCCACACGGTAAATAAATGGAGGAACAGGTCTTTTTGTCCTTTGTCTTCCAAAACAATGCATCCAAACCCAACAATCGACAAGACGATATCGCTTTTTTTTGTGCCTGACAAAACACTACAATACACCATTTTCTCACCTGCCAAAGAGGGTTAAGATTAATTGTGGAGGAAACATCATCATCATTGCAGAATTTAAAGTGTTTCCAAGCAGTATAGTAGAGTTATAGAAGACTTCAGAGTAGCAGCTGCCAGACACGAGTTCTTTCATTCATTTAATGGAGACGTGAAAGAAGACAGAAATGTTGACCAGCCGGACTGTATCGACAGCCAGCCTTCCTTTTCCTTTTTCGCGCTCCGTGGTGGACAAAATAGTGTTTTGATTGGTTCCCTATGAATTTGGCATGCAGACAGTGTCATTATTCTATCGCTATCAACACTGACTTCATTATGACACGCTGAAGGAAAGAACGTCTACTATTCTACGGCTTTGGTGTAAGTGACTACTCCTGATGAGCCAATCAACCATCTCTATCTACATCTATTCGCAAACTTTCTGCTCTTCTAATTTTACGTTCATCCTTTTCCGTCAGTCAGTATCGCCCCCTGCTGGTGCTGCAGTTGATCGGCGGGTCTGAAACACGCTTCGCTGTGAGACTGGGCGGGCTGTAACCATATGTTTGTTTTGAAGCACTGATACAAATGTCTGATGTCTGCTGGTTTACTTAGACAGAGGTGCCTTTTCCTTTTCACTGCAGTGAGGCTTTTAACATTTAAAAACACATTGCAGGTGAAAGGAGAAAACATTGTGCTCGACCGTGGACACACACAAAGAGAGCTGTATCAGATCACACCAGATATTGTGCACAGACATTTTGACTTTGTCTTTTTATCTGTACAGTTATGAACATCTCAAGGTTTTTTTTTTTTGTTTTGTCTTTTCAACCTTTCTTATGACTTTGATTGGTTCCCTGTTGGCAAGACATTACCCAATTTCCCTGGATATGTGGCAACATCTGTTTTCCGTGCGTCTTGTTTTGAAGATTTTATCTGACATTAGATACTTAACAGGAAGTCTTCAGGAAGGGAGAGATCAGCAAACAATCTGGAGCTTCAAAACACACCGGAACATGCGACGTTCTGAGAAGAGTGGTGCTCCAACGTACAGTCAGCAGATGCTTCGACGCAGCTTGTTTGAACAGTCGTTTAATTCAGACTGAGGGTTGAAATCACTGCTCATAAAGAAACACTGAAAGTCCACACACACACAAATACATATTCACTGCAAACCCGCCCAGAATAGAGTCGTTTCTGCGTGTGTCACCTGTCCGTCAGCACATCTGAGCGCGGCTACCGAACAAACAAAACAAGCAGACTAGCCGGAGGCCATTTTGTGTCCGCACGCTGCCGTCACTGCACTGACCTGAACTCACACATCCGAGAGGGCTTCAGGAAACTGCTGAATCGTTTTCGCTTCATATTCTGACTCAACTCGTGCGCTACAGTACCTGCTGTAGGGAAGAAGCTCTGCGGTCTCTCAAGAACACCACCATCGCCATTTGTATCCATGTCATCAGCTGTTTGGGCGAGTAAAGCACATCCAGCTTACACATCAAAATCCCTCCACGTTATCTGGGCCTCCATCCGAGCGAACGGCGCAAGATTGCTGGTTTGTTTTTCAGAAGTGAGGGAAGTTTTTTTGTGCCTTAACCTGACCAGACCATAAGCAACGACCACTGCAACATAAAGAAATGAAAAGCTTAAACATGCATGCGGTTTTGTAGAAATTGGAATTTTGTGCAATTTGGCTCCCCCAACAAAGTGCAACACCACTGTCGTGAATACAAATCGTCCCTGCTAACTACAAATGAAATTCATTATTTCATTACACTGTTTTGTGTTAAAATACTTGCATGTTGAAGTAAACATGTATGATCCTCTCACTACAGTTACATAGTAACAGAGCAGAAACAAGTGACAGAGACACAACACACCCTGTTACAAGACACTGTGCCATCAGTGTGATTTTGAAACTGTTATTTTAAGGTAAAAATAATGTTGCTTTAACGGGTTGCTAAATTCTCACCCCAGCTAAGCGACAGATTCAAACCTCGGACTGTAAAACAGGAAGAAGAACTGTGTGTTTCTTCTGTTACATGGCTGTTAGAAATAAGACATTTGGATTAACAAAGACTGTATAGTAGCTTAAACAGGGGAATAATGGATGAGCAGGCAAACAGCTCGTTGTGGCGTTTACACACCACCACCTTCCCGATACAACCACAGTGTTTCACTGGCTCATTTAGCTGCTGCGATTGATCAGCGAGTGTTTAAAAGTGTCAGTAACTGACTCTCTCTGCAGCTACTTACTGTACGTCTGTCTGCAGCCCCTCCAGTTCAGTCCTGCAGGAGGTGATGAGCACCCAAGAGACGAAGCAACCAACATGGCATTCATTTTCAAAACGTCTGTAATCAAACTACTTTTTCCGGTTTCATCCACGACTTCACATGAAAGACTATTTGCCCTGTTTTACACCGAGGAAGCACGCAGGAAATCTCCTTCCACTTTGTGATTAAGGACGACCGATGGAGATGTCTTGCTCAGCATGAATTCTCTGGAACCAAGTTAGATCAAACCATTAGGATCTAAACAGAACAGCCTAAAGCCAATTCATGCAAAATTACAAAACCTGAATAATGGTCTGTTTTTCAGTCTCTTCAGGCTCAATTTTTCCTCTATACCATTTCCTCCTCATGCACAAGCCGCTGCTCCGTGACTGCGGTGCTGAAATCGGAAAGGCCGAAGGATATGACGGATTAATTCAGGAAAAACACTCACCTGCTAATTATAGTAATCGCTACCTCCTACTTGCCTTTCGCTGCTCTTTAGGGGTTAACGCTCAGAGCGTCAACCCGCTGAGAGGCGAGCGTAGACGGAGCCGCAACTCCACAACGACGAGTAAACAAGGGAACAAGCAAACAGCAAAGTTCAGCATGATGGGACCTTTACTCAGTTCAGAGACTCAACCTGGCAACCAAAGTTTTCTCTCACACGTTTGATGAGCCAAAATCTTAACGTAACCGAACCACAAAGGTCCTGAAACTTGATTTTAAATCATCTGGTACACATACCCAGATTTGTTTGCATTTTCACGGTTGTCTTCAGTGGCAACTGACTCAAGTGACATCATGTGAGGCAGTTTTTCAGATTCTATGCGTCTCCTTCTGGAGGCACAAAACGCCTTATGCAACTTTTTTTCTCACATAAGTCGAATAGTCCTCAAGACTTATAAAGATGCTATGATCTGTACAATCCACACAAAGACAGAAACACTCACACACACACATACACATGCATCCTGACGGGTACATAACATTCTGTATACATAGTTTCCTCCCTGACAAGTGCACACAGACACACACACACACACACTATACAGTACATAAACACACTGAGGATTTACTGCGGACCACCAGTCGTAAAACACAGACACCAGAGTTCATCATAGCCCGCTTAATGTTGCACCATTACCGTTAACGTGAGTTTGCCACATCTGGCGCATCGCCGTAAACTCATCCCAGCGACCATAAAAATCTGATGAATCGAACCTGACACCTCGCCGGGTTTCGCTCGGCGCCGCGAAGACATCTGGCTGCTTCTCGCACAGTCAACAAGCAGATTATAGAGCTGTTTGTTTCATCTGCGGCGCAGACAGTGACTGGGAGTATCCACAGGTTCAGTGGTAGTAGTAGTAGTTACCAGAGCTGCCATGTTTGATGAGGTGGGAGTGAGAACATCTTGGCAGAAACAATCAGTTAACGCAACTCTGAAATTAGTGGATTTTGAGTTTTTGGAGCAATTAGTATTCATGGAGTGTTATCATGGAGATTTAATATGTGTATACACTTAAACAGGATAATGAAAGACTGAGAAAAAATAACATTCCCTTTACACATTAACAGGAATAACAGAGGAATATATATTGAGCCTATAGAAGGAAAATGAACAGGCACGAATGTAAGTATAGGATGTTTTTCTTCAGAATAAAATGCCTTTTTTTTTGCGACTATTACACATTAGTGACTGTCTAATGTTTATATTTGCTCAGTAAGTGAAAGTTACTCTCTGTGCAGTTCAAACTGCAGCTGCACTCCAGCACCACTGTTAAATCTCCCGGTGTTGGAGGTGTATTCGATGGCTTGCCAGGTGGTGTGTGTGACAGTGCGCCGGGTTTGCGTTGTGTGTCCTGGATTGTATCCAATCTAAGTCCATCTGCAACTACATAAATATCATCTTACAGCTTTAGACCAGCCTGTTTACTACTTCACATGTTTCTGCTCGTTTGTTTTGGTGCATGAAAACTTTCAACATAAATAAATGTAGAGTGCAGAAATTCAGCTCGTTTCATGTGAATTCAGAGGAATGCTCTCGTTGACAAAATGGTTTCAGGTGTGTGAGATAATTAGGTGGTTATACTCATTTCAGCTAGCTGTGTGTGTGTGCGTGTGTGTGTGTGTGAGAGAGAGAGAAAGTGTCCTCTTGCATAATACATCACTTGACCTTACAAGACAACAGATTTGACCCTTAACCTCTGACCTTTGTAAAGGTGGATACATGGATATCCCATGTGTCACGTGAGACACAAACACAGTCATCGACAGCAAACCTGCCACAGACAAACTTTTTTTAATTTTTTTTTTTTTAAGAAAACACTGATGCACCTGTGTGACTGTCGAGCCACGACGTTCAGCCCATGAAGATCCAGGGCTGATGTGAAACAGTGTTTTTTAAAAATGCTGCTATAAAAAAAAAAGCTTATTGTTTGATTATTTGTCTTTATCTGAGCATTTGAAGTAAGCCAGACAACATATTGCACACAAGGCTCCGCTCCAAGAGTGGATTTTTAGTTATTAGAGCTGTTACAAGTGTAAAAGGGGATTTTGATCGAGGTTTTTTTTTTTTGTATTTGTTTCTGTAATCAAACCCCGGAAGTTCTTTATTTACTTTGGCTCTGTGTTAAAATGATTACATAATGTTCAATCCATTATTACTCACGCGGTGTGCAAGTGGGAGTAAAATATCATAAGACACAAGGAAATACAATTTGTGTTTGTGTCTTGTAACATGTTTGTGTGTCTGTGTGTGTGTGTGTGTGTGTGTGCGTGTGTCTGGGTTTGTTCGAGGCGTCTTGTCTGACTGCATATCAGTAATCAATGGGCTAATGTATCATATACAGGCGAGTGAGAGTGGGAACACACACACACACACACAGACAGACAGACACTGTGTTTATGAGTGTGTGTTTATGACTCATGCAGCTTACAGATGACAGCATTGTTACTCCATCAGTCTGACCATATGCTACGACTAAGACAAACTCTATAATTGAGTGGCGGCAGCAGCTTCACCCTGCGTCCCCACTGAGAGCAGCTCGGTCGATCCGTCACTCTGCTCTGACTGATGGAGGGGCGGGACCGAAGGCTCCGAACGGCATCGATAGACCTTTTTACACAAACACGGCCAACGTCTGTATGCTCTCCAGTCGTAAGGGTTTAGAGTTTCTGTTTGTGATGAGGAAAAAGCAGATGTGTCCAGGTTACTCCAACACACAGACAGTGTGTGAACAACACATGGCTCCTGAGTAAAACAGCCAATTAAAACTAGGATTCCCTGCCTTCAAACCACTATGAAAAGATGAAGGTTATTCTCACTTCACACGACTTTGTAAGAAAGTTAATTGTTGACGTCATTTCCAATGGTATCCTACCCGACATACCAACCCAAAGTGTCAGTATTTACCTTCAACGCGAGGCCAGGAAGATCTTTTCCTGACCCTAAGCGAGAGTTTTTTCTGTGACTAAACTTCACCAGACTTTAAGCACAGCGTTGCTACAACATAGAACCAAAAACTGTTCAATATATCTGTGTTTTGCAGAGACGCACGTAGCCACCATTAATTCTGGTGACATGGTTGGCAGGGGGCCTTTAACGAACCTTGTTGAACCAAATTTTAGCAGCCGTCGAAACATCCACGTGTCTATCTATGCAGAGGGAAACATATTGTACATACATATTGCCCACACACACACACACACACACACACACACACACACACACACACACACACACACTGAGCTCCCTGGTCATTCCCGTTGGCTCCTGATGTCTGTAGGATTAGGGAGCAGGCGGCCTGTCAGCACCTCTCCCACCAGGCGTTAAACAGACTGTGTGGAGGTGCCAACAGCTCTCTGCTACACCACGCTCAACCTACTATACTGTAAAACAAAGAACGTGACATACTGTTACTACTCTAAAACACCGGACTCCACTGTGAAACGCAGCACATGACATAACTGTTATCATGGTGGAAAATCACACTATTGCGCTGTGACTATACTGCGAGACTGTGGCTCTCAGTGTAAATAAATAAATCCGAGGGGTCACGAGATAGTTAGAGAAAAATATACACAACATGCTGTATTTGTTTCCTCTCTGCTTTCCCCCATCTATTATTAGACAACTTATATATTCAGGCTTCTTAAACCTCCTCTTGAAAGTCTTTGGTCAAACGTGTCCACACTGAAGAAATGAAACGGTACATGACGTGATTCACTATTACTCCAGTGTAAAGTATTAAGTCCCCATGCTGTTAAAACACGGTGTAATTTACCAACGCTGATCAAATTAATCGCTGAATGAAAATGGAATTACAAGTAAGCACTCCTTGTTTGTTCACGAGAGCTGTTAACATTGCTCATAATTCACGGAAGAGATTTAGTTCGATTTGTACACAAACAAATGTGAAGTTTCTTTTTCGAGGACGGGCTTTATTTTTCTGCATAAACTGAAGATCCTGTGGGGGGGCGGATATGGAAATCTGAAATGGGAACCCACAGGCCCAAAATACAGCAGAGAACAAGTCAAGATTTCATCTCTTTTTTTAGTTTTGAGCTGATGAAACATCTTGAATATTGGAGTGCGAGTCCTGTTTTATTTGGTTAGGACTCTTGTGACCTTTTAAACACCAGGACTTGATTCAAATCTAGTCCAGTATCTCCAAACCTTTTTATGCAAGTGACTCTTTTACAATGACAGTCACAGGTTGCATATGTCTATCGATGATGTCCAGCTCAACTCAAAAGTGATTCCTTCCACACATTGCATATGTATTATTGCTAACGTGATTGTGGAGACTCGCACATGCATATGTCCTAACTAGGTAAATACATACAGTGTTGTAGTGTGAAGCTTAGGACACCTGACTAAACCTAAACATAATCTCTATGTATTCAGTATTTATACAGGAGAGTTGAGGCTAAAAAGAAATCCCAACAAAAATGTATTCCATATACCAGCAGCAACATTTTCTCCAGCGTGTTTTGGATCCGACAGCCTCTAGCATCCAGTTTACTGCTTTCTAGTCTACAGTGAGGCTGTTGACTAGAAAGCACAATCTTCAGATTTTCTTTTTCTTTCTTTCTTTTTTTTTCTGTTTTAATAATAGAACGTGCTTATACATTTTTAATCTGCATCTGGATCATAATACACACAGTGAAAAACAATCATCCGATACATGTTGTGTGATGGAATACTTTTGCCGAGCCCACGAAGCGAGTCGTCGCATTTTTTAAAATATTAAACGTGCTGTAAACGCTCGCTGTGTGTTACGACTGTGTGTCCTTGTGTCTCCGCCGCACCTGTGACTATGTGTGTGCATGTTCCTGCATGTAAATGTGCCCTGTATCCTCCTGTGTGTGTGTGTGTGTGTGTGTGATTGATGTCCCTCCTGTGGTGCAGAGCCGAGTGTGTGTGTCAGTCCCAGGTGTGTGTGAGTGCTCGTAAACAGTCTCTTTGATTGAGAGGCCGTGATGCCTGTTTGACAGGCGGCCTTGTGCGGCCAGCCGAGCGCCGCATCGCCACGGCGTCATGTGGCCGTGGATACTTGGCGCCGCCGCGGCAGAAGACGAGGGGGGCTGCCGCAAATCGACTGCATTAATTAGCTAATGAGCAGAGGGTCATTAGGGATTTAACCACTGGGTGATAAAAAGATAATAAATATGATGTATATGTACTGAAAAAACATAGCAACTGACACATGTACCATCTCATGTTCAATAATTAAATTGATGTTCACTACACTGGGTTACATGACGCTGTGGTGTCTGACCAGAAAAGTGTAACATCTTGGTCGTCTGTGCGAGCGGCTTAGTGTGACACATATCTATGCTATGACCTCCGGCAGCCATTATGCGGGGGCAAAGGAGGAGAACATTAGACGACATTGTATAAAGACATGGGGTCAATGTTGACTCAACCTGTGTAACACAAGTAAGGTAAATAACCAATGTACAACTATTTCACAATGTTAACCACGTGATGAGAAAGGTCCAGTACTTGTTGCTGGTGCTCTCCTCAACCATAAAGGTATGTCAATGTGGGACCAGTTCAGTTTGTCGTTTTGGGAGACACAGTCGATTGACCTTTTCAGTCATTCAGGAGGAAGGACGAGTCAGCTTCACTGTAGAGTTCAAACACGACAGATGAGAACTCAAACATCTTTAGATCCAATGGGACTTTGACCCATTCTAAGAAAAAGGTTTTTCCTTTAACGTTTAGCTCAAGGAGAACACAAAACTAAGGCTCAACTGTAAAGTTAGCAGCTGAACCCTCACAGTGAGTGACTGAAAACGTTTTCGTCCCTACGTGTCTCCTGTACCATAACATAAAAATGTAGGTCTAATGTAGATTTTCTCAAATAATCAAATAAAGCAGCAGCTCTAACATGTTCCTGTATCTATTTCTGTGGCTCCTCTTTCTCTTCAAAGGCTGAAATAACAATAAATCAACTTAAAGACTGCTCTGCTTCTAGCTGTCATCAAGAAACCTCCACATCTCAACGTGTGTGTGTTATAGCTCAGGGAAAATGAGTATTGCTCTCAAACTGTGAAATTACCCAGGGTCCAAAGGTGAATTATTTCCCATCCAAAGAAGATCACGTGTTTTGACAATCCAGGCCACTGCTGCTTAGATGGAAATTATCAAAGGTGGTGAGCTTTTCAAAGGTTCAAAGGGTTCAGATGTCTCCAGTAACAAAATGATTTTGAGTGTGATGAAAGCTAAAATTGAATGCGGCTACAAACACACACACACACGGCACACACTCTCAGACACTCACACCTCATTCCCAGAAACATATCTCCTGTCACACACACCTCGCTCGCTCTCAAACCCGCCGTGATGGAGATTAATAGCAGCATTTAAAGCCTGCTGAGCTCCACCTGTCAAGGCTGGGGCCCCCAGGGCAGCTCCGGTCTGTGCCTCGGAACGAGAGACTGTCCTGAGGCAAGATCCATCACGGGAAGACCACGACAGGCTGGATCTCTGGAGCCAGCCTCCACAGCTGGACCACCGACACAGGGGCCATCCGTCCAGGCTGACAGGCACACAGTGCGAATCCATCTGGAGCAGACTCGATAGCTGCTGGATGGAGGAGCGTGGGGGTCCAAGGGGACGTGTGATGGCTGCATGGATATCAGACCGAGGCGTGTGTGTGTGCACTTTTACACAAGTCAATACCATTTTAAGAACAAATACACAATCACAGAGTTTAAACTGTATGTGTGATTGATTGAGATAGATTAAGAGATGTAGAATGAGTTCTTTTCTATGTTAAGGGACCCAATACATCGTTTATCCATGTACACATCACCGCCTGTGTAGGTACCATTGTTTAAAACTACAAAAATAAAGTTCCAGCACCACAAGATTCAGTGTAAAGTCAGTTTTGTAGTCACTTGCTGAAACTTGTTGTTTGGTTTGGGGTTCGTAGTTGTTTCCTGTTTTATTTTGTGGATTATATTCTCGTTTGTCATCTGTTACTGTCAGTAATGTAGTATGCTCTCTCTTCAGATGGACTTTAATGAAACAGTAAACTAAACTCCATATTTATTGCCATTTAACACTATAAAAAAGTCAGAAACTTACTGGACTACTACAGGATGATAAGCCTATTAAAAGTTACAGATGTTGGGTCACCAAAGTCATTAAAAATCCTTCTCTCGAGACCACGAATGTCAATTTCATGGCAATCAACTGAGTAGTTCTTTAGTGACTTCAATCTGGACCAAAGAGATGGAATGTCTCACTGACCAGCGTCACCATCACTAGAGCCATGCTACGCTAGCATGCTAAAAGGAAGAAAGAAAGAAAAACAGTGAAGTGTAAAACGGAATATGTTGTGATTTGTTTCCCTTACAAAAATTAGTAATTATGGTGTTCATACAAGACTATTCTCCAGTTATATTTGTTATAGCACATTGTGAGTACTGAGCACTATCTGTTTGATATGACTGCAATAAAGAGATGTCATGCTGTTGGGAGGAAAACAGCAGTAAACACCAATAAAGAAAATCACACCCAGGCAACATATTTTCAAAACAGAGTGTACGATTTTCCAGCATTTACTGGCTGTTACTGCAAAAAACAAAAAAACAAAAAAACAAAACAAAACACATTCCTGGGCCGAGACTTTACATGATAAAGGAAAAAAAATAATAATAAATAAATTTAAATAAGTTATGAAGCTAAAAATAATTTCAAACAGGTTTTTGCTGGGTTCCTGAAGAAGAAGAAGAAGAAGAAGACGAAGAAGAAGAAGAAGAAGAAGAAGAAGAAGTCTCCAGGAGTTGGGCGGCTGCAGCACATTGACGGCTGAGGTTTGACAGCTGCCGTGACCTGTCAGTCACTTCTATTACAGTATCAACAACAGCACGCCCACAGAGCGCTGCTGGATGCTGACTGTTTGCCAGCCTCAGTGCAGAGGCAGAACAATGGCTCTTATTTCCTTCCCCAGCACTCCTCCATCACACACCATAAATAGCGTGTTAGATCTTTTTGAATCTTAATGAAGGGACTGTGGGTTTCACCTCTGCTCTGCTTGAAGCCGGCTACTTGTGATGTCAAAAATGTGTGGAAATAAGACATTTTGTCTTTCTTGAATGTGAAGGAGGTGATGGTGTTCAGATGGCCATTACATATATCTCCATAATGATAAATGTTTTTCAGCGTCTTCTCTTCTAATGATCTACCATTATTATTGAAATCAAATGCTTAAGGGCTTTCTAACGACAGTTTTAGTCTGTGAAATGCTCACAAGGTTGGATAAACCCTTAAAAACACCAACTGCAACAAAGTGGCAATAGAACCAGTCACAGTAGTTTTTTTTTTTTTGCATTAACTTCTTAGTTTGCTTACAATAATAATAATGCAGAACCTCTGCATCACTCATGAGCTAACATTCAATTCAAATGTATTCTTTTCACAGTGTAATCTTTAAAAGTGAATCTCTGATTCATGCAAATCATGTTTGATACTTTCAGGAATACAAATTGTACTTAAAGTATCAAAAGTGCAAGTAAAAGTAAATAACGCATACATCTACATGCATGTAAACATAGATTTGAATGAATTTATATATTCATATATATATATGTATTTATGCTGTGATGCAGCATGTAATCTACAAAGTAACTAATAACAGAAGTTATAAAATAAATGCACTGGAGAAAAAAAGTACAACATTTGTCTCCAAAATGTAGTTGAGTAGAAGTAAAAAAGTGGCAGAAAATGGAAATACTTGTAGTATTTCAGAAAAAAACTTGAGGAAATCTAATTAGTTAACAATCACTGGTTTCACTGGTCCCATAATACACAGTGGGAGGATGTGTCTCTTTTCACACCAAATGGGCCTCTCTAATGCCTAACAGCAATATGATACACAATAAATGAATGCTGTCATGAGCTAATCTCAAACATTATCGTTGTTGTAGCTTCTATGATAACTGCTTTGTTAACTCCTTGAATGTGATTGGATAACAACGTGCAACAAAAATAATAGCCAAATAAAATCTGTGTCTCCTGTAACTCTCCCAGATGCACAGATGTGGTTGTTATCTAACCAAGGAGACTGAAAACCCACCAGAACAGGAAAGAAAATTAAAGGTGATTATTAGTCACTTAAAGTGCCGGCTGTAATTTGAGGAGTGTTAACAGAACTATCTCCTCAAATCATCATTTAATTTGTCTGCATTCTCATCACCAGAATTGTTTCCTATCTGGCAGCCCGCAGATCCCACATCACACATAATCACGCAAATTTGGAATAAATCGGCTCGTAATAATCACTTCCAACCCAATCATATCACGTAATGAAGCCTCAGATAAAGCACCAGTTTAAGTTTTTTTGCAATCAGATTACATGTAATTTGTAATTAGTCTGACTGGTTGCTTGATATGAAAGATCACATTTTAATTTTTTTTTTAATTTTCCCAAGCAGATTACTTCGGTAATCAGATTACATGTCATTGCTTCCCAATCCACTGAACCACTAACTGGAGCTTGAGATAAAGAGCTGGTGTGTGTGTGTGTGTGTTTTTCTTCGTGTGAGCAGCTTGTTTTTTTTTTTTTTTTTTGTAATCTGATTGCATGTAATTAGTTACTCCCCATCCTGGCGTATCACTAGCCAGAGCTTTCAATAAAGAGGCAGCGTGGAGAGGCTCTGTTGACGATCAGCACCGCAAAGCTAACGGAGCTGATGGCTATTAGCATAATTAATGTCATCGCCGTAATGCACTCCAACTCTCAGACAGCCTGCCTTACACACACACACACACACACACACACTCAAGCACGCACACACTTATGAAGACGCCTAAGCATGAAGCAGAAACATAATCAAATCTGCAACATGTAACTCAAGGCTTCAACGCGAAAATGTCATGTGTGATCTTTCCGGTTTTATGATGCTAACGTGTCACCGGGATGACAGAACCACAACAGTCCATCACTCATTGGTATCTGCGAATCGTGTACATAATGTCCCGAGCATTAAAATAAAAGCACACACTGTGACGTATTATGTTAAAAGCCGGGGCAAGATAGGTTAGATAGAACGTAGGCCTGTGTGTTAAAGATAGCACAGGATGCCTGAGGGGGTGTGACAGAAAACCAGGGCTGCCTGCTCTTTCTCTCTCTTGTTCTTTTTTTTCTCCCTCTTTTTTTCTCTTTCTCAACACCTCCCAATTTCTCTCTTCCTCTCTCTTTCTCCTCTCTGCACCACGCAGCTATAAAGCAACTGTAGCTCTGAAGGCGAAGCACACAGAGAGCGAGCTGGATCTCTCTCAGATTCATCTCTGCTCTTAACCATTTCAAATCTCCAGTGCCAAGGACACCGAGTGAGCTTAGAGTGTGAAAAGTAAAGCCACTTAGCGGGGAGAATAAGCATATCACATGGAGTGAGTTGGCGTGGCTGCATTCACATCGACAAATGTGTTGGGGATGTGACACAATTTTGCAACCTCTGCCAAGATTTCATGTTCTCTGTCTTAAGAAAAATAAACACATTTTGTCCTTAGACTCACAGCAAACTAGCAACCGAAGAAGTTCCAAACTTGCAGCAATGAATTCATTCCCGTGACCTTGCCTTTAGTGTGATTACATAACGCGGTCACATGGTTGATCACAGGTAGCTTTCATCACACCTGCACCAAATTAGTCATTTTCAATGGAGCTCGGAGAAAAAGCAGTGATGTGAAACACGTTTGCATGCTGTTTTTTTTTTTCTTCTTTTTGAGGTAATTTCAAACGAACAGGGCTAATCATTGAGAAGAATGTTTTGGATGCAGGATGAAAAAGAATGCGGTCACGAAGTGCAGGAGAAAAGAGCAAAACTCATTTCTCTTGAGCTAAATAAAACATGTTTTGTGGGTCTCTTTTTTCTCCCGCTTAAAAAAAATGATTATCATTAGTTCTACTTCATTCTGGGTGATGTAAGTGACCTGATGAAAGAGCCTGACGTCCAGCAACTGTCTCCTTTCTTCTCCTTCCGGCATTTTTTTTTTAGCACTCTATCTACATGGCTAACATTGACATCTTATTGCTAATGTAATTTTTTTTTTTTTTTTTTTGCAATTACCAAATATTGAGGTTTCACTGAAGAAGCAAGTTCTTTCCTCAGTGGTCAAGCAATACTAACCAGTGAGCTATAATATTCCTTTTGCCCATTGGCTTACCCTGATATTCTTGGCTAAAGCCTTCCCATGTCCCTCCACAAGTCTAAACCCAACAAAGTTTTATGAACGTGTGCCAGAAGTCAGGGCCTGATGTTAGACTTGTTAAGGTGTCCCCAACATCTTGTCAGCTGTGGTGATGTGAACACAGCTAAGACTGTTTCCTACTCTATCACTATTACCTCCACTGTGTCGGCTTTGTGTAGTTCTAAGGCCTTGTTTTAGGCAGGATGCAGAGGTTAGTCAGGGACATTGTAAAAAGCCTGGGCACCATCAGTCTTTCACTGAGACAAAGGTATTGCCAAGATATCACTCATAGAGTCTGAATTTTTACTCTATGAAGTGTCAGTTTAGAAATGTAGGAGCAAGGCTTTGATCAAATGTTCGCAATATCTAACCTAAAAATGTAAATCGTAGGCTACAATAAATTGAATTTTATGCAGAAAAGGAAGCACACCACATATGATGAAAAATGAGTTTGCTAAAAAGATGTAGGAGGGATGGAGGCCAAGATTTAGTACTTAGAAAAGCTGACAAAATGTATCTACAGTACTACTTACTTATTACTATTTAAATAACTGTCAGCCTATCATAATGTTTCAGCTTCATATGCACATTGTGACTGTGATAGCTGCCTTGTCACCTGTCTGAACCTGAAAAAGACTCACCCAGGACAAGATTAACCAGCTATAAATCCAGAACAAGCAAACAAAACATCTGCTTAAAGTTATCTAGGTATAATGTGAAACTGTGATGTGAATTGACAGCATTGTAAAGCTGGAGCGCGTATGTATAACCCATGTTTGGGTTCAACCTCAACCACCCAACTCTACATGATTTAAGTTATTGTATGAATTAAGCGGTGCGATTACCGTCCAAGACAGAGTGACCTGACATTAAATAGACACTAGCTCTTACTCATTACATTTCAGTACATAAATGTGCTTTACTTGAACTCCATCTTTTGACATTTTTCTAAAATGTCAGATCAGGAAATACAGTTGGTGTGTTGTCAAAGAGCTTAGTGTCTCTATTACATCTCTTTGTTTCAACATCAGGTTAGAAAAAGAACCAGCTGCAGTATCGATGTAGAGTAGTTGCAGAAAATAAATATATATAGTGACTTCTGCTATACACGCCACCATAGTTCGATGATAGCTCATGAACTGAGGTGAGGAGCTTGATATAGTTAATCTACCCACACACATCTGAATGTAACGGTGGGGCCTTGTGACAACGGATAACCAGGTGTGTGACAGGATCAGGCTGTGTTACTCAGCCAATGCGACAAATGTGAGGTCACAATAAGAGAGAGTCGCGTCACAGCGTCAACACCATGACTGGATATGCATGAGTGCACACACACACACACAACACATCCTCGTTTTATCACTTGTGGGATTACATAGACTTACTTTCATTTCCTGGAAACTAACCCATAACCTAAGTCTTCATCCTTAAATATAATGCTTTACGTTAGAGGTTCAGCATTTTAGGTCCCCATGAAGCCGTTGGACTTCCCTCCGTGAGTGTGCTCTCGGATCTGGGAGCCCACAAGTATAGATAAACAAAACTGCAAACACACACACACACAGAATATATGATACATAACACACAGTACGTGAGTAATAGGTGGGTGCTTACAATGACAGACATCTTCCTATAGAAAGAGGTTTGACTCAGCATTGTGTGTCCACGTCATAGAAAGTTCATTTTGATGTATTTAAAAATCCCTAGATGGCAAATCAGAAGCTACAATCTCACATATTCATAGTGCAAACACAAAAATGTTAGCAAAAAAGTTGGAAAGTGGGACAAAAGTTTTACACAATATGGCGTTAAGATCGAGATCAAGATGACACGACAGGTTTCCTGTGCATGCGGCAAGTACCAAAAGACGACAAACTGAATCATCGGAGGAAAAAAAAAAACAAATTCACTGAACCTATGTCATCAGTACAACAAATCAAATGGATTTGGAAGTGTTTAACGTGATTCAGGATGGAGATGGATCACATATGTGTGTGTGTGCGCTTCCGGACTCTCTGCAATATGTGTGTGTATGTTCCTGTGTGTGTGTGTGTGTGTGTGTGTGTGTGTGTGTGTGTGCACTTGTGTATTGTGTGTGCACTTGTGTATTGTGTGTATTGCTATCCTTGTGGGGTCCAGCAAACTTTGCAACATCAAGATTGTTTAGTCGTCTCTGAGAGTCAGAGACAGGTTGACGTTAACTGTTAGTAATATATCTAAGAGCAGTTGCTGAGATTAGGACACGCTCATATCACACACACGGACATAACATTGCACCACACACAACTTGTATGTATTGTATGTAATGTATATAATGCTGGGCAAACTCAGTTTATGACACTTTTAAACCAGAATTAATCTCCCAAACAAGCCTGAGATTCAGCTTCTTGTCAACAAGCCCGGAGGAGTCGAATGAACACAGTGACCCTCCACACAAACAAATAACGTCCTGATCAAGCGCCAACACAAGACTGTGAATGCTGCAGTCAGACCCCAACTTTAACACTGACTAAAGTAAATTGGGTGATTAGGGTCTCTGTAATCTTTCCTCATCTGTGCATTGGACCTATGTTAGTCTTAAACTCTTATTCTATGCAAAATAATGTTCTTCAGTGTTCAGTCTAACCTCATTTGATGGTTCAGCAAACAACTACCCAGAACAATGGAGGTAGCTGTCTTCCGTGAGTTCACCCCCGCCACAGATACAGCAAGGAAGATGCAACACAGAGGGAATTTAGACTCAAATGATGAAAAAATAATTCACTTTGGGTCATCTTTTAACAACATTTATGCATGGACTCGGGATCTCGGATGCTCCTTTCCTACAGCAGAACATTTCAAGGCTAGTCTAGAGAGGAGGACGGATTAGTGAGATAGCTCAACATGCCCTACATAGACTCCAGCGAGGAATATGAAATGAAGGTGGACTTGAGAAATCTGCACCAATCTAAACACAGACCGCTGGACATATTTTCTGTTAATCAGCCATATTCATGACGATAAAGTTTAAAATGACAACAGTGGCAACAAGCATATAGCAGGACTGACGACCATTTGAGTCAGCTGTATAACTTGCTGGACCATCCATGTCCTCTGGGGTCCGGTGTGGTTGTTAAGCTAAGTGAGCCAAGCCGATCTCTTCTAGGACAATTAATAGGTCAATCTACACACCGGCCATGACAGACTACAAAAACAACAACCCCGAAACCCTGGACAAGAAGGTTTCAAATCAAGGTTAATTCTCTGGATCATAAGATTGCTGCAATTTTAGATTCACAGGTAAACTGTGAAATACATGAGTGTGTGCCCAATTTGTGCATGAACCCGAAGGACTTGTAGTACTTTGTCTCAGAAGTATGCAGCAGATAGATAGATAGATAGATAGATAGATAGATAGATAGATAGATAGATAGATAGTGAGAGCAGAGGTGTGTGTAGGTTAAAGAGAGAGTTTTCATGAGTGGAAATGGATGCAGAGGACATACAGAATAGTGTGGGCATGTGAGCGTATGTGTAGGCATGTGAGTGCAAATGCAGGACTGTGTGTATGTGTGTGTGTGGGCATGTAGGAATCGATCTGCCTGAGTGTTGTCGGCGTATCTGTGCATGTATATATACGGCATCTTTCGGCTCACCTTCCAGGCAGCAGGTCCTCCAGAGGCCCGAGTGCGTCATCACCTCCTCGTTCTTCTTGCTGGTCTCGTTCTCGTTGGTGCTCTTGATCTTGCAGACGCCGCGCGAGTACAGCCAGTAGTCTGTCCCCACGGCGATGGTCATAAGGCTGAAGGCGGCGAAGGCCCCTACCGTGGTCAGCAGCATCTGAACTCCGCGGTCAAACACGCCCATGTTGCCGCATTCCACGAAAGGGGGGCCCCCTTTCCTCTTGATGTATAGGAAGTAAATATTTGTGAGTTTGCGTCGCCACGCCAGCTCGGAAAACGGGGGGTGGGCGGTGTCGGGCGGACGACGGTAGCGGGGGGCCGCTGGGGGGGCGGGGGAGTTAGGGGAGCTCGGGGGAAATCGTATGGTTGGTTTTGGGTTGGGACAGCAAACAGGTGAAAATTAAGATGAGGGTGAGGTTGGGGGGAGTGGGGAGTGGATGGGAGGCTGTTTGGCCCAACAGACGGGTCACACAGACTTTGGCGAGGATGACAGAACCCTCAGCTACAGAGGTTTCTAAATTCTAGTCCTCAAGTGGCAGTAAGTTGCCCTGCTCTGGAAAAAAAATGTTGACCTAAAAACACAGGCTTCTAGCAGATCCCACAAGAGACCTGGTCTGGGATCTAGGCCTACTTTGTTGAGTTGGAAGGCCTCTAAATGTCAAACTCTGAGAAGAAAAAGGCCGAGATAATGAGAAGATGGAGGATTTTGCTCTGTTTTCTCTCTCCGTGGTCGTCTCAGGCCTGGGTTTGGCTTTCTGAGCTGACTAAAAGAACATGTATTACAATCCTCACAGCTTCAACGGTGATGTATGGAATGATGTGCATGTAGCGCTTGATTTCTTTTGCTTCGTTTTTTTTTTTTTCTTTCCCACACAGGCCGTCACACACACACACAACCTACGCTGTCATTCTCCGGCTCACACGCAAACACAAACACACACTCGCTCACACAGCCAAACTTTCACTGGCACACACCTGTACACGGACGAGCACACGCATGCATGCAGTGTGAATTAATTCATACTGAACAGGGATGAAGAAACACCGGGGGTGTGGGGGTGGAGGGTGGTTAAGACTAACACAGTTGGCGGCCTGATTTCTTTAAAATGGCCCCAAAAGAAACAGAAGAGGCAGAAGCAGAGACCTCTAACAGATGATGGCACAATTCAGGATGAGATCTGTCTACCTTGATGCAACCCAGTGGATCAGTGAATTATGGAGGCTCATCACAGGCATTTTCTGAAAGAATCAGGCTATCACATGTATTCAGTGGGAAGAAGGGTGACGGGAGACAGGCAAGACAGACAGGCAGGGCCCAAAATATGTTGAGAAAAAAAAAGAGAAAGAGGAAAGGAAAGGACTGGATGTGCTGAAAGAAAATGAAAGAACAAATTCAAACCAGCAGAATCAAATGCTCCCCCCAAAAAATCAAAGACAGAGTGATAAATAATGCCAAATAATCAGCCGGTACCATGACTGCCATGAAAACCAGCCATTCCTTAAAGAGATGAAGGAAAATAAAACCAACCAGGGACGATCAACCCCTCTCTCCAAATTAAAAAAAAAAAAAAAAAAAAAAAAAAAAAAAAAAAAAAAAAACCCAAAAAAGGAGGAGGAAAAAAAATATTAAGTTAATGAAAATCAAACGACAGCCTGCTTAGTTTTCCTTTTTCCTAAAATTCTGATCCCCAGTTTCCATATGTGGTCCCTAGACCTTTCTCCGGCGACACTGGAAATCTGCTATAGGGGGATACAGGCAGCGGTACCGACGGCACACCGCGGAGAGAGGGGCGCATCCAGGCGGAGAGGCCGAGCATCACCGGTCATGCAGCCGGTCGCAGGAACGAGGAGGACACGGAGGGATGGACGAAGCTTCCCGGAGCGTCAGAGCCTCTTCCTCCAGCATCCAAACGATCCTACACGGTTATATCACGGCCAACCGGAGCACAGCGAGCGCACACAGACACACACACAGCCCGTTTACTGTCATCACATTCAAAAAAAAAAAAAAAAAAGAAGAAAAAAAAAAAAAGATCAGATACCATCAAAAGGACTGATCATTATTAGTATTATTGTTTTGGTTTTGCCGAGGCTGTCAGGCGTGGGGATAAAATGTGCGCAAAAAAAATAGATATATATAAAATTTCAAGTCGAGCAACACACCAATCCTTTGGTTTCCTCGTTTTTCTTCTTCGCAGAGCTGAGATAGAAGTGGAGAGAGGAGAGGAGGAGGAGGAGGAGGAGGAGGAGGGGGTGGATGATGGTTAGAAGCAGAGGATGAAAAAAAAATCGACACAACCGGAGAGAGAGCGAGAGAGGAAGAGAGAGGAAGAGAGAGGAAGGGAGAGAGAGAGAGAGAGAGAGAGAGGGGAAGAGAGAGAGAGGAAGAGAGAGAGAGGAAGAGAGAGAGAGAGAGAGAGAGAGAGAGAGAGAGAGAGATGTTCCGTGCGCAGCAGCAGCAGCACTTTACGCAAAAACAAGCGCACTGCAAAAAATGTCCTTTTCAACAAGTCAGTTCATGTAATGCTGCATCTCAGTGTTTCATTTCTCTGAGCGAGACAAACAAAAAAAAAAAACAAAAAACAAAACAGAAAACACAAAAACAGAAAAAGCCTCCTGTGGCTCCGTGGTGACAAAAAAAAAAAAAAGATGCATTCCATCAACTTGTTTGTAGAATTATTGTCTCCAGACTCATTTCATCCTGACGTCCTTTTACAACATATTCAATCAAAGCAATGCAACTTTATTAACACAGCACCTTGCAACTCAAAGTGCTTCACATGAGGCAAAGAAATGCATTAAAAACACAATAAAAAGCCAAATTAAATCAATTGAAACAGAATATAATGAGATTTTTTTTAAAAAAGCAAAACAATCCCTAATCAGGTACATTGCACTTATAGTGCTGCAATTAGATGAAATAATACTCAGAATAAGTGCAACAATCCCCCCCCCTCGACTCAGACAGGATTTCAGTAGCTGCTGCAGAGGTTATGAGTCCCACCTCTACCAGATAGATTCCTCAGCTGCAAATCAACAACTGCTCGTACACTAAAATAACTGCTCCATGTTCCCCCTCATTTAGTACCCAATTACATCACAGTTATCTCAAGGAAACCTGGGAAACTGGAAAATGAATGTTTGGTGTTTTATTTCCCAAAGTCTGCACGCTGGTGGAGACACATACACTCATTATGTATTTCTTTCTTTTTGCTGCCCTGCAAGTGATCAAATTTAAAGATTTATAGTCTAAACACACTGAAGAGCATCCCAAGTGCATGTTTCTAACTCATATAAATGTAAGTCATCGATATATAGAGTATGGTGGCTGTGGACCTGAATTAGAAGCTTGTTAAGGCAGATATTTTTTGCAGTGCAGCTGCCCTAAATTGCTAAATGAATCTGGGGTTAGATGTGATATCTTATGTATTTCCGGTCAGATCAAACATAGCAGTTTGAAAAGAAACATGCACAGTTCGGACTGCTTTTTCACGAGGCATCAGGTGTGACTAATGCTTCATGTTGAATCCCTTTTGGCTACTGAAGTATCCTGCAGCGAGGCCCCGCCCCGTGACCTCCGACCTCTGACCTCTTAGGGTGAGAATAAAAGAGACAATCCTCTGACAGGGATCAATAAGGTGTCGCGTTATTATTATCATGACCGAGTTATTATTTTTCCAACAGACTGACATGTATTTTAATTTCCTGGCGAAGGTGGTGGTGGGGTGGGGATACAAGACACAGATGATGAAAAAGGGGGCGAGCAGCGAGTGTGAAACACCTGACGGGGCGGTTAAGGGCTTGGATGGGTTCAGCAGGAATAGATGGGATGGGCTGTAAAGCTCAGTGATCCGTGCTCTGTATGTTTGACTCTGTCATATGTTTCACATCGCCTCGCCTCGCAGGGGAAGACAATGATTCTGACGCTGTCGAACCCACTGAAATATCCTTTTTAATCATATTGAAACACGTGTTCCAACGATCACACAGACTATATACATTCCAGTGCATTAACTGAAAGGTAAATGATGCCTTGAGTGCCTAAAAAACATCATGCATGCAAATGTAGACATCAGCTGGAGATGTAGGTGGTGAACGACACGGGATCGTTCCTGTACATGTTTAATTATATCTGTAAAGATGTCCCTGCATGTTTTGTTTGTTTGTTTGTGTTTTTATTAGTCACATCCTGTCCGTCCTCACAGTGCACCATGGTTACTGCTGCCTCGCCGCGGTGCTGAAACGGACAGCTCCCTCTCCGGATCCAGAAGCACGGCAACTGTCTCCCTCTTGTGATAGGCTGCTCCGCAGCCACATGGTATTTTCATGGGGATTGCCAGGGATACAGACACAGATGCACACACACACACACAGATACAGACACACACTCAGTGCAGCAGGCTGGCCTCGAGGTAACAAACTGTTTATGTTTGGAGGCGAGGACAGGTTGAGGATATATTTCAGCGTGTCGGTGATAATGATGATTTGTCGTTCATGGATGCATCAAGCTAATATCCACATGTGTTCATTGATCAGCACTGTTGTTTCTTCTCTTCTTGGCCTTATGTTGCCAGGAATGAGGATGCTTAATCCAAAAACAGATGGGGACTAACCAGGCCTTAAAAGGTTAAAGGGTAACTCCACCAATTTTACACATTATAGGGTGTTTACAGGTCTTGGGGAAGACTGCTGCGTATATAGTAGTATACAGCCTGTTGTGGCTCCAGAAGAGGCTGAATATAGTCGGATACATTTTCTTAAGTGATATTTATGAAAGAAAGAAGATTAATGGAGAAAGAAAAGGTGATCTAGCTGACTCTACCTTCCCCTGTATTGTTTTGCAAGCGAGGAGCTTCGTGCTCAAGTTACCACTAATACATATTGTGTTAGACTTTCAAAATAAAGCTTGCAGTTCGCAAATCATGACATATAACAACTTTTGGACTGTAAACTTTGAAAAGTGATGCTACAGACGTAATTACCGTAAAACTAGGCCACCGACCAGGCTGCTGTATTTGACATGTTGTGAGTGAGAACAGGCAAGTTTTAGTTCTTAGCACGGGTCATGTTCCAAAAAACACTGGATCCCACATATCCCATCATGCAACTCATTTGTTAGACCCACCACACATCCAAAGAGCCTAATTCCTTTAAACGCACCACCTCCAGTTTGTGGTGCGGGCTTTCATTTAGAAATAAAACATGGGTAAATCTCTGGATTGACCCTTTAACATGGTCAACATACATGTAGGTCTCCATGAAAACTGAAAGGGAAGAGATATTTAAAACTACCTGTTAACATGATCATGAATTACAGCTACACTGCACTGGATATGCAGAGTCAAATCTTAATCTATGGCTTCACACTGGCACTGAGAAGCAGATTCTTTCAGATGAGATGAGTTGTGACGTTTCAGATGCGCGGAGCTCACATCCTACAGCAGCAGCAGCAGCAGCGGCAGCAGCAGCAGCGTCGCTGTGGGCTATACAGTACAAAGGCTAACTCACACAGGAGGTGCGATTCCTACACATTTTTCATGATTTCTAGGTACCAAAGTTCAGATTTTCCACAGTTATCTCTCGCTGCCATTTGCAGCCTCTGATATGCAAAGTTGCTCACTACAGCTTTCGACATACAGTACAAGGCTGCCGGTGCTGCTGGCCTGAAATAGCAATTCAGGAGACTCGGAGCGGATGTATGAACCGAGAAAAGCAAAGCGAGCGGTTCAGCCGTCTGATAAATTCATGTATGTTTCAGATGAGGCCTGAGAGATCACCGTGGCTTCTGTTTGAGAATCTCAGAGAGAGGGATCTTGGCATTGTTCTAGAGTTTTTTGAAATTACACTAAGTTGCCTGTTGGGGATGCTATAATTAAATGTCAAAAACTTCAAACTTTGAAAGGCCACAACTGCTGCAGCAGTGGTCTGATCTGGATGTAATGCGGGAGGCTCTGTCTTGTCGCCGATTGGCCCACAGCTGCCTGCACCAACTGCTGGTGATGACATGTGCTCGTGGTGATGTCTCGGTCCACATATGAAGCTGAAGAACTCCTGCATCAGATCACTGGAACGAGTATTTGTCAGATTTATTTATAGATTTCCTAGAAAACGTTGACAGCTTGGATTATGGCTGCTCAGACGAGAAAAGAAAAGATCGACACCACTCGTGTTTATAAGCTAAATATGAAGCTACAGCCAGGGGAGAGTTAGCTTAGCTTAGCAAAATGACTGGAAACGGGGGGGGAGCAGCCAGCCTGGCTCTCTCCAAAGGTAAATAATGTATCTGACTGCTTTTCTAAATTGACATACAGTATTTTATACAAAACAGGGCATTATGTCTCATCCTTAGTCTCGCAAAGTCACTCATTAATTACACTTTGGTTTTACCAAAGGTCCTGTGTGTAGGATTTAGTGGTGTGCACGTGTCTACTTTTGGCACCCAGCTGAGCCGGTAACTCTGGTCTTCTAAATCCTTCACACTGGACGTTTAAGGATTAAACAAAAGATACATATAAAATGCTAACTAGCATAGCTGTTTCCTCTTGTTCCAAGTCTGCCAGTCGTCTGCTACTGGCTGTTTTGTCAAGAAGCAAATGATTCACAAAATGTTAAGTACATCTCAATTATCAACACAATTAACTGACACATTTAGCTTTTACATTTTTTTATGCAGCACACGATACCAGGATGTAGTCTGTTAATTTTATAACCACAGCTAAATCAAGTAAAAGAAGTGTGCATCGAAAAATATGAAAATACATTTTCCCTCTTGTCATTGTGTGAATAATTCCTGATGTGTCTCATCTCATTTTTAACCATAACAACAATCTGTCCTCACATGAACCGAGTAGTTTTAGTTGCCTAAACACAACACATCCTCAGTCATGGAGGTCCAATCCATCAATCAGAAGCCATATCAATCAAAATCAATCATTTGGAAGTGTCACTGAGTTCCTTTGTGCATTTTTAGTACCATCACAATCTGCTGCTTGTCCTAATCTGTTGGAGAATCTCGCCTTTAATGTCTCAAAAAGATGATTAAATGTGCAAAAAGAAACTGTTGGGATGTGTTAATCGAGGGTATTTAAGTGCTCTAAAAGCGTCCGGCGAGGTATTATGATATTGCCCCATCAATCATTCTGAAGGAACAGGTTTAACTTCTTTCAAATGAGCGTTACCTCATTTTGGTGACGCAAATCCTTTAGCCTAATAACATTTCCTACACCGAGTGAATTACAATCGCCGTGACAAAACTAAACCTGAACATTCTGGAAAGACACAAAACACAAAACGATGAATGTGCGAACGGGTTCCCAGAACTAAAGATACAAAAGATCCTCCGCCTGGAGAGGAGAAGAGCTGCGGATGGAGTGGGAGTGAAAAAAGGAAAGTGAGAGAAAGGAGATAGAGAGAGGGATAGGAAATAAAAAAAAACAAAAAAAACAGAGAGAGCCACGGAGAAGAGGAGAGAGGCAGAGAGTGAACAGTCTGCCATGTTGGCCGCCCTCCCTCCTCCTCCTCTGGGGTCTAGAGGACATGTTTAACATTCTACTCTACTCCTCCTCCTCTCCTCTCATCCAGCCACAGCCTCAAGTCCCTGCTACACTCCGGTTACTGATGGCCAGAGACGAGAGGAGAGGCGCAGAAAATCCCTTAATCATGACCAGCGTGGCGTTTGTTGCTGCATCGTCGCCGCTGCGTCTCCCGCGCTCGTTCTGCACAGGCGACGTGCCGATGACACGTCTGCGGTTCTGTCTGTTGTTCTGGCGTTTCTTATCGGTTCTTCACCTTCGAAAGGTCTCGTTGCGTTGTCAAGTTATGCATTTAACGCAGCGCTACATACATATCGAACACTCAAGAGCTTTTGCTTTTCATGCACTCCTTCAGAAAAAAGGAAATCGTTGTTGTCATAAACTGCTTTCAGGTGGTTCAAAAGCTACCTGAGCTTTGAAACATATTTTGTTGAGCTTTGAAAGTTTTCAACAATATTCAAATTATCAAATGATGGCTGTTTAACAATCAAGACAGCAACTCCCATGATGCAATGCTACCAAATGTCTTTTGTTATGTTTTGATTGTCACGTACGTAACATAACTCAAACCACAATCGCTTCTTGAACTGGACTAAGTGGTGCCGAGGCCCAACCCAAGCCAACCGTGGTGGCCACACCGTCACAAGCTTACACTGTGAAAGAAACAGCTGCAAAATGGCTTCCTCATCATCATCATAATTTGATCTGGTGACATTTGGAAAGAGTAGAATAGCAACACGATTAAATTAGTTTAGTCCCATTCAAGATGGCGGGGTGGTAAACCGGAAGTTAGCTCGATCTTTTCGGTGTCTTGTGCTCTTTAGGCCTCTCAGCAGAGAATATTTGGGTAATTTTGCACCCAGGAAGTCGAGCTTTTTAGACTTCGTGGCTTCTGAAGCTGCATCCAGATATGAATTGATAACTCGATGAGGCTGTGTGATCTTGGTAATCGTCACATTCGTCGACTCCCTGGGTATTGACCTGCTCAGTCATTTACGTATGGGGATGTGTCTGTTCAGGCGATCTTATGTCAGTATTCTCTTCTAATCTTCCATTGACCCAAAATGGCTGAAGATTTGAATCGCTGCTGAATCACTCAATCAGTCATCACACTTTAAATATTAGCTTTTGTGGACTTTTGTGACGACTAAATGTGTAAAAGTTTTACCTAACTTGAACTTGGATGAACTGGATCCTGCCATGTGTGAGCGGTTTTAGCTGTTTCGTGTCTCCCTGCTGCTTTCTCCGACCGTTTGCGGGCGACTGGCTGTGTGAGCATGCAGAAGGTGGCTGCATCAGCGTGTGCGCTGAATTTTAATTTTAAGAACAATTATAATTTATGTGGATCTGGGAGTATTTAACACACAAAGCGATGCACCCGCAGAACTCACAGACAGGAGTCCTGTTTGTACATGTCTAATTTAGGCTAACGTGGCTCCGCTCTCTCCTTCCCTCTCCTCTCTTCCTCAATTTATTTTTCCTTTCTACCCTCGCGGTTCTTTTTTTTTTTTTTTTCTTACTGTCTCCCTCACACTCCCAAGCACTTCTTCCATCCTTCCTCCGCCTTCCTCCTCTTTTTTTTTCTTTCTTCCTCTCCTCTGTCTCTCCCTGTTCGTTGCCTGAGGGTGAGCCAGGGTGTCCTGTTCCTCCTCGCTCTCATCGCGAGCTTCCAGTCTGCATGAATGACTCTGCGTTACCTGCTGCAACCTGGCCTACTTCGAAAGTTCCTCCTCTGCTCTGCTCCAGCGCCACCAGCAAAGTCACAGCCAGACAGGAAAAAAAAAAAAAAAAAAAAAAAGAGGTGGTGGGCTGGTGAATTAGCAATGTGGAGGGAGAGGAAGAGCAGATAAGAGAGGAGCGAAAGAAAAGGAAAAGTGTGCAGCTTTGAATATATTTTTAAGAGCACTTCATGCTGCATTCACATCGTGGCAGTGCGCTACAGAGGGCATCCTGGTTTATTCATTGTTTCAGTGGGAGAACAATGGAAAATTTCCTGCCAGTGCTGATGTAAAGGGGTTCATGCTCTTTTTTTTTTTTCTTTATCTCCTGCCGTAACGATGGAGCAAAACCAGACATTGTAAAGCCTCTCAGAGTGGATGCTGCCACATCTGTTTGTCCAGCTGTTCCTTTTTTCTTCTCGAGAGTTTTTCCTCTTATAAAAAAAAAAAAAAACGTGAAAGTGAAAAATGTTCAGTTCGGTCATGCTGCTCCACTTCTTTTGTTTTGCTGCTTTTCTAATTTACAGTTGGAGGAAACACTCTGAGTGGAATCACTTAAATAAATCATGTCCACGTTCGTTTTCAGACATTACTTTAATTGCCCTGAACAAATTAGACCATCACTGAGACAACAGGCGAAGCCGGTACGCCAAATTAAAAATAGGTCAGAGTGTTTGTGGAACTCGTTTCATTTTGTAATTTTTCTACTCACATATACTTGCCACAGCTTTATTCAAAGTTGACTTTAATCCAAGTTTGGTCTTTAGTTGACCCCGTCAGAATACATTTTTACTGTTATCAGGAGCCGTTACCTGAGGGGTAAACAGCAACATGCTCACTGTACTCCCAAACATGAGACTATGAGAAATATGGTCTTTGTTAAAGAGCAAAAAAAAACCCCAAAACTGTGACGCTACAGCTTTGGTTATTTATTCGAAACGTATCTGTTTATGAGAGAGTATGCAAAGCTCTTTAGGCGTAATTTCACCCAGATCTCTCTCTTTCTCTCTCTCACACACACACACACGATTGATCCAACTATCTGTTGTAATACAGGTATCAGTTTTGATTGTGTCATTTTTCTAACTTGAGGTATCTGAAGTTGTTTCCTCTCTTAACTAAAGAGATAGCGAGTTTTTTTTGTGTGTGTTTTTTTCCTGGTCAAATGTTTCTGACCTGACCTCCTTTTCAGGAATAATTTGCATGACATAAATTATACATCGGCGCTCTCCCAGTATTTGTAGAGCGGCTTTCTGAATCCTCAAAAGCAAAAAAAAAATAATTAAAAAATCACGAGCAGACACTCTTTATCAGTGCACGGACTGCACGCTTATGTATTCTCTAACAGTTGACTTTAATTGAAGCGCAGTGCAGCTCGTGCTCCTTCTTTCGCATGACATCTGTTTGTGTTACACATGTTTTTGCTTGTTCTCCCTGTAGCCTCATGCATTTGTCCTCTGTGACTCCACAAACACAGTTATAACTGAAAAACAGGACAAAACACTGACAGAAAGTAATGTTAATAATGTAGAGTTACACTTGTCCTTCCCTCTAGCTCAGACTGAAGACACAAAAAACCTCCATGTTAACCTTATTTCATGTTTTTTTTTTAAATTTTATTTTTTATTGGCACGACTGAAACAGTGTGAAATGACTCCAATGTCTCTGTCCAGTTAAAACCATGTATACCAACATGAAGTAAATTAGCTCCATTCTCAGCTTCAGGCCTCAGAATCAGGAGAGTTTTAATGGTTTGTGAAGTTGAAAATCCAAAGATAATATTTGTTTCCTTCTAGACTTTATAAAATCTTGCTCCCCCTCTTGACTTCTAGGCTGAAAAATCCTATGTAACTGTGTGATCAGCGCTTTTTTTTTTTTTTTCTTTTACGCATGATGAGCGACTAGTCACCAATAAAAAGCCTCACGTCCGAGGTCAGGGCTGTTAGGTCACAGAGCTAATCGTCAGACAACACGTATGCCTCCGTCCTTAAGCCACGGTTACAATCTGAATAAGCAGATAAGTGCAGGAATGAGTGCAAGGAGAGGGAGAGAGGCGGGCTAATTGCTGTGGATTTTCAGTCCTCCGAGGTATTGTCTTCCAGACCCTGCTGTTACAGAGGTGAACTCCTCTCTCCTCTCGTCTCCTGGGTGAACGAGGGAGGTCCCAAGTGGTCCTCCGTCCTCAGAAGTCAGTGTTAATGGGGGCAGAGGAGAGCAGAGGGAGAGAAAGACTGAGGAGCTCAATCAAGATGTCTTTTACTCTTCTTTTCACCCTTAGCTTTTCCTATTTTATCTCTCTCTCACCCAATGTTTCACTTTATAATGTGACCTCCTCTTGGAGATTCTCTCCGTCAGTGTATTTCTGACTTGTTTTCGTCGGCTGGTGCTCACAGTGTGGATGATACCGTACTGCTGCACTGAACCCACCTCATCTTAGGCACAAAAAAACGTTAATTAGGGTTCAGAGAACGTCATGGCTCGACTTGAAAGGCCTGTTTTAGTCCAGCACAAAAACACCTGGAGATGGTTGGAGAGGTCCCCACACACTTGAGCTGCAGTCACCCATTTTGCAGCCTTGATGTGTGGAATAACTCCGCCTCATTCCCCTCCACCTCCTCAGGTGAAAGGTAGCTAACAGCCATATGATGTCGACACGATATGCCACGTTTGGTTCAGATGTCAATCTTGGACTGACCAAGTTGCACTATGTTGTACTGTTATATGAATGGATGTGACAAATAGACATTCCTCTTAATATCTTAATGAATCAGCTTGACTCTATTTGCTTTACGAGCACAAGAGGATAAGATGATAATGACTGATCCCAGTGGAGGAATCCAGTCCATACAGCAGCAACAGGAGCCAAGAAAGACAGAATATAGAGGGTGAAATGCACCCAAAAACTATATTTCTCATTGAAATACACGAAGAGTCAATGGATACAATATGAAATCAAATCAGCAGTGACATAAAAATGTTTGAAAGTATAATCATATATCATCAAAACAGCACTTTCAGCACCACTAGTGGCCCAGAATGCCTAAGGGCACCTTTTCAGCATGAACTGTACTAAATGTGTTTAGACTGTTGGCTGCTGGCAGGTCCGCTGCAGTCAGGTGGTTGACGGGTATCTGAGGAGAACAGACGTGAAGCCAGAACCACCAGTGTCTGTTCCAAAACTAAGAGGAAACCTCGTTCAAAACCGTAATAACATAATAATACAAATGAGTAATAATCCAGCCCTGGTTCTGTAAATATCATTATGTCATGAAGCACATGTTGCTTGTAGATACTGCTACTTTTATATTTATATATATTTAGATTTATTCTGTTTTGGCCTATTTTACTGTTTTTATTCTAATTTCAAATATATTGTGTATTATAGAATAAAGATGAACCTTGCAAATTAAACCCAAATTATAAATATGTAGCTCTGTTTTGTCAGTGTAAAGCATTTTTAAACCTTCACATGACCAACTCTGAAATCATACATCCATTCAGGATTCACTTTCAAACAAATGTATCTTTTTTAGTTTAATTCTCCTGAATCATGTTTGTTTTGGTGTGCACTCCAGGGAGTATCAATCAAACTGGTGTGTTGATTCATTCATTTTAAGAATTGCTTTCATCGTTACCTTGCCATGCAGATTTGAGCAATCACACGATCGTACATCTTGCAAATCCATCTACTGAGGCTTCAAGCTACGCAAACCCCAGTGGTTAAAACCAATCAGTGTCCCTTGGGGAAACTATGGGAGTGGTTTAGGTTGGATGACCAGCGACAGAGGTGATGTTTGAGAAAGAAAAAAAAAAAACAACAATGGCAGCTCCTCAAGAGGTTAGCATAGTCGCTGCTATATCATCAGTCATCATCTGCTGTATCTGACAGCTTTTCTCCATGGACAACATGTTTCCTCTCGTCTCTCAACGACATCAGCAAGAGCTTGATTTAATCAGCTGGTGTTAGTGCACGCCCCACATGTGATAGACAGACAGTTCGTCCAATCACCCGCCAAGCGTTTTCTTTAGACGTGCCTGCCCTTTTCCACGCAGTTTCCTGATGGCGCCTTTCCACATAGTTCTGTGTCATAAAACATCTGGCACAAGAGGTTAGTTATTATCTGTTTGTATATAATAAACACACAGATCTGCCGTGTTGTCAGAACTTTATGAGATCTTCGGTTGTGCTAAATACCAAAAAATTTAACTACTAAAAATCATGACGTGCTGTAAAGATACTTCATTTATCTCCAGGAGGACCAATGAAATTTTTCTGCGATGAGAGCTGGCAGTGAGTGTTGAGCTGAAGTTAAAGGACAGCTGATAACCCGGATGACTTCTGCTCTCTGTAGGCTTCATGTGGCCCGGAGTGAAACTGCAGAAAAACACACCCGTCAGCTTCATCTTAGCTGCATGTTAGAAAATGTCATGCACTTCTTCTTCTTCTTCTTCTTCTTCTTCTTCTTCTTCTTCTTCTTCTTCTTCTTCTTCTTCTTCTTCTTCTTTTCTCTCTCTCTGGAAGTTAAAGGGCCAGTGGAGCCTGATTAGGATGCAGAGGAGGAAGGCTCTGCTGCAAATTGAAAACATATTGATTCTCCTCATGCTTGGAGGGAGAGGGGGCGAGAGACAGAGAGGGAGAGAGGAAAAAAAAAAACGGCGGAAAGAGGGAGAGAAAGAGGGTGATGGAAAGAGAGAGAGAGGGAGGGAGAAAAAAAAGGAGGAGGATAAAATCTTGGTGATGAAACCGAGGGGGCAAATGCCAGCGGCAACTTGTGTGGATGTCTGGTCTCTGTCACACACACACACACAAGCAAACACACACACAGACATATGCATTTTTTTGTTTGCTCATACACTACAATAGCATCCCATGGGCTGGGGGGGCCTCTGTGGTCGCCATGGCAACGGGGTCAGGGCAGCGGCGGTGCGTATATTTCTGCGCCAGCGTGTGCGTCTCCTGCATGTGAGCGCATGCTGTCATGTCCAGCTGTGGTGGAGAGAGGCCGCGGGATGCCGATGAGAGAGGACAGCGCATAACACGTACAGATGTGCTGACTGCACAGTTTCCATGGGAACAAGCCCCCCCCCCATCCTCCACTCTCTCCTCTCCCACCTCCACCGCCAGCATATCCCTCCTCCTTCCATCGCTCCTCATTGCTCTTGCAAAAGCCTGACAAGCTCCGCTAATACGTCTCGCTGCGTCTTTATGTGTGTCCATGAATTCCTGGTAGAGCTCTCACATCAGCTACAGCTCGATCTGTCTTGTCCTGAGTGCACGTGTCACAGCCTCTAGTGTGTGTGTGTGTGTGTGTGTGTGTGTGTGTGTGTGTGTGTGTGTGTGCATATTAGTGCATGACATGCTTGTCTCATTCTTTAATCAAGGGTGAGGGAGAAGAGAGGAGAGTGTGAGGGAGGCGGTGGATGTTATCAAACAAAGTGGCTTTTGGTCTTGCACACACACACGCACGCACACACACACACACACAGCATGAGAGCGAGCACCACACAGACAATCACAGTCATCGTTGGTACCAAAGCTGATCACAGAAGCACAGTCTTGTCTTGTCTGCCGTACAAAAGCTGCCATCATATGGTTATCAACTGCCACTGCACGTTTAACAGCCTCCAACAGTCTGAAGTGTTGGTGGCAATAATGTCAAACCTCTGTGTGTGTGTGTGTGTGTGTGTGTGTGTGTTATATGCATGTGTACACAATCACCGCTATGTGCTCCAGATCGCTCCCACATGAACACTTCAGCTCTCGCAGAAAATGCCAGAATGATAACTGGTTTTATTTCTAAAACTACTATTTTTTAAAACTACTTTCATGAAAGTCACACAGCTATTGTTTAGATGTTTAATCTGTGTTTGTGTGTATGCAGGATTTTCCAGGAATCAAACCCCTTCCCCTCCTGCACTGAACCGGGCAAGGCAAGGATGCTCTAAGAGGTCTGGGGGTCCCTCCATAGGTCTACAGCTGTACTGCAATGAACTGTAGTCTGAAAGGATTGCCACTCCACTTTACTGCTCGCTAGATGAAGTAAAACTCCAACCAAAAGTGTCCAGATCAGCATCTCAGCCGCTCATCAACTCATACAGCCACACGTTTCTGTTTTGAGGAGGAAAACTCCTCCTCCTCCTCAGCTGATATGATGAGAATCTTACTGTACTTTATTGTTTAAAACGATGTCAAAACACCAAATATGACAACGGATACATGTGTAACTAATAAGTTGTGGTGGATTACTTCATGCATATCACTACAACTGAAAGCTTAACTGGGCTACATAAAAGATGTTGGCAGTGATGGGATGCTACTAAATACATTTACTTAAATACCTCACCTCAAGTCAAATGTTGTGACAAGGCCCACTTGGACTTTACTTGAGTATTTACATTTTCAGATGGTTTATACTTTCACTCCACTGCATTTTGTAGGCAAATGTTGCTCTTTTGCTCCACTTCATTCATTATTTGACAACTAGTTAGTAGTTACTTTGGAGATTGCATGGTGTATTCAAGCCAAAGAAATGCATCTATTTTATGGGTAAAAATCATGATTGGTGGATCCAATAATCAGCCACCTCGATAATTGGTTGTGTCACATAATATACACTATATACACAAATGTATAATTAACTTATGCTTGTACTTTTAATGCTAAGGTATGTTTATTGCCATAAATTTGTTGCCAGATATGTAGCACATCTAATTTTAGTTGAGAGTTTTGGCCTAATATTTGTACGGGTGACTTTTACTAAAGCAATTTTTAATGCAACATCTTTACTTTTATTCAAATATCACTTTCAGGCAGGCAACTTCTTCTTCTTTTTTTTTTTTCTTTTAAATTACAAACTGTAGGTAGGCCATATGATTGATGGTGTCCTTATGATTTTAATTGAAAATACAATGACCAAATTATTTATCTGCTCCCATCATCAAATAAATAATATGTTACATCAGTGGATACTTTGGGGTAATGACGTAAATTATTGAGGAAAAAATAAGTAAATAAACCTTTGCTTGTTACTTCCTGAAAATCACTTTTAGAACTTGTGTAGTGCAGTTAATAGCAGGTATTCTGAGACTTTTACTCAATAATTTAATATTTGTATGGACGACTAATAAAATATATTTACTTTTGCTCAAGAATGACTTTTAGCAGCCCCTTTTTTTAAAAAAAAAAAAAAAAAAAAAAAAAAAAAAAAAAAAAAAACAGTTTGTGGCCTACATGATGATGCTGTCCTGTCTCTTCATATTTAATTGACAAAAAAAACATTATATGTTTCCTGATTGATTGATTAATTCCGTCTATCAATGGAAACTTTGGGATAATGACATCATTTATTAGCGTTTTCCAGCGTTTTCTGCTGAGGACCAGCATCCTGCTGATCTTTACGACAGTTTCACAAACACACTGCCGTCACGCTTTACGGTAAAGTGTGTAGCTCGCTCTCCAGACCCAGCAGCTGTCAGAAGGTAATGAAAACTCCCATATAACAGTTTATTTCACCGCTACTGTTAACCAAATCATGTCTAGTCCAACTTCAGTCAGTCTGTCTTGCTGTGTTGTGCTTTCATAAAGCCGTCAGAGCTTTTTTATCCCGGCTAACAGCAGCTAACGTCAGTGCTAACGCTCACACATGCTAGCTAGCTGAACCCACCCCGCCCTCAAACCTCAGGTTACTAGCCTGAAACTTTACTGTTCAGAGGGTCGCATGAAGTTAAAGTTGCATTATTCCTGTCTGTCTGATGTAAACAGCTTGTTTATCTGGTTAGATAAGGTAAATAAATTACAGGCTTCATGCACACTGCTGCTGTGCTGTACACTGTGCAGAGCAATAGCAGTATATTCACTATTATGCTACTTTCCCACTAAGCATATCTGTTGAAGTGTATATTAGCAGTTCTCACATGGCGGCAGTGATTGTGTGATGTTGGCTGCTTACTGTCATGTCTTTGACCCGCTCAGGCAATGCGCATTGGACTGCCAAGTGCAGAGACACTGCAAGGTGGATCCTTAAAAGCTTTGGTTGTGGTGAGTGGCTCTTAGCTTGTTTTGATTGTGGATTATTTTATCTATTAATCAATTAGTTGCTTGGAAAGAAACCAGGAAATATTCACATTTAAGAGCTGGAATCAGAATACTGACAGTTTTTATTTATTTTTTATTATTATGTATTATTGTTTTCTATATAGAAACTTTTACACGCTCTTATACATAAAGTGGCTGTTTGCACCCAGAAAGTAGCTTCACAAACCACCAATAAACACAGAGAAGAAGAAGAATATGAAATATTCAATCATTTGGCTTTGCACACTACATATCTTCATCCCTTACCCTCAGGTGTGCATAAACTACATGTCTGGAGCTTCTTTTTAAAATCCCAAAATGTTAAATTAGCAGTTATCTAACCAGTTTCAGCCACATTTATCCATTTATCTGAAAACAAATCCGTATTGTTCATCCCTATTTATTACCCCGATGTTGGCTGGGTTTCATCCCTCTCTCCTCTCCTTCTTCTCCTCCCAGACGGTGCTCCTGAGTGTGTTTATGTTCCAGCTGCTGAGGACTGTTGGACTGAGGGCGTTTTCCATGGCATCTGAGACGTACACGTCGGGCACACACTCCGCCGCCTTCGTCACTTGCCCTAACGACACGGTGGCTAGAGATTTGGCCAGGTGACACAATTGTGATTACTGAATAATGGATGAAATAAAAATCTGACTGGAAAATATGTTTAGCTCAAAGACTTCATCACCCTGCAAGACAAATATAGAATTTCCTGTCATTATTTTTATGGATATTCTTGTGTGGCTGACTAATTCTTTGTGTCACACAGGGGCATCGTGGAAAAGAAGCTAGCAGCGTGCGTCAACATTGTCCCAGCGATTAAATCTGTGTAAGTTTTGAGATGGCTGCTTTTCAGTGTCATGCCATGCACACATTGTCCTTCACAAATTGATACTTTATAAACACAAACATGACGACGACTCCCTGGGATTTATCAGATGACAGATTTCTTATTTCGTCTCGTCGCCCAGATATGAATGGCAGGGGAAGATTGAGGAGGACAACGAGGTGCTGCTGGTGAGTGTTGTGATGTTTTGAGGCTGCGTAAATAGCACCCAAATCATATTTCTACAACATGGGATAAAAAACACATTGCATCACATCGGCCAAGCTGACCCAGTCTCTCTCTTCCCCGTGTAGATGATCAAAACAAGAAGTTCCAAGGTGCCTGCTCTCGCTGAATATGTCCGGTAAGTTCATTCCAGCCTCCAACCTCCATCACAGGAACATTGTTGACCATTACCTGCCATGACTCGAGTAAGCAGTGTGGCTTTAATTACTGCTGCCTGTCATTGTACTCTCCAGCTCTAATCATCCTTATGAAGTGGCCGAGGTCATCAGCCTGCCTATAGACCAGGGCAACCCGCCCTACCTGAAGTGGATAGGAGACATCGTCCCTGAGTAAGGATGGACTGATGGATGAGTGGAAGAACTGGTTAACAGAACAAATGTAAAAAAAAATCATTTGAAACCGTACAATACTATAGATACTGTCCAAATCGAGAGATGAGTCATTTTTTCTCCAAGTCCTTAATATGTTTCCCTTCCAGTATGTTAACCACTAGAGGGCAGCCCTGTTCTTTTATTTTCAAAGTTAACCAGATGCCAGAATAAACTGAGCAGCAACAGCTTGGACTTGTTTGAAGCCGACACTAAAATGTTTCATCAGTTAGATTCCGGATTTTGTTTGTAAAAGAATAATTTTCAAATAAAGTGAAGCATTATTTTTTATTGGTTTTGAGTCATTGTTCGGGAACACCATACAGTAAAGTTACACACTGTGTGCAGCGATGCATATGACAGCAATTAAGGGAAAAAATAAAAATATACTATATACTAAATATTACATTCCAACATCATCTGTAAACATTATTTTCAACCCACCTTCACAGAATTACTCTTGGCTTTCAGTGCTTTATCAAAGCCCAAACAACACTGCACATAATACAAGATGTTAATGCAAACACACTGTACATTGTGAGCAAAGACGACAAACTGAGGGGGGGGGAAAGCGATTCTGTGTAACCTGCTGATGTGAGATTTGATTTAAATCTGTGGGCTCTAAAGGAGACATTAAATATAAAATTCACAACACACAGCAAAACACACCATCATAATCAATAGGTTTGTTAACAATGACCATATCGACATGTAAACAACATGAAGCAAAGATGTTTGACAATAAACATGGATGTTCAAGGGTGACACAAGTTGTGTGTCTGATGCTTCAGGGATCCATAAGATCTTCCTTATGTGTTATCTTAGCTTAATTCTGTTGTAGTATCTTCTACACATCCCCTTCATAATTTAAGATAATAAATACATAAATAAATATAAATACAATCTGTTTTCTTGACAGGATGTGCCGTTTTTCTTAGTAGCATATTTCAGATATGATACAGACCAATAAATCCGGTTTAGTGTTTAGTAGTATTTAAATCTTCCTGAAATCTGCTCTGTACCCCTTTAAAAAGAAGTAATCTTGCATTATATTTATTATGGGTTGTTATTGCACATCTTGACAACTGCAATTTGTTGTCAGTGAACATTTCAAGGGAGAAAATAAATCACTCAATTGCACTGAAGAGATCCAGTGTTGACATCCAGCTTCACGCGAGCTCAGTGTGGATGTATTTACACACAAAAAAACCACAACAAAAGCCTGAGATAACAACCTGAAATGTGTTTTTGAAAAGCCATTTTCAAAAGTAGAGGTACAAAGCTCACCTGGCTGACATTTTCATTCCACAATGGCTCATTAGTTGTGTTGTCTCCTCTGGGATATGATTCATAGAGTGCATTAGCTGTTTCAGAACAAGATGTTCCTCGTTTAAAAAAAAATTGAAAAGGTCTTCAACATGATGGCAATTAAAAAATAAAAATAAATACACAAATAAATATAGAATAAATATGGATTTTGTTCTAGTCTTCGTTAACAAAGTGACTGAAGCCCAGCACCCACATGCACAGGTTTATATCACTATTTGATGGCTGTCTTGGGATAGAATTGTGATTTTTCTCAGTTTAGAGCAAAAAATCTAAATCACAAGAATGAACTCTCAATCTGGACCATACCAGTGTCTCCAGATGTCTTCCACTATTTACACCATTTCATCTATTAACACCTGCAGCCATGTTTCCAGGCTTTGTGTTTTTCCAAATGTGTTTTCAGCTATTTTAATTCGCTCTTCCTGCCTTTCAGATTCCCCATTGGTTGCAATCTAACATGGCTGACATCATGCCTAATTTTATATTTCGTAATTATTATCTAACACCAAAGCAAAAAAACAACTGCAATGATATTTACGGACTGTTACATCGTGTGAACTTTCCATGGAGAAAAGGATCTAAAGCTGAGCCTGTGATCTGTTTTCCACGTTTGTTTGTCATATTTACAGCTGTTTTTAAGTACCTGTGAGAAACACTTTAGATAGCGTGAATTAAAACCCAGTGGAAACATGTCAGCGTCTGTTACAGATAGCTGATTTCAAGCACTTGGTCCGGGAGGTCTTCAGATTGTGACTTGCTGTCTTTAGTTTTACCAGCCGTGGAGGACGCTGCCTCGGCGGGATCAGAGTCTGGACCTGTCCCAGCTAGATCTCCATGTTTGGCGCTGTGACCAGAGAGCTCCGGCTCAGGTTTACCCTTCTGCACTGCCTGAGTCTTTGATCCCACCGTACCTCCGCTGTGGTTTCCATTTTGTGACGTTTTGCATATTTCACGCATCGGTACAGCTCCTTTTGGTCCATTGACGTCCTCCTCTTCTTCTTTTTCTCCACAATCCTCCTTCTGCACATTGATGACTCCCTCGCTTCTCTGTACTTGGAGGACAATGCCGCCCCACTCCTCTGTGGGTCGCTGCACCTCGGTGCCGGCCCTGTCGTTGTTCTTCACCCTGCGCGAGGCGCCGCACAGGGCTTTCCTGAAGCCTCTCTTGAAGTTGTCGGACAGAAAACCGTACAGTATTGGGTTGGCACAGCTGTTGGCGTATGACAGCACAACAACAAAAACATAGAGCCCTCTGAAGTCCCCGGGTAGGACCACCAGCAGGTTGACGATGTTCAGGACGTAGAACGGCAGCCAGCAGAGGACAAACACCGCCACCACGACCACCACCATCCTGGTGATTTTACGCTCCGACTTCCTGCGGCGAGAGGATGTGGCCTGGGCTCGTTTCCCAACGCTTCGCACCTTTGAAAGACAAGAAAGAGAACTTTGACCTCTTATTTTACCACACATGTTTACTAGTAAAGGGCCAGTTCACCCAAATAAAAAATAAAAAAAAAATCGGAATTAGTATTTTTCCATTTCAACTGCTGATGTTTCAGTTATCCTCACCTGAAGTTTCTAAAATTAGGTAAATGTCAAATTTGTATTGTATTGTATTTGTATTGAAGACGTTGACAGTGATAGTAATTATCTAGAGCCTGTATGACACTGCGTTTGCGTTTTCTAAGTGTGTTTGATAAAAAACGAACAAAGAATCCTGTCAGCTATAATAACAGTGTATCATGGCCTTCTTTGGTACTTTTTTTATTTTTAGTAAAAGTGGCATTTCATGTTTTATTCCTGAAATGCTTCGTGATGCGAAAGCTGCCGTCTCAGATCAATTACAATACACCGTTCATGACATGAGATACAGAAAGATTATGACTTCATCAGTGAAATAACTGAGCAAACACCTCAAAACGTATTACCAACACTATCAGCACTGTGATATGTTGCTATGGGTTAGTTTTGGAGGAACGTTCTCTATTTATTAATTTTTTTCATACATCATAATATGTGTTATATTATGGTGAATAATTTCTCTGTTTTTCCATAAAATCAGGACAATACTAACTCTGGCACAGTGTGCGTCTTTATTATCTCTCTGCACATATTGCTTCACTGCAGGAGCCCTGCAGTATCATTATTAATGTCAACGGAGAGCGATCCAATTATGAAGGATATTAGTGTGAACCAGTGTGCTTGCGTAGTTTGTGATGGCAGCTGCTTTTCTTCATGACAGCTTTATTTGGGGGATTATCTTTGTAAATGCAAAACACAATTTGACTTATTTTCAGCTGGTTTTGGAGGTGAAAGTCCAATTTATTTTTCCTGTAGATGATGTCACGAGACTGACAGTTGGAGCACTTCTACAGCTTAGATGGACATGAAACTCTCCTGGTGGAATAATCAATCCAAGAGATGAAGAACTCTGATGGAAAATAGAAAGTTCATTGATAAAAACGTCTGGGGAGACTGTAGTGTTTTAACTGTCCGCAATCCCAAAAACGATCCTAAATTTTTTTTTAGAAAACAAGCAAAAACTTCACACCTCTGTCTTAATAAAACACATCTGTGTGGCTGTAAATGTTGTACCTTGAAGACGATCAGCAGGTAGCACAAGCAGATGACCAGCAGCGGGCAGAAGAAGCCCACGGTGCAGGTGTACACGATGAACGACGTCTTCCACACCTCCGCGGGCTCGGGCCACACGATGCTGCAGTTCCCATCGTCCTTCAGCACGTCGGCGAACACCACCACCGGCAGCACCACCACAAAGGACCCCGCCCAGACCGTGCCACTGATCGCCTTGGCTACGCGGGGGCGGCGCCACCAGAAGGAGCGGATGGGGTGCACCACGGCCAGGTAGCGGTCCACTGACATCACAGTCAGGCAGAAGATGCTGGTGAACTGGTTGATGGCGTCCACCGTCATGACCACGCGGCACATGAGGGAGCCGAAGGGCCAAGAGAGCAGAGCGTTCTGCACCGCCAAGAAGGGCAGGCCCAGCATGAAGAGCTCGTCTGCGATGGCTAAGTTGAGGATGTAGATGTTGGTCACCGACTCATTCTTGGTGTAGTTGACGATAACGTGGATGACCAGAGTGTTGCCAACGAGGCCGACGACACACACTATCCCGTAGATCAGAGGGATGAAGATGCCGGTCAAGCCAGGGAGCGGTCCATGTTCAGGTGCGGTGCAGTTCTGGCAGGTGCCGTTTAGGAGGAGAGAGGCATCACTGCGGGTGTAGTCGAGAGGCGGTTCGGTAGGAGTGGAGAGGAGCAGGGAGTTGTTGCTCCAGGCTGCTGTCAGGGCTTCCTGAGACAGCAAGGAGACCTGGCTGGCCTGGATGAGCTCCATGGAGGCGTTAAGGACGTTGAGCCAACAGAAGTCGACGAGATCCCATCAGTGAACGGTCAACAGCCCTGAAAGGAAAAGGAGAGAGAGTCGGCCAGCTGTTTTCCCAACTACATTACCGGTCTCATAGCTCCAGCTCCGAACTTAACACACAGGTATTTTTGAATAATGAGCCCATTCACCAAAATGTCTGTTAAATATCAGGGTAAGTGTGCTGAAGTTTTAAAAAAAGTTGGTCCAATCTCAGACCAGCTGGCTTGCATAATAATAAGCCATTAATCATCCGGACAACCCTTCATCCATCACAACAAAAACAAGCCTGCACCGGAACAGAAACACAACGTATTTAGTTCCATTAGCGCAGGACTTGTTTATGAAGCCTTCTTAATAGCTACCATGCTGCGTACAGGCACACCCCTCATCCCTCACAGCGACGGCTAATAATTGGTGCTCTGTTAGGAACAAAATGCACTGACCTATGGAGAAAAAAAATAACATAGGCATGTCCTCCACAACCTCGACTTAAACGCATTAATGTACATCAGAGGATGACAGGAAGAGGGGAAAGTGTAGAGAGAGGATACAGGCAAACTGTTTTAATATTGCCACAAATAGAACAAATAGGAGGCGTAGGCTGGTTTTGTTTCAAAGTAAAAGGTCAGTTTCGGAAGACAAGAAACCGCCTTAAAGTCACCTTTGTTCAAATACACTATGAAATCTCAGTGCACATGACTCATCCACATTGTTCCCGTAAAATGTATATTTCATTTCAAAGCTGAATGCAGGAGCCAGCAGCCAGAGGTCAGAGCCTCAATTACTGAAAGTAAATGCCAGTGGACAGTATATGTTGTGCAGCTGTGAGACAACCGGAGCCACTTAAAACTTAGAAATATGCGAGGACACACTTGGTAAATCTGGTAAATATACAATATTGTGGTGTTTTTTTTTACTATTTTATTTTCCTCCCTGGACTCTGGAGCGCTGCAGGATACACATGACACAGGCTTGATTTTTCTGATTTGAGGCTGATTGTGAGCTTTCAAGCGGAAACAGAGTCGTTGTTTTAACCAATAGATATCACCATGAAACTTCTCCAGCTGATTACACATATTTAGTCAATCATTATTATTTTTCTGTGTCAAGTGTCAAGCTAGAAAACAGTGAAGACACAACTGATCCAATGTGCAGGCAGAGAAACACAGGTGAGAGTCATGAGTGGAAAGACATCAGAAACAAGGGAAGGCTGATGGGACAGATGTGAGACAGGTGTGTGGAGAAAGTAGACTAGGGAAGACTGAACAAAAACCCAGAAATACACCGAACACACCAGAACAGCTGGACCAACAACAAGTGTTCTGACATTTCACATTTACATATGCAAAAGAAAAAATATTATTGTTTCTCAGCCTTTCTGTGACCTCCTCCTCCTCTTCCCTACTCTCTCCATCCTCAGGTGTTTCCTAATCACATGATTAGGCCCTGCAGCTTATGTAAGGGAGGCTGGAGGAGAAGGAGGTCTCGTCTACACCACAGAGCGTTTGTTTAGAGTTTCTGCAGTTGGTGCTTTGTTTTCTTTAGCGGATGGAGGTCTGGTAGTTCTGTTTTTGTGCGTTTTTTTTCTTAGTGTAGGAAGTGAAGTTCTGGTTCCTCAGGCCCACTGCAAAGCTGGCCCAGACTTCTCTCATCTTTTTGTTCATTTTAGGCCAGGCCTCCACACTCTCATGGATCTGGTTAATTTACTGTGTGGTGAATGAAAATAATTTATTTTGCAAACTTGTCCGCAGGTATAGTGATGTAGGTTGTTGGTCACAACGTAGAGCCAACTTTGTGTGGTTTTTTTTTTAATTCTCTATTTAAAAATGCACTCAGGCGTTTCCTTATTTTTGACATATTGGAGTCAAAGGTTTTTAGAGAGAATGTTGGATATCTCTTCTAATCACTCCATAAACCAAAACATAGTTTAAGCAACCATAAAGTATCAATTGTCATGTATTTTTTATTTATTTATTTATTTATTTTTTTCAGAATTAGAATTTGTAGAAGTTGGGCAGTGATTGATACATGAACTCCTTTGTAAAAAAAAAAAAAAAAAAGGAAAGTTTGATGTATCTCCTGCTGAAGATTTCTGGCTCATGGAAATGAGAGAATTCAAAATACACATGAACATACTTTGCATTATTTTCCAGAGCATCTGAACCACAATAAACACCTAAATGTCACTGACATTTTCTTTCGATGAGTCTGAAAGAAGACGTCTAAAATGATCAAAATCTCAAACCGTATCTGTGCCTGGGGGGGAAAAAAAATGTTATTTTCACTTGTTGTGTTTCCCCTTTTTAAAACCTGATGTTGGCTTTTATATCAAGAACAAATAATCCTGCAGCACAACAGTGTGAAGATAAAGACTCCCCAATACAATCAAAGAAGGCTTCACTTAGAATGCTGTTATTATTTGACAGTCATACTCAAACTAAATGGAGCGATTTGAGCTATACTATGATACTACTATGGATGTACCCTATAGAGATGAATCAATACTGTCACAGAGGTGGTTGTGCAAGCATAAGGTGTTAAAAATCAGCTAACGCACAACACGCCACATTCACACTCAGACCCCACTCTGCGTCCAAACTACCTGCCTGTCTGTATAACACACACATGGAAAATTTTACGGAGGGGTTGTAAGGATTTTTTTTCTTTTTTTTTTTTAAATAAAAGACGAATTGAGTAATTTGTTAATTCAAAAATGTGTCAAACATTTAAAAGTGTCCAGCCCATGTGAGCTTACAAGACATATTTCTGTGTGCAAATCGAAGAAATCTTCATAATCTTGTCATGACTTATATATTTGACTCTTTTGAACATAATTTCCATGCAATTATTATTATTATTCTAATCCAGCCAAGTGAATTGTTCACTGATTCATGTGGTGATGATTTTAGGAGAGTATGACTGATGTACTGTATTTCATTATTTATTTGTGAATTTTATGTCCAGTTTAAGAATTTTCTGAGCTCTAAAAAGATAAAAATCCAACCCAGTCTGCATATGAAGCATGTAGAAGAGGCTTTTTTTTAATCATGATTACAGGCTTTTGACCAAAATCACAGCACAAAAAAAAAAAAATAAAAAAAAAAAAATAAAAAAATAATATAGTCCCTAAAATGTCTTATTGATGAGAGGAACCGCTCATATAATCACACACGCTTCCCAATGTGCTCCTGATTTCCAGGTTTCGCAGCACAATACCCTGCCGCTCTAATCTCTGACACACACAATGAGAGCAGACCGTATGTCTTCCCGGAGGGCATCACCTCTTTTGTCTGCTGTTCTATGGTCGGCTCTCAGGACACCCTTCATGGGGAAATGTTGCTACGGTGATCAAGGGGTCAAGACAAGGCCCGAAAGGCCCTGCACGGAGGCTAACAAGGGGGCGAAATGAATGCTGATTGAAGAGCCGATGCTCTTTACATTCACACACAAAGGAAATAATGACTTTTAGTGAGCATTGTGTGCAAGTTGACGTGTGTGTGTGTGCACTTTTACATGCGTGTATGCAGACTGCTTCCTTTCATGCATCTGTTGAATGCAGATACTGCAGGTTCAGATCAGTGAAACTTTGATGTGATAGTATTCATAAAGACTGAAGCTTAAAGCCGTTTCATAAAAAGTCTTAGTTAGCTTATTAAGGAAAACAGTTTGGTTTAATCCTTATTTTACCTGAGGATATAATATAGGATAACTTTGACTTCAGTATGCCCAACAACTGCAAGGACTCTGATCAGTCACACAAACATGGATATGAACTCGATAAGTCAAAGTTTTCCCCCATCCAGCAATTCATATCAAAGGTGGAGGTGTTTCTTGAGCACAGGCGAGTCTACTGGCAGCAGGCTGTGATATTTTATGTAGAATTGTAATATGAGATTGCGATATGGGGCGGCTGTGGCTCAGGTGGTAGAGCCAGTGTCTTGTTATCAGAAGGTCTCTGGTTTGATTCTCCTAGTCTGCATGTTGAAGTGTCCTTGGACAAGATACTGAAACCACAGATTGCTCCTGATGTGCTGGTCGGCACCTCACGAGAGTGAAATGAAATGGGTCTGACACTGTCTGCAGCCTTCTGAAGAAAAAAAAAAATGAAACGGGAAGATGGGTGGACACCCGTCAGCGCCCACTTACTGAGCTCCACAGGATCTTCTATAAATAATAATGCAATTATCCAAGAAACTGAACTGTCAATGGGTGGTGCTTTTGTATGCATTAATGTTATCTTGAGCCTAAGCATGTGAAACACGAGTCACCATGGTGATGCATCTTTTTTTTTAAAGTAAGAAGTGAACCACCGTCGCTCTGAACCCAACGCCATACAGACCACCGGTCAAAAAGTAGCATTTCGTCATCACTGATACGCCGTTTTTGTTTTTGGCATAGTGAGATCGCTCTTGTAATGAAACTAACTATACAAAGTACAAACTAAAGTCAAAGAGTGAGCAGAGAGTGGGAGTTGTTGCTGCTGTTGTTCAGAGAAATGCAACCAAAGAGAACAGTTTGTGTGCAAAGAGCATTGGTGCCATTTAGAGAGGTGTAGGAGGGAAATGATAAACTAAACGACTAATCTAATGGATTCCTCCGGTATTTCACATGCATTATTATTATAACTCCAAGTCTGAACAAGAATAACAACTTAACTGTCTTGACATTTCCATAACACTGTGGATTCTGCAAAACAAGATTACATGAACCTAAAGCTGCACTAATTAATGTTGTTGCATTAACAATAGGCCAAGTGACTGCATGTAGAGGGTGCACATCGTGACAATCGCACAAAGACGGACTGTGACTACAGCTACGGTGGTGTTACGGCAACGCTGAGCAGAAACACTACACTCAGATTCAGAACCCCCCCCTCACCTGACTGCACCCTCCCAAAAAGCATCTAACCATGAACACTACCTCAGTTCCATGGTGCGTTTTAGCGTCTTTCAGCTTATGTTTTTTTCGACTTTTCAGCTTACTCTTACTGCCAACTGTTAGTCTGCCCAGGGTTTTGAGTCCAACCTGCCCCTTGCTGCACGCCACCCCACCTCTCTCTAATCCCACTTCCTGTCACCTCCCAAGCTGTCCTATCAAATGAAGCCATGAAAGGCCCAAAAGAAACAAACACGTTGAGGAAACCTGCCCAGCAACAAACCTCGTAGAGACAAAGCTGATGACTAAGTGGTGAACATAGTGCAACATGTAACGTAGGACAGTAAATATTGGACTTACATTTGCCGATTAGACACAAACACGACTGAAAATCAATGCTAATGTTACAAAGTCAATATGGTGTTTTCAGCTGCAGAGCTTCTGAAAAATAATGAATTCAGGTTGAAACTGTGGAGTATAAATCCACTATGTTCGAAGGCTTTTGAACAAAGGCAAAATTCAAAAGGAAGCTTGAAAGTATTTGTGTGTGTGTGTGTGTGTGTGTGTGTGTGTGTGTGTGTGTGTGTGTGTGTGTGTGTGTAATTGCCTGTATTGACGACACAGAATTCCATGACAGGAGCGCAATCCACTTCTCCATCAATGATTCCTTCGCTCGTTGTGCTCCTCTTTGTCTTCGTCTACAATGAAAACCTTTTATGACATGCTATCGCTTAATCAGAGCGTCAAAGCTCCACTGGAAGTGGCGCATTTTAGAGATTTATTGGTGAGGTGACAATTGTTTGAAACACAATGAGCAGGAGCGATTGTGGAAACTCAGAATCTCTATTTGAATCCCCGCTCTGAACACAAGCTGGCTTCAGTTGCCGTTCTCTGTTAAGGACCAAGGCATACAGTCTTTTAACGTCCAGCTTTTAATGTGTTAGGCATTTTTTTTTCCTTAAAGGATGCGTTTTCAGCTGAGAGCTTCTTCAACATCAGTTTCCAAACCTCTGCAGTGCAGTCTAATGGCACAGTTGAGCTAAAAAAGTGCCAGTGTGGAGGACTTAGTGTTTACTGGTGGTGTGGTTTCACACTGGAAGCAACTAAATACCTCTCGTCTGTATCGTGGCTGCTAAAAATGCAAAAAGTCAGTGTTTGATTTGTCTGTTCTGGGCTACTGTAGAGATATGGCCTCCATGGAGGAGGACCCTTCCTCTGCAGATACAAAAGGCTCATTCTTCTGATTTTAGGTGTTTATACACGAACAGAATCTTTGTTATAAATATTTCTTTTTCTGCCCCTGAACTCCCCCCTTAATCCTGCACACTAGACCTTTTAACAGCTCTCATTTCTGGTACCACCACGCACACAAAATGTATATTTCACAACACGCAGCCACTCAGCTGAATTTTCTAAAAAGCAGTCAGTGCCGTTGTGCTGACAGTATTGTTGACTCTTTGCGTATGAGAGGCCTCATCATGATTACATGCTTCACACCGCGGGTGAAGAGCCGCTTCCTCCTCGCTGAAAGCCGCGCTGATGCCTGTGTAATAACATCATAATTATTCAAGCCGCAGCTCAATACAAACAAGCTGCTGGTGGGATCAAGAGGCAACGAGGTCACCATTAAAACAGATGCCCGCCTGGTAAATAATTCAGTCGGGGCTGACTGCTCAGATAGAAACGACTATTATTTCATTCATTAAGTGCATTTTGGGCCATTTCCATTGTTTCTTTTTAACACTCTCTCTCTCTTGTTTGCAATTAAAAGTTGGTCACTTTCGGAGACCTTTTTTTTTTTTTTTTTAACAGTGATAACACATTTGCATGATATTTTGCAGCAGGTAAATGCTTTTCCACCCTCTTTATGAAAGAGCTGCCATTAATACAGAGCCTGGAGGACTTTACATTAAAAGAGACATCTCGTCACCCTTACTACTTGATAGGTTTTCACTCAGCAATAACTCCACACGCACACACCTGATCAACTATGTCTGGTGCTGGAGGTACACCTGACAACACCCCAGTCCTCTGAAACACGCACAATACCCTCAAATGCTGCTGGAGTCTGCCAGTAACACAATGTTACATTTGTACTTGCACTAACAGGTAATATTGTTCTTTTTTTTCCAATCAGACCAGAAAATGGAAGAAATAAATACGATACAAAATGAGTTTCCAAGCACAGAAATTGATTCAGAGAAACTGTTACAAAATGGTTCGCTATAGGATGTCTTTATAAAACAAAGAACACAGACACATATGTTGAAATGGACACCACTGTCTAGTGAGGCATCTTTTGTAAGGGGCTGAAAAGTTGTAACCACAGGTGCCATCAAGTATGTGCTGATAGAAGTAGTTAAATCCCTTATGTCAGCTGTAAAGTGTCCAGATAAGCTCAAAATAGTCCCTGAAACATAGTTTGAGCTAAATATGGCATCCTTGGTCATGCAACATCACCACAGTGTCTTCCTGCCTTCTTCCAAGAGAGTTCCACTTGGTCCAGAACTGTAAAAAGATTGTTACCCTTGGTTTTATTCAGTTATTTGTTTCTATAAAAATGGGGTGAATTGTCATGAATGACAGATGAGCCCTGCGTCATGTCGGTGTGTGGACGGGAACTCTGCCGACAAATCAATTATGCGCAGAATCTAACTCAAAATGTACATCTTGTACGGAAGATGGCTGTATATATATATATATATTTTTTGAGAGTCACAAACCCTGTGAAATATGATCAAAATCATAACCGGAGCCATTTGGTCCAATTACACTTGGTAAATCTAGAAGAGCTGCACGATTAAATTGTTTTCTCCCCATTCAAGTTAACTGGAAGTAAGCTGGCTCAGTCAGTGTGAGCCTCTGGCGCGTCCTCTCTATGACCCACACAGCTCCAGGTGGTACTTATTATTATTATTATTATTATTATTATTATTATTATTATTATTATTATTATTATTATTATTATTATTATTAGTTATGTATAACTGAATGTAGCTGTGTAAAAATAACAATTACTTATTGCTATACAAGAAAGGCAGCCTGTAAACTGACAGTAGGGAATCGGAGAATGCTTATTGCGCAAAGGTGCATTAAGCTCATTTAAAAATTGCCCCCTAGACTGGCTTGAATGAGGCTGAAGAGAAGTTATTACTCAGAGGAAAAAAGTCACGACATCACCGGCATCAATGGCTCCCTCACATCACAGAAGCATTCCAGTGTGAAGGCTTGATGCCAGTACAAAAACACAGAACTGCACACATGCACGTACACACACACACACACACACACACACACACACACACTTCTTAGCAACAGAGCACCGAGCAGCAGTCTGACCCGAGGAAGATGCCCTTTTCAGTAAAGACAGTGGACTAATTATGCGTATGTACTGGTCATTTAGCTGACAGAAAATCAACAACTGTGTTGACACTTTAGAACAAGAAACTATCAGTGGAAGAGGGATACACCATCAGCTAATTGGGGATCCATCTGTCTTATTACCCCCGAGGGGAGTCTACTCCCTCTGCTGCCGATCAATTAACGGATTTGCGGGGCTGGATCAGGTCTACATCCCCGCCAACGCCGCCGCCTCCATGCTTTTCATCACAGAAGGCAGACAAGAGCTCACAGATTAGCCTGACTTTGATCGATACTCCTACAGGCTCATCATGCACGTGCACGTTTCTCAGTGTGGTGTTCCCTTTTTCTGAGCCCACACACGGCAAATGAGTCTGCAGCACCCACAGGTGACACAAAGTGGATTGTCGTACAGTACGTTTGATTGTATTTATGTTGTGTTGACAGTTTCTTACAAACACAATGTCAGCAAACAATTAACTCTCTCCTCCCACACACGCACAGGGCGTCCCAAAACAAATGCATGTAATTACGGAGCAAATTGGCCAGATGAACAGAACGGAATAAAAAGCTTTAAAAGCAGCACTGGAGTGGAGGTCTACCAATTAAATTAAAAGCTCCTGCATGTCCCCAGACAGTACTGAGAGAGAGCGAGGGAGAGCGAGGGAGAGCGAGAGAGAGAGAGAGAGAGAGAGAGAGAGAGAGAGAGAGAGAGAGAGAGAGAGAGAGAGAGAGAGAGACAGAGAGAGAGAGAGAGAGAGAGAGAGAGAGAGAGAGAGAGAGACAGAGAGAGAGAGAGAGACAGAGAGAGAGAGAGAGAGAGAGAGAGACAGAGAGAGAGAGAGACGGGTCATGAGAGGTTCTGATAATTTTCTTCATTTGGCTTCTATTCATCATTTCAAGCAGAAGACTCGTTCACAGGTGCAAAGTGATGAAAAGAAGAGGGGAAATTAACATGCTGGGGATGTAGTGTAGCGTCTCACTCTGTTTCTTATCAGTGGAGGTGTTTTTTTTTTTTTACATTAGTCATTATTCAAAATGTATTTTTCCTCCTCTGGTTTCTCCTCCTAGCCTCTTATTTTACCCTCTTTTCTCAGCTCTAGTCCCTCCTTGTCTCATCTCACCTCTCCTCTTATCTATGACTCTTCTCTGATCTTCTCTCCTCCCCCATTTCCTGTCCCCGTCTTTATGCTCCTCTCCTCTCACTCTTATCTCTCTCTCACTCTTTTTTTTTTTTTTTTTTTTAATCCTTTCTCCGATTCTCCATTTTAGGGGTTTCCCAACCTTTCAAGACTTGTGGACCCTCGAAAAAACATCAATGTCTACCTGAAACCAGCCGGGGGAAGAGGTTTTAAGATCTTTAACTATAGAACAAATTACAAATTATAACATCAGTTAACATACAAAAGTATTAGAAGTATTAACATATAGTCTGCTCAAAGTACCAATTCAAAAAATACCCATTCTGCAGAATAATGATAACAATTTATGCAGGAATATATAAACATCTCTCCAATTGCAGCTTATAATAGTGGACCTATAAATCACCTCATGTACTGCCATCTGGCTCAAACCATAAAAATACATCATAATTAGTTGAATACCTGTTTTAATAATGCAGTGAAAAAGCAATTTAATGTGACATAAAATGGAAATACTCCTGTAAAGTACAAGTGCTCCATTAAATCCTCATCGCAAATTATTGGTCTTATGTGAACATCAGCTGTGAGCAATGAAAGAGGGATTCTTCCTTCTCTGGTTGTTTCATTGGAAGGTTTCTTTTTCTTTTTAGAGAGTTAAATTCGTCCAGTTTTCATGAGACAGAAGCACAAATCAAGTCTGGGAAAAGTCAAACTACAACATGTTTGTGCATAAGAATATATGTGTTTTCTTCCAGCCTACCTATGATCATCTTGTGAGCCATCAGATGTGTCTTGGGGACCACAGGTTGGGGAAGCAGCCTAACATCTCCTCTTTTGTCCTCAACTCGTATTTTCTAAGTCGTACAAATATGGGCTGATCTTTTCTCACAAGCCAAATTAACCTTGATAAAAACTTATCCGAGCGGCACAGAACAACACCTGTGGAAATGTGAGGAGGCGCTACAGTGAGCAGCACGCACAACACTTACTGTCTCTGTTAAACGAGTCGGTGGACACAAAGGCTGAATTAATGTGAGATGCAGCTGGACATTTGGACACGTCTGCAGGAGCGTGTTGCGCGTAAAAAGTTCGTTTATTAAAATGCGATGATGCAAAATCAGTGGCGCTGAGGCTCCTCCGTTTGTTTAAGCCAACGGCGAGAGGAGACATTTTACTAAGTCACTGAGCAGAACTTTATCAGAAACATCGCGTTCATAATCTCCAGTTGGAGAGTTTAACATGGAAATACCGTGCGCACCAAAGACGGAGAAACCAAGAGAGCCAGCGATCACGTCAAAAGAGAGAAAGATAAAGAAAGACAGAGAGATAAAGAAAGACAGAGAGAATAACTCACCGCAGTCCACTGCCAGCTGGAGGTGTTGCATCATCGTTAGAGTCCAGATGAGGTTAAATTTCCCCTTAAATGTGACTCGTGAACTGTCGCGTCCGCGGAGCTCCGTCTGCGCGCTCAGAGAGCCGAGAGCAGCCTCCACCCGCACAGCCCACCTCTGCTCACGCGCGCGCATACACGCACAGACAAATGCAATTATAATGTTAATGATGTTATCGACTTGTTGGTTAATACAGGCCATGATCCGAGCTGTATCGCTTCTCCCTCCTCCATCAGTTTAGCCTTTTTTTTTTCTTTGCGTCAATACTTGGGAACCAATTTCTGACATTTTAATTGAGTTCCAGGATTTTACACATTTTTTTTTTTACCTTTCCGCCCTCTGTGGCCAACTGTTGCCTATTAAATGTGCAATATATTTCAATCCCCTCTAATATAAATATAATATCCCACACATGTCTTAAGAAGAAATACCACACACCCTACAAAACAGGGCAAAAAAGAGTTGTGGGAACATGTGAAGCACACAGCAGACGCCCACCCAAGGTTGATCAATTTACTTTTTCTTCGTGTGGTGAAAAAAAAAGTCATTTCCCCTGGTAGAGAAGTGAACAAATAAAAGCTGAATCGACAAAATATGTAGGTATTTCATGAAATGGTGAAAGTAGAGAACAGCGTGGCCAGTCTATTCCAGCTGAAAGGTCAGCGCTCTTCACTCCCAGGCGCCCTGGGTGAGTCTGACAAAGAGCCACAGAGAAACTCACAGTTTGTGGGATACTAATGATAATAAGTCAGAAAGGGAGGTTCAGAGCGACAGGTGAGATTTGCCTTGAAAACACCTCAGTACCTACGTCGAGCCGATAAGTGATCCCGAGAACAGAGTGTGTACTCTGTGTCCACACAGCTCCCCCGTAACTTTGTAACCTCACTCAGGTTCAGATCACAACTCGCGCTTATTCAAAGGAGTAATGATATGCAAGGTGAAAAGGTAACCGATGATATGTGATGTGAAGAGAGTGCAAAGACAAAAAAGGAAAGAATAAAACAGTTGTGGAGGGTGTAGAAGATGGAACAGTGTTCAGACAGGTGCTCTGCAGGTGTTTTCTTCACACACACCCATCAGTCACGTCATTAGAAACCACCGACAGCTCAGGCACCTCATATGGCCTCTGGAGGGGGTCCGGTGGTGTCTGGCACCAGGACGATTGTTGTGGATCCTCAGTTTTGGATGCAGGACTGAACAACTTTTAGATGCGATAGAACTACATTCACATGATGCACAACAAAACCAACGTTTGGTTGCAAGAAAGAGAAAACTGATGGAGATATGAATTCTTGAAAATTACAACTTCTTTGTTTGGGTCAAAATTGACTTCTTGTAATTAATTTGATGAAAATAACTATTTAAAAGTATCGATGTTGCCAAGTTTCCTCGGGGTCTTGTGGATGTTCAGGACACATTTCAAACCAATCCAGTTAAAAATAAGAACTTGCTCAGGCTTTAAAATTCACAATGACAAAAAATGCTGATTTTTAGCTCTTTATAACTTTAGAGGATTTCATGAGGTCCCAGGAATTTAATAGTACTTTCGACATGACTTTTTTTTCCTTTTTTTCTTTGAGATACTTTGCACAGGAACACCTGATAAATGGTCAAAAATTTGCATCACTGAAAACATTCGTAGCCAATGAGGTGGATTTGATAAACCCTCATGAGGTGATTGGTGGCTGGAAGGCCAACAGGTCAGTGTGAACATGTTCAAAAAGACACCAGTGGAGGGCAGTCAGAGTCAGAGTCAGAGTCAGAGTCAGAGATGGGTGGCTTGACAAGTCTTCTCCTGTTGCTGTGCGTCGGTGAGTAGACCACTATGCTTCACACATCTGTTACTTACTTTAACTACTGTATGTTCTGTAATTACCTGTGGAGTCTCATGCTGCATCAGTGTGGATGAAGAAGTTCCCAGCACCTCTTGTTTCAGAAGTGAGGAAGTGGAAACTAAGAGAGGAAGTTATGCAGGTTCAGACACTTAGTGAAGATATTGTAGGGTTGTTTTTTTCTGAATGGATCTTCACAGGCAATAACAGTATCCAGAGGAGGATCCACATAGAGATGGAAAACAATTTACACTCACATTCACACTTTGGATCAAATATGTTTGGGAGAATGTGGCTTCTCACCGTTCTCTTCCAGCTACACTCCATCCAAAGATGGTGTCACTTCATCTAACTTTGCCCATTGATTCAGAAGAATCATCTTCCTTGTTGAGGTGTAAAGTTCATGACCACCAGCCACACATGGTCACATGTCCCTCTTGGACACAGTGAATACTGGATGTCTGGCATGTCTGCAGAAGATTGTCAGGGACAGATCAGAACATATTATTTCCCAGGTGCATTACAACAGAGAACATATAGTGTGATGTCAATGATAACTTGTGGCTAAATGTAGAAGACACATGTTGAGCACTGTCTTATTTCTCTATCTGTCGCTGTCCTTTACATCTTTGCATAGTAAATATGTAGTTTTTGTATTTTATCACTGGAATCACTCATCATCAGTCTTTAACTGAATTTTCTGAAATTGAAATTACTCTGCAAAAATGGCAAAACACCTTTTATTACAGTGTTTCTAGTTTATTTATGTGACATGTGTTGTAAGGTGGCACAATCCATGTTGTATAATAAAAGTTGACTATTTTTTGTCACATTAGAGTGTTCAATGTGACATCAACTGTTGTACATGTTTGTGAAGTGTGTGAGGAGTTTTATACAGCATAAATAAATGTGTTCCCAGTTGTAAAATAACTAATACTGGGCTTTAATGGAAACACTCAAACAACTTTTGAACATTTCACCATGTGTATATTAACTTTGTAAAGATGGAACAAGTTGTTCTCTACTAAGTCTTCTGCTCTAACTCACAGTAACCTGGTGGAGGACTTTTCTCTTTCAGGTGTCACACTGAGTTCAGTGTTGGATCTGCAGAAGAGGATCATTGGAGGTGGTAACTGTCTGGATAATCAGCGCATGTACCATGTGAAACTTATTAATGAGGTGGATCTATTAGAATGTGGCGGCTCTCTGCTCAAGAACAACTGGATTCTGACCGCAGCTCACTGCTGGATGTGGTGAGAGAGCTTCATTTCAAATCTGGAATCATATTTCTCATAAACTCAGTTTGAAAAACGCTGAAGCAGCAATCACTGATGTTTTGATATAAAACTAAAACATTGCCAAAATAAAGATATCATTGCTTCTGTTCATGATTTTGCTGACTTGAAATGTAATGAATCTTCAGCAATCCAGTGATGTTCTTCTGTGACCTTCACTTATTTTCAGGGGTATGAAAGCAGTTGTAGGTGTGCATCCAGGTGCTCAACAAAAAACTGTGGTGATCACAGTGCCGCCTGTGATGCATGGGGATGACCAAAACAGGATCCATGACATCATGCTGCTGAAGCTACCACCCCTAGACAACCTTCCTAAGATTACACCTGTAGATCTTCCTGTAGATTGTACGAAGAAACCCAAGCCGTAAGTTGAGATCTTTCTCTTTCATTACATCTGAAAGCTCAACTCATTGTGAAATAAAAAATGCAATAGTCCTGTAGAATTTTTTGGTTTTCATGTTGTAGACTGAATGGTTATTAATGTAAAAAATCTCTCCTTTTGTCTTTTTTTTTTTCTCTAAATTGTATTTCAGAGGTGATACAGTTCAGATTGCAGGTTTTGGAGTCACCAAAACCAAAGGCACTAATAACAAAAGAGGTGAGATGAATCCTCCTTATTTTATAAGAACTAGTGCATTGCCAGTAGGAAGCATATATTCCTATAGAAAAGTAGGAGGTTAAGTAGCTTTTTCATGGATGGCCAAATGAGGTTGTGTTTGAAGGTGGGACATCAGAGATATAATTGCCTGTTTTTAACTACTTTTGATTATACCATTACATTTCACCTTATACTATTTACCTTGCCTTGTTTGGTGTCATTATTTTCAGCACGACCTCACATGTGTGACTGTACAGTTATTTTTTTTCATTTTGACATACTGTATTAACACTATGGACCTAAAATCACAAAATAACATACATTCAGAATAGGAAAAAGTTAGATTTTTTTATTGTGAAAACCACAAATATGTTTAATGAACCAACTGCATTAGTTATAATGCAAATATAAATTGTTGTTTGCTAAATTTGTGCATACGTTTTTGAAATTTACAAAGTTGTATGTAACTATTTACATATCAATGCAGGCAATGCCTCAGGCTCAGGCCTCCCTCAGCTCATTCCTGTTCCACATTCAGCAGTCTCCTCCTTGTTTTGACTCACAACACAAAAAACAACTACACTATACACTAAACACACTACACTAAACACTATATAACATACTAACTATACACTCGTAGATTATTCAATAAAAAAAACTTTGTTTAGATCTAGACGGTGGGGAAGCCGAGAAACTCCAATGTGCAGACATCAAGCTTACCGACTGTACCAAACTCAAGACAATCATGAGCACTGATGAGCTGACATCATATAACCACTTCCTCTGTGGTGAAACTTCCAAAGTGGATTTATCTCAGGTGAGTAGTCACAGCTTCTAACCTTTTATCTTTTCTATGGTCATCACTTTGACCCTTTTTAATATCAATAAGCCTTTCAAAAAGTTATGCAAAAGTCTGTAACAAACAAGCATCTACAGGGGGACTCTGGAGGAGGAGTGATGGTCGGGAACACGATTTATGGTGTTTTCTCTTTCATGGGTGATGCTGAAAAAGCACATGCTGAAGATGTTGGATTTATGGATGTTTGTGAATACAAGAAATGGATCGAAGCTACTGTTCCTAAATAAAAATAAATAAATAAATAAAAAAAATCCAGATAAGGGAATATATAAAGGGTTTTGATAGTCTGTGATATGTCCTGTCATTTAAAGGACATTTCACTTTTAATAAAAATTGTTGAGCTGCTCCAAATTTGCAATTGATACATTTACAATGGATTGGTTTGCATTAAATGTTCATCATTTGCAGTGCCCTATATTAAAAACAATAAAAGTGATTCCACAAAGTTATACAAGGCTGTGTTTCTGTATTCAGTGATTATTGATGTTATGCTGTACATCTACAATGCAACGTTTTCAGTACTTAAATTCAATGGATGGTGCCTGTTATTATGCTATTACAGACTGTGATGACTGTTGATATACATTCATAGTACGGGAAAACACAGTGATAAACAATTTTGACTCTCCTTTTGTCAGGGTTATGTCACTAGAAGTAAGATAGATCTATGACCAGGATGACAGTATGTACAGAGTCATCTCAGAGACAGGAAATGCTTATCAGCAAACTTCACACAGATGTAATCTCTGAGTTAAACATGGTTTGTTTAAGCTCTTTGTTCTGATGTTAGCTATCAGGAAATCAGATGAAAAATGGGAGACACCTGCAAACCCAAGTGGGATCAAAATGTTTGTCTTTATTAAACTTCTGTTTCTTGACTACATCTGCTACAGTAAGTATCTCTGATGGCCTCAATGGAAGTGCATCCCAGTTCTATTAAACATACTAACAATAAACAGTAATCTCTACCTTCATGTTCAGAGTGCACCTTTTTTTTGCAGTTTATGTTCAGGAACTACATTTATATAGTTATTATGTATTTATTTAGCCATTAAATAGATCTGACGGAAGAGCATTCCTCAAGTCTTGTATGTTATGTGACTAATTCAGTTAAGTTAAAACAACATCAAACACTATTCATTATGTTGAACAGGTTATGAGTGCCATATATTTTAAGTATTTCTATTCCTCTTTACAGGTGCACCTAAAAAAAAATGAGAACGTAAGAGTTCATTTTTCCCCCTAAATTTAATTAAAAAAGTGCAACGCTCATATATTCTATATTCATCACACATAAAGTGAAATATTTCAGGCTTTTTGGTTTCAATTCTGATAACAATGGCTTACAGCTAATGAAGATCAAAACCCAGGTATCTCAAAATACTATGATATTATATGAGACCAATAAAAAAAGGGATTTATAATACAGAAATGTCAACATTCTGAAAAGTATGTTAATTTATGCACTCAGTACTTGGTCAAGGCTCCTTTTACATGAATATATTGCATCACTGCGGCATAGCATGGAGGCGTTCAGCCTGTGGCACTGCTGACGTGTTTTGGAAGCCCAGGTTGTTTTGATAGCAGCCATTGGCACATCTGTATTGTTGGGTCTGATGAAACGTCTTCAAGAAACTGAAACACGTCCAGTTGCCTACGATACATCACTCACAACTGCCATGACCTGGATGACTGAGAACCTCCATCAACATTATATCAGGATTGTCTTCTAATTAGCAGGAACTACCACTACCTCTTCTATGTTTTCAGTTGAGTATGTCAAAGCATTAGCAACTTGACCTATTCTTTTCAACGTGTTCCTGTTTGGTTTGCCAAACTTTAAAATCTACAATGTTCACCGTTGTATGTCATTGCACTGTTGAAAAAATAATGTTTATTTTGTTTGAAAATTTCAATGAATATTACTGGATTATTGTAGATAAATATTGCAATAAAGGCAGTTTAAGGTGGCCTCACACGGGGCACCATCGTTGGAATGGCGGTAGAGCAGGAGTGGTTATTAGAAATGTATAATAATTGATAGTAATTAATCTGATGTAATTAATACAAATACATCTAATGATCAAACCCTTAAAACAAAGCAGCACCCTAGAATCAGGGAACATTGACCAGACCAAAACCATTAAGTCTTAAATGAAGAAAAACTTTTTTATTTCATCAGAAATTAATGGAGCACATAGCTTTCAAAAATATGAGTCTAGTTTATCCTCTGCAGTTGCTTCCCTGATATCTACACCTTAAAGTGCCTCATAGGAAGTGAATTTCTGCAGTGTAAACTGCATGGTTTGACAAGGGCTCTTGAGGCAGCAGCTGACTGTGCCTGAGCCTGAGTACACCATGTCAAATTGATTTCCAGCAGCTGCAAAATATTTGTTGAAAGTATCACAAATATCTGATGGTTTATCTATTTGGTCAGTTATTTAATGTGATACTAGAGGTAGAGACATAGAGGACAAAAATGATCCTGCTTTCCCCAAATAAAAATAAAAAAAAAACAAAACAAAAAAAAACTGTTTCCCAAGATTTGGTTAATTAAAAATGAAAACGATTAAAGTCCATTTGAGAGCACAATGACGGTTGTTACTGATTAAAATGTACAATCAGGCCAATAAAAGTCTAAGTGTGTCAATTTACAAACTGTTATTGTCAAACCTGAACTTCTCTGTAAATGTTTTCCTCGCTTATCCAAACATAGTAACTCAAAAAAACTTATCAGAAACACTTGAGTTAAATCGTGAGCGGACAACGTGAAAGTTGAACATAACAATATGATTACAATTTTAAAAAAGGAAGAAAAACTTACCATTTATTTTCACCTTAACTTCACTCATGAACTGATGTTGAAGTCTGAGCTGTGAGTACAGGCTGCACCCTCAAACCCCCTGCACACATGCACATGTGCGCACGCACACACACACACACACACACACACACACACACACACACACACACACACACACACACACACACACACACACACACACACACTGTTATCTAGTTTCTTATGAACCAAGCTGCATCACTTTCCCTCATCGGTTTAGCCTCTTCTGCCTAGTTCTAACTTTTGAATTGAGTTCCTCAAGAAGAATTCACATGGTTTATTAATACATGTTTTTGAATAAAGCGATAGAATGTGCATATGGAGGGTGAGAACACAGAAAACACGATAAATCCTGTGCGTGGCTGAACCTGAATGTGTTTGTGTATCATTTCTATGCTGTACTCCAATGTCATTATGTCTTTTTTCTTTATCTGCAGCTTTCTTATGTCATCTCCTCCTGTAACTCGCTTCCTTCCTTCCTCTTCTCTGTCCATGACTCTTTTCTTATCTTCTGTCTTCCAACCTTTTTTCTTCTCTCTTCGTTCTGTTCTACCTCCTTTAATTGTTACCTTTACCTTTATTTTTCTTTATCCCCATTCCTGTGGCCAACCTCCTGTGTACTTACTAGAAGTAGTGCTAAAAGTATTCCAATCTTTTACATTAATAAAAATAACAGTAGAAATACTCTCACAAGTATTGCAATCAAAACTAAACTTATGCGTATGCAATAGCATTAAAATAAACTTAAAAATACTAAAAGTAAAAGTACTCCTGATGCTTTATGGCCCATTTCAACCATCTATCATTGATTTTAAATTATTGATGCATTAATCTGTAAACATCTGTAAATGCTATGTGGTTTAATTATGAATATATCATTGTCTATTGGTTGATTAAGGTTATATTAAGTTATATTATCTATATAATCTGCCTCTGCAGAGTAACTGGTAATTTACTGAAGCAGTCAATGTGTGCAATTGCACTGAGATAGTGAGATTTAAATTGACATTTGGATACATTCACTACACCAACAAGAGAGGCCGTATTCTGCCAAGTTCGTTTATTAAAATATGATGTACAATCAGGCCAATAAAAACTCAATGTGTGGGAATTTTACAACCTGTTATTGTCTCACCTGCACTCCTCTGTTTGGATAACCCAACGGTGAGGGGGATCATTTTACTAAGTAACTGGAATGAACTTATCAGAAGTCTTCAGTTTGACAATTAGACAGTTAAATATGAAAATCCTCTGAGCACAGAAGACACACACACACACACACACACACACACACACACACACACACACACACACACACACAGGTGCAGATGTGATGTTATCAACTTGTGAGTTAATGTTTTACAACCATTGCACCACAGCTCATCATTATTTATTAAAGGTTCATTATATTTCATTTCCTGATTGAAAAGCTCATTTTTGAATGGCTTTGTTTCATATATAAAAATGTCCTCTCCACTAAAGTTAAATGAGATATCAAGTTGTGTACACAGGGGGTTACAAAAAAAAAAATACCATACAAACTAAACAAAAGGGCAGCAAGAAGCTGTCACAGATCTGTCACCCCCCTCACAGTGCACACTGTAGACACACAGAAGTAGATATCGTTTACATACGGCTATGGAAATCTTTTGACAGCTCGATCGATGGTAGTCTATCCAACCCCTTATCTTTCTCTTTCTTTTTATACGTTTCTTTCTTTCTTTTTGTGTGTTTGTTCTTTGTCCTTCCTCTGGTCTTCTACTCCAGCGCTCAACCCTGAAACAACTCAATGTAAACTCACATGCAGTGGTGGAAGAATGACTCTGATCCTTTACTTAATGAACGCAAAAGTTCCACCTTCAAATCTTTACCTGAGTAAAAATTACATTAGCATTAAAACATACTTAAAGTGTCCAGAGTAAAAACACTGATTTTGCCGAACTGTCAATTTCAGAATAATACACAATATATTAAGTGATTAATATTATCAAGACCTTCGTTTGTAAAAGTCACAAATGTTGCAGCTGCTGAAGTCGGAGCTTTTAATTAATCTATGTGCCATCAAATGGCCTGTTACATAGAAATACATAATAATTATTAGACGGCTACAGCTGTTAAATAAATGTAGTGGAGTAACATAAAGTGCAAATTGCTCAAAATTGCTTAATCATATACTTTAGTAAATGTACTATGTTACATCCAGTTAGTGACCCATGAGCTGGGGTTCAACTTCAGAGATGCTTGTTTCGTTTGAAGAATTTTAGAGGCATGTAGAGAGATAAAGTGCCCAGTATTTCATAAGAACACAGTACAAATAAAGTCAGGGCAAAGTTAAACCAAAAACAAACAAACAAACAAAAAAAAAACGGAAAATGTGCGTAATGGCACTGAGATAGTGAGATTTAAACTGATATTTGAATATATTCACTACAAGGACAAGAGAGACCGCAGTGCGCAAATGCTTGCTTATCAAAATATGTACTATCAGACCAATAAAAACTCAGCTTGAGAATTTTAAAACTGGTACTGCCTCACCTGTGCACCTTTGTTTTCCATAAGATGAGAGGAAATATTTTACTAATTAACTGACATTAACTTATTAAAGCCTCAGTGGATGAACGTACTCTCCACCTCCTCCACCTCCACACCTCTCTGCACACACACACTCACACACACACACAGACACAGGTGCAGTTGTGATGTTATCAAGTTAATGTTTTACGACCACTTTTCTTTTTTTTAAAAAAATTGACTTCCTCAGTGAAAGTAAATAAGAATTCTAATAGTTTTTAACACTTCCTGCCTCCACAGCTCACTATTATTTATTAATCTCTTGATAGAAAAGCTTATTTTTGAATGTTCTGTTTCATATATATAACAAATGTCTTCTCCAAGTTAAATGAGATAGTTGTACATAAATGGGGTTAGAAAAAAATACCATTAAAAACTGTCATCTTTGTACCTTTTTGGAGCAGAAAAGTCCAGGAATCTGTCTCATTCATCACCCAAACTTTGAAACATTTTCAGCTCATGAGTTGTTGCATGACTGCAGGCTGCTCTACATGCCAGAACACCGTCCTCGTGCTGTTGGACCACCAGCCTTCTTTACTTTTCTCACAGTCCTCAGTTATTCACAAGATTATAACTCACCTAAATTTAAACAATGTCTATATGTTTTAGTCTTCGTAATTTTTCTGTTCATCGCTTAATGTGAGACAAGTGCAATGAGCGCGTCATCGGAAATTTGCATCAGTCCAGAACTTTGTAGCCAATGAGGATGTATTGATAAACCTTCATGAGGTGATTGGTGGCTGGAAGGCCAACAGGTCAGTGTGAACATGTTCAAAAAGACACCAGTGTTGCACCAGGAGGACAGTCAGAGTCAGAGTCAGAGTCAGAGATGGGTGGCTTGACAAGTCTTCTCCTGTTGCTGTGCGTCGGTGAGTAGACCACTATGCTTCACACATCTGTTACTTACTTTAACTACTGTATGTTCTGTAATTACCTGTAAAGTCTCACACTGCATCAGTGTGGATGAAGAAGTTCCCAGCACCTCTTGTTTCAGAAGTGAGGAAGTGGAAACTAAGAGAGGAAGTTATGCAGGTTCAGACACTTAGTGAAGATATTGTAGGGTTGATTTTCTGAATGGATCTTCACAGGTAATAACAGTATCCAGAGGAGGATCCACATAGAGATGGAGAACAATTTACACTCACATTCACACTTTGGGTCAAGTATGTTTGGGAGAATGTGGCTTCTCACCGTTCTCTTCCAGCTACACTCCATCCAGAGATGGTGTGATTTCAATCTAATACTGGGCTTTAATGGAAACACTCAAACAACTTTTGAACATTTCACCATGTGTATATTAACTTTGTAAAGATGGAACAAGTTGTTCTCTACTAAGTCTTCTGCTCTAACTCACAGTAACCTGGTGGAGGACTTTTCTCTTTCAGGCGTCACACTGAGCTCAGTGTTGAATCTGCAGAAGAGGATCATTGGAGGTGGTAACTGTCCAGATAATCAGCGCAAGTACCATGTGAAACTTATTAATGAGGTGGATCTATTAGAATGTGGTGGCTCTCTGCTCAAGAACAACTGGATTCTGACCGCAGCTCACTGCTGGATGTGGTGAGAGAGCTTCATTTCAAATCTGGAATCATATTTCTCATAAACTCAGTTTGAAAAACGCTGAAGCAGCAATCACTGATGTTTTGATATAGAAGTAAAACATTGCCAAAATAAAGATATCATTGCTTCTGTTCATGATTTTGCTGATTTGAAATGTAATGAATCTTCAGCAATCCAGTGATGTTCTTCTGTGACCTTCACTTATTTTCAGGGGTATGAAAGCAGTTGTAGGTGTGCATCCAGGTACTAATAAAAAAACTGTGGTGATCACAGCGCCGCCTGTGATGCATGGGGATGACCAAAACAGGATCCATGACATCATGCTGCTGAAGCTACCACCCCTAGACAACCTTCCTAAGATTACACCTGTAGATCTTCCTGCTGATTGTACAAAGAAACCCAAGCCGTAAGTTGAGATCTTTCTCTTTCATTACATCTGAAAGCTCAACTCAACAATTTTTTTGGTTTTCATGTTGTAGACTTCTTTAAATAGAAAATGGTTATCAATGTAAAAATCTCTCTTTTTTTAAAAAAAAATTGTATTTCAGAGAAGATACAGTTCAGGTTGCAGGTTTTGGAGTCACCAAAACCAAAGGCACTACTAAGGAAAGAGGTGAGATGAATCCTCCTTATTTCACAACAATTATCTATGCTTATCACAGCTACTGTCATTATTTATCCATGTATGGTTGGTAACAATGCTGAACCATTATATTAAATCCATTTTTAGTTTGTCTTGAACTTTTGTTTCTGTTCAGTTACAGTATCTGCCAGTACATTTTGCTTTCACACTCAACTTGACTCATCTAAAAATGTTGTCAAACCCAGAGACACATTTTAACATTTAAAGTTGCTTTTCTGATGTGATTTCTCCAAGATGTCTGGATAGATTCTACATACATCTAATGAAGTATGATTAATCTGATTTCATAATAATAGTATTGATAGCAATAGTAATAGAATTGATAATAGCAGCTGATTTATAGTAGCAGTGAGGATAAGTAGATTATTCAATAACAAAAAAACTTTGTTTAGATCTAGAAGGTGGGGAAGCCAAGAAACTCCAATGTGCAGACATCAAGCTTACCGACTGTACCAAGCTCAAGAATATCATGAGCACTGATGAGCTGACATCATATAACCACTTCCTCTGTGGTGAAACTTCCAAAGTGGATTTATCTCAGGTGAGTAGTCACGGCTTCTAACCTTATATCTGTTCTATGGTCATCACTTTGACCCTTTTCTAATGTCAATAAACTTTTCAAAAAATTATGCAAAAGTCTGTAACAAACAAGCATCTCTCTTACAGGGGGACTCTGGAGGAGGAGTGATGGTCGGGAACACGATTTATGGTGTTTTCTCTTTCATGGGTGATGCTGAAGAAGCACATACTGAAGATGTTGGATTTATGGATGTTTGTGAATACAAGAAATGGATCGAAGCTACCGTTGCTAAATAAAAAACAAAAAAAATCCTTTGGGCCTTTGCTTTGTCCCATTTAAAGGGCATTTCACTTTTAATACTAATCAATGAGCTACTCCAAATTTGCAGTTGATATATTCACAATGGATTGGTTTGCATTAAATGTTCATCATTTGCAGTGCCCTATATCAATACAATAAAAGTGATTCTACAAAGTTACACAAGGCTGTGATTCTCATGACTGTTCAGATTCTTGATGTTCTGCTGCTATGATGAGAAAAAAGATATCTACAATGCCACATTTTCAATACGTAAATTCAACGGATGATGCCTGTTATTATGCTCTTACAGCCTGTGATGACTGTTAATATACATTCATAGTATGGAAAAACACAATGATGAACAATTATTTCTCCTTATATTAGGGTTATGTCACTTGAAGTAAAGTAGACTGATGATCATAATTTAAGAAATTCGTATTCATCAAATTGTTCACTGTCACAGATAAAGGTACAAGAACATATTTCTGCACAATTTCCACTAATCAACATCTAGTGAGGCTAGTATGAACTCTTTCTCAGTGCACTACTTTTTAATGTGATTCAAGCTCATCAGTAATCATTGAGATGTGATCATCAGATTTAGAGAGGAGTTCTCTGGTACGACTAAAAATAGAGAGAATAAAGAAAAAAGGAATCTGAAAAATCTGAAAATCGGCCTCATGTGTGATACGTATAAAGTCAGCTGATCGATACAGGCTAAATCAGAGGTAGATTTATACTGGTATGTTATGGTATGAATATGAACAGGATAAAAAAATGAAATCACAAAGATAATGACATTTTGATGTATGCACATATGCACATATGTATGTTATATATGTTATGACTGTTCAGCAACAACACAAATGAGAGTAACTGCAATGATACTTCTTGGTCTGCTGGTTAGAAGCAGAGATTTTTATAAAAAGACAACATTTTATTGGTGTGGTAATAGTTCAATCACAAGAACAAGAAGAAGAATAGTGACTGACCAGAAGCTTCACAGGCGTAAACGACTGCAACAATCGAACATTTGCATTTCCCAAAACGACACACATCACCACACCAACATGTCCACTGCAGTGTGAACAGCAACACAAGTCGCGGACCTTCATTCTATGCTGGCACTTTTATTCACACAGTGTCGTTTCAAACCAGCTATACAGCCCTCCAGCAGAGAGTATGCATCAATACAGGTTTACACACAAGACTATTTACTTGCATACCTGACAGAATTAGAGGTTCGATTGTATTATATTGGAATGAACATGCTGATAAGAAAGTTGTCCATGTGTCCATCTAATGTGACTTGGTTGCCTGAGTTGCAGTTTTAGGGACTGTGGAGGAATGGCAACTTAGCAACTGAAATAATGGGCAACAACAAAACATCAAATGTGGCAAAAGAAGGGTGGGAGTGAGTTTTTGTTTATTCAGTTAATACAATTTCTTTTCACACATGTAGCTACTGTTACGTTATAATCCAAAATAGGCCACTTTATCGATCCGAGGAAGAGATAGGGTCACGTTAACAGGTGCTTTGTCCAAGTAATGTGAATAGAATAATTAAGATAAAAATCCCTAATGAAAATATACTCAAAATATGCACTGGATGTTGTGTCTGTGGGAGAAAGCAATGTCGTCCCAGAGCACACAAGGACCTTTTTTTTTTTTACTGACTTTTCTGTATGATTGTATAATTGGAGTTCATTTAAAAGAAAAAGTAGTTGGTGTATAGCTTTGTGGGATATTGACCTTGCTTATTTTTGCTTTTTTTATCGGTAAACTGAAAAGTTACACCCACTCAAAAGTTCAGAAGAAAAATGACAATGGTAAATCAGATAGAAAACAGGTTATGCCTTCAAACCAAAGTAGGATCAAAATGTTTTCTTTATTAAACTTCTGTTTTTCTCAGACTACATCTGCTACAGTAAGCATCTCTGATGGCTTCAATGGAAGTGCATCCCAGTTCTATTAAACATACTAAGAATAACAGTAATGTCTGCCGTCATGTTCAGAGTGCACTTTTGTTTTTGTTTTTTTTGTTTTTTTCACAATTTGTGTTCAGGAACTACATTTATTAAGTGGAAATACAGCTGGCACATGTAACAGGAGGCCCGTTAGCCTTGTCATCAATTTCAATTTGATGGCCTTAGTCACACTGACCACTAGGGTGTAGTACAGGTTTTATGTTGTCGCGGTGATCAGAAGCACAGCCACAGGTGTTCTTGATGAGCAGGTATGCAGTATGAGCCTGTAGGTGGTGTAGAGCACAACATTTTTAATCCAGCTTTGTAGCTTTTGAAACACAGCATCCACTTAGACTTCATAAGTGGTAAAGTACTGTTGCAATACATGGCAACACTTCTAAAAAAAAAAAAATGTTTTTGGCATTGTTTATTTCAAATAGATCTGACTGAAGAACATTCCTCAAGCCAATTATGTTATGTGACAAATTCATTTTAGTTACAACAACTTAAAACACAATACGCTTTCATTCAAAAACCGAAACTTTTATATATTCTATATTCAATACACATGAAGTGAAATATTTCAGCCTTTTTTGTTTCAGTTTTGATGATTACAGCTTATGGCTAATGAAGATCGAAAATCCAGTAACCCAGAATATTACAATATTACATGAGCTCCTTTTGCATGAATTACTGCATCGAGGTGGCGTGGCATGGAGGCGATCAGCCTGTGACACTGATGAGGTGTTATGGAAACCCAGGCTAATTTGATAGCTGCCTTCAGCTAACCTGTATTGTTGGGTCTGATGTCTGTCATCTCCATCTTGACAATACTTAATGGATTCTCTGTGAGGTTCAGGTCAGGCCAGTTTGCTGGCCAGTCAAGCACAGTGATACCATGGTCAGCAAACCAGCCACTTGTGACTACTATGTGAAATGAAGCTAAAATATATGAAACTTGAATGTGTTCAGGTGTATTGAGATGCAGCTGTACAGGGTGGCACTGATGACTCTGTGGTGATCAACTCTTCTGTGAGTGTCTCCTGGTGGCAAAGTCTGTGTGTAGATTATCCACACACTTATCCTCACGTACGCTATCCTTGATCAAAGATTTGTAAATAAATTACATCTTTACACACTGCATTGTCAGCTGAGATACCTACAGTTACCTTCTCTGTTAGTTCACCTCCATCATGTGTAACCCCCAGCAACAGCAGAGAAAAGGGCTCAGACACACCTCACAGGTCTGTACAGGTGACTGAATCAGTGAGGGGGCGTGTCGTGGTTTGTTCCTGAATATTAATAACTCAGCACTCCACAGCTTTTCCAGTCTTTTGTTGCCCATGTCCCTATTTTTTTAGTAAAAACAATGAAGTTGATGGGGTAAAAATGAATAAAATATATAGTTTCTGTGATGTTTTCAACTGAGCGTGTCAAAAAGAATAAAAAAATTAACACATTCTGTTTGTTTTCTACAGCATCCTGGTTAGTGAACACAAAGATCTTTGTGTGCAATTGCTCTGATATAGTGAGATTTAAATTCACATTTGGATACATTCACTGCACAGACAAATGTAGCCGTGGAGTGCAGATGCGTCGTTCATTAAAATGTGATGTGTCTATCTCACCATGAGGCAAATTCAAGAGATTACAGCTCAAAGTGTGTGAGCTCCTTTGTTTTGATAAGCCAACAAAATATTTGACTACGCTAGAAGCCGAACTGATCCAAACTTTACCTTCAGTGGAGAGTTAAACATGACGATACTCCCAGCACTAAAGACAGAAAATACATTAGAGCAGATGATTACACATTTAAAAATGGATGAACAAAAATAGAGTCCAAAGTCCAAATGACATTCAGTTTGCCTAAATTGGACTTCTGTCTTATTACAGAGCTCCATCACAAGCACACACACACACACACACACACACACACACACACACACACACACACACACACACACACATTGGCACTTATTATATTATGTTAGGAACTACAGGACATGAATCAGGCTTTGTCACTCCCCTCATCAGTTCATAGAGAGCTCGGTCTCTCACATTACTTGTTACTGTAAAAGAAATAAGAAGTTGCTGTCACACGTCACTAAATAATGCATTACTGACATTTTATTTTACATTTAAGGACCACAGAGAGCAGCTTTTGTAAATCTTAAGATCGACAAAGGCCGACAAAATCAGGAAAGGGACTCCCACACCTTGTCCACTTCACTTGCAATTAAGTTAAATTACCACATTTTCAGGACTTAGAGCTTCATCAAGTCATCTAAGATTAAGATAAACTGATAAAAGGCACCAAAAGTACCAAAACGTTGTGGTTGTTAACCTTGAGTGGACAGTGTGCAGGAGTCTTTTTCCTGATATTTAAGGACCAAAATGATCAGGAGTCGCTGCTAAAACAACTGTTTCATCACTCTCACATCATTTGTGCTGATAATAATGTTACAGGCTCGTATGCATCTGAGTTTATACAGCAGGTTAATGTCACACGATGAGGTACAAAATGAAGAGTTACACTGAAGCTGGTACAACTCACAACTGATATTCTAATGTTCCACGGAACCTCTTATCATTGCAGTCACGCCTTTGTGAGCAGACAAAGGAATGCCTCAGTGACACCAGACACACACACACACACACACACACACACACACACACACACACACACATGCACACACACGTGACTTGCAGGTTTGTACAATAGCTAACGAGCGTTTACTTTTGCTTAACACTGAGTGGCAAAGCACATAAATCATACATCAACCAAATCTCACACTCAGAACCACATTTTCTTAATCATATAGAAATTCTATATTTCTGTATGCTAAAACAACTTTTACAAATTCAGAAATGCTCATCATTTGTGATTAAGAGAAGTTGTTCTTTAGTTTTGGTGAAGGGAGCGCCTGTATGTAAAGACAGTTAAAGCATTTACACTGGACAAATGCTGAGCTGTTAGATGACCACCAATTATAATATGTCAGTGAACACAATGATCCTTGTATCATTACTCTGAGATAGTGAGACCTAAAGTCACATTTGGATACATTCACTCCACAGATACGAGCAGCTGTAAAGTGCTAAAGTGTCTTTTATGAAAATACAGAGTACTATCACGTCATTAGGGAAATTCAGCAGATAAAAGTCAGGGTGTCTGACACTCTTTGTTATGATAAACCCATGAATTATTTTACGACTGTAAGAAACTTAGATATGAGGTGCAGTGACAGTTACACTGTTAAAATGACAAAAAAACACTTTAGATACTACATTAAAGACAGAAAACACAACAGAGCCACGTTCCCATTTAACAAAGTTCAGCTGAGGTTAAATTAGCCTAAATTTAACTTGTGAATGTTACAGCTCTCCGTCCGTGGGCAAAGAGAAATGTAATAATGTTAATATGTAGATAATATTGGCTATAACCTCATCCATGTTACAGCCCCTTAGTAAATATAGATAACAATTTTGTGCTTATGATTGTGGATCAAATAATCAAATAAAGGGAAATCCACAATGTATTGTATTTTGCTTTCAAACATTTCCTCCCTCTAGAACTCTGACAGTGTTTCATTATTGTTTATTAAAGCTTCATTATATTCCATCTCCTTTGTAGTCGAGGTGATATATGATGCAGAAAAGGTGATGCCGTTTACAACATCATACACTGCTCAGGTGAATATTTAATGGTGAATTCAGTTGTGTTGTGAGGAGGACATCACAGGATCTTAGAACCTAGGTCAACATCAGCACAACATCTGAAAAATGTCTGTTTGCCTTCAAGTTGTGAAGAATTGTAGTATTACTGAAACACATTTGCTTTTTCACCTGTTTATCTGTCTGTATGTCTTTGGACATATTTTGTCACTGTAATGGTGACACAACCCTGCAAAGGGAGATCAGTTGTTAAGACAGAAAAAGAATGAATAAGATGTGAAGGCCAGTCTTATCTCTTCATGAAGCTAACAGTCATCCATCCCTAAAGATTAAAACTTTCTGTAAGCTGGTGCCCTTTTAATTTTTTCCCGATCTGCCCCTCAGACAACCTGATTCAGCCACTGGTAAAGACAATGTGTGATCTTTCTTTTTCTCTAAGAGGTAAGAAAATATCTCTAAATCATGCAAGTGTGTTCAGTGTTTCAGCACCATGAATGAACTGTTGAGATGCAGCATTTCTGGCAGCTTCCATGTTCATGTGGTGCAGGAAGTTAAAAGAAGTGGTGTGGTTTGGGAGGATGACTCTGACAGTGTTCTGGTAAAGTTTCTGAGACAAAGCTGAAAACGTTTTGCAAAAGATTTAGTACAGGTTTACACTGAGACTTCATTAATTGCTTTACATGGATTATTTTCAACATGTCAACTTAGGCCAACTTTTACTTTCTCCATAAACTTAAACATTATGTTTCGTTCCTGCTGATCAAAAAGTCTTTTTCAGTAATATTTTTTTGTCACTTTATTCGAGACAAGTAAGCGATAGGAAGACTTGATAAGTGATCACAAATTTGCATCAGCAGAGAACTCTGTAGCCAATGAGGTGGATTTGATAAACCTTCATGAGGTGATTGGTGGCTGGAAGGCCAACAGGTCAGTGTGAACATGTTTAAAAAGGCACCAGTGTTGCACCAGGAGGACAGTCAGAGTCAGAGTCAGAGTCAGAGATGGGTGGCTTGACAAGTCTTCTCCTGTTGCTGTGCGTTGGTGAGTAGACCACTATGCTTCACACATCTGTTACTTACTTTAACTACTGTATGTTCTGTAATTACCTGTGAAGTCTCACGCTGCATCAGTGTGGAGGAAGAAGTTCCCAACACATCTTGTTTCATAGGGGAGGAAGTGGAAACTAAGAGAGGAAGTTATGCAGGTTCAGACACTTAGTGAGGATATTGTAGGGTTGTTTTTTCTGAGTGGATCTTAACAGGTAATAACAGTGGAAGATGCACGCTTTGGATCAAGTATGTCTGGGAGAATGTTCTTCTCACGCTCCATCCAAAGATGGTGTCACTTAATCTAACTTTACTCTCCATTCCTCGACCCACCAGAAGAATCATCTTCCTTGTTGAGGTGTAAAGTTCATGACCGTCAGCCACACATGGTCACATGTCCCTCTTGGACACAGTGAATACTGGATGTCTGGCATATCTGCAGAAGATTGTCAGGGACAGATCAGAACATATTATTTCCCAGGTGCATTACAACAGAGAACATACAGTGTGATGTCAATGATAACTTGGAAGACACATGTTGTATTTCTATATCTGTCCTCTACATCTTTGTATAGTGAATATGTACTTTTTTTTAATGCCTCACTGGAATTAATGTAGTTTCATTTTGTGAAGTTGAAATTACTCTACAAAAATGCAAATTCCTACTGTAGTGTTTCTATGTTATTTATGTGAGATGTCGTCTAAGGTGACACAATCCATGCAGTTAAGATGATCAACTTTTTTCTAATTGAATCGTTGTTTTTACTAAAGGAAAGAAAGAATGAATAAATGAATTAATGTAGAAAGATCTGCTGCTTTGAAAACAGTAGTGATATACAGTATATTTTAATGCTACTGTGGGTTAGTGTTTTTCATTTTGTGTTTTTCATGAGTGATATAGTGTTACTGTTAGTATACAAATGTTGTCGAACTGTAATACTGGACTTAAATGGAAACACTCAAACGACTTTTAAGAATTTCAATACAAGAAAAAGTTGTTCTCTACTAAGTCTTCTGCTCTAACTCACAGTAACCTGGTGGAGGACTTTTTTCTTTCAGGTGTCACACTGAGCTCAGTGTTGGATCTGCAGAAGAGGATCATTGGAGGTCACGACTGTCCAGAAGGTGAACGTGGGTACCATGTGAAACTTCTTAGAGAAAATGGTGACCTACTGTGTGGCGGCTCTCTGCTCAAGAACGACTGGATTCTGACTGCAGCTCACTGCTGGGAGTGGTGAGAGAGCCACAGTTTAACTTAAAATCTGTAAACATATTTCTCATGAATTCAATCTGGAAACCATGAAGCTGAAAATTAGCACTAAAGCATTCCCAAAATAAAGACATCATTGCTTCTGTCCATTGTTCCTGATTTTAAAATGTATCTCCAGTAATTCTGTGATGCTGCTCCCCTTTGACCTCCACTTACTTTTAGGGGTATGAAAGTGGTTGTAGGCGTGCCTCCAGACTCTCAACTGGACCCTGTGATGGTCATAGAACCGCCTGTGATGTATGCGGATGACAAAAAAAGAATCCATGACATCATGCTGCTGAAGCTACCACCCTTACACAACCTTCCTAAGATTACGCCTGTAGATCTTCCTGTGGATTGTAAGAAGCAAAAACCCAAGCCGTAAGTTGTGATCATTCTCTTTTAATACATCTGGAAGCTCAACTTATTGTGAAATTAAAAAAATGCAATATTCCTGTAGAACAAATATTTTAGTTGAAGCTTTGTCTGTTTTTGTTTTAATTCATGTTTGAGACTTCTTTAAAAAGAAAATGGTTATTAATGTAAAAAAAAAAAACCCTCTCCTTTTATCTTTTTTAAATTGTATTTCAGACGTGATACAGTTAAGATTGCAGGTTCTGTACTCACGAGCAAAGGCGGTGATGATAAAAGAGGTGAGATGAATCTTCCATATATTATAACAATTATAATTTATGTTTATCACAGCTAGTGTCATTATTTGTGCATGCATGATTGATGACATTGCTGACTCATTATATTAAATATATTTTTATTTTGTCTTTGTCTGTTTTCAATTACAGTATACACATAAGACATGAATCTGCCAGTGCACTTTCCTTTCACACTCAACTTTAGTTGAACCCAGTGGCGCATTTTAACATTTAAAGATGCTTTCTGATTTGATTTCTCTAAGATGTCTGGATAGATTTTATATAAATCAAAATAAATTAATCTGATTTCATTTGTAATGTGCAGATAACAGTAGTAGATAGTAGCAGTGAAGATAAGTAGTAGTAGTAGTAGTATTCATTAATTAAAAAACTCTTTTTTTTAATCTAGAGTGTACTGAATCCAAACAGCTCCTCTGTGCAGACATCAAGCTTTCTGACTGTACAAATCTCAAGACAACACATGAACTATATTCGTATAACCACTGGTTCTGCGGTGAAACTTCCACAGTGGATATATGTCCTGTGAGTATTCATGGATTCCAACTTTATATCTTTTCTACAGTCACATTATCACATTACAGTAATAGTTGAACCCTTTGTCAAAAGTATTTTCAATAAATGATGCAAAAATCTGTAACAAACAAGCAACATATACGTGTCTCTTACAGGGGGACACTGGAGGAGGAGTGGTGTTCGGGAACACGATTTATGGTGTCATGTCTTTTATGGGTAATATTGAAAAAGCACATGCTTCAGGTGTTGGATTTATAGATGTCTGTGAATACAATGATTGGATAAAAAAGAACATTAAAACAGGATTTTTTGGTTAGTTTTACAAGGACAGGTTTGTCATGACTGCTCACAGATTCTTGCTGTCATGCTGCCATGATGAAAAAGAAAAGATATCTACAATACTATATTTTCAGCACTTAAATTCAATGGATGATGCCTGTTATTATGCTCTTACAGCCTGTGATGACTGTTGATATAAATTCATAGAATGGAAAAACACAATGATGAGCAATTATTTCTCCTTATATTAGGGTTATGTCACTTGAAGTAAAATAGACTTATGATCATGATTTAAGAAATTGTTATGTATCAAATGGGTCACTGTCACAGAAAAAAAGATACATGAACATATTTCTGCACAGTTTCCACTAATCAACATCTAGTGGGGCGATAGGCTACTAAGACCTTTTAAGATACACCGGTGACATAATAATTCAAAATGGGCCACTTTATTGATCCAAGGGAGCGATAGGCTCACTTTAACAGGTGCTTTGTCCAAGTAAGGTGAATAAAATAACTATCCCTAATCCCTAATAACCCTAAAATCCATAATAAAAATATACCAAAAATATGTGCTTCATTCGTGGATGTTCTGATGTCTGTTGGAGAAAGCAAGGTTGTCCCAGAGTACACAAGGACCTTTGTGTTCACTGACTTTTCTGGTATTGTGTAATTGGTGTTCATCTGAAATAAAAAAGTATTTGGTGTATAACTTTGTGGGATATTGACCATTTGTTTTTTTTTATCGGTAAACTGAAAAGGTACACCCAATCAAAAGTTCAGAAGAAAAAAAGAGCCAATGATAAATAGCACAGAATACACTAGTACTGTTTATCCCTTCATGATTGGATCTGTCTAAATCAGATGCAAAAGTTTTCACGTGGAAAAAAAACAAAAAAAAAAACAAACTGTGCCCTCAATAATATGATGCGTAAAAAACATGTGTCACCTTTTTGCAACACATAAACTGGTGTTTCTGAAGGAGGAACATGTGGTGAATACTTCAGACCATGTGTACACACACACACACACACACACACACACACACACACACACACACACACACACAGATGTAACCACTGAGTTAAACATGGTTTGCTTAGGTGGTTTGGACGACCCATTGTTAGAATAAATGTTGTCTTTATTAAACTTCTGTTTTTCTCAGACTGGTACAGTATACATCTCGAATGGTCTCTATCTACTAAACTTACTAACAATAAACAGCAATCACTTCATGTTCAGAGTCCACTGTTTTTACAGTTTGTGTTCAGGAACTACATTTATTAAAAGGATATACAGCTGGCACATAAAACAGGAGGACACCTTAGCCTTGTCGCTGAGAATTTGATCTTGACCTTAGTAACATGGACCACTAGGGTGTAGTACAGGTTTTATGCTGACATGGTGATGAGCAGCACAGGTGTTCTGGTGTTGAGGTGTTCCTAATGAACAGGTATGCAGTATGAGCCTGTAGGTGGTGTAGAGCACAACGTTTTTAACCCAGCTTTGTTTGAAACACAGCATCAACCTAGACTTCATAAGTGGTAAAGTACTGTTGCAATACATGGCAACACCTCAAAAAAAAATGTTTCTGGCATTGTTTATATCAAATAGATCTGACTGAAGAACATTCCTCAAGTCACTTATGTTATGTGACTAATTCAGTTTAGTTACAGCAACATCAGACACTATTCTTTATGTTGACCATTTTATAGTATTTCTATCCCTCTTTACAGGTGCACCTAAAAAATGAGAACGTAAAAGTTCATTTTTTCCCCTAAATTCATTAAAAAAGTGCAACATTCATATATTCTATATTCTTACACATAAAGTGAAATATTTCAGCCTTTTTGGTTTAAATTCTGATAACTATGGCTTACAGCTAATGAAGATCAAAACCCAGGTATCTCAAAATATTATGATATTATATGAGACCAATAAAAAAAGGGATTTATAATACAGAAACGTCAACATTCTGAAAAGTATGTTAATTTATACACTCAGTCCTTGATCAAGGCTCCTTTTACATGAATTACTGCATCACTGCAGCATAGCATGGAGGCTGTTGCACTGCTGACGTGTTATGGAAGCCCAGGTTGCTTTGATAGCAGCCATTGGCACATCTGTATCGTTGGGTCTGATGAAACGTCTTCAAGAAACTGAAACACGTCCAGTTGCCTACGATACATCACTTACAACTACCATGACCTGGATGACTGAGAACCTCCATCATCATTATATTAGGATCGTCTTCTTATCAGCAGTAACTACCACAGAAGCAGTTTTGAATATTTTGCCAGGTATCTGTGGACAGAAACCCAAAACAGAAGGCAAAAATGCGCTGCCTGATAAGTTTTACCCTCCTTACAGTACGTGAACACTGTAGGCACCCAGAGGTTGATCAGTTCAGTTTCTTGCTAAGACCAAAAAAAGACAAAAAAGATGCAAACGCCAGTCTTATCGAATGACAAAGCACTAGGATAAACACTAAGACTCATCCATCCTCATAAGTTAGTGTTTATCCTGGAGCTTCATGAATCTGTTTCAATCTACAACATCGTCGTTAAGTTCTACAAAACTTTCTGCACACACTGGTGCTCCGTCACATGCAGCTGGTGCCCTTATTTATTTTTATCCCCGCCTCTGCCGCTCAGGCAGCCTGAGTCCTCCACGTTCATACCCAAACATGATACCTATTACACGTTAATAATTAAACTGTTGATCTGTAACAAAGACCACTCCGTTGTTTAGCATAAAAGTAGTTTTATTTGTATTGATAGAAGGTTTGTTACAGGTAAGAAGAGGATGAGGCTTGTATTTGCTGGATGATAGGAGTCGAGGATCGGGATGAAATGATGAAAAAAAGGGGTCAAATGGGATGAACCAGGGTTGAACAAACTCATGGGGTGGCTGGAGCATCTAGGATCGCAGGGGTGGGGGCACATCTCAGTGAGTATATTGTGGCTTCATTATCCCCCTGTACTTCCTGTGATAGAGAAGAAGAATTACTGAGAAAGAAGTATTAAGTAACTGCTGAGCTGCTGTGCAACCCCCTGCATCAGGAGAGAAACGGGTTAACCACACCTCTCAAGTCTGCACAGGTGAATGAATCAGTGAGAGGGAGTGTTGTGGTCTTGTTCCTGAACATTAATAACACCTGTGAGCATTCCACAGCTTTTCATTTCTTTTGTTGCCCCTGTCCCTACATGTAGAAAACAACAATGAAGCTGATGAGGTAAAAACTTACAAATGAATAAAATATTTTGTCTTTGTTATGTTTTCACTTGAGTATGTCAAAAAGCATTAGCAAGTTAACACATTCTGTTCCACATGTTCCTGTTTTTTTGCAAAACTTTAAAATCCAAAAATGTTCACCATGGTATGTCATTGCACTTGTCATTTCAATAAAAAAAAACAAACAATTATTTAGTTTGAAAATGTTGAATTAATAAGACTAGATTATTGCGGATACATATTGCAATAAAGCTAGTTTATGATGGCCTCACATGGGGCACCATTGTTGGAATGGTGGCAGAGCAGGAGTGGTTATAAGAAATGTGTAATAATCGATAGTCATTTTCTAAATTTAATACAGATAAATGAATAATAATCAAATCATTAAAACAGGGCAGCGCCTTGGAATCAGTGAACAATAACCAGACCAGACCCAGTCTTAAAAGAAGGATTCACTTTAAAACATGTAAGTTAGTAATTAAATCAGAAATTAATGGATCACAGAGCTTTAAAACATATGAGTCTAGTTTATCCTTCCCAGTTGCTTCCCTGATCTCTACACCTTGAAGTGCCTCATTAACAACAGAGGAAATGAAGTTCTGCAATGTAAACACAGAGGAATGAGTTTGACGAGGGCTCATGAGGCAGCAGCTGACTGTTAAAAGCAGAACCTGAGTACACCATGTCAAATTTATTTCCAGCAGCAGCAAACTATTTGTTCAAAGCATCACAAATATCTGATGGTTTATTTGGTCAGTTATTTAATGTGATACTAAAAGTTAGGGATATATATGACAGAAATTCTGTTTCCCAAGATTTGGTTAATGAAAAAAAAAAGTAGAAAACGAGTAAAGACCATTTTAGAGTGCAATAAAGGTTGTTATTGATTAAAATGTACAATCAGGTCAAAGTCAAAGTGTGTCAATTAACAAACTATTATTGTCACACCTTCTCTGTTTAGATAAGCTAACAGCGAGAGGAAAAAGTTCACAAAGTGACTTATCAGAAATGCTTCAGTCAAATCGTGAGCAGACAACGTCAAAGTTGAACATAAAAATATGATTATATTTTCAAAAAGGAAGAAAAACTTACCATTTATTTTCACCTTCGCTCATGAACTGTTGTTGAAGTCTGAGCTGTGAGTCCAGGCTCCACCCTCAAACCCCCTGCACGCACACACACACACACACACACACACACACACACACACACACACGTTTGGAAGGTTGGAAAAAACTAAATGACACATTTCTAAAGGTGTTTAAACAAAAAGCAGAGTGAATTCTAACCTTTTGCGATCGTTGGAAGTCTGTGTTTATTCACCCTGGACAGCCCCACAGACACTGTGTGAGTGAACCTGAGTGTGTTTGTGTATCACTTCTATGCTCTACTCTCCCTTTTTTTTCCTCCCCTTTTCTCATCCCTCTCTCCTCTCCTCTCAAATCTCATCATGTCTTCTCCTTTATCTTCATATTTCTCATGTCATCTCCAAAATTTTCCTCCTCATATTGTTTCATGTATTGTTTGAGACATGCAGAGAGTTAACATATCCAGTATTTCACAAAACAATGTTAACGAAAATTAGGTTGAGGAGAGTCAAACGGAAACAAATTTGAGCAATATAAAATTTGTGTAATTGTACTGAGATAGACAGATTTAAACTGACATTTGGATACATTCACTACACCGACAAGAGAGGCCGTATTCTGCCAAGTTCGTTTATTAAAATATGATGTACAATCAGATCAATAAAAACTCAACGTGTGTGAATTTTTATTGTCTCACCTGAGCACCTCTGTTTGGATAACCCAACGGTGAGAGGAAACATTTTACTAAGTAACTGGAATAAACTTATCAGAAGTCTGCAGTTAGACAGTTAAATATGAAAATACCCTGAGAACTGATGACAAAAAAACAGACATGTCAAATGTCACGTTCCACTGTCCTTCTATGGACAGCCTCCACCTCCACACCTCTCTGTCGCCACACACACACACACACACAGACACACACACACACACACACACACACACACACACACACAGAGTCAATTCACCTTCAGTCTAAATTGACTTCCTCAGTAACAGTAAACAGGAAAGCAAATAGTTTTTAACTACAGATTACAATTGCTTATCAAAGGTTCATTATATTCCACCTCCTGATTGGACAACTTACTTTAGAATGTTCTCTTTAATAAACAATAAAAATCCTCTTCACTCATATACATATTGCAATATTATTTATTGGGGTTTGAAAAAATACCTTAAAACCTGAACAAAAGGGCAACAAGAAGCTGTCACATATCTGTCATCCCCCTCACAGTGTTCGCTGTAGACACACAGAAGTTAAGGTTACACACAGGGACGAGCACAAGATTATAGAGGAGCAGGGACTCAAAGTCAGAAAAGGGCAGTAAGTACATTTTTTCCAGGCCATAATAACACAATAAGTAGATTAATTAATGTAACATTTATAAACAAATTACTTATAGAAAGCTATTTTCTTAGCTGTGTATCCTGTGTAGCTGTGAGTGATATGCAACTGCCATTTCATTTGTGTCAACAAATTATTGTCAACATGAGTTTATTCACATCATCATAATACTGAGGTTTGGAAGACATGCAATTCAGCTGCAATTCTTAAAAAGCAATGAAACACTGTTTTATTATTAGTCTATTTATTGGAGGGTAAATACAAACTCTCTCTCCTCTGTGAGAGAGAGAGCAGAGCTACAGCAGACAGAGAAGCAGCTTTATAGGCTCAATACACATACAACAGGGTATTACAAGCATACGTTAGATAATGGTGGCATTTTTATACCGCCCTTTTTTTGACGTCTCTTTGCACAACAGGAATTTATTTATTTGTTAAAAAAACACACACAAAGGACACTTTTTTAATACATGGCATAAAGGGCAGGGGCTCAAGCACCCTTTGGGCCCTATGTGTGTACGTGCCTGTTGAACAGGTTACGAGTGTGGTATTTTTTTTTTTTTTTTGAGCATTTCTATTCCTCCTCACAGGTACATCTAAAAAAATTAGACAATCATGGAAAAGTTTTTTTTTATCATTAAATTCATTCATTAAAAGAGTAAAACTTTTATATATTCTACATTCATTACACATGAAGTGATGTATTTCAAGCCTCTTTTGATTCAATTTTGATGATTACAGCTTACAGCTAATGAAGGTAAAAATTCCAGTAACTCAAAATATTACATTACATACGCTCCTTTTGCATGAATTACTGCATTGAGGTGGAGTGGCATGGAGGCGATCAGCCTGTGACACTGATGAGGTGTTATGGAAACCCAGGCTAATTTGATAGCTGCCTTCAGCTTGTCTGTAGTGTTAGGTCTGATGTCTGTCATCTCCACTTTACGTGAAATTAATCTAGAATATTCTTAAGCTGTCTGGGAAGAGAACTCAGGAGTGCACCGGAGTCCAGATGGATAATGATGTAAATCAACCCATCATGCCGATCAGCTGTTGTCAGTGCAAAATCTTTGCAAGTGTCCAATATTTACATCACATCTTGTCATTGAAGCAGCCAGCTAATGTTTATGGGGTGTTCTTTGTGCCATGGATGATGGAGGTGAACTAACAGAGAAGGTAACTGTGAGTATCTCAGCTGACAATGCAGTGAGTCTAGTGGAGATGTGATTTTTTTTTACAAATCTTTGATCAAGGATAGCATACGTGAGGATAAGTGTGTGGATAATCTACACACAGACTTTGCCACCAGGAGACACTCACAGAAGAGTTGATCACTACAGAGTCATCAGTGCCACCCTGTACAGCTGCATCTCAATACATCTGAACACATTCAGAGAGGGAAACTTTGATATATTCTAGATTCATTTCACATAAAATGGCTGTTATGCTGACCATGGTATTACTGTGTTTGACTGGCCAGCCAACTCGTTTGACCAGACCCTCATAGAGAATCTCTGGAGGATTGTCAATATAACAGCAGATCCTTTTTCTCTAAAAGGTAAGAACATATTTCTAAATCATACAAGTGTGTCACCCTAGAGATGAGTGGACAAGAACCCTGTGTGAACAGGCCATGAAGTATGAATGTTCAGTTTTTCAGCACCATGAATGAACTGTTGAGCTGCAGTATTTCTGGCAGAGTCCATGTTCATGTGGTACAGGAAGTTAAAATAAACGGTTTCATTTGGGAGGATGACCCTAACAGAGTCTTGTTAACTTTATGAGACAAAGCTGAAAACGTTTTACAAAGGATTTAGTACAGGTTTACACTGACACTTCACTCAGTTGCTTTGCATGGATTATTCTTAATCAGAAAATCAATTTAGGCAAACTTTTACTTTCCCCGTAAACTTTGCTTGTGCTGATAAAATGCAGCTTAGGTTTTTTTCTGTAATAGTTTTTTGTCACTTTATACAAGACAAGTAAGCGATAGGAAGACTTGATAAGAGTTCAGAAATTTGCATCAGCAGAGAACTCTGTAGCCAATGAGGTGGATTTGATAAACCTTCATGAGGTGATTGGTGGCTGGAAGGCCAACAGGTCAGTGTGGACATGTTTAAAAAGACACCAGTGTTGCACCAGGAGGACAGTCAGAGTCAGAGTCAGAGTCAGAGATGGGTGGCTTGACAAGTCTTCTCCTGTTGCTGTGCGTCGGTGAGTAGACCACTATGCTTCACACATCTGTTACTTACTTTAGCTACTGTATGTTCTGTAATTACCTGTGAAGTCTCACACTGCATCAGTGTGGAGGAAGAAGTTCTCAGCACCTCTTGTTTCAGAGGGGAGGAAGTGGAAACTAAGAGAGGAAGTTATGCAGGTTCAGACACTTAGTGAGGATATTGTAGGGTTGTTTTTTCTGAATGGATCTTAACAGGTAATAACAGTGGAAGATGCATGCTTTGCATCAAGTATGTTTGGGAGAATGTGGCTTCTCACCGTTCTCTTCCAGCTACACTCCATCCAAAGATGGTGTCACTTAATGTAACTTTACTCTCCATTCCTGGAACCACCAGAAGAATCATCTTCCTTGTTGAGATGTAAAGTTCATGACCACCAGCCACACATGGTCACATGTCCTTCTTGGACACAGTGAATACTGGATGTCAGGCATGTCTGCAGAAGATTGTCAGGGACAGATCAGAACATATTATTTCCTAGGAGCATTACAACAGAGAACATATAGTGTGACGTCAATGATAACTTGTGGCTACATGTAGAAGACACATGTTGAGCACGGTCTTATTTCTCTATCTGTCGCTGTCCTTTACATCTTTGCATAGTAAATATGCAGTTTTGTATTCTATCACTGGAATCACGTTAACTGAATTTTGTGAAATTGAAATTACTCTGCAAAAATGGCATAAGGCCTTCTGCAGTGTTTCTAGTGAATTTTTGACATTTAATGTTAGGTGGCATAATCCATGCAGGAAATATTTCTTTCTAATTGAATCTTTGTTTATACTAAATGAATTAATGAATGTAGAAAGATCGACAAGACAGCAGTGATATATATGGTAATGGTAATCAGTGTTGTGTGATTGTGTGATGAGTGATGAAGTGTTGCTGTTGTCGGTGTTCTGCCACAAAAGTTGTATCTGAGATGTGTGTGTTGTTGCATTAGAGTGTGTTGACACTACGTGTTGTACATGTTTGTGAAGTGTGTGAAGAGTTTTATAAAGGGGAATTCAACATAACGAAATGTGTTCCAGTTGTAAAGAAACTGTAATACTGTGCTTTAATGGAAATTCTCAAACAAACTTTACAGTAACCTGGTGGAGGACTTTTCTGTTTCAGGTGTCACAGTGAGCACAGTGTTGGATCTGCAGAAGAGAGTCGAAGGTGGTAAAGACTGTCAGCGTCAGTACCATGTGAAAATACTTGAGGATGATGAGGTCATATGTGGCGGCTCTCTGCTCGAGAACAACTGGATTCTGACTGCAGCTCACTGCTGGGTGTGGTGAGAGAGTTTAAGTTTTATTTCAAATCTCTTAACATATTTCTCATTAATTGAATATGAAAGTCCTGAAGCAGCAATCAGTAATAATTTGAAGTTGAATTCCTATAACAAAACTGTCATTTTTTTGTGTGTTTAAATTCAGTTATAGCTGATATTAAATAATGACGTATGTATAGTAATCCAGTGATGCTCTTGTATGACTTCTGCTTATTTTTAGGACTATGAAAGTAGTTGTCGGCCAAGGAAACACACCAGTGCCAATCACTGCGCCACCTCTTATGTATGGGGATCCACAGAACATGCTCCATGACATCATGCTTTTGCAGCTACCTGGCAATCCTCAGACTGGACATGTAAATCTTCCTACCTGTGAATCTGACCAGGTCTCCCCAATGTGAGTTCAATCAAGAGAGACAATTAGATGAAGTAGGGAAAATGTTTATCACAGCAGATGATATGTGATAGTGATCAGTCCAGTCAAAAAGTCTTTAAACTACAGGGAGATTTTTTGATTGAGGGTGTCTGCCCTGAGTCCCCGTATGAAGACCAGACACTGGCTTCACTTTCACTTTTTATAAGTCTGAAAGCTCAAATTCTGTGAACTGAAAATTGAGAAATTCGTGTGGAATCTTTTTTTTTTTTTATGTAAAATCATTTGTACTAGCGTTTCTGTTTTTGTTATATGCAATTTCATAGATTTCCTTAAAAGAAAAGCATTATCTCAGTATCTGTCCTTTTTATTGTTTTATTGTATTTCAGAAGTGGAAACGTTGAGGTTGCAGGTCATGGACCCAGTACTCCAGGCTCCGATGAAAGTGGGAAAAATTTAATTCATTTTTTTGATAATGGCTATCTGTGTCTAGTTTTCTTAGGAGACTAGAATTATCGTGTTTTATTTATGCGAATAGCACAGTTCAAGAAGTCTGCAAATTCAATTGACATTTGAAGAAAAATACAGATGATAAATGAAATAATTCAAAGACGCTGTTTGAGTCTCTAATTTTCTTATTTTCTTCAAAGATATTTCTAGCATTCTATTAAAGTATAAAAACATGGCAAATTGATGAGGTTAATTTATTGCCATTTTCTGACAAGGGATTAAAAAAGAATAATAAGTGAATATTCCAGTGTTAAGGTAATACAGTGTTTAGTTTGTTGGTTTGTAGAATGATTTTCTTTGTACGTAACATATGTTCTGTTTTTTACAGTGTCAGATACTCTCAAATGTGCAGAGATGACTCTTGAGGGCTGTCCAGCAGCTCAAATCGATCACCCAAACCCAACTGTAAACATGCTCTGTGCCAGAAATCCTAAAGGCAAAACTCCTGAAGTGAAAATATGTGGTGTAAGTAGGCATGGCTTCTAACCCTATATGTTTTCTACAATCATTGCAAGTCATATATAGAAAATAAACATTTCACTGACTTACTCAATACTACAATGCATCTCTCTCACAGGGGGACTCTGGTGGATCAGTGCTGTACAAGGGCAGGTTTCATGGTGTCATTCATGGCTCTTTTAACAGGACTGAATGTGCTCCATTAGCTGCATTCATGAACATCTGTAGATACAAGAATTGGATCAACGATATAATTAAAAAGAAAAAGGCATCCATTAATCATACCGCAGTTGAAAAATCATGAGTGTCTCTAAATATGAAATTGATGCATTTACAATTAATTGGTTTACATCAAATGTTTAACTAACATGTGTAAAACCACTGAAGACAAACAATAAATGTGATTCTGCCAGAAATGTTTACATATTTTTGTTGTTATTCTGCTGTTATGACTTATCTCTACAGCACAACGATACACAGTCATCACTATTTTACAAAGTTGTGTCACTTTCAACAAAATCAGAGTCAAGGTTCATTTCTCCCACTGAGATGTGTTCTGGGGAAAGAGCAAATAGTCAAGTCAAGGTGTGTTTTAGCTGTTATGCCACATCGAAGAGTATGAAAAATAACCCAAGTTAAAAGTGGCACTAAGTTTGGTCAATTTAAAAAAACAAAAAGAACATTGAAGTCCTCACAGCTGTACTTTCTTTGCATAATGCAATCTCACTTATAAATTTGGAGACTGAGATCTTGGTTTAAAAATTGAAGTATCAAAATATAGTGTAATATTTATTTATTATATGTCTCTTAAAGACCTCGGTATGTATCCTTTCAAGTTACCCTGTGATCAAGTGTGTCAGTGTCATCGGACCAGTGTGTACACTTCCTGATGTGTGCCCTGGCTTTGTACACTATACAATCTTTACAACATTAATACAATTCCAGCTTTAACAAAGTCTAAGGCTGCCTTCTGCAGGGGTTTGCTGACTGAGTGATTCAATATTCATGTTGTATTAAAGTAAAGTGAATTCCTGCTCGCTATTTTCTTGATGTCTGCCGGAATATTATATATATATTATATATATGTATATATATATATATATATATATATATATATATATATATATATATATATATATATATATATATATATATATATATATATATATATATATATATATAAATATATATATGTGTGTGTAATGGAGTTGAAGGACATTAGCAGCCTGTATGAGCTTACCATAAGATAACAAATAGGGGTTTTAGAGCATCACTGCACTTGCTTTGAGTGCACAGATTCAAAAATAGGAGCTGATAGACTAGAAAACACCTGGCAAATGAAGGACATGCAGTGCAGATGTGCAGGGAAAGAAGACTGGGGAGGAGCTCAAGATATGACACCAGTTTCAGAAACCTCCTCCTTGCAAAAATGTATTATGAAAAAAAAAAAAACATTTTATTTATACTGGTATATTTTGCAACTATATAACTTCATACAACACCTGTGCATTGTCAGGTGGTTGGGACCTGGCCTGTTTTCAATTTTGAATCAACATTTCAGCAGATATTTTAAAAGTCCTCAGAATGAAATACAGTAAACAGTTTTCAGAACATGTGACTCAACTCAGTGAACTCACGTTGCCTTGATAGAGTTTAGTTTCATTTCAGTGTCATTTTCCTGATGTCACTTTACGGAGGGCGAGGGCGGAAACTGCTGATAAGTTCAAACTTTGCATAACCGTGTGGAGCTTTTCAGCCAATGGGTTTGTGTTGATAAGCCTGTGGCAGGTGAACAGAAAGGCAGTCAATAGACGGTGAATGGCAGCGCTGGCTGATGCTCTGATGCTTCTGCTGTCGGTCGGTGAGTATTCAAAAATCGTCTTTACATCTACTTGTGTGATGCTTCCTTTAATGATACTGCACATTTATATCTTTGCATAGTGAACTGTATGTCTAGCTGATTCATGAGTGTAAATGCTGCCCTATGAATGTGTCCAGTTGGCTTGTAAGTTTTCATGAAAGTTGCAGCAGAATACATTGTTAACGGTGCATAAGACTGATAGGACACGATCAATCAAGTGTTCAGGAACTTTCTTTGTTTTCACGCAAACTTCCCATGAACAGAACTGACTGTAAATGGAGGAGAAGAGGCAATGTGTTGCTGTGGAAAGAACAGAAAATTCTGAGCACGAGAGCCAACTGTACAGTATAGGGCTTGGATGGAGATGCATACACAAAGAAAAGCCCTAATTTCTTGTCAGAGAAACTCTTACTTGTTACCAAGACTGGGCAAAGGTCACTTGCCTGATCTTCTGCAGGCTCCTCTTTTTCTATTCTTTTGAGAGCAGGTCAGAAACAACCACTGCTTTAACCTGTGGTCACTTGATGGGGCATCTTTTGTCTTTCAGGCGTGATGGCGAGCACGACGGTGGATCTGCAGAAGAGAATCATCGGAGGTCGACCGTGTGAGCGTCAGTATCATGTGAAACTGAGAGTGGCTGCTGTCAGATCTTCCAGCTTCTGTGGCGGCTCTCTGATCAGTGACCGCTGGATTTTAACCGCAGCTCACTGCTTCAAACCAGACAGGTGAGAAAATGACAGGGTTGTTTCAAATATAGCAACATCCAAACACTATAAACAAACACAGACTTATATGCATGTTTTTTATATTCTTGTGAAGAAATGATTCATGTTAAATTGATGAGAAACAGAATCTGACTGATCTAAAGTCAGACAGTTTTTGAGCAATATTCATCTTTAACCTTTTCCCATTTTTAGGACTATGTTTGCAAATGTTAGTGGACATCCAGGCAGTCCAGCACAGGAAGTACAAATCACAGCAGAACCAGTGATCTACACTGACAGAGACAGCAGGTCTCATGATCTCATGCTGCTGCAGCTACCCGACTCCTCCAGCGTTCAGCCTGTAGCTCTTCCTGACTGTGAAGATCCTCCAAAAATGTGAGTTGTCATTCATCATCACCTTCACAGCAACTAAAAGCATCTTCAATTAACCAGGTTCAGATCTATTTTCAGATACCACCACAGAGCCTCAATTGCATTACATTTGAGTGCCACCTTTTTACATTACACTCTGAGATTTAATTGTATAACAGAACTAAGTAGCACAAATACTGTAAAAACCTTCCATTTAGATTCAGTAAAATGATAGAGCTAGTTTTCACCTTAATGTCAGCAATTATTCCAAGTATCGATTTTTCAGTTGTTTTGCGGGTTATGTCTCGGTAATTTTCACTGTTTCACAGTTAAAAGACATCAGCGATTCCCCTTCCCTTCAACGATAACTACAGTAATATTTGCAGTAGCAGCACAAGTGATTGCATTAAGTTCTTTATGTTACTATAACATAACCACGTGTTCTGTGTGACGTGACTGTTGCTATTTTCCAGAGTTGAGATCGCAGGTCATGGAGCCACGACTGGAGGCCCAAACGATGAGAGGAGTGAGACAATTTTTGATAGTAAAATAATGTTCAATCCGTAGCTTAGATAAAAAACTTCCTATTGACAGTTTGCTTCATGCATATTGTCAATAGAATACTATCTGTTCTTTTATACAGTATTTTTAGCATTCCTGAGCTGTTTTGCAAGATTAGCCAAGATGGCTTCCTAAAAAGCTCAGATAACACAATAGTACAGTCAGTCACCCTTCTCTCTGATTTGTGATTTAAATCCCTTATCTGAGTTATGCTGCTTGTTTTCACAAGACAGTGTGCGTCAGTCACTTTCATTTTTGGCAGCTTCTTCCAAGCACCGTGTGTGAAAAGGAGCTATTGTGATCTAACATTAGCATGTGGCTAGCTTACGTAGCAAACTGTCCTATCTTTAGGAACAAAAATGTAGAAACACTTTATATAAAAACAAACAGTTAACTACTGACGATATATACAAGACATACAACTATGTTACAGATCAAAAAGCACTAGGGTAACTACAGACAAAAACTAAAGAGTCGGCATCGGAAGTAAAAGAACATGCAGTACGTAAAGTGGATACACATCAGACTACATCAACAATCATTCAGTCTGTTTTCCTTTGTAGTAAAATTGTATTGTTCTTACAGCCAAAGGGCCGACGTTTCATTTCTATTCTGCTACGGTTTGGCATAAAATTGAATATAAAGACAAAATACTTTTTTTTGTTTTTAATCATAAAATGTTCAAACAAGTTCAGATGTATTTTGTATAAACTTGTCCTTCTTCTTCTCTAGAACGAGGTGTATCACCGACTCTCCAGTGTGCAGAAGTCGACGTTGTCAGCTGCAAAGACCTTAATGAAACTGTGCAGAAACATTTCCCTCGGGTCCACCAAGTCAAGGTGTATCAACACTGGTTCTGTGGTCAGTCACCTGGAAAGGACATTTGTTATGTGCGTTGGCATGGCCCTAAATTGTAAATCAACTTTTGTTAAGTATTTAAATAAGGCTGACATTACAAACAAAATGTTTCTCTCTCTCACAGGGAGATTCTGGTGGAGGAGTCGTGTACCAAGATAAGATTTATGGCGTCATTTCTTTTCTTGGTGATCCTGACAATGTGTGTAGAAAAGCAGGTGCGTTCATGGACCTCTGCAATCCAGAATATGCTAAATGGATCCGTGAAACGATTGACATCAAAATGTCTCCTGTATGATGTGGTTAAGTGTAAAGACAAATGTATGAAATACATGAGAAACACAAATTTTAAATGGCCTCTTTGTTTTTTCTTAAAACACAGAATATGTGTCGTGCAAATTAGAAGCAACGTTTGTAACGATCTGTTTACAATCTGTTCTTACATACCAAAATAAAAATGATCAGATCATCAATCAGTTGTCTGCTGCTTTACTTTGTATCAGCTATGACAAGTGTGAGGGAAATTCTCTGACGTCCCTTTATTATTCTGATATGTTATTTTTGCATATGAAACCTAACAAATACAGATGTAAATGTGTGTAGTAAGGTGGAAATGTGTGTCTATGGGCCTCCTGCATGTTTTCTACTAATATTAAAGAGAAGGAGAGACTTCCTCGCTTCAGTCATCATCTATGTGCTGCTGATGAGTGACTCAATAAAGAACTTCTAGAAAAGTAAATATTGTGTCGAAACTTGGAGTTTTGATAAACTCTCATTTGCAAGAGACATCTGACTGATTTTCAGTTGCCAGGACAGAAGTGATACAGGATATCAGAAACACCAAGGTCATGAGTCAGCGTCATCTAATCAGATTACAGATTTAAACTGCAGGTAGTATGTTAACAACCTTAAATTGCCCTTTTAAAGAAGTTTTAATGGTACATGATATTTTGCAAATAACAGAGCATATGATGATAATGACAATTATCAATTAAAAGTAGCCTAGCTGCTAAATGAGAGTTCACTTTAAATCAAATTAGAAGTACGTTTTTTAAGAATCCCATAAACCCAAATCCAGGGATCACTTTTCCGTTCACATGGAGTGCACTAACATCACGGTTGTATATTTTATTAAGGTTGTTCCTTCAACACTTAACATTATGTCTACATTTCTGTGCTAATTTAATCTGTGCATTGTGTGGTTTCCAAACTAGAAATAGTGTCAAATAAAAATGTAAAGTTGTTGGACCAAAGACCTTTTTCACAGAAGATAACTGATATTATTTGCCATCATTAATAATAGTTCCACTATTAGCTTTTCCTGCTAAGACAAGCAACTATCTGCTGTGACAAAAGTGTATGAAAATGAATCATTTAAGAAAAATAAGACAGGAGACTTGCTCTGGTGCACGGCTAAGATTTGGGTTAGCTTGGTTCATTCAGAGAGCAAAACAAGTCATTTTCCTGTCCCTTTTCTTCTCATGTGCAGTTTTTGTGATGACCACAAAGGATTTCTGTGCAGTTTGTTGTGAAAGTCATGTTGTACAGCCTATTTTTAATCTGTCTCTGTGCACTCTGCGAGCTTTTGTCCGGAGCACTCACCGTTGTTTTAAAAGCGTTCAACGCGACCGCACATTTGAAGGGAAGCGTGTCGCGGTGGAACACATTATTACCTTGTCAAGTGACGAGTGGCCCCCATCGATCCTAATCTGAGCTGTCAGGCCCAAGTTCTCTGTAATCATCAAGTCGGGGATAATCTGTTTTGAAAAGGCAGCCGACCTCACCGCCGCAGACCAAACGCCTTTTTTCGACTGGCTGCTGTTTGACAAATCTTTAAGCCCCTCGAGGGGCTTTAGGGTGAAAAGAACGACTGATTGATTTAATGCACAGACGTGTTTCTCCTCCGATGCACAGAAAGCAATCCATTTACACCCACTGTATGGCAGTCAGTTTGCAGTTTGTGCACAAAATGAATGAGTGTATTACTTACTTTAAAGGGCATGTCCAACAATTTGACACATCTGTGTGTGTTTACCAGTTTAGGTGAGTTGTAATGCATGTGTGAAAAAAAAAGAAGAGGCTGCATGTAATCTGACAAACTGAATCCAGTGATGCCATCCAGTGGCGGAGTTGAATTGTGGGTAATGTTTTCCAGGTTTTGAAAAGCAGACCACTGGTGTCCACTGCACTCCCATTACAAATGAACGTGAGGGATAGTTTTAAAACAAATGAAAGGATCAAATCAGAAAGAAACAGAAATATCGCATTTCTCATTCCACACGTTCTATTTTCTTTTCCAATGCAACTCGACACAATTGGTTATGATAAAGGAAAACACTGGGGTCTTTGTTGAAGCCGCTACAATGATTATTTGTTAGTTTTTACTAAAGAGCAGCTTCTTTCCTTAGACTTGAAAATAGTTTTAATTAGAAAATGGCTCAAGAAATGTTTGCGTGTGCCTGATGCACGGTAAGTAAGTATAAATAGAGTTTGTGTATATGCCTGTGAGAGGGAAGGGAACATAATGGCCGACACAAAGATCGCTCAGTGAGTTACCACACTTAAACAAATCATGAGTGATGTTCCTCACCCAGTGAAGAAAATTATAACATCCCCCCCCACAATCTTAAACATTAATCAGTTAGCTACCGTTAATCAGAGCGAACAAATAAGTCAGATTGATGTCACCGTCCTGACGTCTCGCCCTCCCGGAAGGCAAAGTGAGACGGATGATGATGCAGCAGATGGTAGAAACGCAGTCGGATCCATCAGCGTTACCTCAGACAGAGCCGCCAACACTGGTGACGCTGATTTATTTTGTGTAGATGATGTTGCTGCGTGTTTGAAACTGTCTGCACAAAACCAGGTTTGATCCCCCACGGCGGCCAAATTGGAAAATCACTGCATTGGTGAAAAAAAAAAAAAAAAAAAAAGTGTTTTCTCCGCAGACATGTAACTCCATCAAATGTCTTTTATTTTAATATCACAACAAATAATACATTTGTTAATAAACTTTTATTCAAACACAACATTGTTAAGCTCCCTGCTCCTACAACATTCCTTATCTGCATGTTTTATAACTCTCAAAAGAAAACAATATGGTGCAACACTATGTTTGTGCTCGGTAACAAATATTATCTGTTAGCCCCCAAAAAAGGACAGAGTCTGGTGTGCAGGAAATCTGGAACTTTGCTGCTCTTGATCTGACAATTTAAGCTAACAGGATGAATCTATAGTGTGTCAGCTGGGGGGGAGTCTGTCACATCCACATTTAGTGATATACGTTGTTTAATTTTCCAGAGAAATGTATGCCTGGTCTATAATGCACATGAATAATCAGTCTCAGAGTATGCTGTACAGGAAAAAAAAAAAAAAAGTTTGCTACCATTTTTATAATAACTGCACAAGCATTATTATTATTTTTTTTTTGAAACTAGTAGAAATCTCAGTTGCAGTTTTCCATCACAAACATTTGAACATAACAGAACTTTCGAATCGTCTTCTTTTAACCCGGGGGCATCAGTCGGAATCGCTCTCTCTCGTCGTCCTCGTCCTGCAGAGAATCTGAAACGATGAAGCCCACACGGATCTGCGTCAACGTCATTAACACGCACAGTCACAAGTCATTCCTGCTTCCACATTAAGAACATAATTATGACAATTTTGAAAAAAAAAAATATTTTCCCTGTGACCTGTCTATAAAATCTCTCTGTACCTTGGCATATTGAAATGCCAGCGGGGTGTTTTCACTTAAGCTATTATTATGGTAATTCTACAACAGACGAGAGCACAAAATTAGCTCCTCACTTTCTGTGGACTCGGTGTTTGTCAGTCGCTAATGCAGTCGCCTGAGGAGAAAAGGTTCGGCTTGCTGCCTGTCAGGTTATTGTGGTATCATCAACGCTCACTAAATTATGTGTCTGTCCTCCTCGTGGCAAATTGAAAACCCGGCCTGAAGGCTTGGAAACAATTTCCCAACCGTTCATTATGATTGGAACTTTTCACACGCTATGCAACCATTTTTTAAAAAATCTTCCTTCGCTCTCTGTTAGATCAGGCGACTGTCCATGTGTTTCTGTTTCTTCTGGACTTTTTCTTTACATGTGGATCTCTATGAAATTCTCTTTGCAGTTTCTCGCTTCCTGTTTTCCTGCCTTCGAATCTTCCACTTACTGATCAGCCGTACTGTTTGTGATCAAGACTCCTCAAAGGATCCACAAAAAGAAAACTAATGAGTCTTGGTGACCTCTCCTACTCTCTCTACAAAATTCATTACATCTCTCTGCCACTCTTTTCTTCTCCTCCTCTCGCTCTGTGTTTACTTCAGTTTTACCATTTACAGCAGTGAGCACGGCTTCTTCTTGACCTTGGTGGGCTGAGGGCAGAGCACGGCCCGGATGGCCTCGTCAAACACGGTCTTCAGACCACGCTGGGTCAAGGCCGAGCACTCCAGGTACTTCACTGCGTCTGCGAGCACGGAGACACGGAATAACACATCAGAAAAACTACGTATAGGAACGAGCAGGAAGTAAACAAGCTGAAATTACATGTCTGAGCTTTAAGACCTCTAGGCGACTACTCGATTCTGATTGGCTGGAGCACCTCAGTCAACTAACTTTTGATATACAGACTTTTGAAAATAAGTATTTCAGTGAATGGAGAGAGAGGAATCATATTTTGATCTCATTCGAATTGTGCCATGAACTACACATACGATGTTCGACAAGTTTAAAAGTAATTTTTCAACCTCATAAAGTCATAAAACTAATGAAATATAATTATAAAGGCTACACACGCAGCAGTGACGTTATTTCGTTGGTTGTCACCAAAATCCATGTAAGTCAAACATTGTAGAGCTTCTCCTGTATATAGCTTAATATTGCTGTATGGCCAGTTTTATTGGGAAATTCATCTTTTGTCATACTTGTTAATGTGCAGAGGCAGTGGCCACGTTAGTTTGGTGAGCAAGACGATGTAGTTCACCAGGTTTACTAACTTAACTTGGGGTGTCTGTGGCTCAGGGGGAAGTTAGCAGCTTCAGCATCAGCTGTCTGCAGAAACCCCGACATTTGATATAATTTAAACTGGATTAAAATACTAAAAATAAAATCTGAATATCTTATTTACAACACACAATATAGTCCTTCAGTGCAGCATCCTCTGGACACCACATGGTGGCGCTTGTAACAAACAAGCCACAAGAAGCAGTCCACACTCAGGGCTGTAGTTAATTACAAAGTGGGTCACCTGAGTGTACGCTGGCTAAACTGTCTGTCATAAGTAAAGGGTAACTCATGAAAAATCCAACATCCCATTCGCAACACACCTTGCTCCATCAGGCTGCAGCCAGCTGGTCGTTACTGTGAACTGTTTATTGATTTGAGATCAGTGACATGGCTGGTTAGCTTGCTTGTCTTGTTGTTTAACATGCTGTGAAACTGTATTTACTGTTTGTCAACTGTACGCAAACGTTACTGACTCTAAATCTTGCTAGAATAGCGTTAGCTTTGTAGCTAATGGCAGAGCCAAAGGGTTAAATGGGCTGAGCGAGCACTGGAAAAAATGTACTTTAATTGTCTTAATGTCTGTCATTAGGCATTATCAGTAACATATCCGGTGTATGTAAGCTAAATGACACTTTTTAATCATACTATGCAGGATATCCCAAAGAACCTCCATCCATCACTCACCAATCTCCTTAGCCAGAGCCAGGCCCTGGGGGTAGGTGATCGGCGCCAGCTTCTTTTCCTTGAGCTTCTCGATGGTTTCTTTCTCGTCCCTCAGATCCAGCTTGGTGCCCACCAGGATGATGGGTGTGGAGGGGCAGTGGTGACGAACCTCAGGGTACCACTGGCAGACGACAGAGTCGAAAAGCAAATGTGAGTGGTGATCGTTTGTGAATGGGATGAAGGGAGGCAAGAGGAGAAAGCTGGAAGCCAGGAGGTGAAAATAGGTGGATGAAGGAGTCCATCAGATTTCTCACATTGTCATGACATACATTTTGAAATGCAAATGACATTCTGTCAGTATGGAGAATAGGATGAAAATGTGGTAAGGTATTGGTGCCACATTCGCCTTTCTAATCAAACAACTTTCAGCCCTAACTTCAGAAAATCCTTCTGGCATGAGAGAGGTTTTCATTTTCAGACCTGCCGCCACTCTCTTCTTTTCCCCTTCTCTCACCCAGGCAGCTGGTATTTTCCCTTATTTTCCTCATTTCTTTACCTCTGGTCTCTCATTTGCTTCTCTCCTCTCACCAACCTCTTTCTCTTGCTGTCTCCCTCAACACTTTGCCGCTTTTATCCTCTCTTCATGCATTTCCTTTAGTGAGGAAATGAGAGACGCTATCTGCTCAAAGAATTAATTAGGTTCTGTAAGCGCACACAGGTCGGTGATAGCTGCAGTTTTTTTTTTTGATTGGCAAATCCAACCGTTTTAGTAGAGTGGTCTGCTCACAAGCCGGCTGATTGACATGTGGGGATTATGGGAATCATACTGCTGCTTCTTTGAGTCAGTTCTATTGAAATGTCATACCATGTGTAGCTGGACTTCTGTGTCACACAAATTCCTTGCCAACTTTATCTTCTCATTGAAATATGGTAAAAATAATTTCTAATGTGCTATACTGGTCACAGACAGCAGTAAAATGTGAGTGTTTCTTCTTGTATTGTAGCAGAGTTCAGCCTTAAAGACAATGAAGGGCTTCAACTCTTGACTTAAACTTGAATGCCATGACACTTACTTGATGATTGACTTCCTCAAGACTCAGTTGCCTTAGATTATCTTTCATGAATGGTTTGACATGGCACAGGTTTTGAAACTCAGGCTGAAAGACCTCAGATTTTACTTGGACTTGTTGTGAAGGACTTAAGATTTGCGTTGAACTTGTTTTGAAAATCTTGAGACATGGCTCCGACTTGTCATCAATGACTTCAGTTTTCTATTGTTGATCTGAAAGACCTCTGATTTTACTTGGGTTGGTGTCAATTTAAGATCTGACACTGACTTGTCATGAATGATCTGTGTTTGACTTGCCTCAAATGACTTGAGTTTTGGGACAATCAAGACTTGAATTTGACTCTTCATGGTTTGACTTAGGGCTTGCAGTTGACATGTCCCGAATGACTTGGAGCCATCTTTAATGAGTTGAGTGTTGGGACTTGTTGGTGACTTGTGTCAAGTCGTGCTCCTTAAATTTGACTTAGTTGAGTCACACTGGACTCGGACCTGTTTTCGTTGACCTCTGACACTGCAGTAAACTCACTCATGTACACTGAGAAGCTACATCGCACCAATCAGCAGTGATCACAAGGTTGTCTGTGAGATGTTCATGAGATGAAAGATCTAATTTCAGTCCAATTCCATAACATGGCTGTTAACCCCTATGCTAGTCTCAAAGACCTGCCTCTCCAGCTGATTGTGAGATTTGTGATGTAGCACAGACTGAATGTTGTCTGACTGGTGATGGATGGACACTGACTGAACAGGCTGCAGGTCAATCTATACTGTGTCATCAGGCTTTGATTTGCTTGACATTTAGCTGCTCAGGTGCCTTGTTGTCACTTGCTGTCAACCTTTACATGGAAAAAAAAAATTGTCTTTCTAAAAACTGATGGAGGAAATAAAGGTGGAGCTAGAGTGTATTTCTAAGAATGACCACAAAACATCCGTATGGTTAAGCAAACAGTGCCAGTCTTATGGAATCATACTACCTTAACAAATATTTGGTCATTTGTGTACTTTTGGCTGAACACAGATCTGTTAGCATCACATTATAACTTTCTGTTGATAAAAATTCACTCTATAGAAGTCACAGTTTTGCCATCAGCAGGTCGTGCACTTTATTTTCCCTCCATATGAACAGATCCAGTGGGAAAGCACTTATGGCACCACTCCAACCCCTTGTCACTGTGGTGACTCACATGGGATTCAAAATGAAGAGGCAGAGACGAATCGTACTAAAACGAATCTAATCAATATCCCTGCTGGTATTTCCTTTATTCTGTTGTTTTAATGCTCTTGTAGGATGCTCACGGGTCGAAGAGCAGTGAGTGGTTTTGGCACGAGGTCACATATAGAAAAGCTCTCACTGAGGCCCTGCTTTTGTTGTGCCAGTCGTCCCGATAAATGGGGAATACATGCAAAAAAACGTAGGAAGCCCTTTAGATGAGTGCGCTCTACATGAAAGGTTTTCACCTCACAATGCTTCCTGATGCTCTTTTCAATGTGCAGAAACTGAAGGACTGAATAATTTATCCCTCCTGACCCTGAATAGAAAATGAGGGGGAATGGAATATGAATGGAGGAATGGAGTGACGGATGTGAAATCTGAAAATATAGAGCTGATATAATTAGTTGATTAATTGATTATTGACATACATTTGGTTTAGGCAAAAACTCGAGAGCTTGTTTGGTTTTTAGCTTCTGCAATGAAGCTAAAAATGGAAAAAGGATGTGCTGATTTCCTCTTTGTGGATCTGTGATCTGTCAGCAAACCATGTGTCGTTGAAGAAACTAAATCATTGTTTGTTCCTTTTATCATACAATATAACTGCTTTAAAAGCTAAGAATATCACTTATGTGACATATATAAATGTTCCACAGAGACAGGACTCACCTTAGCTCTGACGTTCTCATAGGACGCTGGGCTCACCAGGGAGAAACAGATCAGGAAAACATCCTAGATGGATGGACAGTGAGATGAGAGAAGGTGGATTAGACAGATACGACCACACTGGGACCCGTAACTGTAAAACATGTGTTTATTATTTATTTTTTTACACCCGTGACAGGATGAAAAAGGCTTGACGTTTCTAATTGCATCAGGTGTTAATTCCCTTTTCTGTTGCAGTGAAGCTTGCTTCAACAGCTAACAACGACTAATGCTTGATTCAAAAGAGCCCAGAGCATCAGGAATTGCGTAGCCTACCATTCTCCTGTCTAATAATAGTCAGGTAGCTTTCACACTTCCTCAGCGACACCTCCTGTCTTTGTCCTTCCTCTTGTGCCTTTTAATTTAACGAGCTCTGTCAGGCTGCAGTGTTGTGGATGGATCTGGCAGTTATAATCTTAACTCTCCCGGGTTTCACCGCAGGAGATAAAGTGGATTTTATCTTTTCTAATGAACTGTGTGTGTGTGTGTGTGTGTGTGTGTGTGTGTGTGTGTGTGTGTGTGTGTGTGTGTGTGTGTGTGTTAGATTGTATCTACCGTCTGTGGGTAGGACAGTGGGCGGAGCCTGTCGTAGTCTTCCTGTCCAGCTGTATCCCAGAGGCCCAGGTTGACTGGCTTGCTGTCCACCATCACATTAGCTGAGTAGTTGTCAAATCTGTGGGGAGCGTGAGGGGGGAGTAGTCAGTGATCAATCAAGTACCTCCTCAGGCCAGTCTTTCATTTAATTTAATTGATTAAATAATCATTAATAATCAATAATCAGATTTTATGGAAAACTAAGGTAGTGGTCCTCAGTCTTTTTTGAGTTGCGATCCCCCTATACAAATTAAGTTTGTGTTCATGATAATAGGTAATTAGATAACCAGTCTAAAGTATTTAATTGTGTTATTTCTTTTCTACAACCATCTGGCGAAACCTGGAAATTAACTTGCAGCTTCCTTGGGGGATTTGACCCCTCGGCTGAGAACCAATGACCTGAGGTCTCATAATTAGACATAAATTCTATGAGATCTGAATAGAGAAGCGGAAAGAAAGTTAATTGTTGCATACTGAACAGAGTTTGGGATAACCTGTAATAAGGCTTCAATAATGATATGAATACATTTGTTCATATAACTCTGAAAAGTGCTTTGGTGTCAGCAAATGTTGTTTAATGCAGTAAGAAGCTCATTAAATCTAAACTGATTGACTCTTGTGCAGTTAATGAGCAGAGAACTAGTCTTCAGGCTGGAGCGATGCGAGGCCCTTTTATTCCCCTGTTATGTAGCTTAGTAGATTTACTGAAGTGATGTTAGTGTTTTTACTCCACCACACTTCAGAGGCAGATGTTATAATCTTTACTTACAGATGTGGATATGATGCATATGTTGCATATGATATGATGCAACTAAATACATTTACTCAAGTACTATACCTAAGTACAATTTTATGGTACTTTACGTGATTATTTCCATTTTTTGTGTCTTTACATTCTATACTATCAACTATAGTTGCTAGTTACTTTCCAGTCACCCCATACAGTATATACACGTTATTATATATGTTTGATATCTTTTTTACTTGTGTTTTTGATATTTAAGTGTGTTTATTGTTAAGCCTTTTTTCTTTTTGGATTCTTCAAGTATATAACAGGAGCGAGCGACTAACCATTGCAATGTCTCAGGTTGTAGTCACTAAGCAGCGCTGCCCTCATGTGGTCACATAGAGACACTACAGTCTCCTCTATGTACACTTGCTGCTTAAAAAACACACAGACTTTCTTTTTTATGTACTAACTTGTATCTGCGCCATCTAACCTCTGAAGTTAGCAAATAATAAGTACATTTCTCTGTGCCGTATCCTTAAAACCTTGTTTTAGACTAAAGGGAACATCTAAATTATCTCTCATATAGAAAATGTCTTGATGTTGGCGACTTCCACTTTTTTTAAGATAGCTTATCGGTTGTTGGTCTCTATTATTACACAGTTATTGCTTGATTTTAATTACCTTTTAGCTTTAATATGTTTCAGTGTTTTGAAAGGAGTCGTGTTAATCGGGTTTATATCTTTTTACAACAACATGTTGGCCAGTGGAGGAAACCTTAAACCCATGCCTTGCTCACAAGCACTGCATTGATTGTTGACCTGAGGAACAATTTCATCAAAGTCTCTATTTAGTTCTCTGCTAAGAAGTTTTAATAAGAAATGTGTTTTCATAACATGGAGGCTGCTGCCAGCCCGAACCTGTCAGTGTTAACACTGTCAGATATCTGCAGCTGTACTGTCACATGTGTACGGGCCATATTTGACTGTCATATTGTCTGTGTGTATGTGTACACACAAATACATAGTCTAATTAGAGAGAGAGAGAGAGAGAGAGAGAGAGAGAGAGAGAGTTTGTGTGTGTGTGTGTGTGTGTGTGTGTGTGTGTGTGTGTGTGTGTGTGTGTGTGTGTGTGTTGTACTCACACAGTAGGAATGTACTCCCCGGGGAAGGCATTGGTTGTGTAGCTGATGAGAAGACATGTTTTTCCCACAGCTCTGTATCACACAAGTAAAGACACATTCAGTGAGACATTAACAACACACGAAAACAAAGTTTCAGGCTATAAGAACAGAGGCGAGTGGATGTGGGCGGGGCTTCTGCATGAGAGACATCAGCTTCGTCCCAGTTCCAGAGGTGAAATGAGGTGGAATGTAACAGATTACATTCACTCACGTGCTGGTAACTTTTTTTTTTAAATATTCTATGCTACTTTATATACTCTATGACATTTTGGAGAAGAATATTATTATGCTTTGACACTAAGTTTGGACATCTTCAGCCAGGTTTGTGGTGACAAAACTGGGTGTTTTTGTTTAACGATCCTTTGTTACAATATCCATTGTGTTTGTGGCAATAACAACAAAAAAAGGATTTCTGATGGTCAGTCGTGACATTTCAAGCCATGTTTGTGCTGACGAAAACAGTTATTTTGTGGGGCCAAAACATGATCTTTTCCTAACCCTAACCAGGTGATTTATGCCTCAAATAACCAGAGAATAAACACAGTAAACACATAAAGCTGCAACATAAATGTTAAGTTTCAACTTTTCAGTAGTTTTGCACAAACATATATTTACTCTGGCAGTGGTTGTTGCATAAAGAGTAACTTAACATCTGGTGCTTTTTCTTTGTGCACTGCATTGAGGAGCAACTGTCAGCACACACCAAAAATAATCCTGAAATCCCCGAGTGCTTAATTCAGTGTAAACTCAAAGCCTGGTTAGACTTTGTCTGTATGATGGCGTTAAGACAGAGAGAAGAAGAAAGACGTGAGCTGGCGGACTGAGCCTCGCGCAGACATCACACGCACAGTTGCACACGTTTCATTCTATACAGCGTTAGTTTTAAATATCACATTTTATAAACTGAGACGAAGCGGTGCAGTGAGCAGCTTGTCTCAACATCCACTGTGATGAAACCTCCCGGCTGCATGCAGGAGATGATGGAACATGTATCAGCTGGCCCTGTTCTTATTTTGTTCCAGAGCTTTGCTGTCAGTATTTCAACAACGCACTCGGCAGCTCATGCCCTGTCTTCACCGAGGCACCGATACATGCAGCAGATAACATTCTGGATGAATCTGATTGGTTAGGAGTCATAAGGAGCTGCTTCGGTCGTGTTTTGTTAGTCGACTTGATGTCACAAAGCTCGGAGCCAGCCCATCGTGAAGCCAGGTGATCACGGCCCAGATATCTAACCTGTGGTTTGCCCTCAAGGGTTAGATTTAGGCTCAGAGGGAACGGCTTCTCTGTGTCTGCTATGATCTTACAATTTCTGGTAAAGCTTCCTCAAGCTCACATAATGGGCTGTGAGCAGACACGCCCTAGCAAATCCAGCTCATCGCCCACCATCACAATCACAAGAAAGTAAGAACAGCACAGCATATATCGTGACAGATTTCTGTTTCGTTTCTGTGCTGTTTGAAGTGGGTTTGTCGGACAGATTATGTCCAATATTCCCACCAATCAGAACTCAGGATGAGAGTATTCATGGGTTATATATGTCTGGTTGCCAGGAGACAACACTGTCAATCAAATCTGACTTAACGAGGTCAACACAGTCCTGATGAAGCGAAATTTGATTGGGCAAGTCTTCTCCAACTTCACACTTAATTGTTGCTTACTTGCTCACAAAAATTTGGTTTTAAAGACAAATTACATCTAATTTACATGTGATATTTAATATTAACTTTGGAAATATATCTTAGGTCACAGTCCATCACTAGCTTTTTCTATCTGTCAACTGCATCCCACAGTCTTCATCAGCAGAGAGTTTGCTCTGCTGTTATTTTAACAGGCAGTTGTTAATGCAGTGTGTCCCTGTCGATGAATTGTCGTTGGTTGTCCTACACAGATGGGGACAGGGAAATGTGGCAAAAAGCTCCAGATTGGGCCAATTTTTTCAAACAAATGTGATAGATTCGAAACCAAGTTCTGTGCTATGCGCTTTTATACCGTTGCATAAAGATGCGTATGAAAGGTTGATAGTAGTCTGTTCAGCATCACAGCTATTATTGTTGCATGACTCAGACATCATCATGCGTGTGTATATCGAAATGAGGCAGAAGAGATTTTCCACTGTCAAAGCTGTTTTTCACATATTATGTCAGAAAAGGCATAAATGAACAGCCTAAATAATGAATACAGCTTAAAGGTCATCTGTCAGAGGGTTGATTTGTGAGCTTTTCAAATACTGACACTTCGGGATTGTATGTTGGGTTCCTCACCATCCCAAAGCTTCAGTATTTGATGATTTGGAAATGGGACTCAAAAATCCAATTTTTCTTAAAATTATGGCTTTAAATGTTCAGTGTTTATAACACACATCATTTAATCAGTGGTACAGGAAATCTGCATTTCACATAAACAGCTTAAGTCCAAAAATGTACTGAGGCGATGATAGATTACCATCAGACGGATGATTTGGAGATACACTCTTATGTGAAGACATTCAGAGATTGAAAAAAAAACATAACATGAAATAATAATGAATAAAGAAGATAATTCAAAATTCACACTATGTATCTTTGTGTTTCCATGCTCAGTACCAATAAGTGTTGTAACGATTATCGAGTGGGCTGGAGGTCGGGACTTCACCTGCTTTGTTTAAGTGTTCGTTCAGCCGTATCACCAACAAACACTTAGAATTATCTTTTCTGGCACTTAACCACGCAGATAGTTTCAGTTTTATTTTCCAGCCAGACAATCATGGGAAAAATAAAGTATCTAACACTGTTGACTTCTGCTTCTACTGCCAGGCACTGGAGGTGGTTGAAACTGTGTATTTTCTGAGACAATATAGTGAAAAACTAATACAGCAGCTGAGTTTTCCGAAAAGGATTTTTAAAGTAAAACACAGGAGAGGAATATCTTGTTGTGATTTGGCTGCATCCAAAGCCAGTCCTGGATGCATCTATACATTTATTCTAACACTATTTAATTTATGAGTACATACTCTACTCTCTACTGGAAGTTCTAGCAACATGCACCCAAATGACTAACATTCATGATAGTGTACAACTCAGTGGTCCACTTCACTTGCAATTAAGTTTATTGACAACAATGTTTCTGTGTTAACCTTCATCAGGTTATATATATATATATATATATATATATATATATATATTTCCTGCTAAAAAAGAGATGATCCAACATCCTATAAGTTGGCATTTTAAAAAAGGCCATGAACCAGATGACTCAGTCGGGGTATGCGCAGCCCAGCTGTCAGCTAAGAGAAGCTGTGTGTGTGTGTGTGTGGGTGTGTGTGAATGGGTGGGTTCATCTATCTTTGTGAGGACCAGTGTGAGTTGTAGATGTTGAGTCTGATGACAAGCTGTCAGGGTGTTACAGGACTTTACAGGATTCAGACTTCTTCTTACGGTGAAGAATAAGGTTTCAGGTGAAATGTTACAGGCTGGGGTTTCTGGCATGTAACCGTGATGATCGAGGTTAAAATTATGAGTGTGTTCTGTCACTGACGGCTCTCAGAAGTATAGAAATACTGGCTTGTGTGTGCTGTGTGGTTGCATGTGAGTCAAATAGGAACTGGTCTGTTTCAGTAGCATCAGTTAGCGCTAGAAAAACAGGAACCAGCCAAAGTCGCTATCAAGAAAGCTTCAACCTCTGATCTCGCTCTGCGTCTTTGTACTTAATCTGGTTTACCATCAACTGGTCCGTCCCCTGCTGACACCATCCTACATTATCTGCTTCTAGCTTGGCCAACTCTTCAAAGCAGATCAACTCTCTCTCTGTCTCTGTCTTTCTGCTCTTCACTCTCATTCTTTTTTTTTATTATTTCCTCCACTTCGTCTTTTTTTTCTCTCTCTGTGTTACCCTGTTGGTTGGAATCTCTCAATAATTACAACAACAATTTTGTTCGTATTTCTTCCCTCTATGTTTGACACACTCATGTTGCCCTCTTCTTGGTTCAGTCTAAAAAGCACAAGCCCCTGTGAATTATCGCATGGCTCTGAAGCAAAAAAAGGGTGTTAGCTCTACAAGTTGGTTAAGTTTTCTAACCTCAAGTATAAAGTGTTTTACTTAAGTAGTTTCAAGCCTCCCTCACCAGAAAGTGAAACATGTATCATCATGAAATAAATGTTACAACAGGCGATGTGGCGACTACCAGGCTGGGTGGTAAACTGCTATAGCTGCTAACAAGCTAAATGCTAACAAGCTAACTAGTCTGGAACTTACTAGTCACAGTCACAGTAGCTCCCAAAACATCTTTCTATTTTCACTGTACTGACGTAAGGTTACGTCAAAAGCTATTTTCAAATCATTTTCTATATTTTGTAGAGCGGTTTATACTCCAAGTAAAGGTTGTTTAAATCATAATAACCTGTTGCTCCTAGTTTGCTCCTACTCTTTATTAAATCTTTCTGATATAGACAGTGTGTGAAATATCAAAACCAACAGGCTGCTTCTTGTTAAAGTTTGTTAATGTCATGCGTATTCATGAGGACAAAGCCAATTTTACATTGTGATGCACTCGGGCCCAAAGTGATCATTATTACTCTTTAATCCTCATAGCTTACATTGTGTTAGAAACAGGTTTAAAACGCTGGATACAATGTTTTGAGCATTGCAACCCCGAGATGACACTTTTCAAAATCAGAACGTGATCAGTTTTGATTGATAGCTTTGGAAAGGTGTAGAGGAGCCGCACCATTTCACTGTTTTGATACCATTCAAATCAGCTAAACCAGAAGATAGCTGCTCAGTCAGTGAAAGTCTTCTAGTGTGCATGCTGCACAAGCCCAACAATATGGCAGCCATACAGACGACCCAGGAAGTCAAACTGTTTTTTTTGCTTCATGGGCCAGTGAGCAGCTGTCTTATGAATGAATGGGGCCCATCCAGATTTTTTCTTATCAGATCCCTGTTGCGGATGCACTCGTGCTGGCACATACGCAGATGACGAAGTACACAATCCTAGTACTGCTGCCACACCATTTAAACTATTCCACTGATCAACTGATGGCAGTATAACACCCTGAAGATGTGCTGAAATATGAGCGCAAAGCCAGAGAAGAAGAAGACAGGTAGTAAACATAGACGTAAAGAAAGCAGGGTTCAAAATTAACTTTGCAAAAGATTTATGAGGAAGAAAAGGCCCCTTTTACATTTGTTCGACCTCAAAGATACACGTGATATTTTACCACTTGATGAAAACATAACCTACAAGAAAACTGCATACTGCCCCTTTAAGAGGATTCAAATGTGTGTTTAATGCTGTTAAATTGTACATTATAGATGGAGATTTATGTGCTTTCTGAATTTCCAATAAGCCATCCATCATCCATCCATTCAACGACTTGCACTACAACACAGCCGTATATCATCAGTGTGTGAGCCTGTATGTACACAGTAGCTCTCTGAGAGACGGCCGACTTCCCTACAACGTGAGTCCGACTTCCTCTTCTCTCCCCGTTACTGGAAGGTTTAAAACACATTTTTGACATCTCAGTTTAGTCCCATAAATAGATGAACAAACACGTGTTCACAAATCACACAGACACTGCAGCAGCTGCAATTTTTTTTTTTTTTTTTTTAAAAAGAAGTCCCCCACAACGGGTCCACCTGAGCAGGGTTTTCTTTTTCATGTGAAACCGTCCACAAACTGCTGCTGCGAACAGCAAAGGTTGTTTGCACGGTTTGCAGCTTGATGCCGCAGTTAGCCTCGACTGGAGTCAAACAAAAAAATGGTGGGAAAAAAAAAAAACCCAGTGGTGGTAGAAATTACTCACACTACCACCTGCTTCAACGGCTTCTCGTCTCTCATGTGATCAACACGGCAAAACTCTCTAGATGTGCTGTTCAAACATTTAAACAATGTGATATTTCAAAAACTCTCTGTCTGATCGACCAGATGTCCACAAGTGTCCAAGCTGTCACCAATTCTTTTCGTGTTCTGTGCTTGCTAATTGCAAAGTGGGTCAAGTTCTGGAACGAAATGTGGCCAGTGTGCAACATGATGACATAGTTTGTCGCTAGGAGGTCGAGGATAAAGACAGCACTGCTGACGAGGCTGTTCAAACCCTTGAGGAGCAGTGTTTTGTTTGAGCTATTTAACTTCTAAGACTTTTTACATGCAAGAATCAAGAAAAAACACTGACAGTATGAAAGGTCTCCTATATAGTCCCACTTATTGACCCAGACTTCCACCTCAACAATCTGACACTTTTGCTCCAGGCAGAGACGAAATAGTCACACATTTAAGTGTTTTCACCTCAAAATCATGGCTGAACGTCGACACCATCCCATCACAGACTCTGTTTGACTTTAACTGCAGTGTGCTGAAGTAAACCCAAACAAACCGTCTCAAGTATTCTCAGACCTCAGTCTCCATGCTTCTCCACTCTACAATTTCAAATCACAGTGTCACATTCAAAGCACTCACACCAGGAAGCTCAACACACAAGGAAACAGGGCTGCAGTGGCCGTGTGCTACCTGTTAATGCTGAACTTTCTTTAACTGTTTACTGATCTCTTGCTGCAACAACTACAGAACTTCCGCTTCACAGTTTCCTCCATCATGACAACCGGCCCCCGTCGCCCCACCTTCAAGATTAAGAAGCGTGTAGAAAGTTAGTTTTTTTTCTGATGTGGTGGATGACACATTGTCCAAACTTGTTCTGAGAGAGAGCAATTGAGCTTCAAGGCAGGTTTTCTAATAGGAATGACTGTAAAAAAAAAAGCCTAACTTTAACAAAAAAACAGCTCCTATGTGTCCTCTCGTTCTTATCTCTTCTCTTTTTTTTTCTTCTCTGTCTTACGAGCAGCTCCGCTGGACATTTCTCAAATGTTCATCTCCAAGTAAAGGAGTCCGCGCTCTGAGCTCGCAGCATAGCGGCATTTTCCTGCATGTCGTGGCCTGCACCCATCCAGCACCCTCACTGTGAATCAGCGCTGTCAAACACACGCCTAGAGATTCACGCTTCACACTGAACGGACTGCGTTTCTTCAACAACTTTGAGAGCACAGTTACCTGAAGTTTTATTTATTTATCCGCCGTACCACACAAACACATCACTGCGGAAGATAGTACAAACTGTCTGTCCTTCAGATCCTTCAGGCCATGTGAAAATCATTTCTGTCATATAACCTTGAATTATGAGCCTGAGCCCAACCATCCCCATCACACATCAGCTGAGTTTAAAACATCTCGATTCAACACCTGAATGCTTAAGCTTGAAGTTATGACAGTAAAGGTAGAGTAAAAATAATGGCGTACCCATCTCCCACGACCACACATTTGATAGCCTGCATCCTGTTCCGCTCTGCTTCGCCTGTGCTCTTCACTCTGACAGAAACAGACTCAGAGAGGAAGGTTCAGCTCAGCAATGCAACTACAGGAAATTGTTACACACCTCCCTCACTCCCCTCCCTTCACAGACTCTTTTTTTTTCTTTCTCTGTCTCTCTTCCTTCATTTTTGCACCGTTCTGTCTCTCCTTCCGGTTTTGTTGTGTTTCTCTCTCTAGTTTTTTTACTCTAAACATCAGAACTTGTGCAAGCAGCAAGCAAAAAAAAAAAAAAAAAAATTACAAAATACTGAATAAATGTGATGAAAGATGTGGAACAAGACGCTGTTGCGACAGATGAGACCTGTAAAAAAATGGCCGTGGAGGGTTTTTGAAAAGGGGGAAGATGCAGTGACAAATAACACAGGCTTTATTTAAAACTTCCTCTTTTGTTGGCTTGCTGATTTGCAGTCATGCACACGCACATACACAGAAATAGAACGACACAGACACACGCACATCTGTAGTTTCGCTAAAATTTAGTGAGAGTCTAATTTGTACAGTGATAAAACAGTACAAATAGTAATACAAATGTCATACATACAGCATATTTTTAAAACATACAATTACAAAGCTCTTCATATGCAGGACGAACACATGCACACATCAAAAAAGTGCGGATGCATACACATACACACACACACACACACACACACACACACACACACACACACACACACACCAACATACACATACAATCACAAGCATGATGCACAGAAACAAGAAATACACAAACACACACACACACACACACACACGGGGTTAGAGTGTGTGTGTGTTGTGGAGCCACAAGGGGGAGTGGCTTGAAAATCACAAAAAACATCCGAAAGTGAGGAGGAAGAGAAAAGAAATAACAAGTAATTTTTAAATATGGTGAATTTAAAAATACGTTGAGTCTCGACCACCCACACGCAGTTTAAATTCAGTTTATGTAGGTTAAGTTTGATTTCAATGTATAAAATAGTAAAAAAAAAAAAAGAAAGAAAGAAAAAAAAAAGGGAAATTAATGGAGAATTATCCATAGCAGTATGCAAACACATCTTAACACACTCATGATTGTACACCACAGACAACAATACCTGTGATGTTCCACTAGATGGCACCTCTGCTTCATTTTTTTTTTAACCATAGATCATCACTCTGAACATGTACAGCAGGACGTGGCCTCGTTCAACCATTAGACATATTCAAACTTGACTTCTACATGTTTTGAGACCAACAGTGGATTAATTTGTCACATCGATATAAACTCTTAAAACATCCTTAGTTAATCCAGTAATGACTCCACTCTGTGCATACTGTTGCCTCCCTAAACCCTTTTTTGTTATGAAACATGGATTTAATGTCCTAAATCGTTTTGTGAGATTACAAGAATTCAGTTTTATTGACGTTGTTGTGCGTCAATAAAACTGTTGTTGTAATTCAGCAGATGTTACACGTCATTTTTAGCTAACCAGCAGCAGTTTACTGACAGATACTGGTCAGGATGCTGAATGCAAAACCACCCTGTTAACCACTGTGACTTCTGCTCTAAATAAACTGTAAATTCAGCCTGTTTAAGTTCACCACAGCGAGCAGAGAGGGAAGACGATGTCATCTTCAAAGTAAAAGGGTCTAATCTGCAGTTGGAAGAGAATAAATTGTATCTAAATTGATGACAACTTACAATTAGCAGTGTGGATACTAACAAGAGCCTTAATGAGCATGAGCGTGCCACTTATCTGACGTTCGTGGCTTTCAAAAGTCACTTCCCTCCTTCTCTGAACAATGTGTGTTTTGCAAAACACTCTCTATCAGTTTCTCCATCCAATGACGGACGTGCTACCGGTGGTGAAATCTCGGGTCTACAACGTGTCATGTTCAAGCTACAAAAGCAAATTTCAGAGTCGTGCTGTTGTTTTTTTGTCATGCTGGAGTGCTGCCATTTTACTGTCAGTCACAAGTTCTGTCCATGTTGTAGTCTAACAGTCCCTTGAAAAAATATTTATAAAAAGGCCTGGCTTCATTTTATGGATTAATTTACTCAGCAAGCGTTTTATTTTGAAGCAGTCACTCTTCCTGTCGTCACGCTGGTGTAGGCTTCACAGGGATGGGGAAGAGGTGGGGCTGAACAACAACATCAACTTCATTCAAGTGTTGCTGCACTGTGAGCGGAGGCAGTCTGCATATCAGGACTCGACTGCGCCTATCTCTTCTGGTGTTGTTGTCTTTTTTTTTTTTTTTTCTTTTTTTCTTGGATATAAATGACTGATTGCCAAATGGGTAAGACTTGTTTAATTGCCCTTCACTGTTTTTAATGTTTTATATTTTATTTTAGATATCCACAAAGACTTTAAGCACCTGTTTCAATAATTTACACTGAGAAATGTTGGCCTTGTTTCATGACATTATCATGTGTGTTGTGCAATTTACCTGCATGCATTGTATTGTAACTTATTCCTACATATGATGAGGTGTTTAATGACCCTGTCAGTGTTAATGAACTGAAATTGTGAAGAAATTGAGCCCTAATGTGTGGTTATCATGATATCAGGATTCAGACAAGAAACAGAACAACTTTTACTATTTACTATTATTACTATTAAATAGCGTCACTGTCATTTAGAAACAGTTGGGACATAAAAATCATTATAAATTGATGTAATTCTTCATGATGTGACTTTTGTGAGATTTTGAAGTTACTGATCAGTTCTGGCTATATAACCATCTGAAGCCTGCGGTGAAACGATGCTCAGTGTGGGTCTCATCTGAAAAAGGGAAGAGGCAGCCATGCTGAGAGCTCACAGGACCACACACACCGCTGATAATAATCTAAAAAAACAGAAGTTCTTTAAACAGTTCACCTTTAAAGTCACAGCGCTAAGATATTTACACACGTCCACCGTTATTTTTCAGATTTAATGCCAAATCTATCTTATGTGAAGGAAGAGTTGAATGACTCAGTCCTGTCAGCTGTGTTACACAACATATGTAAAGGAAGGGTGGGGAAGTGGAAGTCCTGTGTTCACATCATAAACACCAAACAGTTGACTGATCTCAACGGGAAGTGTTGGCAGTTACCATTCGGTTAAATTGAAATTCTACAAGCGTTGTTTCTCACTGAGGCTAACTGCTGCAATCTCAAAACAAATGCTGCTCTGCTGATGGAGACTCTGCACAACTCGGGAATCGGGTTGTTTTTTCAGTGCCCAACAAAAAAAAAACTTATCTTCTATGCAGATGAGAGAGACATTTATATTACTTCTGTTTTTGTTTTTGTTTTTTCTTGTGGGAACCCCACTCTCTGCTTCAAATGAGCCTTCAGACTTTGCCTGAAGCTTCTTCACTAATTGCTGCAGGAACAGTGAGAGGAAAGTTGGGATAATGTCATTTGCTGCCTTGAGAATCTGCTCCAGAGGGAGCAAATGCAGTAACCAAGAAAATCAATGAAAGGTTTAATGCTTTCTTATTGTGGTTTAGTGGAGTGACCGGTTAGAAGGCTGCCAGGCCAACGACCACAGTTTGACATTAAGCTTCGATAATTATAAGTGGCATTTTCGTGACATTCATGAGGCCGCCCTCAGGATTAATATTAATTACTAATGAGCTACTTACACTTTTTTATCTAGTCCCATCACTGAGTCAAAACTAAGCCTCTCCCCCACTTTGTGTTTAGTGCTAAATTGCTATTGTTAGCAAGCTAACATAGTCAACTCAGATGGGAGGTCATGGTAACCATTATATCTGTTCAGCATTAGCATGTTACCATTGCCAGTGTGAGCATGTTAGCTTACTGAAAGCCCAGCTGTAACCAGCCTCGCAGAGAATGGTGTGACTCCTGTAATTCTTACTTTAGACTACTGATTGTTTTTTTAGATAGACTGTTGATTTTAATGGTAATTGCATTTTTGAGACTTATCTGAAAGCTTTTTTTTTCCACAAACCTTACCTGGATAAATTAGACTCTGCATTATAGTGGGAGTGAAACTGGCAAACACTATTACAGTAATCCGGTTGTGGCAAGACAGTAACTTGTGGTACAATGAGCTCAGACTGAAAGTGTAATTTGATACTAAAATGTAGAACAAGATACCTAGCAACTTCTTCTTCATCAAACCTCTTCAGCAACTGCCAACCCAAGATAAAAAACCTTTTTCTAATTATGACTGTGTAAGTTTTCATGATTCATACTGTACACCACTGTTTGTCACTTAGCCTCTCCAATGTGGGAGTGGGGAGGGATGGTAGTTGGCGATGTGCTAAACAGGCCTCCACAGAGCCGATTAGCTGTGTCTGAGTGTGTGTTCATGCATTTGCATGCTTGTGTTTTTCAAGAAATATATTTATAGTTCTATTTTGCGTTGACAAATATATTTCACATGAAAAACCACACCACCTGTGTGACATGTTTTCGAGAGAAACATCTCTTCCTTGTGCTGTGGTTGAGCCTGTAAATACACAGCGCGTTGATACTGTATGTAAATGTATTCAAATTGTTGTATAATAGATGTGTCTGTGAAATGACAGAAAGGTGGCTCCATCCTGAAATCAGGCTTTTACAACTTTTTAACACATCTTCACTTTGGTTTACAATGTGTATAAATGTATGACTAAAGAGGAAAAAGTCAAGACTTGACCGATGACAGAGCGAGCGCCTTTTGCCACAAATGACATGACAAAGTAGATTGCATCATCATTTCAATGGAATAACTTGATGTGATGGGAGTCGCGTGGGCTCAATCAAATATCCTGAGAACCTACATGACGTTGTTGTTCTTCTTTTTTGTGCAGTTTCCTCAGATTTTACGGCAGATGAGAAGATGGAGATCGAGAGCATCAAGACGTATAAGAAAGACCTTCTGGATGATATCCAGGTACATGGTGATAAACAAAAGAAAAACATGCTGTTTTATTAGTGACCTGTGACGCTTTAGATGTTGAGGAAACTAATATTAAAGCCTTATCTTTCTTTCTAAACCACCCCAGAAGTTAAAGATGGAGATAGACAACGTCATGGCGGAAATACTCAGCTTTGAGTCTGCAGAGGAAAAGTAAGTATTCATCTGGGGAAAAAACCCACATCTACCTCAAAAACCAGTCAGCGTCCTTATATAACTCTGGACTACTCCTACTAAACACACCTACGTATTTTTTCACTGTCACGCATGTTTCAGTTTCACATTTGCTTTCTGACGATTTCAAAACGTTTGTTCTCTTTGTATTTAACCTTGAGGATTTTATAGAACTGGTCCAAATTTGGATTTTATTTCCATATTGGAAAGAATGTTTTTCTTTGCTTGATCCTGTTACAATGGGGAGCATCAGCTTCCAGGACAAAAGTGTGTCTTCAACTGTGTTCTAATGCTGAATGCTAAATGTAACTAAAAAGTCCATCGAGCAATGTAATCACAAATTGTCAAAAATCCCAGCTCCCTGCCTGGCCTCTCAGATCCAATGACCTTTATATTAATAACTAATAGTCTAGAGTTTACAGTTATTTTGATATGGATGTGTCATTGTCTGATGTTTTGCCTGAACATGCTGTTGCAAAAGGAACTGCAGTCCCCCAAATAAATTGCACTACCTTTATTCAGATTAAACAACAACTCATTAATAAGTTAGCTTAAGAGGTGATGGTGGCTACAGAGCCTGTCTAGCTGTTTCCTCCTGTTTCCAGCAAATACGCTAAGCTAAACTAAGTTAAGCTGGCTGTAACCTCATAAAAAAAAGCAAATAAATATATTGAGCACCTCTAAATTTTAGACAGAACAAGTGTGATTATGTTGGCATTCAACAAACACAGCTCTTATTAGTCTCAACCCAAGAAGTTCAATCAAAATCATGCGTCCTCAGACCTAAACAACTGAATAGGTTGATTACCAGTGAATCCCAAAATGACATATATCACTGCTACCAAAATAAACACGACTGTCCCAGTTTATCAGCAACAGGCATACCAGACATCCATCATTTGGTTTGGTTTATGGAGGAAAAGTGCTTGGCTAGGTTAAGGAAAACATTGTGGTTTGGCTTAAAATAACTATGTTACGTACATACCTTCAGCTTTACCCTCTGTCCATGAGCAAATACCTGACTTGACTCCCTAAATACTAATACTTAATACTCGCCTGACTTCCGTAATGAATTCTAAGGCCACTACAAGTTGCAGCCTGGTAACAAAACGAAAATATGTGGCGTAGCAGGCTGTTATGTAAAGTATATGTAAAGTATATGTGCTGTTATGTAAGTTGAACAAAGGAAAGAAAAGTCTTTTTATTGTCACCCTGTTACATATTACTTACTAATGGCTAAAGCAATATTGTAATCATCCCTAAACACTATTGCTCTTCCTTCTTAAATGTCAATCTTCCTGCAGTAAGACCATCGAGAAGAGCAAACAGTTCTCAATGGGGAAGAAGAAATTCAACATGGACCCCAAAAAGGTGAGGCGCCATGTGTGCATGCGTTGTATCTTTATCAGCATAATGTAATAATAAGAACTGACTTCTTACTATGCTGGGATGGTTTTAAAATACCCTGCGTATCTTACTGTGCATCTCAGAGCCTCTTTAACTGAGCACCATCAGTAGAGCGTCTGCGTGGACTTCCTCTCACCTAACCACACTGAGCTGCTGTCAGTCTGTGAACTGACACTGATGCAGCTCCTCAGCTCACTTTCTGTGGTCGCACTGTGACACATCGAAATTGTTTCTGCCATGGACACAAATGTTTGCAATGACAACACAAATTCAGTGCGTTCACAACGTTTACATACCGGAATAGATCGAACCCGAACCATAGCTGCTGCTTTGAGATACCTGCGACTTTGGACAGACTGAAATATTTGAGTGTTTTTTCTCTCTTCAATTAAAGGTCGGAGAGGCGAGTCTGAAGAACGATGGTTGTTTGTTGCATCTCATTGCCAGGTCACCCAATACCAATGCTTTCAGTCCCTATTCAGCCTGAAATTCTTAGCCAATGCATCAGTATTAGATGACCTGCCAGTGAGACACAAGAGTTAACCCTAATTTCTTTACCTCTACAGCAGATGTGTGCTTTTATTTTGGCAATGATGCGGTATTAGAGGTTAGCTACTTTTAGAGACCATTTTCATTCCCCATAGCAAACCTTATATTTAACCATCCTTTTCCTCTCCAAACCTGGTGACAGGGGAGAATGAGGAAGAGAAATTAGTTTTAAGGAATTGGGATTACAGAAGCTGAAAGCTCACTCTGTCATACCAACCGGAGATGAACTCATTGTGAAACTCAGCACATTTGACCACAGCACAGTAGGCAGTGTGTGTGTCATAAACTAAAACCCCTATAATGCAACGCGACAGTATACATCTTTACATCTGCTGAACAATGTACTTTGCCTGCAGGGCATCAATTACCTGGTGGAGAATAAGCTGATGGATGGAGGTGCTCAATCCATCGCCGAGTTCCTGTACAAGGAGGAGGGACTCAACAAGACTGCCATTGGAGAATTTCTTGGAGAAAGGTGAGGAAGAGATGGAGAGGGGAGGATTCGAGTAACAGTAACGGAAGAGGAGGATAAGGATGGAAGATAAGAGGGTGAAGATGTATTGAAGTGATAAGGACAATGACGGTAGGAAGGAAAGGGAAAAAGCATTAGGAGGATATTGAGGATTTGGGACAGAAAGGGTGGAGGGAAGAGAGAAAATAAATGTTGGGTCGATATGGTAGAAGAAGTCGAACGGGTAACCTTCATGACAAAGTCGGGAATAAGGAAGGGTGAAGCGATAACATGAGGGAGAGGACACAGAAGAAAGGAGAGGTAAAAGGGAGATGTGGCATGTCGCAACAGGGAACGTGAATAACTTCCTCTGGTTTCATGTGTCCTCCTGCCTCCGTCCATCCCACAGGGAGGAGCTCCACCTCAAGACCCTGAAGGCCTTCGTGGAGCTGCACGAGTTCTCCGACCTCAACCTGGTCCAGGCCCTCAGGTCAGTCTGCGGTCATCCCCACCATGATCAACATCATGAACAGAATTAACAGAAACACTTGCATGTATCCACCTCATCAGGATTCTCTTCCAATAAGAGCATCAATAGAATAAATTCACCAACTTTAAGAGGTTAAGGTGCCTAATTTAATTTCATGAAAGACACGCAATTACTAAAGAATTGCGCAAGTTAACTTTGGACTAGAATTGCAGCAATAGTAAACTGAAAAAGTCTCACAGCATCATGAGACACAAGTAAAAGTGGAAACAATATTTTTAGTGTGGTAAAGCCATACTTAACACTCAATTTCTGACCTTCCTGACCTTGTCTTTGACTCCTTTGCTATTTGTCACAAGCCACAACAGTCACCACAGACTTCACTGAGTTTCCACACAGAGTAAGCGAGGGGCAGCTGTTAGCATAGAAATGTCGTATCATCAGCGGAAAACAGTCTGGTACCTGCGTCAGTGGTACCGGCAGAGTGAAGCCCCAGTGATGATGATAGTGATACCATCATAACAGAAACTCTGCACCATGAACAGGGTCTGGAATTTGAAACATGTTGGCATTTGCCAGGCAGAAGTCCAATGAAAAGTGATGTGCATTATGGGAAATGTTGTGTTGTGTTGTGTTTTGTTTTTTTTTTTTTTATCTTGCCCACTACAACTAATTAGCTATATCTGTTTGCCCCTTTTAGCATGCTTACATGCTGAACAAAGATGGTTGACATAGTAAAACATTGTACCTGCTACCTGGAACATTTCTGCATTTAGTTACAGATGTGTTGTAAATCTGTTGTAGATCTGTGTGTAAATAGTATGGTACTTGAGGTGTATTTAGGTGCATGATGGAATGAGAAGGAGGGAGCATCATTTGGATCACTGCTATTAGTCTATATATTCTACACTATAACTAAAATCCAGGCAATTTATGACAATGCTTTGTTATAATGTGTTAGTGAGCATTACAAAATCACATGACTGATATACATTTACTCAGAAACTGTACTCCTGCTGCCAACAAACATTCACTCTCAAGATGTGTGGTGGTCCACATCCTGCTCACGAACCTAAATGAACAGGTATACATCACATATAGGGGTTCATGATATTGTGGTGTGTGTGTGTGCGTGTGACAGACAGTTCCTGTGGAGTTTCCGTCTGCCTGGTGAAGCCCAAAAGATCGACCGCATGATGGAGGCCTTCGCCACGCGCTACTGTGACTGCAACACTCATGTCTTCCAGTCGACCGGTGAGCTTCACTAAATATACATCTGTCCACTTCCTGTCTGGACTGTGTGTGTGTGTGTGTGTGTGTGTGCATGTGTGTGTGTGTTTGCGTGTGTGTACATGTGAATTGACAACAACACCCCTCTGTTTGCCTTTCTGGCTTTAGTTTCTTCTCCTTTCCTTTCCGGATCTTTCTCTTTCTCACTGACTATGTATTTATGTTAATGACATTACTTCACCCAATTCCACGAACCTTGTGTTGCTTCCTCTTATTCTTTGTGCATATGCATGTTCCTCTGTGACACCAGACACGTGCTACATCCTGTCATTCGCCATCATCATGCTCAATACCAGCCTCCACAACCCCTGTGTGAAGGACAAGACCACTCTGGAGCGTTTCATCTCCATGAACAGAGGCATCAACAATGGAGAGAATCTACCTGATGAGCTGCTCTCGGTGAGAACCACTGGCCAATCGCAGTGCCCAAAATAGACATCAAGAAGTAACAACACAAGTGCTAATACAGCTGAAATTTCAAGTTCTGATGATCTAATTTTTGCCCTAATGGAATTTGAAGAATAGGTTATTTGTAAGCACGAGGTTGGCATTATTCTCACTTTCTGTTTACTAAATCAAGCAGAGAGTCACCTGAATACCCTAAATATGTCTGTTCACATTCACGGTCACATTACGAGATGTAATGTACCATAAAAGTTACTTAGTCTGATGCCGATATGAAAGCTGTAATTAAGTAAAATTGATTTCATATGTGTAAGTGATACAAAAAATGGTATTCTTCATGATACCATGCAGTACTTTCTCTGCCTTGAAAAAAACAACATATCTCATAATGACCACGTCATGTGGAACAGAAACACACACAGGTGACCACATCCAGGTTGTTCTCAGGCCCCGTTTCCACCTGAAGGTCAGTCACAAGTAACAGGAGTCTGAAGGAGGTCATGTTTAACAACGTCCCAGCCTGTGGGCAGGTGGTAGACAAAAGACCTGTGAACACAACAGTGTCTCATTCTCACCAAGTGAGTCACTCTGGACTGAAGTCACACACATACATGTTTGTCTTAGTTTGAGTAATGACCGCAGTACTTTCACTGGCAATTTGTATCATTTAAATTTTTCCTTTGTTTCCCCACTCACCTTCTCTCTGCCTAGAAACTATACGAGAGCATTCGCAATGAGCCTTTCAAAATCCCTGAGGATGATGGGAACGATCTGACTCACACCTTCTTCAACCCTGACAGAGAAGGCTGGCTCCTTAAACTCGGTAAAATACCCCCCAATAAGTTTGCTTTTATTACTAATTACGAATAATTTGGGATGTTTAATGAATTTTACACCAAAAGGAGAAGAGGTTCACGTGCTGACCTACATTACATCTAACTAAACTGCAAAACAAGATTGAAAAAAGGAAACTACAGAGGAAACAACTGAAAAAATGACCCAATAGCGGACTTAACACTTTTGGCTTGCATGCAAAACCACATCACGTCAGTATTAGGATATGCGGAAGTTTAACTTTTGATACCCTCAAACACTTTGTATTTTGGGAGGCTTCTTAAGTTACCTGAGACAACTTCTGGAAGATCGATAGTTTTAGCTGTTTAGCTTCCACTGACAACCAGCATATGTTAATTATTTGCTCTTTCTGTACTTCAGGAGGACGAGTTAAGACATGGAAGAGGCGATGGTTCATCCTGACTGACAACTGCCTCTACTACTTTGAGTTCACCACTGTAAGGCTCAGTATATACATATATATATCGATATTTTTTTTTTCCTCGGGCAGATACAGAATGTCCTTAATAGAAATCCATGGCAGAGATTGTTTGTTCAAACACTTAAAATGACCTCTTTTAGTCAATTTTGCCAGTAATTCTTACATTGTCCTCTAAAAAAGTCCATTGGGTGATGTTTTTGTCCAGTTGGTTGACTGATGGAGAAATACTTTTTTTTTTTTTAAATTGGTCCAGTTTTGAACAAGACAACAGCAGCTGGATCACTACAGTGATACAACTTTTTTTTTTTTTTTTTTAACAAATAAGATCTTTATTGTGTAACCAGAAACACACTCTTGCCAAAACAACCAGACTCCACATAAGCAGTGCCTTTGTCCGAGAACATTATAGTCAAACTCGGGAGAAATGCTAAATTAAACCCACCGAACACTATTTGTTCTGAAATTACTTTTGGAAAAAGTTACATTTTCTCGCTCAACACTTCCTTCTCTCTCTTCTGATCCATCACAAAACTCACTCCCTCTCTTTTTAAATGTGACTGCAGGATAAGGAGCCCAGAGGCATCATCCCTCTAGAGAACCTCTGCGTGAGAGAAGTGCCATACGCACGCAAACCGGTAAGATCCTGTTAGCTGTTAACTCTTTCAACAGTAGCACATTTAAATCAATCCGTATTGTATCGATAAAGGGCAGTCTTGGTGTGTAGTACTCATGTCAGGTCGGCAGATGGATTTATAGATTGATTATTATGTGGTTCTGGTCTCATCTAGTACTGTCTGGAGCTGTACAACCCCAACAGTCGAGGGCAGAAAATCAAAGCATGCAAAACGGAGACGGACGGCAGAGTGGTGGAGGGGAAGCACCAGTCGTACACCATCTGTGCTGCCAGCGCCGAGGAGAGAGACTCCTGGATTGAGGCCATAAGGTCAGACCACACATGAGTACAAACATACATATACATATATATGAACGTGCTTGTGCTTTCATCTGCACGAACAGCAACATGTTCTTAACAAGACACATGGAAAAAACATTGTGCAACAACATTCTCATAATTAAACTTAAAGATCACTCTCCATTAGATCTCAAAGGGGGAAAAAATGCTGCTGCACTAACCTCTGTGGGGTGAAAGGTTTAAGTCTGTTTAACATCTGTCCACACCCAGCATCACAGCTGGGTGAAGTCAGGTGTGGTCTGTTATGCTTTAGACCACATCCAGTTGTGATCAGATGTCATATTTTAGTGTACTACGGAGGGCTGTGATGCACAGGATGTGGAAAGAAAATGTGTCACAACAATTTGGCAATGCAAGGGAGATTTTGCTTCTTGCTGGGTGTTTTAAGGAAAGCTGTTATTTCTCTGATTAGCCATTTTACTCGTCAATTTAGTGGCTAGAAATGTAAGAAAGCAGCTACCGTCCATGAAATTTAATTTCGCAAGAATTGCAATGAAAGATCTCAATGAAAGGTGCAACAGTCTTTAGAGAATCATGTTAAACATGAAAAAATCTTTCTACAGTCTCACTGGCTTTGTTGTGTGCTCTAGAGGATTTGAAGTAAAAGCTACCTAAAATCCATTAATTATAATTATATAATCCATATGCTTGCATTATTAGATTTTCTGGCCAATCAAAGGTGGTGCAGCAGTCTTTAGACCCAAGATTAACATGCTATCTCTCACACATCAGCCTATTTACACATCCAGGTCTGCTCTCAAACCAACTCCTGAGGGAAATTTCTAGTCAATTAACTAGTTTGTTCCAAAGAAAAAGTAACCTAGTTGGTTTTAAAAAGATCTTCCTTGAAAATAGCTTTCTGTTGTGCCTAAAAGTGATAGTGACAGATGTAACCAGCCCAGTATAAATGCAAACTTTAACCACCACGCTGCATGCCTCAGTTTAAGCCTCACAATGACCCTATTTCTAGTTAGTTTAAGAGTTTTACATTGAATTGTACCATTCTCTGATAACCTCCATAACCTTCAAACCAAAAATGTCCTCATAATGCACCAATGTCCTCACTATTTAGGTCAGAAACGGAAGCTAGTCCACACAATGATATGAAAACAAGCCTACGTTTACACACACCAACACTGCTGCCTTCGTGTTGCTAAAATGACGATCTTCTTTCCTCCAAACAGAGCGAGTATCACCAAGGATCCATTCTACGACCTGGTCTCAGTCCGTAAGAAGAAGGTGATAAACCAAGCCCCTCAGGACTGAGCTGTCCAGCGCCCTCCGTGGACGTTCATGGTACTGCATCATAGGTGGATTCAGTCCCCCTTTAAGTTGTACTAAACACCCTGCAACACAACTGAGCACATACACTGGACCTAGACACTGACAGTGGTCATCCAGGCTAAAAGAAGGACTTCTCTTTCCACTTCTCTTTTTTACAGACTAGACTTAACAGTGTCAAAGGTTAAAAACATTGACATGTTGTATTTTTTTTATTTTTTTTTGTCAGTCCGACAAGAATTTATCGACAAAACAGCGCAAGTGTTGAAGGAAGTGAAACGCTGTCCGTGCATGTTGTGGACAGAGCTGTGTGTGGATATTCGTATTTCTCTGTTTACAGAATTGTTTTTGTTTAGTCACATACTTGCTAGTTTCTCCTACCGAGAGAAGTTGATTGAGTGGTTGATGCTCTGTCTGCTCCGAGAAGATTTTGTTATTCTGACCAGAGAGGCAAATTATGTTTGTGATGTCCAAGCAGTTTTATGCATGCTTTGAAAAAAGGCAAGACATTTCTCAGCTTCCTTAAGGCTTAAAAATGGACATTAAGTAAAAGTACTGTAACAGTAAAACGCTTTACTGCTGTACGGTGGGTTGTTATATCTTGCATGTAAAAAGCTCCACACCATACTGTTACGGTTAAGATTATTCGTGCTTAATTTTGTAAATATTGATGCTGTACATTTTAAAGCATTTTGAGGAATTATTTTGTGTTTGTTGTTGAGATTTTTAGTACTTTATAGAGTGAAGCCTGTTTTTCTTTATATTTCACCTACCTTTATTAGCACAGTGCAATAAGTGCAGTATCCATTCTGTCTGCTTTGATTCAACTGCAACGCATACACTGAATATGAATGAAATCTTTTCACTGTTAGTATTGTATTGTTATGTTCTCAATAATTAATTATTTAATAAAAAAAGTATTCAGGTACCAGTTGACATGTCAGCCTGGATCCTGTTTATGGCTTAAGGAGCAAACTGACATCTGTGTATTCAGCCGAGCGCACTCTGAAACCACCAGGTGACAACTCACTTCCTCTTATTGACTGGCTCGGTGTTGTTGTGCTTTTTCACATGTGAATGTTGATATGCTCGGCTCACATCCTTAAATGTGCTTCTTAAAGGGTGAGGCACCTAAACCACCTTTGTGGTTTGGAGTAATATTGCATACAGAAATTTAGAAAGCATCTTGTTTATGTGGTGTAGCCTCCTCTGGCTTCCTTTATAGACTGACATACAAATTAGAGCCACAGCTTTCCATTGATTAATTCTCAACTATTAAATCAATAGTCAGATATTTTGTTAATAGATTTATTGTTTTTAATTCCAGCTTCTTTCCTCCTCTATGACAGTAAACTGAATAGGTGTAGGTCGTGGATAAGACAAGACATTTGAAGACGTCATCTTGGGCTTTGGGGAACGATCATTTTTCACTATTGTCTGACATTTCAAAGAAAAAAAAATGGATTAATCAAGAAAATTACAAGATTAAGTAAGAATGAAACAAATAGTTTGTTACAGTCAGACTCGTTTGAAAAGATTAAGTTTTTGACAGCATTACATTACAATATTTCAGTGTGTAGTAGGTCCAAACTAAACTTAAAAACAGCAGTTACAAGCTTTAACCTGCATCTGATACTGACACAATGACACTAAAATAACCAGATATCCATGCTAAAAGGATTCAGTTTCTCTTATGGGGTCTCATCTCACCTGTTATATCACCACTGAGCTTGTGAACATCTGCATGAAACAAATTAGAAATAGGGCAGCCGCTAATGAACACTTGCTGCTTTTAAGGTCCCACACTCCCAAAAAGCAAAATAAAAAAAGCATACAATATCTTATTCAAGTAGAGGTACTGTTACTTTTTTCACATAATATTTAATTTGTCACAATCACAAGTTAAAACTCCTTCATCTGAGTCATTCCCTCTGTGATGCTTGTCAGAATGGTGACCAGCCATCTTCTCATTATACTAGACATGAAGCTTCCTAAAACAAAATACAGGGTCAGAGGTCAGTGTAACATGATCCTGGATGAGCTGTAATGACACAAGTAAAAAGATATTAGAATTAACAAACATACAATTTATCTTGCGATGAAACTAGCTCGTGCTGACAAGATCTGATGCTGAATCCCCCTCTCGAGAAGTGTCATTAGGCTGAACGAGAAGATGTAATGCTCACAGGAAGCAACTTTTTTTTTAATGCCTGCTGTGTGTCAGTAAAATTATTCTGTCAAGTGGTGCGAGAACGCCTCTTCCTGTAGCATCTCTGACTTCCTGTTTCAGTGTTGCACCACATCTCTTAAAACCCCCCCACCCCCCACCCCAACTCAGCCTCGAGCTCCCGACAGGCCTGTGGTTCCTCTCTGAGGTCTGAGCTGTCAGCAAACACCCAGAGAAGACAAGCAGAGGAGGGACGAGGGAGGCAGCTAGTGGGAGGTTTGGGGCAGTGCAGCCATCGGTTCTCTATCTGAACTGTTGGAGTGTTACTGTGTGACACCAGCAGATGGCACTGCAGTCAAAGTGATGCCTCATGTTTTAACAGACACGCAGACAGCTGTCTTTGGCCCTTCTCCCATTTCATTTATATTTACTGTATGTTTTTTTTTTTTTTCAAGATTTTGTCGTGATATTTATATTATACTATATATTTTATATATATATTGATATTTTGTCGTGATATTTTGATGCTGGTGTTTTTCTCTTGTATTAATAGTCGATTATTGTGATTCCAGCTTTCTTAATGTTCAAAGTATCTGATTTGTTTCTTCCTCTGTGACAGTTACTTAAATATTTTGGGGTTGTGGACAAAGCAAGACATTTGAGGACCTCATCTTGGACTGTGAGAAACACATATTGACATTTTTTTTTTAACTTATTCTGACATTTACAGACTAAACAACAAATCAGTTAAGTCAGAAAATAACTGTTACTTGCAGCGCAAATCTTTTGTGACCAAAAGGCGATCATACACAATGTGGATGATATAGTTCCTAACCTACACAACATGTTTGCTTAAAAGGCAAAACCGTACGCAAATTTTGAGTGAAAGGCTGGTTTGTTGTAACAATGTAACACAAAATCCCAACATGTAAAGAAAAACCTTTAGTTTCTCTTGTCTGAAACCATTTATTGAGCTCAATGAAAAAAAAGGTCCCACAACTTCATAGTGCATCCAATTGACATCAACACAATTCTTAGTAAAATTCTTTCACAGATAAACAAGAAAAATAAAAAGTGTTCGCAGTTCTATCCTGTACACATTATAACACCTTCCTAAAAGGGTAACACAAGGTGATATTAACTCAGCTTTACTTTTTTTAAACAGTGCACGCTGTGCAAAAGTAAGAATGATCAACGTTCCTTCTCACTGTACTTTGGATCTTGTAGCAGGGGTCACAAATAATTCCTGATCAGGAAAATCTACCTGTACATCTCACGACCATTTGGATGATTGGTGTTTCATCTGTAACCTCAAACCACCACTTTCTTTATACTGTCTTTGCAGCCGAAGAGGACTTCCATAAATATACAACAATCAACCCAACTGGGAGACTAAATGTTGGCAATGTTGACATGGATTTGTTCAAATTCAAAGTTTCTCTTTCAGGCAACTTCAAGTTCATTTTTTCAGTTTTGTGCTTTGACAATGTTATGCTGATGACCTGGTTAGGTTTAAGCATAAAAACCTCTTGGTTGGGGTTGGAAAAGATCATGTTATGGTTTGAAAAAAAGCTTTTTTGTTTCTACTAATACGGCTGGAAAACATCTCAACATGTTGTCAAAAATATCGAGTGGTTTCCTACTTACAAATGTTGAAATGCATCTCAAACATTGCTCTCACCTCCTGACATGAACATTAGCTCAGGTGCATGTAATGTTATCAGTTTGCATTAACGTGACCAATATTTTATTCTTGTGATTTAGACTGAAGACTGTGAGCTCAGTGTCGAGCAGGGAAGCAGTCACCTCTACATCCCTCAAACCCCAGCAAGGTTCAAAGCAAACAGGATACAAGTGGTCACCAGGAATCATCTCATCAGACCTGTACGCACCCCACAAGGGTTAAAAAAAAAAAACATCCCACAACACTTTGATCATCAATTTTACACAAACATACAAAAACCTGCATGTGTCAGTACCTTAAGGACCATACATTCATTCAGTTTCTCAGAAAGGCACTGTATAAAGTACTAACAATATTGCACAATCAAAGGTGAAGGTAGTTTTAAGGAAGACACTTTGTAATCCATCTTAAGAAAGTGGTGCTTCGCTCTGCAGTCTTCAGGAAACTGTACAACCCTCTTTTCCATGACTCCGGCTCTTAATACCTGTGAGAACAAAACAAAAAGACATCGGTGACATGATTATTAACGGGAATGGTGAGGTGAGAGGGACATGACATAGAATGTATCACTCAGGATTCATGTAATAATGGTAATAGTATGAGATTCTCGCGCTATGATAACTATGTCAGAAAATACAACGGTTTCAAGGTATGACAGCACACAATATTAGATAATTATAATTTGTGTTGCGCAAACACTTCATCATAAATTAGTATTAGTAAGTATTCTGAAAGACATTTAACTTGATACAAACTTAAAATATATACATTTTGATCAGCAATAACAACACAAAATAATTCTATATTGCAAATGTAGTTGGTGTGATAACCCTACTGTAATTTCTTTATCCCGGATGCAACACCACAAAGTTATTATAAAATATTTGACAAAGCAGCATGAGAGAGTGTTTGCTATTAAATAAGACTTCAGATTAGATAAGATCAGTGCTTTCCAACCAGTGATGGCATGTGACCCCTTAAAACAAAGACAGGACAAACTGGTTGAATAAGTTGTCTCCAGATTATGACCGAGCTGAAGTTCTCAGTTCTTGTTTTTCTATTAAAAAAAACAAAAAACAAAAAAACAAAAAACATCTCCCTCCATCCTTATTTTATATTTGGTGGACCCTGCCACCAGTGTCCAACTTACTTTCCTCTGAGAGCAGCTCGTTTATCCAGTTATGGGAAAAATAAATATTTCTCAGTACTGTAGAGAACTGTACTGTACTGTGCCTCATTAATACTGTAAAGATCAAAATTCTGAGTTTGAATTTCTGCCCTATAACTACATAGTGTCAATTCAGTTCTGACTTACTCTTATTGTCCAGTGTAGTGTTGACAGTCTGCTCAGATTCTGTCCTCTTGCTCAGTTTAGACGACTTCTTATTCCTCCATTTGGGTGGAGTTTTCACGACAACCTCAAAGTTGTCTTCATTCTCATCAGTCCGATTGGTTTCTGTGGGTGAAGGGCATGTACTCCCCACACGGCTGTTAACTGAAAGCTTGCTGGATGATTTTGCTTTTGAGAGTTTCTTTTTCCATGGCCAGCCCTTCTTCTCCGGCTTCACTCCATTTGGTCCTTCAAAGACTTCACTCGGGGTTTCTGCAGGGAGCGGACTAAGCCGCTCCAACTTTTCACTGCTGGCCAATCGAGGCCTTCCCTCAGCTGTCCCCTCGGGACTTCCAAGCACCATTGACCCTCTTTTGGGTTTGAACTCATGCAGCGATCCCGATGCACGAGGAAGGTCTCCCATTGCAAGAAGATATTTGGGGTTGTGGTATTTGTGCGCAGGCACCTGGATGTCAGCTTTCTTTGATTCCCCTAAGGTAACCTGGAAGCGGGATGTGGTCGCTGGTAAGGGTGGCCGTTTGCTCCCTGCCCTACAACGTAATGTCTCGGACTTGGTCGGAGCCGGTGGGCTGACGTGGAACTCCTTGTAAAGGTCCAGCTTCTCAGAGATGGCATAAAGCTCACGGAAGTCCCGGTCAAAGAAGTCAACCACCTGTCCCGTCATCACAGTGATCATGTTCCGGTCCATGCGAGATGTACACCAGGAGAAACTGGTAGAGAGACAAGTTCAACAACAGTGAACAACTTCATATGATTCTGTGTGTCCGTGTTGGTCCATTAGATGTGCATCAAACATTAAATCATTATATAAAACACATTTAACAAGTGAAACACGCATCTTCAAACACCAGAGCACGCTGATGACTTTCAAGGGCTTGGGTTAGATCGGACCAAACATGCAGATCAGAAGCACACAGGAGCTTCAGTTTAAATACCTTCTTCACTGACTGGAACATAAAACACATGTTGACTGTGAACACATGGACCTCACCTGTACGAGCCAAACATGGCTTTGTCCCCATCCACCAGCATGTATTTATAACACTGTGAACCCGGCAACCTGCCGAACGACAAAGCGAAGCCGACTCCCTGAAGTGATCTGGCTCGGATGTTCTGCAGCCAAAGAGAAACAGTAAATATTCTATCATTTCAGCCAATAATATCAGCTGGGTGATTTCATACCAAAGCTGCAAAACAGGAAACAATTGCCAGGACCCCAACTCTTAAAATTCACTACAGCCTTGTTTTTACTCCATGCAGAAGGAATTCATCTGGGGCCGTCACAAAATGGCCAGTTGATGCAATTTTATCTGTGCATGTCATTCTGTTTTCTTTTTTCTTTTTTTTTTAAACCTCACAAGGACATTTGAAATTAAATTCCTTGCTGGTTATAAACAAGTCCTGCAGTCTGGCTTGCATCACTTGCAGCCACACAAATGCTGACCAACTTAAGTATCAGCCACAGTGGGTTTGAATTGTAGTTTTTATGGGGATATAATAAAGAAAGAGTAAGACGAGTGCCGCATTGGGTCAGGAGTGTAACTAGTGTGATGTAGATATAACGAATCAGGTACTCTCCCAGGATGAGGACAAAGGTTGAGAACAATAAAAAATAAAACGAAACAGCAGGCTGCGATAAAGGACTTTGGACTTTTGGAAGGACTTTCTTTAGGAATGAAACCAAACACAAACACCTCCTTTCTGATGGCCCTGATGCACTCATCTGAGCTTATCTTTTGGTCTCCACTTACAACTTTCCCCAGTGTTCCATTACTTTGATTTATATTTTCATGCCAAGCTACTTTGTTTGACTCCCTGTACATGCTGTTTTACTTCTGAAATGGAGTCAAATCCATCTTCATTATTTTTTCTAATTAGGGTGAAATAGGATTTATGGCAGTCGACAGGGAGCAGATCCGACAAAAAATGGCAAACGTTTTCACCCTGGTGATGACTTTGCTGTGCACTATGTGGTTTGTCTGAACAGAGGCAGTGCTATGTAGGCAATCTGTTCAACTCTCAGTAAGGTAACATCGATTTCCCTCCTGTTAAGACATGAGTGCGATTCATCAACAGGTTGTGACATGAGTGAAATCCAACGTATGTTCCCAGAATCAACACGTTTTAGCTGCTTTCCAGAGAACACCAGGTACGTGTGTTAAAACAAAAACATCACTGATCTGATTTCATTGTATCCTTGGTAATTCTCTCGCCACCTGTCTGAGCAACATTCATGTCTTACCCGAAGGTGCTGCTGGCCGATCTGCAGCCTGCAGCACATATCCAGGAAATGCGGCACACCTTGGCTATCCAACAGAATGTAAACGGGAACGAGGCGACGGCTTGCGGCGTCCATCAGATCCTGCAGGATGTGGGGGTCCGTTATCATGTCCATCACTATCGCTATCACCTGCGGGAGAAACAGTTCAATAGTTTTATATTAAAGGGAACAACAATTTATGATGAACTTTTGGTCATTTTCTCACTTTTTTCTTCAGTGCTGCAAACCAAACAACCAGTAATGAAGGGTGTAGCAGTCTTGGTTATCTTTTTATTTTTACTTTAACTGGATGTCAGACACATGCGGACTGATTGCAGTAGATTCAGATCACCTGATGTGCAGGGTGTGGAGACTGGCTCCTAATTAATGAGTGAGAGCAGCTGGAGGCATTCTCCTCATAGCCAATCAGGGTGTGACGAGGCCCTTTTGTGAAGGTTAAACAGAGGTGGGGAGGGACACACGGGTCAAGTGTCATTCTGAGTTTGTCCTTGACACACTTCAGACCTCATCCAAACTCAAACTCTGATCTATTTAAGGCCTCCTGACACATTGTTGCTGTTCTTGTTGAGGGGAAACTGTGAGTGTTCTGTGACCTCAACATTCAACACCAGCCGCCTGCATCAGGGCTCAGAGCGTTGCTTGCCTGGTGCCTGCAAGTTTTCTTTTGTTGTGTGTCTTAACTGAACTCCTTGATTACCCCACGTATTAGTGACCACTGGCCTTCCCATACATTTATATTTCTATGTAGATTGGAGCTGGTCGTAGGTGTTTTCCTGCCAGTACTGCCAAAGATTTACTGAGAAGATAATGAGCATATTGATTCATCATGAACTACTACAATAAAATCATTTCATATCAATGCATGAGGGCCACTGTAGCTCAGGAGGTACAGCAGGTCGTCTAGTATTCACAAAGATAGCTGGTTCAAATCCCCGGCTCTCCAAGCTGCATGTCAAAGTGTCCTCGAGCAAGATACTGAACCCCAAATTCCTCCTGTTGAGCAGCTGGCACCTCTGAATGTGTGAATGTGACAATTGTTGTAAAGCGATCTGTAGATTGTAGGAGTGCTATAGAAATGCAATTCCTCTGAACAGTTCCTCCACCACTGGATGATTCTACATGGCACAGCAAAGCCATTTCCAAACAACTTGTTTTTAATATGACTCATGGCTTTACGACTCGCCCATGACTGGCTTCCCTTTCCAACCCTCATGTTCTGTAATCCCTCTTCCCACAAAACTCTGTTACAAATCTTCACAAAAAAGTGGATTTAAAAAATGTAAATGTTCCTTCTGTAATGTGATCATGCTGCAGAAGGAAGAGAAAAACACTGTAACGGGTGAATAGGCATGACTCACTCGGTGCTCTGTTTACCATGTTACCTTTCTGAAGCCAAGGGGAAACAAGAAAATCAATAAAATGTTTATGGGGCTTTTCGACAGCAAACAAAGACGCCAGCAGAGGAGGCTAATCCGTCAAAGTGAAGCACCCGGTGATACATTCACCCTGAGGCCACAGTGAGGCCACATGAAACAGTCCGAGCTGCTGGTCTCGCAACAGCGGAGAACACCACCGGTCTATTATCTGTCTGCTGAGTTCCCGTCAGGCTGACGGATCACAGAGATAGAGCTCTGCAACAACAAAAGGAGATCAGCTGAGGAATTTAGCGCTGAAATCCATCACTGCCTTTAAGAAATGCTTCCATGCAGCTTTCGCTTTCGCCCCTACTCTGCCAGAGCGCTGGAATTAGTAAGAGTTTGCACTTTGCTTTTCACCAAATAAGGAATTCAAGAGACAGTAATTAAAGTTGTTTAACAAGAAGGAGCCAGGAGACTAAACCAAACACATGTCCACTGACCTTTTCTGGCTCCAACTGAAACTTGGTAACGGCCAACAACGGAAATATCTGTTTCATGAAATCTAATTTGAGTACAGCTGGCAATTTTATTATACATATTTTGACTCTTATAAAACCGTTTAGTTTAACAAGCTGCGATGTGCTGCGGGTTGTGTTGCGGAGAAAAACTCACGCGCTTTGTTGCAAACTTCTGCGAACGGTTTGTTCCCAAATGACCGGCGAAATCCATTTTAGAATAGAATTACTCAAAATTGACCATGTCAAGACTCAATAATGTATCAAAGGCGCGGCTGTTGCTGGTGGGAAAAAAAATGTTTGAATCGCAAATTGGATTAGAAGAATCTGAACACCAGACCGACAGTCGGACGTCAGCCAGTGCCGAGGCTGCCAGGAGCGACTCGGGCCTTCGTCTTTGCTGCTCATGCTCAGTCTGAGCATGTTGAATCCGTGGTGGAGTCCGCCGGGGGAAGGAAGACGCTGATTGGCTGTTCAGCTAAGTGAATCAGTGCACAAGACGGGAAACAGAAATAGAAAGGGAAAGACCCTTGATTCATGATTTCACCAATTTTAGTGCAGTTCTCACCTCCAGCTCTTCTTCCACAACCAAAAAAGACCATGGGCTGATAATGCCTGTGCCATTTGCAACTTTTTATCAGACTTATTCGCAATAACAAGTAGCCGTGTTGGCAAAAGTGGTATGAAAACTCTGTTTCATCATAACAGTGATTTAAATAGCTGCAATCCTGGGCTAGTTGGCTGTTGGCTGTAGACTTTGTGGCGTGTTCAAGTGCAGCGTTTTGTCCCAGACTCAGGCGGCGTGAGACCACCCAACAGTCGGCCTTCCTTTGTCGCCAACCCAGTGAACCCTGCAGCTGACGAGGCAAAGTCTGTAGATCATGAAACTTAAAGTCAAAGCAACAATACTTGAAAGAAGCTGCATGTTTTGGTAGAGTAATCATGTCTGATAGAGATGTGCAGGACAAAAGATTAAGACAGCGGTGGTCATTTCAGACATGCAGGGACATGTTCCCTGCTGGCAGAGGACGATAGTGTTCATCTGCTCAGCTGTTCCCTGAAAAGCAAAGTCATGGAAAAATTCTCTTCAAATCTGCAACAAATGTTCCTCTGTGAGACATAAAAGCCCTGTTGTTTCCACCCAGTGTCTCACAGAGGAAAAATGCTGAGTGGACCTGCGAGGCTGACAAACATAGATACAAGCTGAGACAAGTGTTCGACGGCAGCCTGGCTGCTGTGAAAACCTTCTGACGGGACCAGCATCGAGGTTAAATGAGCACAAACAAAAAAAAACAAAAAAATCAATTAGGAGAAGTCATCCGATATCTAGACGCTTGTGTGGAAGCCCGGAGAACTGGTTGCTCAACATAAATTACCTTTAGCCTGTTCGTGAGCGTGTGATTTTGAAAAGCAGTTCCTTCTCTTTTTGATAAGCGATGTTCATTCCACGCATGAACAGACGACTGAACTCACCGTGTTTTTTTGACATCTTTGGGGAAACACCCAAAAAGGCCGAAAATCCAAGAAGCTAAGTCCTATGTAGAGAGCTGGGTTGCCAGATCTAATTCCTGCATTAACTAGGAAAATATCAGAGGGAGGAGTGGATCAGTAAACAGACACTCAGCTGACCTGCTGAACTCCAAACATGCAGCAACACACAAGGGGAAAAATGTCTACAGACTTAATTGTGTACCATAAATCACTTTCTGTATAAAGAAGCAAGCAATGAAACTTGTTTCACCACTTGCAGTGATTCTGTGTAGGTATAGTATGAACTTGTTTGAAACCAGGAGGAAAGGAAGGAAGGAAGGAAGAGAGGGTAACAGTGAGCTCAAAAGGAAAGAATTATAGAAAAAGGAAACACAAAAGGAAAAAAAGGAGAATGGGAGGAAGCAAGGAAGGCGGGATTTCCCAAAATCCAAGGGAAACGCATACATGTGTCATGTAACAAAGTCCGTCAACAGGCGCTGAGTGAGCATGTGTCGCGTATATCTGTCATGTTTCCTTGACCCAGTTTCTTTAAAGGGCCATAACGAGGCAGGGCGAGCGGAGGAGAGGCGGAACAGATGACTCAGCCGAGCTCCGGCACTCTATGAGTAAACACTGCGATGGGCAACTTCACACACACACACACACACACACACACACACACACACACACACACACACACACACACACACACACACACACACACACACTTCAGGCTCTCAGTCACTGTGTGTGGAGGTATTAATCAGTCCGACTTTAATTCACCCCACCTGGAAGTTAAGCAACTGAACATGATGCAGAAAAAGGGCAGATTGGTACATGTGATCAAGACAAGGAAACTCTGTGTGTGTGTGTGTGTGTGTGTGTGTGTGTGTGTGTGTGTGTGTGTGTGTGTGTGTGTGTTGCAAGAGTAAAGGCAGGAAATTTGACAGCTAAGTTACAAGATGGCCAAAAGTAAACAGACACCTCTGTCCACATGCTGTTCTGTCCTCTAGGTCCGGTTTACATGGCCAAGCTTAAAGGGGCTCTGTGTTATATAATTTATAGAAATTTCCATCTGTAACCAAGTTTTTTTTTTTTTTTTTTCTTTTGACCTTATGTAAATGAAAACATGTACTTCCTCTTCTCTCCCAGTGATCAACACAAGCCTACTGTTTAATCCTGCTGGACTATGAGTTTCTTTGTTTTCTTTGTTTTATAAGAAAACTTTGTTCTTTGTTTCTTTGTCCGCTAACGGACGGCAGCAGCAGACATTAGTTCAGAAATATAGTCCAGCAAAACACAAAACTGCCGCTTTTTAATGCTGCAACATTGAGACAACTGTTTGCTGTGAAGGTCCGTTCTGTTACTGATCAAACGAACATCGATCCGCAACCGTTTTTGATCATCGACTAAGTAATTAAGCTTTTCTCAAAGGAGAATTTGCCCCCAAAAATTCACTGCTTCCAGCTTCTCAAATGTAAAAACTTGCTGTTGAACTTCTTAGATTTTTGTGCGGGACCAAAAAAACCTGTCATTGAACTCTTTAGAATTAGAAAAACTTGGTTAGTTTAGAAGCATTAGATATTAAAGCGGAGAGAGTGACATGTAGAGCGCAAACAAGTAATCAAAGAACCAATCTGAGATCGTTATCGCTGCTAGCTGCAGTCCCATTTAGTACCTGCGGTTGTGGACTGGCGCACCATCAACCACGTGATGTCCTCACATCCTCATACTTGTGGTCACACAGTGACGCCGTGGTGCAGCAGAAATAACTGACCTCCCATGTTTTAGATGAACCGAGCTCGACAGGTCTGGCAGGTTTGTTGGAGAACGAAAACCATTAATCGAAATCATGACTTAATAGTTTTGTATCATCAGAGCCGTACTTTTACCAACTTTCCTAATTAGTTTGCAATTAGTTTGTGGTTTTCTTATGCACACTAATGAAACCCATTACCACCTGCTGAGGTGTAGACGTGTGCACGTCACATTGTTTTTTCCTACATGTGTTTTAGGCGAACAGACTGCATGACCTGGGCGTTTTTAGAGCTTCTGAGGTGAGCTGAGCTAAAAGGAAACTCCTGGAAACAAGCAGGTCGTAAATGCTTAACTTCCTGTAAGCTGCTTTGACTTCTCACACACTGTTGATCGTCATGACACTGTGTTATTAGGAGTTTTTTTTCATCCTGAGTGTTAAAGTTAAGAAAATAAAATAAATAAAAAATATCAGTATTCTTCTATCACATCAAGGCTTTTTGGGGCTCCCACCATTTTAAGTTTTATTTAACCCGCACATCATCACATCTGGTTTCACTACAGGAGCTGTTACCTGGTTTAAAACAAAACAAATAAATAAATATAAAATAAATAAATAAGATTTGTTCTGTATTAAGTTTAAAGTTTTGGGTTATGAGTTTGATATTTGTTCAGTTATGATCTCTTGATTTAAATAAGGCAGCATGTTCAGGTGTCTCATGTACATTTGTTCCAGTTGCTCAGTAATAAGTTAATAACACTATAATTAAAAATGTGACATTAGTGATTTTGGCCCCCTGTCCTCCTCACCTTGTTGGCCTCCTGGATCAGCCGCCGGACCACCTCCTTGATGTGTGGCCCGTTGTCTTTGGGCGGGTGTGTGTGCACTGCCACCCGGGTCACCCCTTTGAACATGGCCCCGCTGGGCCAGCCGATATCCAGCGGCGGTACCTCAGTGTCCGACATCTGGGGCCAGTAGGTGGAGTGGACCCCTGAATCCGCGTCGGTCCCTGCGGCTCCCTTCTCGGACTTGGACGGTGACGCCTTGCCGGTGCTGGTTCCGGTGTCGGTGCTGCTGTCCTCACAGGACTCGTACTTTCTGAAAGTGGTGACCAGCAGTTTGACTTCTCTGGCGGATAGGAAGTCCTTGGTGTCGTCCTCTTTGAGCCTCATCTTGAAGGCGCTGTCTCCGTTCTTCAGCAGCTCCTCGATGGCCGCGCGCTGCGGCTCGCTGTAGTAGAACTCCGGTTTGGACTCCGGGATGTTGGTTCCGATGCGGCCGTCCTCCATGCACATGAGCTGGGATTCGGCCATGGCTGCGGCGGCGGTGACCCTCCTGGAGCTCAGACACTCTGGACCAGACTGAACCTGTCTGCTACCTACCTGTGTGAGTGCGTGTGTGTGTGTATGTGTGGAAGGTTTTCTCACCTGTCCGGGAGGGAGAGGGGCGGGACCCGGGGCAGAAATACATGCTGCGTTCAAGTGCAATTCGAATAAAGAGCACGGGATTACTGTTATTGACTTTCTGTGAGTAATATGACTTTTGTGTCTTTTTTTTTTCTTCGAATTGAACAAAGTTGTAAAAAAGTACCCAAAAGTATCTATACTTGATTAAATGTATTAGAATATTACATCGGTAGAAGTGAAAGACACACATACACATAGTTGTTGAGTAAAGGTCTGAAAGTATCTGACAATAAATGGACTTAAGTATGAAAAGTACAAGTAAAATGAAGTCTATATTTGCATATGTAAATATATTAATAAACTTTATTTGAACAGTTGCTGTACAAGTGCTTTGACAGTCGAGCAAATGCAGGGAACTCAGGAAGACAATATAACAGAGTAATTACTGAGAAGTCAAGCCAAACATCACATCACAAGGAAGTAAGAGCAGATAAATGACAGATTATAGGCCAAAAAAAAAGAAAATAGATAATCAACAGATTGAAGATAACAAATGAACACAACAAATAATGGCAAGAAAAAAGGCACCACGAAGGAGGAATTAAGAAAAGATAAATGGACTAAGAGCAGGGAAAGGAATACAAAAATTGAACATTCAGTAGAAAAAAAATGTGCCTTCACATAAAAACAAGTCTCAAAGTGATTTTAAAAGAAGTTACCTGTAGAATATAACGTATTATATGGGCTGATTATCAGCCTATTCACTTATCAGATTTGATATTCATCTCTCGTCCAACGAGGCATGTAATCTGAAGAATTACCAGTAACTTGAGTTTATAAATTAATGCAGTGAGTAAAAGGTACACTTTAAAAAAAATGTAGTGGAAGTATAACATATCAGAAAATGGAAATGATCAAGTTAAGTACATATACCTCCAAAACTGTACTTGAGTAAATCCACTCAGTAGACTTTTGATTCAATTATTGATTGAATGAAGTAGAAACCTAAATAAAAACCTATTTAACATTAAGCTCATTTCACCCACATTATTTAAATGTACCATTATCAGACTCTTCTAATTTGAAGAGCAGTTAGGTCGGATTGACTGATTTACAGATGGGACCTGAACGCAGCAGCAGTTTCCTTGGAAAGGGCTGGTCTAGTGGAAATTTCAGGGGCCCTGAAGAACTCCATTCCAGTCCATCTCTTTGTTCATGCTGTAGAACCAGACTGACCCAGGTAATAAACTCAGATAACTGTTTATTCTTGTGCACGTCAGACGAGGTTATGTCACGTGCTTTCACGGAGTTGATGACATCACAGGTTTGATTTGAGAAAAAAGGTGTATGACCCCTCTGTGTTGTCTGAACACTGAAGGGTTCACAGCTGAATGCTGGTGTGTGTGAATGCTGTTATTTACTCCCGAGTGTGTCCATGTGAACTAAAGGATGTGTTCAAGATGTATAAGCATTTATGACACTGTACATACTGTAAATAATAAGAGTTCTTAATGTGGCATTTTATACATCTCACAGTGTCTCAATAGTTTAGCAACTTGTTCTTGTAGAATATTTCTGTCTGTGACGTCTGAGTTTATGGAACCAGTGACATCATGATCTCTGGATATTTGGACTGTATTGATATGCAAAATATGTTTCCTGTAAATAAAAAGAGCAAACTCAATAAAATCATCAACCATCATTAATGCTCATCATAGACTTTTATTAAAACATAAAATTGTTTGTGAAAATAAATATGCCTGTTGCACATTCATGTCTTATATGTTGTAGGTTTAGATTTATGTAAAATGTTCAGACAAAATTCTGTAAAATACAGGATAGTTGTGGGGATCATTAATGTTGTATGAATACATGCACTACTATAGACCTGAAATTTAACTCTGAGTGGCAATTTATATGTGAAAAAAAATGGTTTTACAACCAAACAGCTGTTCTGTTTCCTGTTTTTAAAGGTGCTGTTTGTGAGAAAATTTGATTTTAGAGTTTCACTTCCAACTCGTCAAAAACTGACACTTTGAGGTGGCAGGACGGGTCAGCTGCCGTCCCGCAGTGTCTGTTTTTGACAAGTTGGTTATGCAACTTTTCTTACAGACAGCATCTTTTTAACGAGACAACAACAGCGTGTTTGTGACGAGAAGACGCGGCCCAAAACAGTTTGTGTTCCTAAACCAACAAGTTCATCTTCATTTTTATTCTAGACCGCTGACGCTGTCTGTCACTGCACGCTGAGCTTTCTGCCGATGGTTTACTTCTGTGAACTGGGTCAAAGCCGCGAGAATTAGCATGAGTCACGTGACACTCAGTAGTTACTGTGACATTACAGGTGTGTGTGTGTGTGTGTGTTCCTCTCAGATTGGTGTGGCGTAGCTGGAGGGAAACAGGCCGGTTCTGCCCCTCAGCTGTCCTTTCCACCAGGTCGGGTCGGAGCACTCCAGAACCTGGATGATGTCGCCGGCGCTGAACTCCAGCTCGTCCGCCTCCTCAGCCTGGAAGCTGTACAGAGCTCTGACCTGCAGCCTGGGGGAGGCTATGTCCTGGGTACAGGAGAGGAGACACGGGACGAGACGCACAAAGACAGACGGACAGACACACAAAGTCATTCCATGAACCTCAATGAACTTTACAGGGTCATTACAATCTTTTTTTGGGGTACGACATCTGCATTTAGTTTCAACTTCCCATTCCATGTTTGCTGAGATTTGTAAAAATGTACTACCACAATCTGAATCTGGTAAATATACATTGGGATTTTCTTTGTTGAGGCCCATTTTAAGCTGAGGATGTACTAAAATGTTCTTTTAGCAAGTCATTCAAAAGCATTAATTGAATCCTTTTTGTGTCAGAAGTGATTGTATATTGTTGCTGAAGGGTAAATAATGGCAGCGGGCAACATGCTGGTCTGACCATCAGGAGCAACATGAGGTTCAGTGTCTTGTACATGTGGAGGATCGACCCACTGATCCTGTGAATAGTGGACGGCCTCCTCAGCCGCCACAGCCGCCCCCTTTTTTCAAGTTTTAGATGAGTTGAAAAAGCACTCGCTACTTTGTGAGATGAGGAAGATATTTCATTTGTGATGCTCACGTAATGTTGATTTATTTTATATTAGATTATGTCATTAACATGCTTGAAAGGGTTTTTTTTTCTTTTTCTGGCTCCTTTTTAGAAACTGACGGCAGATTGAATTTAAAGTTGAAGTCACTGAGCTACTGTAACGCATAACAAGGTTACGGCTTGAAAGAATGGTTCTTGTTCCTGTGTATGGACGGACACACACACTGAAGGCAAACACAAACACGCCTGCGGACACGTGGTGCTGTGTCGTACCTGTCGCGGGACAGGTAGAGGTGGGCCGTGGGAGTGTGGAGGAGGAGCAGGAGAGGAAAAATGGTCGGAGCGTCCTCTCTGCTGCTGGAACACAGAATAGACATTTCAAATTTTTAATCTGAACATGTTAAATACTACAGTTGCCACATTCTTATTCAACAGTGCATTAGAATGAGTTTCTTAAACCTGCGTCCTACCGGTTGATGTGGATCTTTGAGGAATATCTGGCTCTGTTTGGAGATTGAGTTGGTTTTGTAATGCTCCACCAGCTGGTTGAGAGAGGGGAACTTCTCCGTCCACAGATAATACTGCCCCCTGCTGTCTCGCAGCACCTTGAAGTGTTGGACGTCTCTTGTATGTCTGCAGCAGAGCAAAAAACACAGAGAATTTGGCTGCTTTATCGTTCATCGTGATAAAGTAGTAGAGTGTGACTGGGCAGGTTTTTGTAGGGAGTTTGGAAGCTGCGTATTCATCTATGTTATTAATTTCAGAGAGAAGGTGAATTCAGGCTCGACAAGAAGTCGTGGTTAACCTCACTGATGACCTCCTGCAAGCATTTTCACTTTGCTGCACAGCTGAAGGTTTCTCAGAGAAAATGAAAGTGCGTCTGTCGGAGGGAAGTAATGTGGTCGAACAGCTATATACAGAAAATACATAAAATTGAAAGCGTAAATAAGAGAACTAATATTAGTGATATAGCCCACAGTAATGTGACGGTGACGCAGGATGAGCGAGAAGTGCGAGACGTGCCCTGTAGAGAAGAAGGACAGTGAGATCACTGACGGGCATCCAGCACAAAACAAAACCAAAATATGCCGTCAAAGGGAAAATGGTGGTTAATCTTATAAAGGCTGATTTTCCACTGTTTGACAAATTCTTCAAAAAGTTTCAGCACAAGCTGGAAAACTAAAAATATACGAACGTCTGATGTTCAAGCTGGATACTAGAAGGCCTGCACGTGCTAAAGCTAATGGGCCTCTCTTTGGAGTAGCAGCACTAAATCAAATTTGTGCCCAATATACTAAAAAAGTATTTTGTTTAATAGTTAAGTTTAGTAGTAATAAGTCAGTATAACTATCATCTTAACCGGAAATGCTTTATTTTGAAGTAATCTTTTGGGTCTTGTTGCTGAACACAAGACATCAGATGTAAAGATCCGTCTCGCCTGTGATTGGTTACTGTGCTGTAAAACAACATCTTATTGGACAATAAATTGTGACACACTGCACCTGACAGAGATGGAGAAATCACCCGGGGCGCTATTCCTGCTGCTCCGTATGAGGAAGGCCCCCACGGGCTGCGACATCAGCTTCGCCTGGGCGTCGGTGCGGCTGCAGTCCTCCTGGTACCAGCTGGAGTCATGGAGGAAGCAGGAAATTACACAGGTTGTATAAAGTGTTAGAACACCTGCTGACTGATCACTTTTAGCGGATATAAATGTGACGTTGTAGTTGCCCTGAAAGATCCGTTTGCAGCGATAGCGGCCATGTTGTGGCTGTGAGCGGATCTACTGGACTGATTTCAACACTTCTGCTAAGTATGAATCATTTCAACATACAAGTAAATAAATAAATAAACTGTAAGGTACATTCTGTTGAAAAACTAGTTTCCTCTTTACACGTCATGTTGTTTCCTTTCCTGTGAAAATGACTTCATCCTCTATTCAGTGTCCTTTAAAAAAAATAAAAATAGCTCATGTCTGACTGTCTCTCTGTTCGTCTTCTGTTCTCTCTTCGGCTTTCGGTGACTTTTACCTCGGCAGATGAATGTCGATGAAGTTCTGGGGTACGAACCCTTCGGCCCCTTTGATTTCAGCTTTGTACCATTTTCCTGACGTCTGCAGAATCTGACGTGGTGGAACACAATCACAGGAAATGCCTTCATATCAAGATGAAGATTACATAATACCAGTTTGGAGGTTCGACAGACATGAAATCAGTGATATGAGCACATTAAGTCCAGTCATATGTTGTAGAATGTGAGGCTCAGTGAGTGATGTGTGCAACAAAAAGGCTTAAAAAACTAGAACTAAAGTCATTTTAATTTCCAATGAAATGATTGTTTTAATATCTATTCCCTAATGATGATAAGTCCATTAAACTGTTAATCAATTGTACTTAAAGATTAAAGATCAAGTCTACACACATCATCTCTGTAACTTAAAGGTCCAGTGTGTAGGATCTAGTGACACCCTGTGGACATGTTGTACATTGCTACCAAATGAACACCTCTTGTTGACCCCCTTCCCCCTCAGGAAACAAAACAAAACAAAACAAACAAACAAAAAACCTTAATCTTGTTTTAAAACAAAAGCCTTATTTGGAGTCAGTGTTTAATTTGTCCTTTCTGGGCTTTGTTCGCTATTCTTTAAATGTTGTAGCACCATTTAAAAAAAAAGTGACATGAAGACGTCACTGATTGTGCAAATAGGAAATAAACATGTTTCTGAGCAACAGGATGGAGTTTCACAACACGTTTTTCATACCCTGCCGATGGAAAGTGCAATGATGCAAATGCATAATCCTGTTATTACTGTGTGACTGTACTGAATGTCCATTGAATGTAGCATGGATTTGCATGATGTTCTTTACATATTCAGAGATGTGTGTGTGTGTGTGTGTGTGTGTGTGTGTGGGTGGGTGAACACGTTGCCTTACTTTTAACAGCTCTCCCTTTCTGAAGCTGAGTTCATCATCGACTGTGGCGTCGTAGTCGTACTTGGCCGTAGCCTCCATGGTCAAGAAGCTGAGTGAAATGTTTAATAAAAAGATTAAAAAGAAAAAAAAAAAGGTTTAAAGAAGCATACAAATGGTAAAACGTTGGTATTTCAGTAAATGTTTTCTAGTTTAATAACCTGGTATTGGAGCCAATTATCCAACATGATGTGTGTATATGAAACTATTGCTCAATACGAGGCAGCTCCTAACGACATGTTGAAATACAGACATTAAAGGGAACAGCTGTTCCATCTGAGCCCAGACATATTCAGATCTTTCACACATTGATTTTACTTTGTTATCTGTCTCATCAGCAGGAACACATTAGTGATATATTCAGTCCTAAAGCACCACAAAAAGTGCTCCGACCTGTCCGCTTTATCCATGTTTCTCTTATACACACTGACAGATAAAACCAACAAGCTTCGACCAGCTTCACCTGGATTCTTTAAGCTCAATTTGAATTCTGTGTGTGCAGTAAGAGCAAAGTCTGTCTTTGGCGGCTCAGAAAAGCATCACGTCAACAAACAAATAATTCATAGATGACAATCTGTAGCTGATTTGCACCTTACACTAGACCGAAAACATCGAGCTACTCACCATGTGTGTGTCGTCCTCCCTGCAGAGCTGAGATCACACAGTTCACAAAGAGAAGTGACGAGCTCCTGCTGTCAGCTCACAGGAAGTGCAGTCTGCAGCTGAGAGACACTCTGTGTCACTGCTGACCACTTGCCCACAGTCACAGGAACTCACACCAGAATAGACACAGGTGCAAAGCCATGCACCAAAAGATCAGAACTTGAGTGCACAGCGTGTGTGTGTGTGTGTGTGTGTGTGTGTGTGTGTGTGTGTGTGTGTGTGTGTGTGTGTGTGTGTGTGTGTGTTTGTAGCCAAACACTGTGTGAAAGCAACGTTTAGGTATAAAGTAACTGCATCACTTTTTTACTTTTGGTTCACCTGTTGACTTTACAGTGCAGAGACATTTGCGTTCACAGAGCTTTATTTTGAAATTTTCATCATAAATTAAATGTCTGATTCTGCTTTCCTGCTCATCCTCTCTGCTGTGTTCAGCTTTTATTACAGTGCATAAGTCACTGACAAAGTAGATTGTAGTAATACTGCTTTATTTCATGACTTTGCACTGTCATGTCCATGTTAAGAGCATTTACTGTGGTGAAATTGGCTTTGCCAAGTCTTAAGCTAACTGGCGAGCCTAGCTATCTCACCCTGTGTTATTGTGGACACATCGTTAACGTGGTTTCAGTGTGACATTATTGCATTGGTGGTCACTGCAGTTTCATATTCAAACGCTAACAGGATGTTACCAGGGGAGATCGCTGAGCAGCTCACACCGAGATAAAATCTGAGGCCCCAACACTAGAATCAACTTTATCACTTTATCTCATATTAACAATTAGCTGTGCAGTCACCAGAAAGATGAGAAGCTGAGTCAAATCTGCTTTGGTCAGACATGATGTTGGTAATTTGTAGTGTATGTAATACATTTATTCAGATTGTTCTGGAGTACACTCATACTGTGAAACAAGGAAACAGTTCGCTTTATGTTTTAAACATGCCGAGGACAGCATCACTAACACTGAAGCGATATCGATCCCCTTCAGCTCACTGGGGTTCAAAACAGGAAGTTGAGTTCCTGTCAGCAAACACACTTTCGCCTTGTGAGGATGATGTGGCAATAATTCACATGTAGCATTTCTTCAGTAGTTGACAGGTGGTTTTTATCTGTGGTTTGCTGAACTTGTTTGCCCAGTTGGAGCTCCTGCTGTGCACCGGTCAGTCTGTTTACCTGTACTAAGGTGTGACAGACCAAAAGATTTACTTAACTCTTCCATTACTGGCAGGGGATGTGTAATTTCTCTTGAAATGTATCTGCAGCAGGAACTGTCGTGTAGCTCCGAACAGTTTCTTTCTCGGCCATTCACAACAGTTAAATATGACAAAATGGTGAAACTGAAACAGGTGGGTGTTTGGATGTTGAATTAAAGGGTTTGAGTCTTGCTGTAGTCGTTGTGTTTGCCACATGATGGCAGCAGACTGCAAGAAAGAAAAATAGAACTCATGCAGGATGTGCATGATGGTTCCTTCTCCATGTCCTCTTCTGCAGAGCAAAATAAATGCTGTCTATTTATCAGCAGCACCGTCTGAAACATCACAAACAGCATTTTTAAACGGACATCACAAGCCCCCCACATCTGACCACAATACACAGAAAGACTGCAGGAGGTGGGATAAAAGTGATGTGTCATGTATCAGCCCACCTGGAATCACTTGTCATTATGTTTATTTGCTGTTTATTAGGATAGATCTTGTATACTTTTCAGGCCACTTGCATGTGCGGTAAATAAAGTCTGGCAATTTTTTAATAACACCTGAATTCACACACTGATTGCTGAACGTTTTCCTCTGTACACTTGAAGAGTCAAATCAGTTTGCTGTGGCCACAAGATACCGACGCTCCTGTCACTTTAAAGAGATTTTGTGAGTTCATCTGTCCGCCTTTTTACCTCGGTTGGTTTGGCAGGTGAGAGCACTGACACCAAACCCAGGCAGCATGAAATCACTGCGCTGATGGGGACTTGTGATTCGTCTCGGACCCTTTTTAAGAGCGCCGCAGTGCTGTCTTGGACGAGTGACGATGCGGTGTGAAGTAACCACAGAGCAAAGCCAAAGATTAAAGGGTATAAAGAGGAGGAATTTGTTGATTAACCCTCAGTGATGCTCAGACAGCTGGTGTTAAGATACAAATCAAAGATGACACAATCTAAAGGAACTACTGAGGCGCAGTGCTGCAATGATGAAGCTTTTTGTTGTTTTAATGCAGGTATAATGTTAACCATGTTCACTTTTTAGTTTATAAGCATTTAATCTAATTATAACTAAGCACAAAGTAGACCTACAGCTGAAGCTGATGGCATTATCTTGATGAAGTTTCTCAGTCATCCAGGTTGTGGTATTTCTAAGTGCTGTACTGAAGGCAACCGGACTTGTTTCAGTTCCCTGAAGACGTTTCAACTCTCATCAAAGACCCTCCAGAATGATGGCATCATCGTCTTGCAAGGATTTAGTCATAAAACAAAGAGTTACACAAACTGACACTAAACTGAAGGACTGATGGGATGAATGTGTCAAACAAATTTGGTTTAACAGATTAAGAAGCTCAACTCTTGAACAATACTTGCAGTATAAAGAACAACTTCATTATTAGACCATTTTGTCTCAACACTTTACAGCACTGGCTATTTATTCACCCAATCATGTAGGACTGAACAATATGAAACATTAAAAATGTGTCAACCATCTGAGATCCAACACTGAATGTAGCTATTGTCTTTAAATCTCTGGATGTCTCGGACCATTAACAATGTGCAGAACGTCATAGTGCCAAGAGTGAATTTTAAACATGATTCTTGATGAATTGCTTTCATTTCATCAAGTGTTTCAGTCTGTTGTGTTTTTTTGTTATCCACAGAATTCTTCAAATGATTTTCAAGAAAATGCAGCCCAGACTCATAAATTAAGAGTTCAATTCTACCAAAACTAATTCACAAGATTTCTTAAATGCAGTTTCAAAGACTCAATACATTTTATGCTGTCCGTCTCCAATTCCTATAAAGTTGGGACTCCGTCTAAAAAACACAGTAAGTAAAATAAAATAAATGGAATCATTTGCAAACAAACTTTGTGTTTCAAACTTTGTGTTTCCAAGCCTGTGTAGTAATATCCTTTATACACTCTCAGTATTTGTAGAGTGAAAACCATAAACTACCATCGATATTTGGACGAGAAGTTGAGGTGTCAACATAGAATAAAGAATTTAACCTAAAGAAACAAAGTTTCATCATTAAGAAATGCAAATATTTAACATATCCAAATCCAAAATTTTGGGGGAATCAGGTTTTATATCAGATGATAAGTTTTGATTCTCTTGTGCCCTTGTTACAGCGCTACTGTTACCAAGACTTCTGGTCTGAAAGCCGTCTTTACACTTTCTCACTATGTTTCATATAGAAGGAAACTCATTTAGACTGTGATCACACCTGTAGTGTCAGGTAAATGATCAAGCACAGAAATAAAGAACATGCCCGGTGGTGGTGAAGAAGAAGAAGAAATAGAAATGTGCAGGAGGAGAAGAAGCTATAAAAGAGGACAGACTGTGAGAGACGGAGTCAGAAAGTGTTGGGAGTTGAGAGGATGCAGAGGTGCAGCAAATGGTGCCACCACCAACCTCTTCATACTCACAGTCGGTCTCAGTGGTCCACCTGCCACGAATGCTCAGATCCCCCGCGTGGCGTTCGGTGGGGGATTTAAAGTGAAGCAGTCACTGAGCAATCAGCATCCGCCCCCCCGCGAGCGGTTTGATGAATGGCTCATAGATGTTTACGAGTGTGTGTTGCTGTTTCTTCCTCTCTTTTTTTTTTTTTTACAGTGCCACAAGAATCATCTGCCTCTCGATGGCTGTTGCCAAGGTGACCTACAGCTGTATTTGCATCTAGTGTCATGCCGCATCACTAAATACAAAACAGGTACAAGTGTAACTATTCAAATAAGATATTGTGTGTGATAAAAGTGTGTGTGTGTGCTGTGTTTAACGACCAGAGCTCATGAAACATCCCATCTAGCTTCATGACAGAGCTCATGAAACTCCCATTTAAACAGGTGGATGGGACTCAATGCAGAGCCGCCATTTGAGGATTAAAGGGCCCGTTAAGTTTGTTTGGAGCACGTCTGAGGTCGTTAATGCTCCGGACAGTTTCTGGAACTTCAGCAGGACTCCTGAGACTGAGCGAGCGTGAATGGAAGAGAGAGACTGAGAGCGAGATGGATGCGTCTGACAGCAGGGAGGCAGAGACATATGAAAAATGTTCTGTGAGCAAACATCACATTTCATCGAGTTTACCTTACCTCACTCAGGCTCACCTCCCCTTCCCTCCCAGCAGCGCCTGTCCAAGCCTGAAGAGGCTGAGGGAGAGAAAAGCGAAGCGAGGAAGCAAAGGGAAGAGTTTGACTTTTGAAGTTCTTCGACAAAACAGCTCTCTGAAATTCTAAAAAGTAGAAAAAAAATGGATTTGAAAACATTTAGACCAACAACAGGATGTCGATTATACAGTGCAGTTTGGGAGAGGCTGTGAGGTTCACAGTGAAATTATTCCAAACATGTTCAAACTTGTCTCAGTATTTGTTGCTCTTCCCAACAATTCTCCCAGGTTCTTTTTTTTTTTTTTTTTTTTTTTTTACTTTTTGTGTGAAGCTTTTCGTCATCAGCATCAAGTAGCGCTGCAAATCATCACTATTTGCACTACTGATTAATCCGCTGATTGTCCTCAAAATGAATCCTTTAGTCTATAAAATGTTGAAACATTCTCTACAACGCTTATCTCAATTTCCCAGAGCCCAAAGTGACGTCATCAAATTGCTTCTATTGTCCAACCAACAGTCCAAAACTAAAGACTCTTCATTTACCGTCATAAATGACAGAGAGGAGCAGCAAGTCCTCACATTTAAGAGGCTGGAAACAGCAAATGTTTGGTATCGTTGTTTGATAAACGACTGGAATGAAAGACTGATTCTCAAAATAGTTGTGTTTCAGTGACAACTTGGTTGACTAATGGATTAATCAACTTCTTTCTGATCTTTTCACAATTTGTCTCATGTGAATCAAGCAGAAATGCAACTAATAATAATTTTTGCCATCAATTAATCTTCCTCTTATTTTCACAATTGTTGACACTCAAACTGGTCGATTGACTCTTGCAGCTCCAGAAACAAGGGTGTAAAGATATAAAGAGATATGACTCTATATCTTTACACCCATGTTTCTAGGGCTGCACGAGTCAGTTGTACAGAATGTGAAGCCTCTGCATAACTGTGCTGTTTTGGGCAACATAAATATGCTTGAATTTACATCACTGGACAGCTGCAGTAGTTAAAAATGAAAGTATGTGTGCTTCATCCAACGAATAGCAGAAAACGAGACTCAAATGCTTCAGTTGTAGGCCAACTATCGCAAAAGCATCATTAGAGAATCTTCATCAGCCTCCGCACAGTGTTGATGTCTGAGAGCAGACTCACCAGCTCTCAACCAGAAGATTCCACCATCAACCTCGCTGAAGCATCCTCGAATAAAATCAGAGTTAACTGCGGCTACGCTGGTGGTTTGACCATGACCTCCCTTCGAATTGGGCCTAAGTGAAACCATCATTTTGCCTCAAGAATCAATAAAACATCATGTACCAGTAGTCCACCCCCCTCCCCCTTTTACCATTCAGTGTCCGAGCTGCATTCAGGACATAATGATGGATAAAAGTCTATCTGTCTCTGTCACTGAGAGTCCACAGCTCACCTTCATCCTCCGGACTCGAACATCACAGCGCTCATATCCATGCATCATCACGCCGGCGGTGCCTTCGACTGTGAAATGAACAGCCGTACCTGGTGGGTTGAAAGTGGACTTGGGGCTTTAATGAAGAAGCTGGAAGACTTGAAGAGGGTCTGTCAGGTCTGATCAATGCATCAGCTCTCTGAAATTGGAGACCAAGACGTTTTCTTTTTCCTTTTTTTTTTCTGCCAATTTTTTGCCATTTTGTTACGGTGTGCCTCAAAGAGCGATGGAGAGCCACTGCTCAGACCAATCTGCCCAACACGAACACAATGCCGCCGTGATTGTTCATTCTCAAATCGACTTTTACTCAAGTCGTCTGTTTTTCCGAGACACATGTCAGTTCGCTTGACGGGTCAGTCGGCATATAAAATGCCCGTCACCATGGCAACAGGTCCCGTGTGTGTTCTGCAACAGCAAACAGCGCTGAAATGACCCCCCCCCCCTCATTTCAATAGCATGCATATTCATCTCATCAGGACGGCACACAGACAGACAGATAGAGGCTGGGTCAGAGTGGAGGTGGAGATAGAGAGAGAAGATGGAGGGAAGAAGGAACCCAGGTATATCACAGGTGACACACACACACACACACACACACACACACACACACACACACACACACACACACACACACACACACACACACACACACACACCCACACACACACACAAGACTCGAGACCCCCTGCCAGGCCTGAGGGTTTAATAATTCAGAGAACAAAGTGACTCAGAATACATTTTCTCTCGTTCAGTTCTGTGATGAGTGTCACTTGCTTTCATACACGACACTGATGTTTCATGTGGCCTTGTGGTTGGACAGATATCGACATACAAATATTTGGTGATATGCTAAAAATCTGATATTCTGATATATCGGCAGATATTTATTAAAAAAAAAAAAAAAATCCAGAAACACGTAAAAAAACAAACAGTTTTCTGCAACATTAGTTAATTTATTATTTATGAGTCACCACTGAAATAATATGATAATGCAGTTCAAAAATAAATGTTTTGTTTTATCGTTACAGCAGAACAGAGGGACATCAAAATGTATTAAAGTTCTGATAGTTAAAATGTATAAAAATAAAAACTTAGAGTTGAGCTAGAGCTGTAGAGCTAGACCCATGTTAGCTTACTGCAGATGTACCAGTACATCGATTTATATGTGTCAGCTGGTTAGTGCTGTAAAAAAATTGCGGCAAAGAAAAACTTTTAAGTAATTTAAAGAAAGTGTTTCCATTAGATTTATTTTGTCTCAAACACAGAACTGTCTTTGAATAAAATGTTGTTGCCAGATTTTTCTCCCAAATATCAATATCAGTTGCTGCCTCAAATCGATCCATTTTCTCACAACTGTGTTTATTAATCATTTAAAAGATGAGGTCGGCACCGTTCCATATACAACCTACTTTCAACAAACCCAGTCGTTGGACCAGAACTTGTCCAAGAGACTTCTGCAGCCTCTCTGCTGCACTCGGACCCATCGGTTCCTCCTGAAGACGATTTTATCTTTAAAATCCTTAAAAAAGTAAATAGAGGATTATTAGGACTGTTTCAGCTGTGTATCATTACACATTTGCGGTATTTCCTGCAGCAGGAGGGTGTAGGTGAGTCAAAGAAAAAAAACACCTTACTCGTCTTCGTGGTGATGAAGGAACACGCCAGGCAGCGACGGCGCCCCTCGCTGATGTGTTTTTAATAGTTTTTGGAGCGATGAAGCTTCGGGGCTCAGGGGAATAAGCTACACCAGGGTTTGAATACACAGGGAGGTGCTTGATATTAAGATTCATTCAGTGTTGGTTTTGGGGGTTTTAATTGGATCCGTCAGCAATAATACAAATATAGAATATCGCCAGACTTATTCTTTAATTTGCATCTGAATGAAAATCAGAATAATTTGCTTATTTGTTTGAGTTTAATTTGCCCTCTGCCTCCGTCTCTGCACACTTCTACAAACACTCCGTCTGATATCTACACATTTTCTTCTTCTCTTTAGCGTCACGTTCATTGTTCAGCTTGTATCAACAAAAGGAAAGACAACCTCACCGCTCTGTAAGCGTTTCGCCCTGCGTGCAGAACCGCTCAACCTGTATGAACACCCATCTGTTTGAGTGTGCGCTAGCGATTTATTTCGGCGATCTGAACACTTGTTAGAGTAACTGTTGGTTCATAAAATGAGAGATGGAGAGGATGACAAGGAGAAGAGAGACAGACAAAGAGAGAGAGAGTGTTTGGAGAGAAAAAAAGCACAGAAACTGAAGCAGAAAATTGGAGTGACAGGAGGATGATGTGGGGCAGAAAACAACAGCATGAGAGAGGAAGGCTAATGAGTGTCTGGCTCTCAAGAGCAAAAAGCGAAAATTTGTGTAATCGATCTCGCTTTCTTTTCATGAAGTGGGCATAAACATTTCACCGAGCCGTCTGACAGTCCGAGCCACACATGCCTGACAGATGAGCTCTCATTAAGAGTCAGTCTGCACCGCTCAAACCGTTCAGAGCGAGAGCCAGAACCAGCACAAACAAACCGGTCCTCACTGTCGAAGGCAGTTACACGTGTAATTCCGTACAGACAGGGACAGAGGAAATTGGCTTGGAGAGTGTGATCACAGAGGATGAGAAGCAGCAGCTCCTCTACGAACACAGAACACAAAATGAGGACAAAACGCTGTCATTTTTTTTTAAGAAGAAATGTCGGAGTTATCTGATTCCAGCTTCTAAGACGTGATTATTTTCTGCTTTCTTTAGTCCTTTTAAGAAAGAAAAAGTCCTTGGGTTGTGGTCAGAACAGAACATTTGAGGACATCGCGAGGAGAAAAAGTCATCGTCATCATTTTCCACTATTGTTATATTTTAAGTTTGCAGCTCGACACCTGTTTTTCCAAGTCTTGGAGACAAAACCCAACGTAATCATTTAATCTTCAATCAATAGGTAACTGGGGTTGAGCCGGTCGAGTCGATTGGGGTTAGCAAAAGTTTGACACACCGGAAGCCAGGATTATTATTAAAGCGGCTGATCTCAGGATGTCTCTGCTTCGGGTCGAATGCGGCACTTTTCTCAGAGGACATCAATTTTCAAAGTCCACCGTCAGCAGCCAAGAAGTCCTGCAGAACCTCTTTACAAAATTCATCCTTCACCCTGTGGTGATAAAAACCCTCCACCACTGCGTTAAAAGACAGCAAGGAAAACGTACAAGTTATTGTAAATAAACTAAAGTGGCTATCAGCTGAATGAGGATCCATTTTCACAGGCCCGCTCGTGGCGTACATACGTCATGTCTCTGTGTTTGAAACAGAACAAACTGGTACAGAACTCTGCTCACGTCGGACCCTCTGGGATTATCTCAGGCTTGTAATTCTGTCTTTTTCTGGTTCCAAAGCTTGCATGACAGTAAAACGATCACATTTTCTGAACGTATCAGTCTGTTCTACTTGTTCTCATACTTGTCTTTACCTGCTAAATCCTTAAATCCACATTACTCATGATTATCAATCATAAAAAATCTCACTTTATTAATATCTTCTGAAAGTAGGCTACCACTAGTCCTAGAGCATAATTGCAATGTCGTTATCTTTGTGTTCGGTCAAACCTATATTGATATTTGATTTTAACACCCAGTCCTAGCGTATAATTCAGAGAGAATGTATTGTGTTTCACGATACAGCATCAAAATATTGCAATATTACTTTATGGCCACATTTTCCGGTCCTATAACACATGTAATCTTGATTTGCTTAGAGGTCAAACTTCCACATTTTCAGTCTAAACAAAATAACAGAGCTGCAGATGAGAACTCCCATTTTCCCTGAATTTGACACGCCGAGCAGTAAATGGCAGAAAGAGTGAGACTCTCTGATGACTGCGATCTCATTTCACCACCTCCAGCCCTCCCACACACTCAGAGGAGGAAATGAATGTCAAAGGAGAGCCGTCCGTCTGCTGACATCACATTACATTATCGGATTCTGAGGCAACAAAGTCCTTCAAAGATTCAGTTTTCCTCCATTTCTGCGGCGAGTGAAACTCGATCCTGTTGCTTCGCCTGTTGTTTTCATGAGGTGATCTGGATGACAGAACAACAGAACAGAGACTCACAGGGGTGAATCCAGGTGAAGACCTCCGCTGACTTTTTTTTTTTTCCATTAAGTCTCTGCCAATCATAAAAGAGAACATCTAGATAAGAAAAGAAAGCCGAGGATGTGGGGAGACAGTTTAACAGACTGAGCTGATTGGGATGTGGATTCAACAAATGGGATTAGATATAAAGATGATTAATATCAGATGCTTTGTACATGAACTGAATACGGAGAGGGCGGCGCCAGAGAGTTGTGACAGTACTGACGGTGGTCAGCAGGGGTCAGTGGAGCGCTGCAGGCTGACTGAACATGCAGACTTTCAATCAGCAGAGTGAGAGAGACATATAGGACGGATCACACACACACACACACACACACACACACACACACTGAAGCAAGCCTGTCCATCAGAGATGTCCTCCACAGTGTGATGATGTCACACCGTGGGCACGCTGCTCTGAAACCTGACAGTCATCAGCCTGGACGGTGTGCTTCTGTGTCAAAGATACACCGACACACACACACACACACACACACACACACACACACACACAGCTCTTTGATCCTCTACTGTATATACCTGCCTCCTCCCTGACTCTCTGACGAACACACACACACATTTTTCACCCTCACACTCGCTCACCGTTTGCTCACTTGCAGCTGCTGATGGATGCGAGCAGGTCGAGATGTTCTCACTGAGCTAAACTTTCAGTCCATTAGAGAGTTAATGGTTGTCAGCGGAGGGGGAAGTTCAGTGCCGCCGAGTTTGGTTTTACACTCTGATCTGGACTCTACTATTTCTGCTATTTTCTCACAGCGAGCTGAGGCTAAGCTTTTTTGAGGTCAGCATCATCCTTTACATGCTAAGGCTCAATCCCAATACACACCTCGCCTCTTCCACTTGCCGCTCGCCTCCTTCTCGCGTTCTCTTCTAGAGGTAAGATGTCACAATGCTTGCTGGGACAGTGGCGACGGATGAAGTGTTCACACCTCAAACCGAGCCTCAAACCACGGGTTATGAGAACTCTGTCACATCAAACGATCACTAATAGCTTGCAGATGTCTTGGTAGCTTACTAGCTAACAAGCTAATGTTAAATTGCATTGATTCGTGCACTTCAGTCCTGCATTTTCACACAGTCCAATGTTGCATATCGAAAGTCCAGCAGTGTCACAGTTTTTTTCATTTTCTGTTTGACCAATAGTGTGAATTTGTGAGTGAAATGTGGGCAGCCATGCTTTTCTATCACCGTCAGATAAATGGCAAATGGCATTGTCAGGATTGCCCCCAGCTGAAGACACAATATTGGAAATGTTCAGTCCCGTCTGTTTACATGAACACCATTGATGACGACTGGTGACGCATGAGGATATTGAAGGGTTCAACCAACACCCCTCGTCACTCTCTTCTGAAGGGGCATTTGAAAATGAAAAATTGTAAATGTAGTTGAGCCTAGTTACTGGATAATTGTTGGTATCTTCCCCTTAAACACTCCAGATGAAGCACATTCACTGCTTGATCTTGATTGAAATAATCATCAGCGCCACATTGTCCCCTCAGTCCTTCACTTCCATCTCGTGTTTGATGCTCTGACATATTTTATTCTTGTCGCTATTTTACCCACTGTGTCGTTCTAATGATCGAATGCATCCTTTCCATCATCGTCTCTCTCCGGTCATTACATCCTCTCACTCCTGTGCCCATCACCCTCCTCTCTATGTGTTCAGCAGTGCTTTGTATGTTGGTTTGTACAGTCCAGGTCATACCGGTGCCCTTGTGTGCCAGTGGCAACAGATGGTGCGACCACAGGCGCTGGCCTGCCCACTGGGGCCTCCATCCCCCCATCATACAGCTCCAGTGCCCACCCCAAGACCCAGCCGGCGTACACGTGTATTTTACATTTTGGCCATCGAGTTACTATGTTAAAACGTAATACTATTTAAAATTAAAGCAGCAGATTAACAGCAATCAGCGGTTCCATCGTAAACAAGGTAAATTCCTAAGTTTGTTTGTCTGTCTTCTCCATGAGTTATAACTTTTTTTTTTTGTCTTGAGCCAGACTTCTGCTAAACTTGCCCTTTACTTTTGTGACATTTGTCAGACTTTTCCAGGAAGGATGAGTGAGGTCTCGGGCTGTTTAGAAAGTCTTTTCTACATTCGACGCCTCTGTTGAGGTTTCAGAATAAAGGGCTTTTTGTCTGTTGCTGTATTTTTATGATGTCATCTACAACAAAAAAATAAAAATAAAATGATTAATTGGATAACATAGAGCGCCAAAGAAGTGCAGATACACAATTTTTAAGTGATTAAGGAAAATATGTTTAGGTAAGGTTTTTGTTAATCTGGCTTTATGAATTTAATCTATGTTACTGTTAGATTGCCGCTAGATGAGCCAGTTAGAGGTGAAGTTGAAGATCTGGTGTCTGGAAACGAGACTCAACAGCCAACTATCATGCAAACAAAAGAAACACTGCTGGATGTAATCTTTGTTAATTTTTGGTGCAGTCCTAGTCAGGAATCCCAAAAGGCTTTCATTTTGATTTTGTCACCACAAATCAGGAAATCATCCCTGAGAAAGGACAAACGATGCCTCTCCCTGTTCATGATCCCAGTCTGATTTACACCGAGTCTTTTTGTGACCGTCTCAGACTGTGACAGCATCACGCCGTGGCAATGCGATCGCAGCTGTCTTGGTTTTAAAGTGTCGTCCCATAACGACCGCTCAGCTCTGTCAGACGAGCTGCTCTGTTGATGAGCGGACATCAGCGTCCCTTGTCTCTCTTGACCCGGTCCTGTCTTTTTTTTTAACTCCCGTCTTTAACCTCCCTTTAGAAAGACAGATTTCTGGAGATGACAAGAAATTACAGAGCAGATGAGTGCGGGCTGTTAAATGTCAAGAGAGGGAGAGAAGAAGAAGAAGAAGAGTGAGAGTTGAGGGGAGAAGGAGGGAGGTGGGGTGGAAGATAGGTGGGTGAGAGGAGAAAGTTTAAGTGTGTGTGTGTGTGTGTGTGTGTGTGTGTGTGTGTGTGTGTGTGTGTTAAGAGTGGCTGACATTTGAGCTGGGACCAGATTGGTGTTTTGGAGCTCGGTCCATTCGCTTCGGGCTCTTTGTCAGCTCATTTACAGCCCTGAGAGACCAGAGCGGAAGAGAGAGGGGTGAGGGAGCTGAAAGAGAAAGAGTTGGAAAAGAAGAAAAGGTTAAAGCAGATAAGAGGAGAGAATTTAGTTTAGCCGGGAAGTTTAATTCATTCCAGTCGCTTCTTTAAAAGTGAGAAAGAAGATAAAGAAGAAGCAGAAGAAAGAGGTAAATCTAATTTGTGCGGATGAGAACAAGTTTTTTTGGTTTGCAGCTCACAGATGCTTTTGAGCTTGAAAGACAGTTCTGGACTTCACAATATGAAAATGAGAAATGCTGCATGAATTCTCTGAACTCAGAATCTTCTAATGTGTGACCAGTAAACCGCCCGCAGCATGTTCGCGCTCGGTCCAGCTGTTCAGCGATCATTTGTGCTAAATGCTCCCAAAGTGTTTTTTTTGGGGGGCAGGCAGACGATCTGACTCGGTCCTGTTTGGTAGACAATTTAAAATATTTAGCCAGAAGTTCTGATCTTTGAGATTCCAGTCCTGGTTGATGCTGCAACAGGAGGGATCTGTGGTTGGCAGTAATAACTGGCCTCCGGTCTTCATTTTCATGAGTAACTGGAGAATGAAAGGCAGATTCAGTCTTGTGTAGAGATGTAATCTAGGCTTCATAAAGAGGTTATTGTCACTCTGGTATCAGCAAATAGTGGCAACCGGTGCTTCTTTCGTGATTGCATGTCTAAATGGATGCAATGACATCAAAAGGTTGTTGCTGAAAGAAATGAAAAATGGCCCACAAAGAGTTTAATTTAATGAACTTTTTAAAGGATTTTTAATTAGTTAACTTTTGTTTTTTAACTTCATTCATTTCAACACAAGTACAGATTTTGTTATCTTGCAGTAACAGCTTTCAGGATCACACAAGTTGACTTTGCAGGAGGATTATTAATAGGGAAAAAAAAAAAAAGAAGAAGAAGAAAATCACATTTTCAACCAAAAGTGGAGTTTCTGCCAACATCCTGCCATGAATTCTGGAACATCCTCAGCACGCGACCATCAGCCCGTGTTCTGGCTCCAGTAGAACCACAGAGAGGTAAGCACAGAGCATGTGAGACTCCAGTGTACGCTGTCAGCTGTCAAGATGTCTCAGCCAATCAGACAGGAGCCCTGCCGCTCGTTATAAGTGGTCATTATAGTATCACCGCCAGCACAAAGGAGCACAAGTGTCCTTGCTTGCCGATAGAGAGACGGACACTTTCACTGTACAGCACTAGTTTTTTTGTAGAGCTCAGAGGCCTGCAGCTTCCCCGGAGCTCCCGGGTGATGAGGCAGCTCTCTCGGCCATCACAGCCCAGTCAGGGGCCACTAATCTGGGCAACGCAGCCAGGGAGCCACCCTTGGAGAAGGTCCAGCTCCCTCCTCTGTGTGCATACTAATGCAGGTGTCCACATCCTGTACATGTGGCACGATGAATAACGCATGTGCCAACACGTAGATGTCGAGGCTGTCAGCTCACATGTGTGCTGTATAATGAAGCTGTGACAGATGTTCAATGGCACGTACACACACACACACACACACACACACACACACACACACACACACACACACACACACACACACACACACACACACACAGACAGCAGCACTGCATTTTTCCAGACTGCCAGCCAGCAGCTCAGCATTTCTGAGTGCAGAGCAACCTCACAACTTGGCCTGCCGGCATTACTGCAAAGCACCATTTAACTGCATGTGTGTTTGAGTGTTTGAGTGTGTGTGTGTGTTTACATTGCATGTGTCTTCTTACCAGGTTAGTGTTGATGAGTCTGCACTTGGCAGGACGTTGTGAAGCAACATGTGTTGTGTATCTGTGTGGGGGGAAACACTAAGTGTCCATGCGAGTGTCATTGTGTGCCGAGTGCATCCTGTCGCTCCATCCGTGATAACACGGCACACGGAGAGAAGTGCTGCTAATCCACGTCGCTCTTAAAAAAAACCAACAAAAAAACCCCCCACAACAATTAACATACAGGGTATAAATACACAGAGGGAACACTGCAGATCCTTGACATCAGAGGCATGATTATCTGCCGCGCTGATACATTATCGCATTATCATAACCGCTAAGCAGCGACGACGGAGCTCTGAAGCAGCAAAGCGCTCGCTTATCAGGCCTCCTGCCTACTGTGAACGACTGTGCAGTTTCCCCCCCCGAGGAATCTTTCACGAATCACTGACAGAAATCTTTCAGCAGAGGCACATACACACACACACATACACACACACACACACACACACACACACACACAGAGATATCTTGCATCACAAGGCTCAAAACTCATAAATTTGTAATGTATTCAAATTTTACACCCCTGTTTTTCGTCAGCCCACATGTACTTCAGCTGAACCCTCCTGCCTCATACACTTCCACCTGTCTGGGTCAGAACAAACCTAATGCCAAGTTTGCTCCACTGTCAATATTCTTCCGACTATTCCCCAGTTTTAGGACATAGAAGTTTTGGAAGTTGGATGTGCCATAGCCTGAAAATTAAGACCTTTGAATTGGTGAGTTCATATAAATCACATGAGTGATACCACGGGAGGAACTGGAGGAATAGATTATGATGATATTGCCCACATACGAGACAAGTATTAGATGTTTTCTAGTCATTGTCATTCCATTCGGATATGTTTGGGTTGAAAAATATGAGTTTGCTCTACAGCTGCAGACGGGTTTGTCATGGGGAAGGTGGGCTGAGGCAGGATTTTAATCAGATTTTTACATATGTTTCGTTGTGAGATCTCTTTGAAAAACACAGAAAATCTGAAATGATGTTCACAAATGATCAGCGTAAAGACATTTAATCATTCTCTGGCAAGTTCGTTTCCATCCAGGTGAGTGGAAATGTTTGAAATACTAAGAAAGAATCAAAGTATCTCAAAAGACTCTGAGGCTCAGCTGAAAGTTGAAAAGTCGGTGTAGTGGAAGCAGAAACAGTTGATAAATCAGGAGTCCTGTGACTGAAACATCACTCAGGTTTCCACTTCAGAGATGATGAATGGCCGCCGTCAAAAACATCAGACGTGGACCGCTGAGAAGACTTTAACCTTCCTGAGAAGAATTCATAAATGCTACATTTTAATCATGTTCCATCATGATTTTCTTTGTTTGAGGTTTGACCGGTGATCTTTTAACTCCGTCAGTTTCTTCTGCACCACCAGCTGATCATGTGCATGTGCACAGCTCCTTATATTTACACAGCAGCAGTGGGCGCCCGTTATTACGCTTTTTATTTTGACGAGCAGTGTTCTGTCTTTTCAACAACATGCCTCTGAAGGAACACACACATAGACAGATGGACAAAGAGCAGATACTAGCACACTGCACACAGACCGACATGTACCGTCAGGGCCCGGAGAGCTGCATGAGTCTCACATTTAATTATCTACCTAATGATCTCACTGTAGTGCCATTAGACCGAGGAGAAGAGAGAGAGAGAGGGGGGAAGAGAGAGAGATGAGGATGAGATGGGGACGAGATGGGTCCTCTGAGGAAGAGGGAAGGAGTTTCAAGCGTTATCTTGGAGACTAGAAGAGGTTAGAGAGAGTCCTCTCAATTTTCTGGCGGATGGAGTCTCCTGCAGCGTCTGTCATTATGTGTCCGTATGTGGATATACAGGAGCCTTTTTACTGCATTCAACGGCAGCGCTCATCTTATCGCATGAATATTTTATTCACTCCTAATAAATGCTATGGGTGTATCGAGGGAAGATGATTAGGCATCGACCAAGACATCATAAAGCTGGATCAAGATGTCACATTACATAACACATCAAATCACTGAAAAACGATGATATTATTGCTAATACATATCAGTGGTGAACAAGTATAATCCATAAGACTACACACTATGTTTGTAGCCTTTGCTGACATTACTGCACAGATTTAACAACAACAATTTAAAGAATACACTAATTATAAGAGCCGCCAGAGGAAAGCATCAGTAGATACCACACACATGAATCACCACACATGTTTGTAATGGTTGTCACTGAAAAATCAAACATTTAAAGCTCTTTCTAGGCTGCAGCTGAACCTGAATCATGTCTGTCACCCTACAACTGATGGAGCCTTCGCACAGAGCAAAAACACATCTGAGAAACGTCCAGTGGAGAGCCAGAACGAAAGTTTATTGGGATCTTTTTTTTTAGATGTCTTTTCAAAAGTTCACTTGTGATGTCCAAGTGACAACCTTGCAGGGTTCAAAAAAGTTTGTACAATGAAATCTTAGATATCCTTCAGTTCAGTCACAGAAGTCTGAAGAACTTGACATTATTAAAGGTTTTATGGCAGCCAGTTTTTACTGCATGCAGCAAGAACAATAGGGAGGATTCACGCCTCTGGTCTCAGTGGACTCAATGAGGCAAACTGCTTATCAGCTGTGTTACAAAGCTATGTTTAAGTCATCCAACCTTCATCAAGTGTGCTAATGTTGCAAAGCTGGATAACCAACACACGGCATGGGGATGAGGTGCAGGTGTTTTGAGGCGAAGGACTCGGCCTTTGCAGTCTTCGAAGGCGAGTCCTTCAGAGAGAACTTGTTAACTGCGTCAGCCGCTGTTAAATGGGACGGTCTCGCCTTTGGAGCATTTCCTGGTTGTGTCAGCAGATGTTTTGCCCTTACATCACGATTTCTGCCAGCAAAAGTGACAATCTACGCTGCGAGATGTCGCCATTTTCTCTCTTTCGTTCTTCTTTTTCGGGCGTGCAAAGAATCTTGGGACATGTGAGGCCAAGAAGGATAGTAGCAGTGCAACCTCCAAAAAGAGGGAAAAGAAGGAGCATTTGTGGGCTGCATTTGGAGGAGCTTTCGAACTGGGACAGCCTTTGTGAGGCCTTGTGATGTAATTGGCCTTCAAATGCTCCTCTGAAGGATGCAGACCCTGAACTGAGACACAGCAGAAGAGACACAGATGAAGGTAATGAGTGACCAAACTCTGCAAACAGCAAAGGAGCTGATAGGCTGAAGAACACTTGAAGGAGGGAAGAGCTAATGAAGGAGATGCAGAGCAGGTGTGGAGGGAAGGCACACTCAGGTAACATGATTCAACAGCTACAAGACACGTGTGGACGACCGGACGCTGACGCCAGGAGGTGAACATGTTTCACATCTTTAGCAGCTATCTTCGCTCTCATGCATTCACACAAATCCTTTTTTTTATGGTTGTGCTAACATCTAAGAAAGACATTTCCTTTCCACAGAAAAGTTTGTTGGAGTGCTGTTTTCTTGTTTGTCTCACTTGCACAAATCATTGTTTTTGTTTTCATGCTTTTATATTTGATGTCCGTCATCGCTGTGGAAACCAAACACCTCTCCCTCCGTCTGTATCTCTGCGTATCTCAGCGGGCACTTTTTTAAAAGCACTATCATTTCCTTTCTCGCTGCATATCGATGAGGGGATCACAGATTAGGGAGTTGAGATGATGGGAAGCGAGGGAGTTGATGATGAAAAAGAGGAGAGATATTACAGCTCGGGGCCACGAGGGGGGAGGATGTGGCCCAAAGCATTTCAAAGTCATAGATAATCAATAAGCATATTAAGTGAAACTAAACTGATTCATCACACTTATGGAGGACTTTCAGTTGTTTTGGGTTGTTGCATTAGAGATCTTTCTTACTTGGAAGCTGTTAATACTTTCTAATTACATGAAGGCGTTTAAGGTCAGAGAAAATCCTACATCAGCACCAACTTAAAATAACTCAGAGCTATTTTTTGGGAGTAAGAACTCAATCTGTCTCCATCATCTCTTTCCTCTCTAGTTCATTTTCCTCTTTTTCTCTTCATCTCTCGCCACCTTCTGTCTTCAGTGAACATAAAACAGACAGAGCGGACTGATAAAAGAATCAGGACGACTACTGGAAACCACTCTCCCCCATAATTTCATGTCACATTAGGTGGCTTTCATAACTCCAGCTCTTTAACCATCACAGGAGACATTTCAGCTTAAATATCCGTCTCTTTCCTGGAGCAGCACACGGCGGCGCTCTACACTTTGGGTTCTGTGCAGTATTTGAGAACGATAGCTGACCTTTAAAGTGTTGATGCGTGTATGTAAGCTTTTTTGTTTTTGTTTTTTGGCAGGGCGGCGGTCATCGATTTTCAGTCAAAATGGCATCGGTGAAAGACTATCTTGTGACTGATTACTTCATAAAGCGAATCTTATTTGTACCACGTCAGGCGGGGAAAAAAAAAAAAAGTTATCGCCGTGTTTTGGAATACAGAAGTAGTCCAAGGGCGATGTGTCAAATGCCAGAAAGGTCATGATATTAAGAAAATAACTTTGTTTTTCTGATTGATAGTTTACCTGAGCCCGTCTGAGTTGTTGCCATAAACCTCCTCTCTGTGTCTTCTCTTCATGTCAGCGTGACCTCATTCAGCCTAATTTTTTTGTTTTTGCTGCGACATGTTTAGGTCTGTTTGTAGCAGACGCATCACTTCTACATCAAGGTCGCTCCAGCTGAACCTCGAGTGAGTTGAAACGGAGCAGGAACAGGCTCATCTGCAAAACATCCCTCCCCCTACTGCGGCTGTTCCACGGCCCATCAAGCCAGCTACGGCCAACATCTGTCAACATGGAGTGTGCTGCATCCTTAAGGTAAAAGAAAGAATCCTCTCCACTTTATCTACCAGCTTCACATTCACTCTACACAGTACAATGACATTCTTCAAGACACAGAAGCCCTTGAATTCATCGAATGCTTCGGCGTTCTGAAGTGGTCTCAGTGATCAGAGCATTGACTGGCTGAGTTCTCACACCGTCAGAGGGTGAAAGGACGACCTGGTGGAGGACAAACTGCAGCCAGTCCTCACTGCGATGAGGACTTTCTCCTCAGGGGACCTTTCTTCATGTGTGATCAGCACTTCGCTGTTTGTGACCGGAATACTGTGCTACGCCTGTTCCTGATCACAAAATAATCTCCATAAATTTCGGTGCTGTGAAATCATTGTTGACATGAGTGCTTCAATGTCACGGCAGCTTCGGTGTAACGTCTTTCTTTTGATTTTTAAAATATTAAGCTAACCTTGATTGATATTAAGCTCATTAAGTTAAATAAAGCTGCCACTTATCTCGGTCCAACTGAACTGGCTGGCTTTCATTATTGAATTAAAGAAACAGCAAGACTGTAATCAGTTCTATTTACGAGCACATACTTGGACACTTCAGGATTGTTTTCATATGATATAGTTTCACCAATAAGGCAAGGCAACTATAATTTATAGTCCAGTTGGCTGCTTGTTTTTCTTAGCCTAAATAACTACCCATAACTCAGATTTTCCTCTCAGTGATTCAAACAGATCTCATTCTGCATTAACTGCACACTGACCTCTGGCAGAGCTGGAAAAATGCTAACAAACATGGATGAAATCAATTCAGAGAAACAGACTGTTGGGCAGAAACATCAACTCTTAAACTCTTAAATATTTCTTAATTAACATAAAAACACAATAAGTGCTCGCAGCAACCGATACCATATCGTCCATGTCATCTGAAATCGACCTCGGCAAGACGTATACAACACTCGAGCCAACTGATCGGAGCAAAGGTAACAAATATGAACCCGCTGCCGGGCTGAATATTGGCATAAAACCACACGGCAGTTACATTTTCAGGCCGCTTTCTGCTCATTTATCAAACCCTATACACGGCTGCTTGGCTCCTTGTTTTTTAACAGAAAAGTTTCCCCTCAGCTACAGAGCTGCTTTATTATTATTATTATTCTAGTGGCACTTAGACGTTATATCTTTTCTCTGGATGTTGTAAGTCAGACCTTCACAGCCTTTGCTAGTTGCTTTTAGCTCATTCCACTGTTGCTCTCCTTGTGAGTTCGCCCTGTACAAGCGCGTGTGCAGACGCAGACTACTTGGAATAAATAAAAATCAATCAGGATGTGTACTACCGTGTCACGCTGCCTGCCATATTTCAGTGGGTCTACCTTCTTATATTCCCTGCGGTCCATCACCCGTATGTATGAGGACCTGATGTGAAAAGAGACAAGTGGGCATTGAGAGGACAGGAGGAACGTGACCGAGGTGCACAACGACCTCTCCGCCTCTGGGGTGGGATTGCTCACGAGCATCTCGGAGGCTGCTCGACCTTCCTTGTTCTGTTTGCAGTAGCCGGGGCCAAGGTGAAATCCAATAAGATTTTGATAAACCACGCTGTCACAGCCGCTGTGTGCTGCTCTGTGTGTTTCTGCGAGCGGCTGTGGGTAAAATAAAGAGGAGGCGAGAGACTTGATGTGCCTGAGTGCACTGGTGCTATAACGTAGGCTCATCACCTGCAAGTGTGTTTTTTTTGTCCCTTGTTTGGTCTTACAGGAAAGATTCAACCATGTATTGAAGTTCCAGATTCATCCTATGTTTTAAGATATTACCCAACTTTGAAGAGCCCTTGCATGGTGTTCTGTGAAATATTGTACAGACTAATACAGAGTCTATACGACCTGTATTTGATTATTTTCTTGTTATTGCTGTTTTCTGCCGATTCTTGCCGTCAACCATTGGGCAGAGATGTATAGCCCACAGTCAATAGCAGCACACAGCCTGTGAGGTCAGGGATCTATACGTTAGGGCAAGTCAGAATTATTTTGATGGCATATTTTTATTGATAACAGGACCGAACAAAGAAAGGCAAAAGCTGCGTGTGTGCGTTTGACCGAGGGCGGTGCTGAGAAACGCACATACACACTAATTAAAGAGGCAATCTATGGAGAGGACGAAGCTTTGGCTGAATTTTGATAAAGTCCTGCAGAGCGGCACCTTCCTGCAGGGCTGTGCGGAGGTGTTGGCATGTATTTGCATTTTTAGATCATATCCAAGAATCTGAAACAATCAGAAAAGAACAATTTGCTTCTCTAATTGACTCCTTTGTTTTTGTTAACGCAGCTCCCTCTCTTCGTTCTCTCTCCGACTCATTTGACCGACGCTGCTCTCTGTCTTGTTGAGATGGAGAGGAGTGGCCATCTCTGAAAAGTTTGTTTTTTTTTAAACTGCAATTAACAAATTCTGGTGTCAGAAGTAAACCTGTTAAAACTATCAATTTTCATGCTATAATATGAAAAGTGAAAACAGAAATATACAAGTGAAAACAAAGGAAAATTTCTGAAACTGCCCCTCTTTTTAATCAATCTTTCTATGCATATCATCAGATACATTTATTATATTGAACATGATTGAGGCATAAATAGATGTTAAATCTGACATTGCTGAATCCAACATTAACAACTGGATTTTAAACTGAGGTGTAGAAAATACAACAGTGGACAGATCTCCAGCACGACACTCAGACTAGTCGTTTGCTTTACTGTCTGAGGAGTGTTATATGTTTCAGCCCTTCACTGTCGAGCAGCTTGAAATGTAAGTAGCCAGGGAGAAAAAAGACAGAGTGTGTTGAAATGCTAAGAAGTTGTCAGTTTTAGTCCGCAAACAGCAGAAATATGATATGAAACACGATAAAAGTCGGCACCTGCTGAGTTAACTGTTGGGTTATGGGCACAATATCATAAAAAACATGCCACATGCCCCTCTGCAGAGCTGTACCAAGATACAATAAAATCCTGTTCCCCCTTTCGAGCTGAAGGATTTTGAGCATTGGATTGGACACAAACAGCTTTTCAGAGTCACATGAACAGTTGCTGAGGACTGAGTATCCATACCAACTGGTTACAGTGACATTCAGTGTGATTAAGAGACCAAAGGCCTCAGAGTGGATGTTATGTTTCTGACAAATAAAGAAGCTTAACTGCAGTAATTGTCCACCCCTGACAACAGGCCAGCAGAGAAGCAGGCCTGAAAAGAGAATAACAGTGATTGCTGAATAGAAATAAATAAATGTCCTCATCCTATTAGCTTGATTACATGCTGGGGTTTTTTTTTTCTGCCATTGCTGCAAGAGAAGGGGAATAAATGAACCAAAATGACCCAGGTCACACAGAAAAGTAAACTAGGAGAGAGGATTTTTGTAAAGATAAACATTTCTATCAAAATATTAGCTGCTGCTATTTTTTTTTATCTGTTTGCACTATTCCCACTGCCTCAAAGCTCAACAAGCTCCAGTGAAGCAAACATTCGCTTGATGGGCAACAACTGCAGCGATGATGGGGCTGCTGGGCCAAGTGGTGCGCGAAGCCAAGAGGAGGCAAAACATCGCAAATAGCTCTAATGATGACGGATATTAGGAAGAAGAAGATGACCGGCATCCAGATGCCTCAGGAGAACCGTGTGCTGTTCAGTCAGCAGAGATCTGCTCCATGTTCCCATCAGTGATCTGGATCGCATATTCTTACACTGCACGCCATTCCATCAATAATGGATCAGCTCTTTGTAACGTACTTGCATCTCATCTACTCTGTAAAATGTGCATGCATAATGAGAATTCAGACCAAACATAACAAAGTGCAGTCGGGGTGGATCAGACGTATGTGTTGTGTTTTCATTTTCATCAGACAAATCAAGATTCCAAACAGTCTGGCGTCTATCAAAGAACCATTGATCTTCAGCAGACACTGGAATCAATGATCAGCGTGACAAACTGAACTGGACGTCGATACGACGATGTAGTGGCTGACATTTATTTACAGACATGAGGTGAATTCATTGATTTGAACACAGCTTACACGCACCACGTCAGGTGGTATTAAACTAAAGTATGTACAATTTGCACTTTAAAACATCTAAACATGATTCGACCTTTGCTCTGTATTTTTATTGACCTAGACCTAGAAACCCACAGGAAGGCTGGTTTGACCAGCGACCTGAAAGTGGAGGACTCTGTAAAGACACTCCCACACTCTGTAAGGACACTCTCACACTCCGTAAGGACACGCCCATACTCTGTAAGGACACCCCCACACTCTGTAAGGACACTCCCACACACTGCAAGGACACTCCCACACACTGCAAGGACACTCTCACACTCTGTAAGGACACTCCCACACACTGTAAGGACACTCTCACACTCTGTAAGGACACTCCCACACACTGTAAGGACACTCCCACACACTGTAAGGACACTCCCATACTCTGTAAGGACACTCCCACACACTGCAAGGACACTCTCACACTCTGTAAGGACACTCCCACACACTGTAAGGACACTCCCACACATGGTTTAAAAGCCTGCAACTCCCCTTCATCACTGATGACCGTTGCAGCGTTGACCTTTGTCATGTGGTCACAGTTTTGTTGAGTTTTTTACTCGGATTATCCCAAATGTTCTCAACAATGTTCAAACCCAGAGGACCTGCAAGTTCATTCAAGGTAGCGGTGCGTTTCATTTGGTCACCTGGCACTTCATTTCTGGGTGAACAGTACGCAATTCATTGGTGACAGACGATGTTGAACGTGACTAAACGCAGCTTATTATTTTAACACATTACCTCATCTATGCATCTGATTTCTCCCTGAGTCTCGTCAGATGAAGTTTTCTCTCATCTGCAGTTACAGTAAGCAGTGAAGTCAGTGATTCTCACGCTGCTCCACAACATTATCAAACTTCTGCTGTCGCTTTCAATGTTTTGATTCAAAGAGACCCTCAGCAGAAATTACACACTGTGTGTTTAACTAACATCCCGCTTGGTGCCAAACATTTTGGCAATGAGATCAGCCCCGGTGGAGGCATCGAGAGGTGACGAATCAGTTGTTCGTCTGTCTCATATTGATATATCCCAGCAAGCATGCAATATTAGCTACATCCTGGTGTACCATCAGCTGGTGAAATCAGCCAAAAAACACACTCGGTGTATATGGAACATCACAGGACAACGCGATGCTGATGTTGTGCATATCGACCGCGCTGAAAATGTTTAAACTTCAACTAAACACAAAATCAGAGGCTTGATTAGAATGTAAAGATGAAATGAAATCAATTTCAAACAGAAACACGAGTGACTCTCCAGTGGTCCTTTATCAGACAGCCGAATGATCTGACTTTAATAGTTTTATGATTTCGAAAAATGCAGGTGGTTCGTGTCGGTAATGATCTTGAAACTCTGCAGTCTCAGCTCACAAGTTTACCGGCGTACCCTGGCTGACCTCACATCGTTCTGTTCTCAGTCGTAAAAGGATTTGTCGCAGTGGATCTAGTGGGTCAGCCATGCAGTATATTTGAGTAGCATGACCGGGAGCGACACAGACACCCATTTATACATTTGTATCTCCTCCTGGTGCCAAGACTAATTATTAAATTACAGTTATGAGTTAACCTCTCACATGTGGAAATGCACAGGGGAAGGAAGCGTTTTGATTATTTTTTTTGGCCTGGGTGTGAAAAACAAGTGGACAAGATTTTTGTGTCTGTTCCATCTGGTCCGCTGTTTGCTTCGGGCTGTACAAACAAACAAACCGGTGCCGGATGATTTTACAAATCATCCAGTTGGAGATAAATGGGGAGTTGCAAAGGTTTTCTTTGTCTCGGCAGATTCTTCCAAATGGAGACGTAGCGGAATAAATCCTAAACTGCTGCATTTTATCTTAGTTTCCTTGTTGCTGTCCAAAGACTTTTTTAACGCTGCTTGTTTATTCATCTCTGCTAAATGTTAAACATCAACATTCTTAGATTCTGGTTCTTGTATGGCGTCATTATGAGACTCAGGCTGTAGACTGCTATGTTGCTATGTCTTTGTTTTCAGTGTCATTCCCAGCTGATGTTTCACAAAAATGAATAAGTTGTTACATAAACTAGCTTTTTTTTTTTTTTTTTTAAAGCGAGCTTCAATTTGTGTTTGTTTACATTCATCGCAACTTTTTTACTTACTGAAGTAAGAAAGACTCACTGTCACTGGGCTGGATTGAAACAGCTCAGTGGTTTTTAACCTTTCGTGAGGTTGAAGACGTAGTTTTTACCGTTAAAGCTGAATGTTTTCTCAAAAGTTTATGACCAGATGAACTGATTTTGGGGGGAAGTGGCTCGAGCTAAAGAACACAGCACGAAATGAAAAAGTAGACTGAGAATACACGAACGCTAAATCACAAGGTTGTAACTGAAATCGCTGAAAAAAACTTGAGACTGAGGCCGATAACGGGCGGCTGAACTGAAAAGAACAAAATCCTGGTTGTGACTTGTTGTTTGGGTTTTTGGCTTGAACTGACGCATCAGTACAAACGCTGCTATGACAACATGAAGTACAGTATGAGTTTGATATAAGACCACACACTGTGTTCACAATCACAGTTGTCAAGTTGCAGTTGTGTGTGTGAAAAGAGCCACATCAGTGCTAGAATGAGTCATATTTGTCCTGGCTTGTATTGTGTATCTTTGTGTGTTTATTATCTTAAATAATAAAAAAAATATTAAAAGATAATTATGCGCCTGTTCTGCTACTCAGTAAAGTAACATGACAGGTCTGTACAGTCTAAACTTTTCTTAATTCCACTAATTAGATGGTTGCTACATATAAAAAAAACATGTTGTATTAATGTATTCATATAATCAACAGGGTGTGTGTGTGTGTGTGTGTGTGTGTGACTCACAGCATTTGCATAATAAAGCAGGTGAAGCTGAAAGGAAAAAGGGGAAAGAGGGTGGTTGTATTCCCCAGCAGCACGCTGACACGGGGAGGGGGCCGCCGGTTCAGAACCGGAACATGCTGCCTGTACTCTGGGCCGAATGTACCGAAGGGTTTCTAACAGTGAATGAGGAAAAAAAAAAAAAAAAAACACCCAGAAGTGACCCGGTGCTCCGCGCGCTGTCCGCGGTGCTGAGCCGACAATCTGTTTTCTCTGCCCACACAGTCCAGCAGCTCCCTCTGTCCTCCATCACACTTACTGTTTTTCTTTTCCTGTGTGTGTGTGTGTGTGTGTGTGTGTGTGTGTGTGTGTTATCTCTCACTTCCTTTTTTGCTTTTTCATTCCACCGCTCAGTTTGTCTTGCGCACACGCACACACACACACACACACACACACACACACACACACACACACACACACACACACACACACACACACACACACACCACTGACTCTGACGCTCTCTCTCTCTCTCTTGCACGCACGCGCCCCTGTTAAAATATTTATTTCCGACACCTCAAAGGCCTCGTGTCTCTCTCTCTCTCTCTCTCTCTCTCTCTCTCTCTGTCTCTCTCTCTCTCTCTCTCTCTCTCTCTCTCTCTCTCTCTGTCTCTCTCTCTCTCTCTCTCTCTCTCTCTCTCTCTCTCTGTCTCTCTCTCTGTCTCTCTCTCTCTCTCTGTCTCTCTCTCTCTCTGTCTCTCTCTCTCTCTGTCTCTCTCTCTGTCTCTCTCTCTCTCTCTCTCTCTCTCTCTGTCTCTCTCTCTGTCTCTCTCTCTCTCTCTCTCTCTGTCTCTCTCTCTCTCTCTCTGTCTCTGTCTCTCTCTCTCTGTCTCTCTCTCTCTCTCTCTCTCTCTCTCTCTCTGTCTCTCTCTCTGTCTCTCTCTCTGTCTCTCTCTCTCTCTCTCTCTCTCTCTCTCTCTCTCTCTGTCTCTCTCTCTGTCTCTCTCTCTCTCTCTCTCTCTCTCTCTCTCTGTCTCTCTCTCTCTCTCTCTCTGTCTCTCTCTCTCTCTCTCTCTCTCTCTCTCTGTCTCTCTCTCTGTCTCTCTCTCTCTCTCTCTCTCTCTCTCTCTCTCTCTCTGTCTCTCTCCTTCTCTCTCTCTCTCTCTCTCTGTCTCTCTCTCTGTCTCTCTCTCTCTCTCTCTCTCTCTCTGTCTCTCTCTCTCTCTCTCTCTCTCTCTCTCTCTCTCTCTGTCTCTCTCTCTGTCTCTCTCTCTCTCTCTCTCTCTCTCTCTCTCTCTCTCTCTCTCTCTCTCTCTCTCTCTCTCTCTCCCACCCACCTGTGTCCTGCGCTGGAGACAGAAGTCCTACTGTGGGAAAATAAAACACGTGTTTAAACACGATGTTTATTGTCATTGGTGACTTTAAGAGAAACGTATCGATCACACGCTGACTCACAGGCTGTCACTTTCAGTTTTCTTTCTTTTCTTTTCTTTTTTTTTTTTAATGTTGTTCGCTGAGAGGAAATCACCCGCGGAGCCCGTCGATGTTTCGTGCGTAGGCTCAAGCAGCGACTGCGGGGCAAACTGTTGATACAGCCCAGCCTCCAGCCTCCAGCCTCCAGCCTCCACCCCTCCCCGCCTGGAAATGCACGGGGCACCCACCAAACAGCCGCAACAGGCAGGTGTAGTCTCCACTACCTGTTTCAGTCCTCCGCGAGGGTTTACCGGCTCCAGTGAGTCGCATTTGCGCATCAGTTGAGGAATTCCCCGAGTTTTGGAGAGGCGAGCTGCGCACGGAGACCTCTAGTTTGAAACCCGGTGTCGGCGCGGGCGGTGGACGGTATCCTTCAGTTTATCTGCTGTGTCTGAGATTCAACAGGGGACACCGTTTTGGGAAACCACCTGGGGGTCGTGGGGGCATTTATTAAGAGAGGAGAGACTGGGGGGGTCACAGGGGGCTCGCCGGGAGACACTCATGCGTGTCTTCTTCGATTCTTCCCTCCTTTCTCTCTCTGACGGTTCGGCGACACCGACCTGCCATCCAGAGCCGACTGTACCCTCTCCAGACTCCGGTGCGCAGCGCGTCTCCCTGCGCTGATGGAGCGATTACGCCCCTGGTTAACTCGGATGCCACTTCTGGGCCCCTCGTCTACAGCAGGCCCCCTGTTTCGGTGAACACAAGAACGGAGAGACAGACGGGAGAGGAGGAAGGACAGGAAAAGACACGTGGATTCCCGAGGCGCACCGTTCGGATCCGGGTCTTATTTTGATGCGCGCAGGTGTCCAGTCCATCAGCCTCTCTGCCTGAACTGCAATCTTCTACAGTTGTGCGCAAAAACTAGAAAATGTTAAAGAGGAAGCGGTTCAGCCACACAGGAGCGCTCCTGCTCGGATATTTGCTTTTGGTTTAAGAGGAAATCGCTCGGATATCAACAAACCTCTCCAGCGGAGACGCAGCGGAGGCTCTGGAGTTACAGAGAGCAGGGGAGGAAGATTTGGGAAGTAGATCTTATGATTACGGATTACCAGGCTCCTTTTTTCTTCTTCTTCTCCTCCTGAACTACTGTCGACGCTCTTTTGATGTCTGAAAAGGTAAAAAGCAACATTTTTTTCCCCTCCATATTCCCCCTGAGTGCTTATCTAATGTTTCCCAGAACGAGTGTCCGTCGAATGTGATATGAAGTCTGTGATAAGGGACGTTACCATCAATACAAACCTGAAATCACTGAGAGGTTTATTTCTGTGTGATTTAATGCAGCGTCTTCTCACTTTTCAACATCAGCCTGACACCAAGTAGCTCTGAAAAAAAACAAAAAAAAAAACAGTGCGCCTTTAGGTAGAAAAAATGAGAAGCGAATTAAAAATACAAAAAACAATTCGGAAAGAACAACTTGTTTCGTGTCCAAAGACGCAAAAGCGACACACACGTCATAACATGAAACATCTATTGTGGGATCGTTTAATTGTTCAGTGGGCAGAGTGTGTCCTGGCTGTCATGTGAGCCTGAGAATTGAAGAGGAGGAGAAATTAATCTCATTAAATAAATTAACGAATCCATCAAATGGAGGCCAGTTTCTTTCTTTCTTTCTTTTTTTTTTTAATATTTCATTGTATGGCTCTGGGTCAACAGGTCCGGTCTCTCTCTCTCTCTCTCTCTCTCTCTCTCTCTCTCTCTCTCTCTCTCTCTCTCTCTCTCTCTCTCTCTCTCTCTCTCTCTGCACATGAAAAGGAAAAAAAAGTGAATACTGAAGAAAATATTGATCCTGATTCCTTTTGGATCAGTCCGATGCCGACACGGTTGTTTAGGCAGATCTTGGCTCTCCTGCACTCTCCTGTATTGATTTCCAGCAGCAGAGGCGATCAACAGGGGACGCTCTTTCTTTCAGCTGATTTCCAGTGTAACCCCTCTGCCTTCTCTCCTATCCATGAGGTTTTATTGCTGCAGGTTATTTCTACAAGGTGTTTTTTTTTTTTTTTTGAGCTAAAGCTGCTGCACAATGGGCACAGATGGATACAATAGATGCTCGTGATGGTGAACAGGCGGTTTTGTATCAGTGTTTTTGATCTGCAAACAGACAGGTGACGGAGGGGGAAACAAAAACATACATACACATGCAGATGTGTCCATACAGGTGCACTGAGTGGCACTGTTAAGCAGATAACATAAGTTGGTTCTGATTCTGTGTCAGGAGGGCAAGAGGAAAAGATCTGGGTGACTCAGAAAGGGGGTTCATTGATCGGGCGCGGGTGACAGCAGCTTCACTCACAAAGGTTGTTCAAGTGGCAAGAGTCTGAATTGACTGAATCAACATCTGCAGTTTGATCTATGGTAGCAACATCAATCAACAGGGTCGGACACTGTGGCGAACCCGCATATTTGACGAGTGTGATGCTTCTACATTAGCAATGTTACAAAGGAAAACCAGAAACTCTCCCTCAGGTGACTCCTGACTGGACGTCATCAGACCGTGCCGAGCAAGGAGCCGCCCTGCTGACAAATCACGCAGACGGGCATATTGTGGCAGGGTGGCAGTGCGTAACCTCCTCATTAACAAGATGAATGCACGTTAGAGTTCAGTGGTGCAAAAACCAAAAAAACATCACAGACGTGAATATAGGGATATGATCAGATGAGTCATCCCTTCGACTCATTCTCAACAAGTGGGCGAGTGCATGCGTGGCGTACGAAAAGAACAGTACAGGCCTGAATGCTTGACCCTACAGCGAGGGAATCCACTGGCTCTCATATGTTGTGTGGGGAAGGTGTTCGGCACCAGCAGAGGGAAGGGCTCACTGCAGATCAATACGAAGTTGTTCTGAGTGATTGCCTTTACGCTTTGATGAAACATTTTGGAAGTGGTCCCTTCCAGGATGACAACCCTCCCATCCACAGAGGGTAGGACGGTGATGTCAAAGAAGTATTTCACTGCTGGCAAGACGGCTCATGCATAAAGCTGGGCTGTTAATGCAGTAGAAAGAGAAAGCAGAGGAAGAAGGCTTGGGTAATCTCTTTTGCTCAAAAGGTGGAAAACTTCAACAGCGCTGATGCGTGACATACTGCGAGTTGGGCGCTGCTTGGTTTTGGCTCGTCGGCCGCTTTTAAACAGGAAACTGTCTGGAGGGTTAGGGTTAGCTGGTCGCAAACAATACCTAAGAATCCACAAGCTGATGTTTTTTGCATCTTTTTTACGGGCTCTGAGTGCAGGCAAGATGGAGATACGTTTACCACTGTCAATTTGCATATACTACCAACATTTTAAGTGATACATAGCTGGCTGCCTGATAATCATATGCTATGGCCTGCTACGGCCAAATCTCAATTCCAATTGAACATCCAATCCACCTCTATCATCATCAAACCAGGTGAGGGATTATTGCTTAGAGGAATTGTGTTCTATCTGTCAAGAGGATCAGAAACTATTAAGGCTATGAATCTGTCGTGGCGGCACGTGGTTGCCGAATACTTTACAGAGAACCTTTTATGTTGGTATTTCCTTTTATCTGTCACCCGTCTGTATATATTAAAATGGGTTTGATGTGATACATTCATTTGTGCAGTGATTGAAGTGCGTGTTAGGATTGGTATGGAGGCGGGCGGAAGGAGGGGATGGAAAGATAGATGGATACTGACTGCAGTTTGGCTCCACATAAACAAAACACTTTGTGTATCGTTGCCGCTGGAGAAATCTGATTAAAGAGTGAAGATGCAAGAGGATGAAGGCAATTAAAACCCAGAGGATGACATTTCATCTCATCGCTAAGACTGATCAGAAGGAGGGGTGTAATTGGCTCATTACTTGTTCCCTTGTGCATGCTTGGCCTATCAAATAAGTTCAACGTTTATGACAGCAGCATGACATCTCCATCTTAACCTTGATACCACTTGATACCTTTTGATTTCCTTTTCCATTCCTAATAATCGCTCCTCTAAGGTGGGTTTTTGCTGACAGCTCATGATCTTGCTTCACATTCACATGCTTGATTTTGTAGCCCGCAGGTGAGAGTAGTGAACTTGTGACCGCAGGGCTGCCAGTGCAAACCCCGGGAGGGATCTGTGATTGGTAGGAGAAGACTAAGACTTTCATCTGAAAACTGCTGCGGTGCTCTCAAGCAAGGCACTCAATTCCCAGCTGCCTCATTGGTGCTGCTGAGCTGAACCCACATTGTCCTGGGTATCTCCCAGTTGTAAATGTGTTGAAGCGTATGATTTTTAAACATAATAATACTGGTAGAATTACTGAGACAAACAAAAACTGTTCCCCTCATTTACGCGTGTGAGTTCACCCAGTAGTATAACCGGGCCTTGGATGTGTCAATCAACCGTACTTAGTCAATCAAATGTAATTGGTGTGATCCATTTGTCTTGATTCTTCCAGCCAGTGTGGGGATTTGAACCCAGTGGCCTTGAGTCACTAATCATTACCAGCTCCATCACCTAAATCCCAAAAGAAGTTGATACCTCCATATGCTGATGACACCTCAGCTTTCCCACGATTTATTTTACCCTCAGGCTACACAAGGCTAATGTGTGCACAGCCTTGAAAAAAAGCCTGCTCTTCTTAAATTAGACATTGCTCATTCATCCTGGAGGAATGAGACCTTCCTCTCAGAGAACTGATTTATTTGGCTGTTTTGTAATATGGAAAAATAAATACTGTCATACGTAAATACAGAGAGGAAAACATACCTGCTTGTCCTTAGTTGAGCAACAACACCGTTCCATGTTTCCTCCTTCACAATTTTGTCTTTATAAGCCACCTCTCTATGATTTCTCGGAGCGGGGGATGGATTTGAACCACACGTCTTCTGCGGATGGGAAAGCCAGCCAGAGAGCTGTAAGGTCCAATCCATGGCTATATTTATTGGTAGAGATGGACCCTCCAGAAATTGATGTCACAGCTTTTAACATCTACAGTACATTCCGTTTTAATTTGAATTTCGCGTTTATTCTGAAGGGATCTCAAACACAGGTCACGGTGCAAACTGCAAACATGACTGGAATCCTGTTCCTCCTCCATTCGTTCTGGCGCAGCCACATCTGTGAGTGTGAACCAGGAATGCTCCCTCGCCGCGGGGACTCTTACCAGATATGGTATTGTGTGTCTGTGTCACGTGCACCTGCCTTGTTTTTTTTCCTCTTCTAAAAATAGAACAAACAAACAAACAAACAAACAAAAAAAAACAGCGTTTGAATACTGATTTTGACATGTTTTATCACGGCAAGGGAAGAAGCTTTCAAACGTCAAAACATTCAGGTCAACTCAAGAGAAGATGTAGGAAATCAACCACATGTTGGCATATAAAACCAAAGATGTGTTGCAGTTCAAAGGCTGGATCCTTCAAACGATGATGCTTTGGGGGCATTTAGGGTGAACAAAGATGCCTGAGTTGAACCAAAGCTAATGGAAAGTGTGTTTTTGGTTGCAAGCCTTGTAATTCCCTCAGGGAATGCACACACTTTCAAATTTCATTTGAAGTTCACTGCCTGTTTAACTCCGTACAGCCAACAGTTGCAGAATTACATCAGTTTTAGGCTTCGTTGGTTGCGTTTGTACGTTTGAACGCTCCAGACTCCAACTCCATCTCACTTCCCGTGTGCGTTAACCTCTTATGGGAAGTCTCATGTGGCCTGTGTGTGGGTTTTAGTGTGGCTGTAGTCCTTTCACTGCATGATCTCTGGGTGACACGGCTGCTGAGAGTTTAATAGAAGAATCATGAGTTTTAGTGTGTGAGGGAGAGAGACACACCACATAAACACATAATACAGCTGTGGTTGCATCGCTCGCTCTGCCTTTGGCGTCCAGTGTATCCATGGCTGTAAACGGGGTGAAAACTTTCTGAGCATTACAAAGACTTCCGTGATTATTTTAATTACTGTTGCCAGGAGACAACTGGGAGCATTTTTTTCTCTGGATTTTGTTAAGTTTTTTGTTGCTGGAGATATTGCTTAGCTACATTGTAAGAAAAAACAAAGAAAAAATGTGCAGTATGCTTATTGCAGCCTGTCCACAGTTAAACAGACAGCAGACACTGAGCAGGAATGTCCAAGTCTGTGAGACTGTAACAAATATTAATCATTTTAGAAAGCGGGACAACACATGATGGAAAGTGTTTGGTTATGGTGTTGTTGTGGAGACCAGAAAACACATTGCGTTCTGCGACTGGCTTGAAGCAGAAACATCTGGACCTTCCATCTTAGTACAATCCATACAGTGCAAGTGTGCAGCAAATGGTGGGCTGTGATATCACTTTTAAAATATAGCATGAAGGTTTGAGAGTGCAACAGCAAGAAAAAAAAAGTGAGCACCAGAGCAAACTGACATTCCCTCAAGGTCGGACACCACACACCCTCCACCTCCTCCACCCAATCCAATCCCTTTATCCATAGAATCAACTTGGTCAGACACCATTTCTCTGGCCAAGGTGGTGGTGCGGAGGGGGTGGGGGTCCGAGGCCAATGACCATGAGCCAATCACGGTTTGCAGCTGAGTAGGTGTGCCTGACCTACAGTGGACAGCTCGATATTGTCTTGGAGGAAGGGTGAACAGGGGGTCGCCTCGTGATTGTTGGCGCCTCTGCATGTGTGTTCCTGCTCTTGATAAGACTTGTTACTTTCTTCTCTTATTGGTCACTTCTTTGCCGCAGATACACATGCTTGTTGAGCTGATGGGCTGTTTGTGTGTCTGTGCTTGTGTTTGCTTTGTATGTACCGTGCAGAGTATCTCAGCAGCGCTGGTGCCGTGGAGCAGCGTTTTGATGAATGGGTCCCCATTTGTTTGTGTCTTAGGCTATCAACCACAGCACATAGGTGCCATCACAAACAGCAGGGTGGCACAATACATTCCATAACAAATGTGGAGGGAGGCAATGCAAAAAGAAGAAAACAAAATCCAGTGTACACAAGCCATTTCACACGAAGCGGCAGAAGGAAAACAACACAACAAATCACCCAACGTAAAGATGAGTTAAAGTAGATCTGGGAGTCAGTCCAATGTAAGGGGACTGTATGAATTCCAAGACACACAACAAGTGAGGAGAGAAATCATTTACAGAGTCATCTTTACTAATATTTTATAAGGAAATAAATACATAATGCTCGGGGATACACACAGAAACACTGAATGTTAACATATTCTGAAAAACAGAATGCCATAGGGTACCTGGAAGAATTCTTCTCTCAGTCACCATCTAAACTATTGACTTTTACGTCAGTTAATCTTTAATGAAATTTCTGGCCTTTGACAGTATGTATAGATATTTCACATGGGGTCATAAGTGTAGGAGCTTACTGGCATAAATGATTACATACAGTAACTAATGCTGACAAGTGTGAAGACACAAAACACACAATAGAGTAGAAATCACTCTGCATTCAGTGTACAGGAGCAACGTGCTGCATTTTCTTCGACAACAGCTACACAATGCGCTGGATAAACATGCCATTATCTGGCTGCAGCGTGCGGAATGGAAATAAATCCTTCGGGAGACTGGCCACTCTCCTCAGAACGGTGTCAATCCTCCTGAAAAGGCTGTCAAACCTGTCCTGAACCATGTCAGAACGTATCAGATCAGTCCTCAACAAGGAATGCTTCCAGTATGTCTGGGGGATTGAAAGGAGATGGGGAGGAATCTACTTTGCTTTTATTGCCCTGAGAACTTCCCACCAATGTTTTAATGATGTTTGGATCTGGTTATAACAGAGTCAGGTGTTTTGGACTTCATCATGCTGGTCCTGAAAGTAGTACTGAATTTCTTCAGCCATGTGTGCAGAGGGGAATTATTTGGAATACGGCGTCAGGGAGCAGTATTGAGTCTTTTGACCTAATGACTCCCAGGAGATTGCCGGTTCCACCATCACAGATACATTGTTAAACACACAGTAACAGTTCACTGTGGGTTGAGGAGACCCGGTGGCTTTCTACAAATGTAAACCTGTCCAGATGAAGGGGAAAGGATGAAAGAGAATTGTTATTACTTTTCATCGCTGAAGGCTCCAGTTTTTATGCTCCTGATATGAGGTTATATGTCATTTTGCACCAGCCTTGGATTGTGAATGACAGCCATGCTTTTGAGAGAGAGAGGGTTTGGGAATCTCTTTATGTAGAGTTTTAGTGGAGACTGTGTCACAGAGGTGTTGATTCACTTCTATAATTCACATCTTGAGCGTGTGCGTTCATGCTTTTAGCAAATTTTCCTCTTAAAACTCCATCTGTCCCTGTCAGCGAGCTTTGACTTATAACTCCCTTTCGCTCGTTGCCAAAGACTGTTTACTTCCGTGCCATGTTGAATAATTTAACAGTTTTTGTGACAGATTCACCTTCAGTTTTGAACGCCGACTGTTTGGCTTGTTTGGACCTCCGCTCCCTCAAGGTGTTCTCAGAACTCTTTTTAGGAGGGTGGTGACTGTCAAAGTTTATCAAAGGCTGACACATATTTCTTGTGGGTATTTCATTTTAATCACAAACCTGTTTGGCGGTCCTCAGACTCCTGACTTAGCGCACACGTCTTAAAATGGGATTATGTCTTATCGAATTTACATCATCTCTGTAAACCTGTCTAACAGTTGCACAAGGAAGCATAAAAGAAATGAGAGATGGTGGTATTTGCTGCTTTTTCGCTGTATACTAGTTCCTTTGGAATTTTCACTGTTGGACAGACAAAGAAAGCAAATGAAGACATTGCCTTGACCTTTAGGAAATTGTGATGTGTGTTTTTTTCACATTTTTTCAACATTTGGTTGACTAAACATGGAATCAATTAGAGCCCTACTGATGTATCAGTCGATATTATTACATTGGCTGACATTCGCCTATCGTAGCCAGTCTTAGCTTGCATGACACCCCTGGGCGAACCTCACCTTCAGGGGATGTCAATAAAGTTTATTGTTGAACTGTAAAATATCCTGCCTCCATTACAAATCTGTCACATGTCTGATAATCAAATTTGGGGGATAACTGCAAAAAAAGTGTGTGTATATCTGCAGATGTATCCAGAATATTTTACTCCACAACATAGCTATCAGCATCCGCATAAAAAAAAAAAACAAAAAAAAACAGTTATCAATCCTGTTTAAGAAGCGATTAAAGGGATATTCTGGTGTAAGTTTTGTTTATCTTTTCTGACAAAGCCAGCAACGATATCAAATGTTTGATGCCTTGAAATATGTGCTGGGACCCTGTTTGTAATGTTGCTGAAGTTTGGTGCTGTTCTGAGCATTATTTGTGGCTTTTTGATGGCGATTTATACTTGGATCCATTTTACTGCAGTGTGTTGTTGTTGTGCGGTCGTGTCTGAGGATGCTAAAACTATGTAAGCTAGCGGTCTGCAAACTTTATCTCTCGAGGGGGGGGGTCGTACTCGGTGTCAAGGTGTGTCAGACCATGGATTAAACTTACACCGGAATATCCCTTTAATGTCAGAAAATTCACTGATAATGAAATTAATCTGTACTTACAGACACATCACATAGATGGTTTCCCACAACATTTTGCAGAAAAGGCAAATAAATAACACCTCGGCTTGATTAAATATTTATAACCCTCTTGAAGCTTTAGGGAAAATGAGCAGCTACATCCCACAGCAAAGGCTATGTGTCTAATGGGTGAGGAGATTGTTTAAATCACCATCTAGCAACTACACTGATAACAAGATGAGACGCCTCAGGATGTCTGCTTCAGCTTGGCAGGTGATTGACGAATCAATCGCATTGTGTATTAGTAATTACATGAGGCGGGACATCGCCGACCATCACTGCTAACCAATTTCCCCGTGGCGAGCCTTGACTGAACGAAGCGTTGTGCAGTACCAGGTTGTTCAAAAGACCATGTGCTACTAGAGTGCATGCACGCAGGGACAGTGGTGTGGTGCGCTCTATATCATCCATGGATGACGAATTAGGAGGTTCTTCCCGTTGTCCACTCAGAGACCAGTGATGGGAGCTACTCCCCACACAAACAACCCTCAATCACTGCAAGACTCGCTGGGATCAATATGTTCTCATAACTCGGGGGCCCCTGACCCTGACCGCAGATCATTATAGCCCCCTGGAGATGACACACACACACACACACACACACACACACACACACACACACACACATATTATTTCTTTGTGTTTTTTTTTTTTGTTTGTTTTGTTTTTATTGTCATCATTACCACCATTATATGAGACGTTTTATGGAGTAAAATACTGTAGGAAACGCGACAGGGTCAGACATTCATCCGACAAGATAAATCAGGAGAGTGTAAGCCAGCAGCTTTATGAGACAGTAAAGTTTCAAAGAGGTTTACACACACTGCATTTCTATCCTAGTCCCGACTATACATAAATGTTAGAGTGTGTGCTAAGTGTTTGAGCACGACACTCAGCCTGAAACCTGATTCAGCAAGCAGCTTTGTGTCTGGATCAGTGGCAGCTCATAGCGTGTATCAATCCGTACTCTGTGTGTGTTTGAGAACGCATCTCTTTCCCTTTTTATTGCTCAGGGTCTGAGTGTGAAGTGCTATTCCCGTCCTGTCTTTGACCCGGCCTTAATAGTGTTTGTCGTGGAGTGTTTGTGCCTCTCCCCTCCATCATATCTATATTTAGGCTTCTGTCTCCCTCATTTATGGAGGCTGTGCTCCTTGGACACACAAATCGTTATGACGAGGTTGACGGCAGCAGAGCACCTCCTCGACTCCCAAACTGCTCCGAGGTGTTTGGTCATTTGGAGACAAAGCGCGGAGCCAACAGAGCAGCAGATTAACATCTCCCTTTTTTTGTTTTTGTTTTTACAGTACAGACTGGTTGTTTGTGCAGCTTCTCAGCTGTGTGTTACAATGCCTTAAATTAAATCAAGCCAAACTTTCCTACTTACAACAGCAGTACTTTGTTACTTAAAGTGTTTCTTTATTAGACACTTTATTTTGTCCAGAGGAAATTTTCCAGTCCATAGTTTTAACTTATTCTCTGGCATTCGGTGCAAAATTTCCCTTCTGGGTTTAACATCCCCCCCTTTTCTTGATTCACTCAGCAAGCTGAGCCAGCACTTCCCCCGTCACTGAAATGGCCAAGTAGGGACAAAACTTGGCCATTGCAATGAATGATGAATCTTAAAACACATTACAGCTTTTTCATGTGCGCAGTAATGCACTAAGACGACACTGATGGTAGCAAGGAACACATTAAACTCTGATTATAGCAAACCCAACTCATCTTTGATTCTTAGTTTATACAAGTAGTTCTCCCCTTAATTTCTTGATTTCTTTAATTTTATTCCTAATATTAAGGTCCTTGTAGCAAGCATTAGTTTATAGGTAATAAGGCCTTTATATATCCTTACAAGATGACAGCATTAATGACTCTCACAAGACATTGTTCACGCTCCAGATTAGATAGCTGCAAAATATCATTGTTAAATGTAAATAAATGCATAAGAAAAATATGCATTAATCTTGATAAAGCACAAAAAAGCTAAGTGGTTCAGTAATGACATAATAGGTTAGTTAGTTTGTCTCAATGTGTTTGTAAATCTATTATAAACAATTAAAAGAAGCTCTGACGTTTGAGCAGCTTTCATGTGATCATAAATGTCTTGACAGTAAACATGCTTATGATGTTATTATTTGTACTTAAATAGTCTTATTAATGTTGCAACAGTTGAGGACTGATATGGGCCTTGTTACCGACTAACTATTGCTTGTTACAAGAAGCTTTACATAAAGCATTACCCCAGCATTTAAACCCGAATGTTCATTTTTAACCCTTGCAACAACAGTTTGACTTCTCTTACTAACTGGAGGTTAGCTTTGTAGCTTAAAAGGGCTTTAAAGCACACTGACTGATGATGGTGTCACCGAGATGAAACAGTTCCTGACCTCCCTCCTCTATGCGAAAAACTTAGTGAGTCAACTTTGTAGTTTAGTTTAACTGCAAACTGAGGCTACATTGGCAGTCCATCATCATTTTTCTTTCTCAGTTTTCTCTATTTTTTTTTACCAGAAAACTATTCGAAATGAGGGCTGTAGCATTTTCTTGCTCCAAGAAAACATCATGGTCATACTCTGGGACCTAAGCAGATTCATTCTTCTTTAAAAATCCATTGTTGTAAAGTTGAAAAGAAGGGATTATGGATACCAAGAGACCTATAAAAAAAAAAAAAATGTCAGTCCTGTCTGAATTCTAATTCTATCTGAGAAGATACCCTTTGACACTGTGGAAGGATGAGAATCACATTACTGCAAGTGTGAGTCTGTGCATCAGATGGTCACACTGAGTAGATCATAAACGGTGGAGAAATAAAACATTAAAGTGCAGCCAGGAAAATCTACATCTGCCCTACTGTACCATGAACAGTGAAGCTCATTACTGATGTGGGAGTAATGCAGTTTTTTTGTGTGTGGTTAATGTCATTACATAAACCTGAGAAGAGGAAGGTGATTTGTCCTTTTTTCAAGTGTCCTTTTGTGCTTTGAGACTTTGGATAATAATGCAGCAGCGGGGTCTGAATGATGGGGTGTGGGATCACACACAGACACACACTGATGCCTGCAGCTCTGGGGAATGTATGTGTGTGTGTGTGTGTGGTGAATATTATATTATGTGCCTGGAATGAGATAAGAAGATAAGAAGTCATGCAAAAGCGATTAAAGTGAGAGAAAGGCTGACATTTACGGTCCCGGAACGCAGCGTTAATCACGCACACACACAAACGGACGAACACACACAAATAATTGACTAGTTGTCTCTGACCAGCGCCTTAATCAACTGGATTGATTAGACCTTTGCGTGTGTGTGTGTGTGTGTGTGTGTGTGTGTCTCCAGAGGACTTCTGTGGGATAATTGGTAGAGAAAAAGAAACTAAAGAATTATGGGATACATGAGAATCTTGAGGACATAGCAGCTCTTAATAACATCTCCATTTCTTCTTCTACACTTGCGCCCTCCTTCATTATACATTTTCACCATCTGCTTGGTTTACAGTGAGTTTGGCAACGAAGTAACTCGGGCGACGTTGCTGCTCAGGCAGTGTTTTGTTCGAGTGCTCTTATTGTGAAAGCGGAGCGGAGGGGAGAGGCATCTGTTCAGCTTCATCAGTATGCAGAGAGCTTCGCTTGTTTGTGCCAAACTGTAAACACAACCTGAGCCGAGGCATCCCACCACACACCCACAGGTGGACGCCAGAAGTAAGAAGTGACTTCACAGTTACATCTTGTTTTGACTGATGCTCCCCCCCCCTCCAATGAAAGATACTGTATTTTAATGTTTTATTTCATTTTTGGTCATTTAGATTTTTTTTTTCCTTTTACACATGACTCATTACTCCAGAGAACAACCAGTTGTGAACTTTTGCCGCTCGTTATTCCAATGTGGATAACTTGAAGAACTTGTCTTTTGAAGTTTGGCGCTTCCGCCTGATGCAACGCAATGAGAACACAATGCAACACAACCACAATGTGAAGCACAGACATGAGGCAAAGTCGGTCTAACTGTACCAAAGTATAACAATCACACGTGAGGAATCATAAATGAGTCTGGATTTGGCACACGCATTTTTGTGTTAAATTTCATTGTCATAGTTGTCACAAAGTTCTTTTGCTGCAGTAATCCGACTGTTTATCATATTCACACCAAATCTGCACAAATGATGGAAAAGTGAGTTTTGAGTTATTGTTTTTCTTCAAGTTTAACAGTCCAGGACTCTTTGCGTCCCTTTAGATATAATAAGTATTTTTTTTTTTGTTTTTTGGTGAAGTAATCTTTATCATCATTGGTTCACAAATTCTCACACAATCTGACCTTTCTCTTCTCAGCCGGGTGCCAGGGTTGGCTTGTTGTGGTGGAACATTTGCATGTTCGGAGGTGAGCATTAAAAATGGCCGAATCCCTGCAAAAGCAAAAGGTAACAGTAACCTCCAGGTTAGAGTAATTTGCATTTTTTCAGCATCTGGGTTGCTAAGTCAGAGGTTCTCGCTGTTTCCTGATGCAGCAAAGTCTTTGAAGAGTGTAATGTGCAGATAATGGAAGGGACAGATAAAGTTTGTCCAGAGTGGTCGGCTAATGGTTTAAAACCACTCAGTCTACATCTGGCGAGTCAGACTGGGGTTGAAACAACTTGTTTTTTGCCACTGAGGTCAGTTTGTTGATGTTTTTTTTTTAAATTTTTTTAATATGATTGCATGTTCATTGTGTGTAACACCGGATGCTGCATATAATAGTATTGCATCATATTCCCATGTTGGAATTGAAATGAAATGGGATTCACAACATTCATGTGACTCTGGACAGATGGTAGTCGATCACTGTATGGAAGTCTGGAACTGCAAGTTGTACTTCTACAAATATTGTCCATTGTGATGCAACCCCAATTCCGATGAAGTTGGGTGACGCTGTGTAAAATAAATTAAACAGAAAGTGACGATATAGTTAATGTTGTAGCTCTTCAACTTCATTGTAATTTGGTAGAATTGTAGTTATTCTATATTTGATGCCAACAACACATTTCAAGCTCAAGTTCTGACGGGCTCAGCAAAAGACCAGGGAAGTTGTGGAGTGCTGTAAAAACACCTGTTTGGAAGCTGTGAATGGGTTCATTGGTAACAGGTGATCATAACATGACAGGTGGATGGTATGAAAGTCTCATCCTCTAAAAGGCTGAGTCATCAAGGATGAGGACAGGTTCACCACATTGTGAAACACATAACTGTAAAGAGGATATTACCACATGGGCTCAGGAACACTTGAGACCCTCTCTGTAATCACATTTGGTTTACAAATGATTGGGTTCTGTTTTTCTTTATGTTTTACAGTGTTTTTGCAATTCTCTGTGAGGGCACATGAACTCTGTCGTGCCTCAAAGCATCGTCATTTACTGGCAGAACCACATCTTCTCTAAATGACCCTTAAAAGTAAGAATGTCGATCTTTGTCGTTTACTTTCAGTCGTTAGCTTCATTCAAAGTCCGCCCATGCTAGCATTGCTAATGCTAACGTCTGTCAGCCACAGAGCACTGCCTCATTCCCGCCTCTCTTGCTCGTCCTCCTCTCCTGCTGTCACGCGCCTCCTCTCGTCCTCCTATATTATCTCCCTGTCCTCTCCTCTCTCTATTTCCTTCTTACCTGTAATTAATCCTCGCTCGCCCCCTCTCTCATTTCCAACCAGCCTGCAATATCGCTGTCATTGTTTACCGCTTCCGACGCTCCTTTATTCGAGAGACCACGGTGTGTCTGTGAACGTGTATGTGTGTATATGTGTGTGGTGGGGAGATTCTTATTGTTCGTATCTGCCGGTGTCTTCCATTGTTTATGTTTGTAGAGGCACATGATTGCTTGCATACCGTTAAGTGTGTGTGTGTGTGTGTGTGTGTGTGTAGTTGCAAAACTGTGTGTGCGTCCCTGTCAGTCCACACCTGGCTGTCAGGAGCAGTTACTCCGTGTCGGCGGCAGCCAGCTGATAATTAAAGCAAAGCCGAGCGGCAGAAAGATAGACAGAAGAGAGGGATGAGCAACGAGAGGAAACAAGGGAGCCATGAAGCAAAAGAGACACATGGCCTATAGAGACAGTGTGTCGTGTGTGTGTGTGTACATGTGTGAGTCTTAACTGTCTGTGGTTGTAATTTCCTTTAGTGATATCCACTGGAAGCATGTAATTTGTGTCCTCAAAACCCTTTTTCTTTTTATTTTCCCTGTCTATTTTATTCCTCTCGTTCTCTCCCGGTCCTTTGCAAACCGAAACCAAATCCTCCCACCTCTTACTGGCACAACGTTTCCTGTTATTTCTGCTCCCGTTTCTGAACCATCTGTAAAAAGCTGTTGCATCACTTCACCTGCACACTGTGAACAACCTTGCTGTCTTCTAATCCAATTTTTCATGACTTCCATTTATTCAAGGGAACATAGTCTTCCTAAAAGTTTTACATGCATCTAAACCCACAACTTTTGTCCAGAGCTCAAACAATAATACGCTAGTTTGAAGGAGAGATCGACTGAATCCCCACCTACTGAGACAGATATATAGATCTGGAAAGAAGCCTCAAACTAACTAAAAAATAGCAAAGTAGGAACTATTTCGAATGCAGGAAATAGAGCTGTACTGCATTCTCTCCAGGAGGCTCATACACTTGTTGCATCAGATCCAAACCCGGCTGAACATTTGTTCTTTTACCCGTTTGCCCATTAAACTCCAGCCATCGGCAACTATCGAAGTTCTGCCGATGGTTAACATTCTGTCACCACTTATTCACTGGTCAAACAGATTGATTGGCTTGACCTGTACTTTGGTCTGTATTTGGTAGTAAAAGCTAGTGTTCCATAACTTAAAATAAAATTTAAAAAAAAAAAAGATGCTGCTTTCCATGTGAACCCTCAGTGCAATGACACTGCTAAAATCCTCAAACGAATTTGGATGAGGCATAAATCACAGCAGTCAGACGATTATCACCAAACGCATCGTAAACATCCATCAGACTTTACAGACCGATTTTCTGGTTCAGATTTTGCTCATCACTTACTTTTTCTGCTGTGTACTCACACTGTTTTTTTCATTAAACGAGGGATTACTTGTGACACTTCAGCTTCACTCGGGATAACATTTATCTCCAAATAAAGTGGTTCACATAATCCGACAACCTGTCCGACAAACTGCTCGCGTGTTTTGCTCTGTCACTTTTCATCACGCCTTGTTGTGAGTTCCTAGCAATGAGTATAATGTCATCATAAACGGAACTGTCCTTTAAGTTACTGAATAACTGCTGGCTTTCTCCGGTAACCAAATCTTTTTAGCAACACCTTAATGGGAAGCTCAGTGATCAGAGTCAGGGTGAGGGAGTGAGAGCTCTGCTGGACTATTGTTGACAAATCTAATATCTTGATTTCTACAAGAGCACAGGTGCATGATTAACACTTCACACATGTGTAGTATACAGTAGCTGTGTTAGCGGTGTGAATGAATGAATTAAAGCTGATCATTATCGATGCTGCACGCATACATATTCATTAGTAAATCAATGACTGCTCTCAGCACTAATCACTGCTACAGTGCTGTGTTGAGATACAACTGACAGATGGACCGAGCAGATGCAGAAAAGCAGAGGAAATAAACAACAGCAGCTTTTAAAAGTTTAGAAAGTGCACATCAAATCATTGTCAAACATAAAGATCCACCCTCACTGTCGAGCCTGGTATGTAGCGACGCTTTAGGTCAAAAATGAGCCAGCCTTGGTTTTCATTTTTACAGAAGTAATGTTAAGTAAGCTGATAGATAGATAGATAGATAGATAGATAGATAGATAGATAGATAGATAGATAGATAGATAGATAGATAGATAGATAGATAGATAGATACTTTATTGATCCCGGAGGAAATTCAAGAAGCTGGTTACTGTTCTTACAGTAACTAGCTTACTGCAGGTTGTGGTCTCATTTGTTCTGGGATTTCCTGCTTTTACCTGATTTCTCCCAGTAAGTTTCTGATGTTGAATGTTGACAGACAAATCATCAAGTTTGCCCATGACTCCATCATAATTAGCCTGCTAAAAGGAGGGGAGTTAGATCATGGCCCACTGGTGAATGACTTTGTCACTTGGTGTCCAAAACCAAGGACATGGTAATTGATTTGAGAAGGTCTGCACCTACTCCCAAGCCTACAGTGATATTGGGATTGGAGGTGGAACTAGTGGAAAGCTACAGATACCTATGCTGTCTCCATTGCTGTTTATTATCTTGTGTGTTGTGTCGTTGGTTGTGTGTTTCTTGATACCTGGCTGCAACTTAATCTCCCCCTGTGGGATAATAAACTTGTGACTTGAGGACCGATTTTGAGCCGACACAGAGACACTTAACTCACTGTGACGGAGGTGGATTTCATTGTTGTGTTTTTATCCACTGGATTCTTTGCGAGCACTTTCAATTCAACGCTGTGACGTCTCTTTCAGGTTTGAGGGGGTTTTTTTTGTCTGAAGTGATTTTTGCTGTTCGGTTGGTAGCATCACCTATCGGGTGACAGACGTTTTTTTTTTCCAGAGAACGTCCAAGCTAACACCGCATGCTCAGAACAACAAAAAGCATTAAAGAATTGGTCTTGTGACATGAGCCTGATGAGCAAAACAGAGATTTTATACTGCATGAGATTTCATAATTATTACCTCTAACCTCCTCTGTGTCCCTGCACTTTATTCCCTTCCTCCCTGCCTTTCTGTTATTTGCCACTCTGCCATCTCCCCCTGCCATCCATCACCAGCTGCAGCGCCTCACTCAGCCTCACATCCTCTCACCCCCCCTCGCCTTTTGCCCTCTGTGCTGCTGTGATAACCCGTGTCAGTCAGCGATTACAGATCTCTCCTTTATCACTTCTCTGTGGTTAAATGGATCCAGCTCGCAGGCAGACTGATACTGCAGCTCGTGATTTAAATCCCCCAAAAACGCAGGGTCGCAGAGGACCGAGGAAGGAGTTATTTCAAACCAAGACATGAGACAGATGTGACAATCTGTCAAGGCAACACGATTGGAGTTATAGTGATGATGGTCAATCCAACGTTAATTTTGTCTTTTGAGAAGAACTCACCATTAAAATGTCACCCTGCAATTCACATTTGCAGCTATCATCGAGTTGTATTTGTACATTTCCCAGGCAACGTGAAGACTTCTGTGATAATTAAACCAGTTAATATATCGGTTTTCACTTTGTGTGTTGTTATTTATTACGTCCTTGGTGAGTATAAAGATACCTCAAGTCAGACTACTTTAATATCGCATTCCCCAAGTGGATGTAAATACCAATGAGGAGAGGGAACAGTGTTCAGTTGTTGTTGACTTCATTATCATTAGGATTTATTTTTACAGTATTGTGTGTGGCCTTCCCTTCAGTGGCAGCTGGGGAGTTTCTGGGAGAGTGATTCAGTGATTCATTTTGACTGATATTGGTGGCGTTTTTCACTCTACAACTCTCTGGTTACATCTGTGTGCGCAGTGACTTCACTGATCATCAAACGTTTAACAAATTCTTTTCCCTGGTGTCATTATTGCCAACTTTGCCACTGTTTTTAACTTTTAAAAACCCTCCCAGCCCCTTTTTTCTGCTATTATTTTCATAATCAAGCACTTGTTGAGCAATTTCTGAGCAAAAATGGCAAATGTACTCTGATCGAGCTTCCCAGATGGTCTGGAAAATTCTGATGTGCATTTTTCACAATTTTCCGATGTTTTACAGACAAACTAGTAATCAAAATTTTGAGTAAAGCCTCAATAAAATAATTGTAAGTAGCAGCTTTAGAAAAGAGGACCACTGTGAAACCTTTCTCTCTAAAAAAGTGGAAACAATTTGTGATGTGGACAAATTCGTTTGCCTGGTATTGACTGATTCCCTTCCATTAAGAGCGGGAAAAGTAGCACAATTGAATAAAATGAGTGTTATTTGATCTTTAACAAAATGGCCACTTGCACATATTTGTTGGAGTTGACACAGTCGGGTGAAATGCTCGTGGAAATTGGTGGCTTGGTCACAAATGTTGCCTGATTGCAGCGGCAACAGTGTGAACAACTAAAATGTGTCTCTGAAAACATTGAAAATTGATCAGACACTGCCTACTTTGACAGTTTGAGCAGAGCTTCTTGAGCCTGGATGGACCTGCAGACAGAGATATACAGGAGGTGGTAGGTCATCATCTGCCAGAGCTGATAAAATACGAACGTTCCCAAGCTTAAAAATCATGGTCTCGTGCAATTAGATTTTCACATATGGAATTTCTCGTCAGGTCCTGTAAACCTTTTAAAAGTAGCCTCTAGTGGCTGTAGCTAAAGTCAGAGTGGTTATGCACACTATGAAAACGCATCACCAGAAAACTGGCTGCAGGTGGCTGATGACCACGGAGCGCTCCACCGTGGCCTACGTTTCTTGGCCGACTCGCTCGTTGACTAATCGCACGCTGGCTTAAGCCAACGGTCGTTCAGCGCCAAAGTGAACAAGTGGACTTGAGGGGATTTGTTGAACCTGTTGCCTGCAGTTTGATAAAAAGCTTCACGTTTTGTACCGAAACGATTGAAAGGGTCGATGAAATAACGAAGTGAGGTGAAGCCTGTTGACCTCGAGACAGATGAAAAACTGTGAAAACATCACCTGGGTTTTGTTTGATCGGTCTTACTTGGCTCCCCGACGTGCCAAACTGTCAGCCTGCTGGAGTGCAGCGACAGCACGGCGGTGCAGCGGGGCAACTATCAAACTTCCTAAGAGGAAAGTCGCCTCAAAAAACTGCCAACAGCTCAGTGTTGTCCCAAAGGTGCTCCGGCTGCCAGGCAGTTGGAGAGCAGAAACATAAGAGAGAGTTGGCTCGCCGTCGGGAGGGAGCGAGGAAGCTGTGATTAGGATGAATGGTAGCACAGAGGGAAAAAAAAGAAGAAGAGGAGGAGGAGGAGGAGGAGGAGGGGGACGAGATGAGAGGGGATGTCACACTCCAGATGGAGGAGGTTGACCCTCTCGACCTCGTTGAGTGTGATCCATCATGCGCACACACACACACACACAGACACACACCAGTAAGGGCAGATTGCTCTGGGCTTTGGTTTCACTCACACACACACACACACACACAGTATCACCCAAAACACACTTGTTGCCTGTTGAGTTCCACTGCTGGCTTCACACCTCTGTTCTCTAACTTAACCTCGAAGGAGACCGTTGACAATCCGATCGCACCCCTCCTCCCTTCTGCGCTCCCTCTCTAGTTCGCTCTGTGCTTGGACCGGCGCACTAGTTTTCTGAGGCATCGTCCTTGCAGCTTTTTTTTTTTGTTCCCCCCGGAGTGCAGTTACAATAGCTGGCAGCCGGCCTAATAAGCAGTGGTTGCAAGAAGGAACATTACAAGGAAATTGGCCATGGGGAGTGCAGCAGGCCCGGCCGGGGGGACGCGCACACAGACACAGATCCCCACTGGTATTACAGTTTGGCTGGTCGTGGCTCATTTGATCCAGCTGTCATAATGGTTTCGCCCTGAAGGCGGAGGAGAGGTGATATTTCCTCTCTTTTCCCTCTTTGTCTTTTTAGCCTATTCAAAGCCGGACAGTGCGGAGGGTCATAATTAGCGGCACTAGCACGATTCCCTCTTCCTGCTCTAATTGCTGTTGTTGCTGCAAATGTATTTTTGTTAGCGGTCATTTCTTCTTCTTTTTTTTTTTTTTTTTTTTTTTTGTTTCTCTCGTCAGTGCTCTGATTTTTATTCTCGTTCATTAAAATAATTTTTCGCCTGGATCTGTGGAAGGAGCCAGAGGCATTATGGGTATTGGTGGAGTGTAATAAGCCCGTCGAACAAGTGACAATGAAAGTTGGGACTCAAAGTTTTTATTTTGTCTCCTGAAGATCAAGGAAGTAAACTGAATGTTTTGTCATTTTGTTGACAACATTTCAACCTGTTTTTTTTAGGAATGATCTCAACCTGCCATCCGTGATAACTTTACTTTTGTTTCATGAGCAACATAGTCCTTTTTGTATTACGTTTTATGATAAAACACATCTGCAATAGCCAACTCATTTGTTTACACTCACTTTAAACGAGCACATATCAAACTATGCCTCTGCTCTGACTTGTTTCTTCAGCTGTTCATCAAAATATGAAAGTACAAACATAATTCAAGACGTGCCTTTTGTGTGCACTGGCCTTTGAGTGGCTTCTTGGGCTTCCCTAAGAAGGAATTCGCTCCTCAGAGCGCAGTAATCGAGGGACACGGAGCCCCTTTATTGTGTTAATTAAAGCTTTAAAAAATGATGACATGCAGATTGTAAAATAGTAGCTTCGAGTCAAGGTTGGTCGGAATTGTTCCTCCATATTCAGATTTCAGCTTTTGCATTCAGTAAAGTCACAGATACTGGTACTATTGTAGAACTGCACTGCGTCGGTCAGGTAAAGACGGTAGCTGAAGAAAGTTCATCCATCCATCCATCCATCCATTATCTGTACATTATATGTACGCCGCTTAATCCTCTGCAGGGTCGCGGGGGCTGAAGAAAATTATTGAAGAAAAAGTGCACAACTCAAAATCCCCCTTTTTCTTCTCCTCTTGTTCTACAGTTGAATGTGCAGAATGGTGTACATGAAGAAGGCTGTTTTATACATTTATTGCAAAAAGTGTAGATTTAACTGAAGGTCAAATTTTAAGAGGGGTGGGCTTAAAAACGTGTGATATCAGAGATGGTCTGGAAGCCTGTCCTGGTCTAGTATTCAGCCTTCACAGGTGTCGTGTGGAAACTCCACAAGAAAACGTAGTGAAGGAATTGTTAAAGAGGGCGAAGGAGTAGGCACCACTTTTGAGCATTTTAATGTGATAATTATGCATTTGTCAGACGCAGAGCAGTTGTACGTATGCTGTCACATGTGTGTGTGGAGGGTATCTTCAGGTAACATCTGACAGATGAACGCTGTATGTTATGTGGCTAATTAAATGTGATGTACGAAACATCCGTAGGCGCTGAAACCTGCACATGTTGACAGAACTGACAGGCTGCATCTCACATTGTTCAGTAACTCTTCCTCCACTTTGTTGTATAGAATTGGTGACGCAGCTCATCATTAGCTTCAGCTGTACTTGTTTAACTAGCAAACCTGGCACAATGTTATTAAGCAACCGGGTACTCGGTCGTGTCCTGGCAGCATGTTGTCATTAACTTTTAAGAAGCACGTGAGCAAACTTTTATTCTGCTCTGCTCTCAGTTTTTGACGCCACTTTAGTATCTGTTTACCTCAACAATAAACCGCTCAGCTGTTTCAGTACCGCAGCAGAGACTTATTATGTTTGTCTTTTTATTTTTTTATGTGTAGCAAAATATGGTTGTTAGCACACCCACGAGGTAATCAATGGCTCCTGCGTAGTTTCCACTCCCACAGACTGTTGCATCGAGCTCAAGTGGAGGCGTTTGAATGTCAGATAAGATCCAGTATCATCCAGCGCCGGGACTCGCCCGCTGCTGATGGCTCATCGGTGACATCAGATCTGCCAAAAGGTGAAACACTTCTCACCATCATTAAAAGAATGCGATATCAAATACAGTTTGGTTTCAACAAAGCAAAAGGAAACTGTACAGGTTTTGTTAGCTATTTCAGTTATACAGTTTTCAGTGTTTAAACACAAAAAATATAGATGAATATATTCTCTTGACAACAACAACACAGGTTGATTAATCAGTCAAGAAACATTGATGAAAAGTTTCCACTGAAGGGATGATATCTGCAGTAAAGTGATTTTTCAGGAGCGGTGAAGTCGTCCTGGACTAAAAATATCTGTGACAGAATATTTTGGCCTGCAGCTACACAGCAGAGAGCTCACGTACTTTTCTTCAGTTCGGTTGTTTTGATTTCATTTTTATGTTTTGTATAGAGTCCTTCTCGAGACGAATGGTGTGTGCGGTTCATGATTCTCTTCAGAAAAACCAGTACAGACACAGACCTTGGTTCAGATCTGAGGTTGTGCGTGGTTATGATATCATCTGCGACTTTTCCAAAATTTAGTTGGTTCATCTTCACACACTTCTGGACAGCCTGCGTTCACCTAGAGCATTTTTTTTTTTCGCCAACCGTAAAAAGACGTTCAAATGCAGTTGTTTTTTTCAGCAGGCACCAGCATCTCTCGGCCTCGTAAACTATATTGCGTAATCCTCAACAAGTACGGATGATTTGCTCTCCCCGTGTGAAGATAATTGGCTGCGTTAAGAAGCGAGTGACTCACTCTCACTTCTCAAATGTCACGAGGATATCAAGATAATTTGTATTTCTCCAGCAAAAGCCATTATCTCGTTACAATTGTCAGTTGATTAGCCTGCTGCGATCACTAACTTGCCAAACAAAAAAAAAAGAAGAAAAAAACAAGAAACCCTCGTTGGGGCTGAAACATTTAGTTGTTCCACAGCAGACAGCAGAGATGTGAGGCTCACATGAGGCTTTTGATCAGGATGTGTCGTGCAATCAGGTGGATCCTCCGTCTCTTTATTTTCATCAAATTCACTTTCTTTTGTTTTTTATTATACCTTGATCATTGGTTTCTTTTTTTTATTATTATTATTTCTTGTTCAGCCTGTGTAATCTCCATCTGTTCATACCCTTCACATCTACCTCCTCTCCTCTCCTTTCTTCTCTCTGTCATTCTCTGGCAAACACGACAACATTTTATTGGCAGCACGGTCCAAAGTGACTTAACGCTGCCAGGGTGCTTTTTGTTATATTACAACACTCAACAGCCGTAGCAAAATCAGCAAAGAGATGATTTATCTCGTATTTCCAGAGGAACAAGCGAGGGCTAAATTTAAGAAACGATTGAATGAATGAGTGCACGCATACAGTATATTATCGTGGAAATAACAATCCATTTTACTATTCCTCAAGAACTGTTTTGTATGCATTTCCCTGTCCGTAGTCATTTTCTTGATGTCAGTGTTCTTGATTTTTGAATTGTTGATGTTTTTCTGTAAATTTTCTCTGACTGTTGAAGTAGAATTGGTCATTTTTTTTAGATTGAGGGCAACAAGATGAAGATAAACACTTCTAGGATGAGCATTCTCAGAAACATCGACTGCAGGCTGCATTTATAAAGAAATATGAAGTTATTCAGAAAAGTGTTTATTTTGACATAATCGCAGACTTCAGATTCTTGAGAGCTAAAGTGGAGCTCTGCTGTGCAGCAGCATAATGTTGACCCGAAAGTGGCACCACACAACAGTTGAACCATCACTAAGCCACTATAAACCTAAATCATTTCAATCTTTATTGAAGTTAGTAAAAAAAAGGGAAAAAAAAGAAAAAAAGGAAAAGGTGTAGTTGAGGAGGTGGAACATATGTGCTACTGCTGGCGAGTGAAGTGAAGGAGACGGATATTGGAGCGATCGCTCTTCAAGTGGATGGCTGTTAAGTGAGAAGGGCGTCTGAAGTGCCAGAGAAAATCCAGCTTCCCTGAGGACAAAGAGGGATGATCGATGTGTACGGTGAGGACGCGCACATGTGTCATGAGTACTGAAAACCGAAACCACAAAAATATCCCCCTTGCGCTCAGACTGAATAACACGTCTTATGATAATTGTCTTTTATAATGAAATCTGTCAGAATGGCAGGGTCTTGTGTGAGCCTCCAGGGAATCTTCACCTGAATCTGCTTTATAGCTTTAAAAAGGAATTGTGCAGATTAAACTGTGTTTACAGGTCCTGGGGTGGACTGATGCGTATGTGAAAAAGTATTATATGGCTCCAGAGAAAGCTGCATGTTAGGTAATGTAGGTGCATCTGAAGCCACAAAAAGACTTTATGCTAAACTTTAAAATTGGTGGTATTACCCTTTAAAATACGTAGTAAAGGATTGACAGTGGTTCTTAAAATGCCTGCAGCTGCTGTTGGTAAAGACCTTTGCTAATGCGTGCTGCCGAGGTATGCATTTGTTGTGAAAGCGAGTGACAGAGAGCCAACAGGATGGATCGTGATGAGGTTTATGTATTTATGTTTGGTTTTATATGTGATATATGTGATCACACCCGACCACAGGCATTAGTAACAACTATATAAAAACAGCAGTATTTCGCTGATTGTCTCGTTTGCCATTACAGGTGATTTATAATCATCAGAGGCATCACAAGACTGTTTCATAAACACTTTAAAGTCCCTCTTAGTCACTTTAAGTTGCAGACACCAAGGTGCAACTTGCTGGTCGAAGGGGGGAGGTTGCATTCCCTTCGGTCTCGAACTTTGTCTGTATGGTCGAGGTCCTCGTGTGTCCAACACAAAAGTGTACGGCGGTGTGAGAAATGTGGTGAAATCTTCTGGTCAGTACTCCAAACTTTGGTCCTAGATGTGTCCCAGTTGATGCTGGGGAGCTTTGGTGACTGACAATTGGCTCAAAATCTAAATGAAGAGGACCAACTGAAACCAGTCAAGTATCCAAAGGACCAGTCATATTCTCCACCTCATAATGTACATCTAGTGCCAACACAGGGAGTAGTGAATCCCATGTGAATCCCTTTAAATGTGTTGTAACCCTTCGTAGAGGTCACAAACTCGGGTTCTGAAGGTCTACGAAGAAGAACAAAATGAAAGTGTTCACTGCTCAGCTTGCTCTGGTGCGCCGAACACTGGACAGGCTTCAAAAGAAAGAGAGGCTACAGAATGAAAATCACAGCGAGGCGGTCAATGCAAGCAGAAGAAAAGAGGCAAAAACTGATGGAGGATAAACACATCAGAACCCAAATGGAAAATGAAAAAACGGAAGACAGCAAGGTGAAATGAAAGGCGGGAAAACAGAATTGAAAGCCGGTCGAGGAGCCATTGTGCTGCAGCTTCACAGAGCAATAAAGGCGAACGGGAACAGAGAAAATGGAAAGCAGAGCGAGAAATGGTGGGGGAAAACGCTGGAATAAGGGGAGCGATGAGAAGAGAGGGGGGCTTTGAAAGAGAGCAGGTGAATGTGTCGCAGCCTTTAATGATGCCGGAGCCTTTTTAATTTAGCCGGGAACACACAAACACACGCACGTCCAGGATATCACAGACGTTTCCTCTGCGTCTTTCATGTCTCACTCCTCTCTTCCACTCTTCTGTGAACATGTTCATTTGTCAATCTCGTGGAGCTGCCGTCAGGGCGGGTTGAACTACATTGTGAATTCACATCAACAGAAATATTGAAAGGGAAGCTGATGGCAGCAGACAGGTCCTGACTACGACTCCTCAGTCACTGTGAATGCATTAATGTTGCAGTAAACAACTCTGTGACCTTTTACGGAAGACGACTTAAGCGTGTTTGAAGTGGTATAAGGTAATGTCATGGAGCCTTTACCTCTTCACTTGATTACTATTAGTGTCTTCTGAGCTATCAAATGTAGCTGTGAGACTCTTGCTGTGTCTCAATTCAGGTTCTGCATCCTCGGAGGAGCATTTGAAGGCAAAGTATGTCACAATGCTGCACAAAGGCTGTCGCAATTTGAAGGCTCCTCCAGATGCAGCCAACAAATGCTCCTTCTTTTCCCTGTTTTTGCAGGATGCACCAATACTATTCTTCATGCACTCACATATCCTACGATTCTTTGCGTGCCCAAAAATGAAGATAGAATGAGAGAAAATGGTGACATTGCGTGGTGTAGATTGTCAGTTTCGCGGGCCTGGGCATCAGAAATCGTGACGTAAGGGTAAAACATCTGGTGACGCAACCAGGAAATTAACAACGTCTCCCTGAAGGACTCGCCTTCGAAGACTACAAAGGCCGGGTCCTTAGAAGGATGCAGACCCTGAATTGGAACACAGCAAATGATTACGATCCAGGAAGACTTGTTGGAGAAACAGATTAATTAATTCTAAGGATATCAGATGCCGAAACACTGCACAACAGGATCTAACATCTCTGGAAAGTTATCACAAGGTAAACTGCAGATATATGAAGTTCACATTACAGTACCGTTGATGTGGCCTTGGATGTATTTGACCGGCCATTAAAGCTTAAAGCACCGTGTCGGATAATGTTGCTTCGCAGCAAAAAAGTTGAGGCCTGGTTAAACTTTGCTGCAGCATCACTTGCTCAGTGACCGCAGGCTGCTTTTATCCACATTGTGTTGGCATGGCCCATTTCCACAATAAAGTGGCGAGACTCAATTGAAAAAGAGAGAGCTGCAATTCAAAGAGTTCTCCTCTGGTGATAAGCCTTAGGGAACAGATTCAAAGTAAATCAGGGTGTCTTACCCCCCAGCTCGTCAGATACAGCAGCAGGGTTAGTGGCCTTCAGCTTCACACCACCAGGCTCTGCTCAACCCGCTAGCATCAGTTTTGCACGCGAAGGGCTCTGCAGACGAGTTAGGAACTCAAATTACTTGCAACATTAGGTGTGAATTTCAAAATAAAAGTTGCTGATGAACATTTCACATCTTATGACTTTGGACTGTTGTTGAATACGTTGGATAACTTGGTTAGGTTTAGGAAAGCATCCTGCTCTGGAGTTTAGATAAGTAACTCACTTACGCAACGTGACTTAAAAGCAAATCAGTGTTGACGACTGGTCACACACGAGACACAAACCTCAGTTTTCTCGGGGGGAAGGTTGGGTGGATCATAAGAAGAGCTTTCCCCACAGGAACCGGGGTTTGTGTCTCTTGTGTGACCAGGATTTTTTCCTGCTCTTCAAAACTACTATGCCAGAAGGATAAGCGTCAAATTTAGAAGTGTAGGATAACAGACCAGGCTGCTGTATTTGTCATGTTGGGAGTGAGATTAAGCAGAACGATTACCTTACTGAATCACTGAAACCTTTTCAACTATGCAGTCAAATTCATGGAATCAGCTAAAATGATTTAAGGCCACAGGAAACTCAAACTGTCTTTGTAGATGGAGGTTCAGAAGTTTAACCCCCAAAATAACTCTGAACTGTTTCTTTATAACATCGTAGTGTCTGAACCTGCTCTGGGAGGCTTCACCTCACTGCCTCGACCTCTGAACCTCTTATGAACAGCATGTGTCTGGAAGTAAAGTGAAATGCCCTCTCTGAATCCTCGCTCGGTAAAGGGAGACTCAGACACACCAAGCATGGTTCGTAATTGTTTACACGTGTTGAGCTACCTCAGACGTCTTTTTTTTTTTTTTTTCTGGGGCACACTGTCGCACAGCTTGAGCAGAAGCATCCGGCTAAATGAGAATCTGCGGTGATAGATGGCGGAACATCGCATATTTTCGCTGGGAGCAGATGGAAGGAAACGCAACACCCTGCTTGGTGTAAAATGGATGATGCAATCGCCTCGCATTTTCTGCTCCATCAAACTGAAGGGGGGAGCATTTGAATACGCCTGTTGGTGTTAGACGGATCGCTCAGAGCGTAGTGCATTTCATTCATGTGGTGTTTCCATGCTGTGGTTGGTTGGAAAGGCACGGAAGATCTCTCATCGGGGCTAAGACGTAGGCAGATGAACACGCTCGAGGCGAATTTAAGTCTCCAGACAATGAACGGAAATCAACACATCGGCAAACCCAGGAAATCTGTGTGAACACAAAGAACAAAAAACATGCAAACGCCACACAAAAAGGGGGGAAGCTTCCTGCTGTGAGGGGGAATACAATTTAGCCAAACACACTTCCAGGAGCACTTAGTTGTACGAAGAGATTGAAAGAATTAAGTGAAACGGATTCAATAGATGATTCTTTTCACCCTCATTTTTCAAACCTTTGTTATCAAGTTGGGCTGAATCTGAATCTGGTTTGTTTCCCGGCCCATAACAATCACGAACGAAGGTACGAACGAAGCACTTGTACTCAGATACCTTAGTGTGAATGCACACCGGGATGCAGATGAGTGAAATCAACAGCTACAACTAAAGAATCTTCTTCTTGTACTTACTTTCTTACTCCCGCCCCGGATACATCTAACCAACGAGCAGAGCACATGTTGTCACATGTGTTCAGTGATCCAAACCAAGGGTACAGGTTCACCAACCCATCGACTGAGTGCTGCGAACTAACTCCAAAAGTTGAAAATCAATACATGGCTGCCAGTGTAATAAAAGTTTGGGAAATGATGCGTTTCATTAGGATGTTACAGAGGGAGCTTGAAACACACAAAAGATTCAAAATACCCAATAAAAAAAAAAAAAACCAACACCCCCATCAACAAAGAAGAAGATCATAAATGTGGTTTTCAAGATAAAACTGCAAATTTCTGGAGCGGCCCTTTACTGTGACCAGTCCACGACCCACGTTAATCATGTTGTTTAACTGGCATCTCGCCATCTGCCACATCTGTTACTCGTAGAAATCAAACAAATCTGTGAACACAATTTGAGAGAAATCATTTTTCGTTGTGCAAAGAAATAGTCTCAGAACTTTTATTTCAGCAAATGAAAACATAGATGGAAAATACAAATGTTTGCCTTTTTATTTCTGGCCATTCATGCATGTTTCACATCCTGCACGTCCTGGTTGCAAACAAGTGGGACGGCCGTGATGAGTTTGCTCTGTTGGACTACATTTCCTTTTCTTTTTGTACCTCCCTCTGTGATGGTTTCCCTTCATCTCCCTCTCTCTTCCTCCTCTTTACCTCAGTGCTCTGCAAACTGTCAACTCCCAGGGAGTAGGTGTGCGACACACTTACATAAAACAGCCATGTTACACAATTGTTAGCGCTCCGTGTATGTGCTCATGCATGTGTACGTGTTTGCATGTAGCCTGTGTGTGGGCTGCAGGGCTCGAAAGTCCTGACAGGAGCCTAATATTAAAAGGAAACGGCCGATTATAGCTCCGCATGTGAACGTGTGGGCTTGTGTTCATGTGCGCTGCTTGCAGTCTGTAGCCTGTTTAACTGTATGTAGAGCATGAATCCTAATCCTCATATCTAACAGGGTGTTTCTTTTTTTTTTTTTTTTTTTTTTTTTTGTAATAAACAGTGTTAGCACTGAGCTGTGCAGATTCCCTCCGAGCTGACTAACACGCTGTCCCGCACTGCATGGGCAAGTGGCAGCAGCGCAGCAATCACTCATCCTGCCCATTCAGGAGACGGAGAGACGTCCTCATGTTGACGTCTTCTGCCAGCATCTCTCAGTTTCCTGTCCACCTCACTTCTACCTTAGTTCCTTTCTTGCCTCGTTCTCTCCTTCCCTCACCTGTTTGGCTTCCCGGCCTCCTTTCTGTCTTCCTTCCTGGTTTTCGTGCTTTCTAATGAACGTCTGGCCCTGGCTGACTTTCCTTTTGACTCCCACCAGCTTCCGTCCCTTGCCTCCTTTTGTTTCCATTTTACATCATCTGTAAATTCACCCATCAGCGTCCACACACACCCAGAGACGCCCGACAGGTGAGAAACCGCTGTTTCCATCTGTGTCACGCCGGAGATGCACTGTGGAAACAGGAGGTGGAGCAGGAGCAGGAGCAGGAGGAGGAGCAGGAGCAGGGGGAGGAGCAGGAGGAGGAGGAGGAACAGGGGCAGGGGGAGGAGCAGGAGGAGGAACAGGAGAAGGAGGAGGAGCAGGGACAGGAGCAGGAGGAGGAGCAGGGGAGGAGGAGGAGCAGGGACAGGAGCAGGAGCAGGAGTAGGAGTAGGAGCAGGGGCAGGAGCAGGGACAGGAACAGGAGGAGGAGCAGGAACAGGAGCAGGAGCAGGAGCAGGGACAGGAACAGGAGGAGGAGCAGGAACAGGAGCAGGAGCAGGGACAGGAACAGGAACAGGAGCAGGAGCAGGAGTAGGAGCAGGAGTAGGAGCAGGAACAGGAGCAGGAGCAGGGACAGGAACAGGAGCAGGGCCAGGAGCAGGTGCAGGAGTAGGAGCAGGGACAGGAGCAGGAACAGGAGCAGGAGCAGGGACAGGAACAGGAGCAGGGCCAGGAGCAGGTGCAGGAGTAGGAGCAGGGACAGGAGCAGGAACAGGAGCAGGAGCAGGGACAGGAGCAGATACAGGAGCAGGAGTAGGAGCAGGAGCAGGGAAAGGAACAGGAGGAAGAGCAGGAGGAGGAGCAGGAAAGGGAGCAGGAACAGGATCAGGGACAGGAGCAGGAGCAGGAGCAGGGACAGGAACAGGAGCAGGAACAGGAGGAGGAGCAGGAACAGGAGCAGGAGCAGGAGGAGGAGGAGTAGGAGCAGGAGCAGGGACAAGAGTAGGAACAGGAACAGGAGCAGGAGCAGGGACAGGAGCAGGAGCAGGGACAAGAGCAGGAGCAGGAGCAGGGACAAGAGCAGGAACATGAGCAGGAGCAGGAGCAGGGACAGGAGCAGGAACATGAGCAAGAGCAGGAGCAGGAGGAGGAGTAGGGACAGGAGCAGGAACAGGAGCAGGAGCAGGAGCCGGAGTAGGAGCAGGAACAGGGGCAGGGACAGGAGCAGGAACAGGAGCAGGAGCAGGAATAGGAGCAGGGACAGGAGCAGGAGCAGGGACAGGAGCAGGAGCAGGAGTAGGAGCAGGAGCAGGGAAAGGAACAGGAGCAGGAGGAGCAGGAGGAAGAGTAGGAACATGAGCAAGAGCAGGAGGAGGAGCAGGAAAGGGAGCAGGAACAGGAGCAGGGACAGGAGCAGGAGCAGGAGCAGGAGCAGGAGCAGGAGGAGGAGGAGCAGGAGCAGGGACAAGAGTAGGAACAGGAACAGGAGCAGGAGCAGGGACAGGAACAGGAGCAGGAACAGGAGGAGGAGCAGGAACAGGAGCAGGAGCAGGAGCAGGAGGAGGAGGAGTAGGAGCAGGAGCAGGAGCAGGGACAAGAGTAGGAACAGGAACAGGAGCAGGAGCAGGGACAGGAGCAGGAGCAGGGACAAGAGCAGGAGCAGGGACAAGAGCAGGAACATGAGCAGGAGCAGGGACAGGAGCAGGAACATGAGCAAGAGCAGGAGCAGGAGGAGGAGCAGGGACAGGAGCAGGAACAGGAGCAGGAGCAGGAGCCGGAGTAGGAGCAGGAACAGGAGCAGGGACAGGAGCAGGAGCAGGAACAGGAGCAGGAATAGGAGCAGGGACAGGAGCAGGAGCAGGGACAGGAGCAGGAGCAGGAGTAGGAGCAGGAGCAGGAACATGAGCAAGAGCAGGGACAGGAGCTGGAGCAGGGACAGGAGCAGGAGCAGGAGTAGGAGCAGGAGCAGGAACATGAGCAAGAGCAGGGACAGGAGCTGGAGCAGGGACAGGAGCAGGGAACAGGAACAGGAACAGGAGCAGGAACAGGAGCAGGAACAGGAGCAGGAGCAGGAGTAGGAGCAGGGACAGTAGCAGGGACAGGAACAGGAGGAGGAGCAGGAGCAGGGACAGGGACAGGAGCAGGAGCAGGAGTAGGAGCAGGAGCAGGGCCAGGAGCAGGTGCAGGAGTAGGAGCAGGGACAGGAGCAGGAACAGGAGCAGGAACAGGAGCAGAGACAGGAGCAGGAGTAGGAGCAGGAGCAGGGACAGGAACAGGAACAGGAGCAGGAGGAGCAGGAGGAGGAGTAGGAACATGAACAAGAGCAGGAGGAGGAGCAGGAGAGGGAGCAGGAACAGGAGCAGGAGCAGGAGCAGGAGGAGGAGGAGTAGGAGCAGGAGCAGGGACAGGAGTAGGAGCAGGAACAGGAACAGGAGCGTGAGCAACAGCAAGAGCAGGAGCAGGAGGAGGAGCAGGAGCAGGAGCAGGAACAGGAGCAGGAGCAGGAGCAGGAGCAGGAGCAGGGACAGGAGCAGGAGTAGGAGCAGGAGCAGGAACATGAGCAGGAGCAAGAGCAGGAGCAGGAACAGGAGCAGGGACAAGAGCAGGAACATGAGCAAGAGCAGGAGCAGGGAAAGGAGCAGGAGCAGGGACAAGAGCAGGAACATGAGCAAGAGCAGGAGCAGGAGCAGGAGCAGGAGCAGGGACAAGAGCAGGAACATGAGCAAGAGCAGGAGCAGGAGCAGGAGTAGGAGCAGGAACAGGAGCAGGAGGAGGAGCAGGAGCAGGGACAGGAGCAGGAGCAGGAGCAGGAACAGGAGCAGGTGAAGGGACAGGAGCTGGAGCAGGTACAGGAGCAGGAGCAGGAACAGGAGCAGGAGGAGGAGCAGGAGCAGGGACAGGAGAGGGGACAGGAGCAGGGAACAGGAGCAGGAGCAGGGACAGGAGCAGGAGCAGGAGCAGGAGCAGGAGCAGGGACAGGAGCTGGAGCAGGTACAGGAGCAGGAGCAGGAGCAGGAGCAGGAACAGGAACAGGAGCAGGAGCAGGAACAGGAGCAGGAGCAGGAGCAGGGACAGGAGCAGGAGCAGGGACAGGAGCAGGGACAGGAGCGGGAGCAGGAACATGAGGAGCAGGAGTATGCGCAGGGATGCCATGTTCCTGTCCCTGCTCCTGTCCCTGCTCCTGCTCCTGTTCCTGCTCCTGCTCCTGTTCCTGCTCCTCCTCCTGCTCCTGCTCCTGTCCCTGCTCCTGTCCCTGCTCCTGCTCCTGTTCCTGCTCCTGCTCCTGCTCCTGTTCCTGTTCCTGTTCCTGCTCCTCCTCCTGCTCCTGCTCCTACTCTTGCTCATGTTCCTGCAGCAGCAGGAGCACCAATTTCCTTGGTGTCCAAGTGTCAACGAGTCCCTTTCTTTACTCTTTGCGCTCTCACTCGCTTTTCTCCATCTTCCCCCTCTTGTCCTTCCTGTCCTCATTAATTTTCTTGGTGAGGTCCTCACGTTTTTGCAGCATCCTTTTGACTGTGTACACGCAGTTGTATGAACCCAGCTGTAATCTGGTTTTCGGATCATCTCCGTCATGTGTTTGTATACGCATGCCGTATTCTCATTTCACGCACCCATTGATGCTGTATCCCATTTTCGTGATACCCAAAAGGCGCTCCGCAGGTGGTTCACTTTTTACAATATTTTCTATGGAAATGGCAAATCATATTTTACTACCGTTTTAAAATGTTTTGGGTGTCAAGTGGTGCCGGATTGCCTAGTGAGATAAGAAAAAGTGAAGAGTCAGACGCTGGACAATTTAATCTTTCCGTGCAGGCTGGACACACTGGATGCCTTGCGTTGGTGTTTCACATAGGTTCGGGTGTTTCTGCCTGGCAGCTGCAGTGCGACTGCTGCCCACCGTGTCTGTTTACATGGAGTTTGCCTTTGATAATGATCAGTGAATACGATGACGCGGTTTTCCTTTATCCTCTTTGAAAGAGCGAGAAAGCAAAAGGGGGGAAAGAGAGACAGGGAGGGAGGGAGAGGAATAAAAGTGAAAGTGAAAGAAAGTGAGTGCACAGGAAAGAAAGATTTCCCCCTCACCTCTTAGTGTTTGCCTCTTGTGCAGATACAGACATTCAAACTGTAGTGAAACGCTGGTATGATGTCCATATGACTGTCTGCAGGTCGTTCTCAGGTCCACAATCTTTTATTCCCTCCCAGACGTTTTTATCCTCCTGTTGTTCAAGGAATCCTGTTAGTAGAAACTTTGGAATTGACATCCTGATGCAGATCCTCAGCTCAGGACCGGCAAGTTTCTGGTCTACACTGTCTTCCTTGATTCAGTCTGCCGTGGCTGGACCCCCGTCACCCTAACCATCTTTGTGAACACTTGTCTCATCCCTCTCCCTCCATCTCCCCTCTTGTTCCTCTCCTCTCTTTAGTTCAGTGATGTAGTATGATGACCCTGCACGTCTGAGTGTGTTGAAGGATTAGTCACCGTCGCGAGAGGTGCTGAGAATCTCACCTGCAGGCCACTTGTGTCAATACATGATTATCTGTCATTATCTGCTGTGTGTGTGTGTGTGTGTGTGTGTGTGTGTGCGTGTGTGTGTGTGTGTGCGCGCGCGCCACTCTGTTCTTGTTGGTTCTTCTCTTCATAACTCACCCCAGGACACCCCTTTATCTCTTTACAGTTGTTTTAGCCTCCCTGTTGCCCTCTTCATCTTCTTCTTCCTCACTTCTCAGCCCACTTATCTCCCCCTCTCTCTCTCTCTCTCTCTCTCTCTCTCTCTCTCTCTTTTCCTGTGTGTGTGTGTGTGTGTGTGTGTGTGTGTGTGTGTGTGTGTGTGTGTGTGTGTGTCTCAGGAGTGTGGTTGTCATCCCGTCTTCTCCCTCCGTTGGCTGGCTGCTGCCGCTCCTCCCAGCACGGTTCCTTGCATCCATCTTTGCAGGGATGTGGAGCACCTACAGAAATCTACATGCACACACACGCACACACGCACACACACACACACACACACACACATGCACAGTGCATTCCACGGCTTCTGTAAAGCACACTCACCCTCACACTCTCTCACACTGAGGGCTCCCCTGTGTAATTCTAGCGATGAGTTATTTTGCCCCGAGCCTGCCGTTACTCACGAGGTATCTGTCAAATCACCCCCACGCACCCTCCCCTCTCTCCCCATCCATCACCTCCCACCCCCGCCTCGCTCTCTCTCTATCTCTCTCTATCCCCTTCATTCTCATCCTCTCTCTCTCTCTCTCTCTCCCCTTCATTCTCATCCCCTCTCTCTCTCTTTCACTCTGACATCCTGTGTCATTTCATTCATCTTGCTCTAAAGTCTTTATCCCGCCGCCATCTCGTCTGATCCCACCGTTTTCTGACTGTCCACACCTCCCACTTTGCCCTCTGACCTTCCTCACACTCCTCGTCGTTGCATGGGTTAATTTGTCTCTATTTGTCGATATTTGGTGGCGACTGAATGGTCTCGAAGCTGGAGCCATAAAGGTGTGAGTGACGTCCCCCTCTTGTTCTCAGTGACTGATTTGCAATCAAAAGCTATTGATGTGACTGGTGTGTGTGTGTGTGTGTGTGTGTGTGTGTGTGTGTGTGTGTGTGTGTGTGTGTGTGTGTGCTTGTGTATTAGGGATTGAATCCACCAGAAGCCATGGGGGGTGGTGACTCACTGATGTGATGAGCTGTCGTAGCGGAGGAAGGCCTGTTTGTTGAGTTCACAGACGGAAAAGATTGTAGTTTAGAATAAATGAAGGAGAAGAACCCAATAATTATGTTTCTGTCACAGGTGAGAGTGTCATTTTTATATACAGTTTTGTCAGATATTCTTTATTTCCTGTCTGTCAGCTGGCTGGTCATAAAGTAGAGCTGTTCTATAGATTTTGATGAAATTGGTCCATATATCTACAGTATAACGTGTAAAGGACAAATGTATTTATTATATTTATTCCTTTAATTGTTTATGCACAGATCTTTGGTTTGTGTCTCAGTACTGCTAGCTAAATACATTTCCTAGTCCTAGTGCTAAATACTACATTTGCTTGCCTATATGCCAAAGTAAGATGGTAAACATGGTTAGCATTGTACCTACTAATGAATAACATGTTATTTGTTGTCATTTTGAGCCTATTACCAAGCTAAAATGAGCTTTTAGCTCCTAAGCACTGCCGCGTTTTAAGTGTGATGTCACAGAGCTGTTGGCTCCGCTGCAAGATGAGTCTCGTTAGGAGGTTTTCTTGCAAACACTTATTCTGTGTGAATAATCCTAAATTATTTATCTCTTAACCATGTGAAAGACGGCTGTTTTCCTCTATAGCGTGATATATCACAGTGTACACCTGCTGCATTAAACCTTAAGTGTCACAGTTTCACATATAATAAATCCCTTGTCCTTCTTGAAAATGATATACAGTATTTTCTCTTTTGCTTCAGTTACATAAAAGTATATAATTAAAGAAGCAACATCTAAATGTTGCTTTCCAGTTTTGCAAACGAAGAACATAAGCTAATAGAACCCTTTTATATCATTAAATCAACTATCATTTGGTAATTACCCTACACTTATTTTTTAATGGATGAACCGTTGTCAGATTTTTCTTCATGACTCAGCTGACTCCATCTCATGTGTTCAGTATGACTCATTATGCACCTGGACTATCTTCGCACAAAACTTTTTAAATCAACCATAAAGTATTAGAGAAGGTTTTTCAGAAAGCTGACCCTTTGACATCGCTGGTTGGGAAACAAACAAGGCCATTAGAGATGATGTTTCATTACAGCTAAATTAACAGCTCTAGTACATTTCAAACCAAAATATGCATTTGCATGCAATTAGCAATTTGCTCTTATTTGGCCCCATTTCAGCAGATCAACATTAGCATATTCTGCAAATATGTTGTGAGTCCTGTAGCATATTCAGGTTCTTATTGTTTGTTTTTCCACTTTGATTGCACTAATTCAGTCAAACCTCAAATTGCTTTAGGAAGCAGCCGATATAAAGAGCAATACAAATAAATGTATTCCAATACCATTCTTATGAAGGTAATGAATTATAGGTTTCCTTTCAAATAGTTCGGAATGATGCAAATAAAGAGTGTCATGTCATTTACAAGCCATATGTCTCATAATTAATGCTGTTCATTCATGCAATTAACAGATTAAACTGTGTGCTGTGTGTTGAATGCGTGTAATGAACTGAAAACAAAAAAAAAACAAACAAACAAACAAAAAAACAGAACAGCCAAATAATAAAAAATGAACCATAATTTGCCTGGAATATATTAGCATCACATTAATATCCATCGATCCATCATGATTTCACACTGGCCACATGCAGCTTGAATATAGTTCAGTGAGTAAACGGCTTATTCACGACCTCTAAATTCACACTTATTGTAAAGCAAGCAATTATGACGAGAGCAAAGAAGGAAGTCAAGTGACGAAGGATGACGTTGGAGGGAGGTCAAGGTATCGGATCATAAACAGGACTTTCACCCAGATGTCCTGAAAGTCACGTACGTAAGTTGGCTTACCAAGCTTTAAGTGTGTAACGCAAATTAACTTAACTTAAACAACTTATTTCATAAAGGTAACTTAACTTCTTTAGCTGACATACTTATTTTTAACCTAAAAGTATTTTTTTGACCTCAACCAAACCAAAAGCTGCACATTGTTAACAGTTTCCGTGTCCAGTACGCCTGCAGCTGTTATTTGTAATAATCTGTATATTAATGCACATAAAGTCCACGATGTCCACCCTAAAATCAACAATTTGTTGGCAATTAATCTCGGATATTACTTTGAGGCAATGAAACAAGTAATGTGAGGGCACAATTAAGTAATTAGATGGCACAGATTATTACAGTACATCGGGGGAGAAAATTAAGTAATTTTAGGGTGCAAATTTGCTCATTTGAAGGAGCAAATCAGTCATTTTCTTTTTCCTCCCCTGAGACTAATCAGGCTCTGTTCCAAACAAGCTGTTAAAATGTTCTATTACTGAGTTCTATCGTTTGTGTTAGTCCTCTGCCAAATCAAGAGCAGAGGTTATTTTCTTGTGCGTTCAGTATGCCAACGCCAAATTACGCCGATGACAATATCAATTTGGAGATGAATTTTTTTGGGGAAAAAAAAAAAAAAACACTGCGTGGCTCAGCTGAACACAAACTCTACAAATTGGAGCTGTAACACGCTGCTCACTTCCCAGTTCTCCCAGTCTGTGACAGTGACGCATCACTCACACTAACTAGGTTATGTATATTCTCCCTCCACCTAACAGCTCCTCTCTTCTGGTATATGTGGATCTTTTTAACTCAGGAAGTAAAACGCGTGATTTATGGACACGGCTTCCTGTGTCCCTCAGCAGCACCGCAGACCGATAGTGTGACTACAGACAGATCGTGTTAGTACCAGCCTACAGAGCGCTACAGCTGCTTCACAGTCTATTTTTACCAGCCATAGATCCTAGTGGTCTGGTACTGTCACACCCTCACATCAAGACTAATGGTGGACACACTGAGAACCACACTGGCGATACTTCACACACACACACACACAGTGGGAACTGTACACACATGTAATGCAAACATGTTGACACAGATGTACACAAACGCACACGATGCACACATGTATTCATGGTGTTCACAAGTGCCTGACTTGTGAGTTTGCAAAGCTGTTTTTCAGCTTCTCGGCTCATTTTGATGAATGTGTCATCCAGATACCTCAATTAGACTGACTAAACTAAATGGTCCAAATTACATCTGCAGCACAATAATCTATCTTAAATTGTTACATTGTGTACCATCACTGAGTACTGAATTCTGCATCCTGAGTCCTGCATGATTTCCATCTTTGTTCTAGGACCACTTTTGAAAGAATATATATATTCTTGGCCATGCAGCTAGTTTTGGTTTTATTTGTTAAGATATCCATCTCTGAGACTTCTCAACCCTGATACAATGCATACAACCTTGTGATTTCCATTGGAAGTAACAAAGAAATGGTCACTAATACCAGTTTTAAACTGGACAAACAACCCACTATCACCCAATGACGTTGGGTTTTTGTCTTGAGAGTGAAAGGTTGGCAGCGCCATTCATTTCCAGCTTGAATGACTTTGATGCGTAATTATCAGCTCCAGCATAGATTGACTGTGATGGAAACACAACAACTGGATGGACGGACACATTTTTGCAATGCTGTGACACCCATTTTCCACACTATGACTTTGTCGCTTGTCTCCAAGCAGTTTTCTACTGTTTTTCTCGTCCATTTGTGATGTTGTACATGATACACTATTCAAAAAAAACCAGAACTTATCTACTGGCAGTGAGAAGAGCATCAACTGGCTATTTTAAGTGGGTCTACCATTGCTTAAATAAGCCACATATACATGTACAGAGATGTTGCTTATAATGGAACTATTCAATGCCACTGGTATCACAAATAAATTTCCATTTGTCTCCATTGTTTGGGGGGAACAGAACCAAAAGCTAGACAATTTAACAGTCTTTTGTCTATTTGCAGTGTTGTTTACATTTATTATATCTACATAATAAAGCTAGATGATAATGAGAGAGGAATCATAACAAAGCCAAGTCCAACAGCATGTCAGGCTGCACTCACTCATTACTTACTATCTTGTTTTTGTGTTTGGCTCTGACCAACGATCTGAACTTATTGTCTTCGTTGGTCTTAAATTTGCTATGCTACGAGGAAAGAAACCCATTGATTATATTGTCAGTCATGACCTTTGCTCTCATACCACCATCAGCCAAACCTTTGAATGTCATCCACCTCCTCTCTTGAGCCCTGAGTTGTGAACTGAGAACATTTGCTGCACTAATTCGTACTCCCAACAGGAACGAACCTTTTGATTGCCGACGACCCCTTTGAACTTGTCTCTTGAGCCGTGACCGGGCCAACCCTCATATAACTACTCTGTATTCCACCCAGTTTAATGTTGTCTGTGAAACTTAGCACTGTGTCCATCTGAATATTCTGTCCTGAGAGCTTTCTTGTTATTAAAATCTTTCATACGTCTCTGATGGTTTTCTGTCATTATACGCCAATCTGATGCGTCGGATTGGCAGCGGTGCAAGTTAAATCAGGTAGCGGTCATAACGTGACCGATGGGCGCCTGTGCTTTTCCCATCAGCGCCAATACAGTCATTCATTCAGTCCTGGCAGGCTCTAGGATTGGAGTGCTATAGGATTCCCTGGCTTCATGTTACCACACATGCAAGTAGTCAAATCTCGGGGAGGATGTTGGAGGTGGCTATGTTGAAAAAAGGCTAATAAATGAATCTTGCATCTGGTATACAGATTGTAAATTTGGGAGACATACAGCGCTGGTAACGCGGATAACCAGATTCGAGGTGTATCAGTGTATCCTTAGTTTGTTCTTTAATGTAAGCCATTGTTCCATGTGCTTTTGTTCCGAACATTAAACTTCTGAAAGCCTATTAATATCTTACTGTCACACACGCCCACTCAACTCCAAACAATCCAAGAAACACTTCTGCTAAATAGACCTCCGTAGAAAAGTGCTGCTCTCTGTTAAATGTAGATGTTTTTCTTCTCCACGCAGGCCAAAGAGAATATTTTGTTCCTGTCTCATTTATCGTCACTTTACAAAGACCTAAAACAGAACAAATGCTGAAATATATTGTTGGTCAGCAGGTTTCTTTAGCTTGTGTTTTGGTCAATCTGTCTACAGCTTGGGTTCAGATGGAAAGGTCTCAGAAACTATTATGATCAAGTTCCGTGCAGACACTCACAGTCCTGTGAGGATGAAGCTAACTGACATCTGGTGCTCTCTTGGCTTTTTGTTGAGTGTCACCAGCCGGCCAAACTTTTCACTTATTAAGTGGAACACCTCAACATCTATTAGATGGACTGCCAACAAATGCTGTAGAGACGTTTCTCCTTCTTCCACCATGAGGCTGACATTTGCGGGTACAGAATTTGCGACAGATTCCTCAAATTTCTCTCCCTTCGTGCCTTTTAGCCGTGTTATTTTTTGTCTCTCTAGTTGAAATTCAATCTTTCACAGTCTCTCCCTCTTGCCCCGTTCCACTTAAATTCCTCTTCTCCCTCCGTCTTTAATGGACTCAGGTCAAACAAACGCTCATCTGTACTTACTGTCAGCGCTGTCATTACGTGACGACTGAATCAGTGAACATAGTCAGTCTGCTTCAGCCATGGAGAGAGACGGCCCCGGGGGAAGCCTCGGGGCGTTGGAGAGAACACATAAACAGGGGCCGGACCAGGCCAGCGATGGAAGCTTAAATGAACGCTTAATGGCGAGCAGGTTTTTGCCCTTGAGCGAGGCACTTAACACTCAGCACGTTCCAGTGAAGCTGGTGCCAGGTGATGGCTGTGGGCTACTGGATATGTTTATCTATTTATACATTTTTTTTTCTTTTTAAATTCACATGGTGAGTCTACTTTTTTTCTTAAATAAACACAAACTGGCCGAGACACAAACGTTCAGGTATCCGTCCCAGGCAGAGCAGGACACTGACAGGTGGAAACAGTGCATCTGAAAAAGTTGAACAGGGAGCTGAATAATTCAACAGGCCCTCAACTAGTTATTGTGGAAGCCCCACTGTTTGCCCCCTGAGCAGACTGGTGCTTGTGTCAGCTCCCTGTCGTGTTTGCCATGTCGCTACGCCCCGATTTGACAAGACATCTTTTTCTCTCCTCACTCACACTGTACCCCCCGACTCCTTCCTCCTTCCTGGTCTCATCCATCTTCTTCTGTCTCACTGTGTCACCTCTTCTTCTCCTTCATCTTTACCCCTCTCTTTCATATCACTCCTTTTCTCCTCCCCTCTCTTCCGTCTAAATGCTCCTGTCTTCTGTCTTTTCTCTCGACAGGGCAATCGGAGCACACCGCTGTGTTTTGTAATGTCTGGTTAACTGAACGATGGCTACCTGCTGAATGAATCTGTTAATTATAGAAGCTGTAAAGAGAGCAAGCGAGTGGGTTGAGGCCATTGTAAAAACTAATTTGAGGCAATGATATGTAAATCCTTTACATAAATGTCCATTTGCTTCCCTCTGTTAGGTATTTATTGCTACAGATTCGTCCTGCGTGCTGGATTAGACTGCGCCTGTTTGACATTGTGTTTTGGGAGACAGGGAGGGATTTGTGTTTTGCTTCCAGCAGCAGCAACATGAGTTAGTTAGGATTAATTGGAAGGAAGAATATGTAGTTAACGACAAGTATGCAACCCAGCCACCCCCACAATTGAACTTTATTTGCTTCTCTTCACGCTACTGGTCTAGATAGGAGCTTCAAGAAGTGAAGATAAAGGGGTGACTGCAGCTCAAACTTTGAAGTGTCGGTAGCAAACAGGCTGAAAGGTGACAGCGTGGTTTTACAGCAGCTAAACTGAACTTGAACAACATTTTTACTGCCACAGCAATAATCAAATGATTTTCATTTCAGACAAACCTTACTCTTTCTTGGGGTAGATGCTCTGAGTGTTCTGCAAAGCGACACTGATATCACTCAATGTAAGAAGATTGTTCGAAACTGACTTGTTATCATGGGCGTTTGTGTTTATATACTTATTTATTTTGCTTGACAGTGCAGGTTAATGATAGCTTGGAGATCTAAGATGCAATTGCAATCTGAATTTGTATGTTTGTGTGTGTGTGTGTGTGTGCAATACAATTATATGCAGCACAGTGTTGACTGTAAGTCTGAAAAAGGCTCAGTGTCACACAGACGTTCAGAGCCGCTCGGTGAGATTCATGCTGGACAGACATGGGAAGCAGCGGCGGTTAATTACCGAGAAATGGTGGGTGGTGGCGACTCTGCAGATTATTTGACAGCAGATGGAGAAAAGCTGCTGGTTTGCAGATGAGAGATTGTGGTGAATAATATAAATTACATAGCAGAACCATACATGATAAGATGTGATAAGAGCTTTGGAAAATCCCTCTTAGTGTCTATAATCAACCATATAATGTCCATTCTTCACGTGGCAGGAAGGAGGTGGCTTGGGTCTTTGGCTTCATCTATGACTCCTGTTGTTTGCTTTCAACATACATTTGTTTTACAAACGCATGCAGTGTTGTCAGAGAGTTTTGTCAGCTGGACCTTCAAACCACTAGAATGGGGTCATTGTTCCTGTGGGAACCTGTACTGCAATGATCGGTTTCTACCAATTGTAGCAACTGGGAGCAAATCGGGGTCCAGGTTCTTGCTGAAGGACACCTTGACATGTCGACTGCAGGGGCTGGGTATCGAACCACCTGCGATTGATGGATGACCACCCCACCTGCTGAGCAAACAGCCACTCCATCCGAATAGGCACCAGTCTCTCTCTCAGTTTGTGTTTTAAAGGAAACTATAGCTACACTGTCTGGGAGGTTTTTGATGACACATCTTGCTCCCATGAAGGTTGAATGCAAATGTAGTATTGTTGCTTTGGGCAAAAGACATTTGTGAAATGAATGTCATGTGTTTATTACATTACGTTTCACATGCAATCACTTTTGTCATTTGCTTGCCATTGCTTGCTATTTTACATCACCAGGGAAACTGTAATGTGGGGCCCTCAAGTCACGGCCAGAACCGGATCAGCTTAGTAAGATCAGCACCAGTGATTCATACCAATCTATCAGTAACAGTCAGAACTGGGTTTTATATGCATCTATGGTAATCAGCAGCTACTTTCCAGTGTGAATAGAGTGGTTGAGTTTACTGTAGCATGACTAATACCGCAGTAACTCACTCATAAATCATTGCTACTGGTCCGTATAAGTTAATTATGTCATGCTGGTGCTGGGATATTTACCATGGAATCATAATGGACTGCCTAACCGGTTAAGATGATTTTGATTTAGGAAACATTACAGACTTTTTTTATGTGTTTGTGTGTGTTTGCTGGGTTTATAATTGAGGCCATGGAGGAAGTGTGTGTGTGTGTGTGTGTGTTTACTGCTCGTCGCACCATATATATGAGACGGGGGGTAAAGGGCAACAAGGAGAGTTACGGCAAGACAGCGTGTGTTTCGTGTGCAGCGTGCCGTGGCAGATTGGATTCCTGTTTGTGTGTGCTTCTCCGTGTGTTGTCAACAAGCCCATTTTTAAGGTGTAAAGGTGTGTTTGTTCTGAACGGAGTACGTGTGTGTGTGTGTGTGAGAGAGAGAGAAAGAGAGGAAGAAAGAGAGAGAATAAAAGCGACAACGATAGACAAAGTGTGAAAGAGAAAGAGTGAATATGAAAAAAAGCGGACGGCAAGAAATGCAAAGGCTGTTTTCTTGGTCTGTGATGCATAAAGAATAAATCAGATGGTTTGGAGAGAAACTGATTTCTGTTCTTGTTGCTATCTGCTTTAACAAAAAGGAACCAGAGCGCATCAACTAGTACACAGCAGCTGTGAGGATGTGAGGTACAGCAGAACTGGAGAGGCATTGTCAGATTAAACAGTAAAGAGACTGCGGTTTTATGAGCAGTAATGCACTGATACAATAGTCCAATGTGGGAATATTGATGTGAACAAGTGGAATGGAAGATGTGATATGGAAGAACAAACAAGGTGAGAAAGACGTAGATAGCATTTCTCTTCTCCTGCTGCAGATGGTTGTTTTGGATTATACATTTATTGGTTGCAGAACTGCTCTGATGGCAAAAATAAGCGCAGTGGTTGAGTAGTGAATCCTCTTTGAGTGAGGCGTAGGGAGGAGGGTTACGTGACCGGGCATACAAATGGAAAAAACACACGACCTCGACTTTTTTGTGCTTTATTGTGTGTTATTTGGTTTAGAGATTGAAGTTCTGTTCAAACATTAGAAAATCAACACTGGAGCAAGAGTCTGGACACAAACCGTATTTAACCAAGTCCACGATCCATAATTTAGACATAATCCACTCAAGCGGATGTGATGGAGAGTAAAACAGCAAACCAGTTAATTCTAGGCTGGTCATTCCCATTTGACAACAGCTTGTTTTGGACTGAACCACCAACCCACAGTGTTGGTATCTGACTCCCTGAGGATGAGACTCATCAGTCACCTGTCTTTCCCCACAGTGACTCACCTGACATTTAACGTTTGCACACTGACTCCAAACCAGCCGGATCTTTGTCAGCTTTGTTAAACCGGGGACTGGAAAGTTCTGTATTCATACAAATCTGTTATTTGGAGTACTTGTTCAGGCATCGCTTCTTTTCTTTGCCCTACACCTATGTGTCGTGTGTATAATAATGCTCCTGTTAATAATCTATGATAATTAATGATCTTTTAGCAAAAAGGAAAGCTTACCAACGTTGCTGAAGGTAAAATACAACTATTTTTATTTCAACAACCTTTTCATAAAAAAGTTTGGTAACTTAAACACTAACCTTCACCATAATTTAGCCATACATCTGGTTTATCTTTTGATTGCATTCCACTCCAGTACAAAGTAGTTGTAAATTCCTGCACACGTTTTACCTCTGCATCCATAGTTTAATTAAAAAGTTCTAATTTTCAATCATAAAGACCTTTTAAAGGTGCTGAGAGAGGTCTTTGTGACTGCTCGATTTACTCTTTTAGCTGGAATTGGATGTTATTTTACCTTCGTCTCATGGATATTCACATTTAAACGTAAATTCAAGGAGATATTCTTCCCTAAAAAAAATAACTAGCTCCAGCAAATGATGCACCGTGCTATAATATAATGCACTGCTTGGTAACATAAACAATATGCTTTAAATCTTAATCATATCTTGCTTTTTCAGCCGGCTCCAGTTCAACTTTCACTGAGATTTATGCTTCCTGAATAGAAATAAATATTTTTAAATAATCTCTCTCTCTCTCTCTCGCTCATATCGACACCCTTCTCTCACCACCCCGGTCGTCCTCCTCTTCTTCCCATGGCAGTAAATAACATCAGCTCCACAAATTAATTTCCCCTCAGCCCTCACTGGCCTTCTTCATTGTCTCTACCAGGTTTGTGGGATAACTCCCCTATCAATTAAGGGCTAATTCTGTTAGCTGTCATGTAGGCAGCGCCAGGGTATTTCCTCAGCTTATGAAAATGTCAGCTCATTTTAAGAACGTGTCATCTCTAATGCTACCTAAACATTGTGGGTGTTAAGATATTAAAGTGATAGCAAAGTTTAAAAAGATTAAGCAGGTGGAAACAATCTGAATACAATTTTAATTTAAAATCCAAATAAATGTAACAAGTAAACCTTTGCTAATCTGCTTTAAATTGCTGCCCACATGGTCTGTTTAACTACTTGGATTTGGAAGTAATCCAGTGGTTTAATGTCAGTCTCCAGTCATTATACACTCACAGGGAAATATTTCAGATTAATAGTTTGCATAGATGTTTTGCTTGAATGGTGTTTACTGCCTAGTATTGTGTCCTAGATCATCGTATTAATCTGATTTATAATTTAGGGTTAGAAAATCAAGACATCAGTGTTGTAACTCAACATATGCTCTAAATGCATGCACGGATACACAGAGAGAAGAAAATTGGCCTCTACAGGGGCCTTGCAGCCAAAATGGGCAACTACATGAGACCCCCAATGGGCCAAAAGTCCCAAGGTGCCTCTTTGCATGTCAGTGGTTATAACTGATGGATTTGCAAATCTAAATTCTAATGCATTATGGCTGGCAATGCATAATCTTGTGGCTCTGTCTGGCAGAACAATTTAAGACAAATTATTATATTGACATGGTGCATATTCTGAAATCGTGTTTAATAAAGCACCACAGATGTCTGACACACAGGAAACTGTGGGCCACGATGTATAATTCCACTATAAGGTTCCTGGATTTCCGGGCTTACAGCACTGTTTGATAAAGCTGCTATGTGTATTCTTCTGTGTGCACTGTACTGAACAGGATCTTGGAGGCCAGCGAGTACATACGAGGAGTGTAAACAGATACAATCCACACAACCATTTCCGCGTGCTTCTCTGTGGTTGGGTAGCACTGACAGAAGGCTGGACAGGGTATTTTAGACCTCCTTATCCTCTGAAGGCATTCCCAAGTCTAAGATGAGATATTTATTGACTCCAGTGAGTTTTGGTTCTGCCCCAGGATCTCATAGGTCCAGGAGGAATCCTAATTAGATGCCCAAACCACCTCATCGAGCTCATCTCGACACTGACATCTCGACTTCAAGCTCCCTCCAGATGTCCCAGCTCCTCAACCCATCTCTGAGGCTGAGCTCAGCCACCCTGTGGTGAAAACTAATTTAGGTTGCTTCTATCTGTCATCTGATTCATCGATCACTACCTAAAGCTCTTGGCCAAAGGTAAGGGTTGGAGCATAGATTGACTGGTAAATTGCAAGCTTTGCATTCTGGCTCAGGTCCCTATTTACCATGATGTTCCAGTCCAGAGGCTACATTACTGCTGACACCACACCAAACCACCTGTCCAAGTCACGCTCCATTTTCCAGTAATTTGTGAACAACACCCTGAGAAAGTCTTTCTCTTAGGGCAGGAGCTCACCAAACATCGGAGGGGACAATCCACCAAAAGGCCCGCCTCATCTGCAAAAAGCAGAGACAGCCCCGATTGTTGTCACTCGAGGAAAAAATTACAATTACGTATTATTGAGGCGAGCAGTGGGGGGGGGATGGGAGTGGAAAAGACAATGTTTGTGCAGAGAAGATACACAAAAAGACTTGCTATGTTGAAAGTGATGAAGAGAAAATGTTCCTACACACATAAACCACGTGTAGCCTCATAAAGTCTTGCCAACTGTGGACTCATCGACTCCTACGGAGCTGGCATACCTGCACACATCAGCAAAACAGTCTAAATGCTTTGAGCGAATCACTGAAGCCCTAACTGGTAGTAGTTACTCGCTGAGAAGCCCAGAGGCCATCACACGTGATTCACATCTGAGAAGGAAATGTTGCTGAGGTGGAGACGGCACAGAATGATTTCTCTCCAGCACTGCTACCATAGCCAAACAAATACTAAGTACTCAGCAGCATCTCTTCTGAAAGACGGAGGGATGAGGTGATTGCAGTTTATGGATGGGAGCCAGCTGGCAAGGGCAGCATCTACAGTAGGATATAGACATAATGTAGTAGATATGACCAACAACAGATATATATTCACCCACAACACTAATTCAGCAACAAAGGGTGCAAGTGAGGGCAGCATCTGTGGATAGAGTACAGATAGGGTACATACGCTTGCTGTTGTTGTTGGGAACATCTTATAAATTAGATTATTTTGCTAATGTACACTAGGAGGTTCTTTTAAGCATTTTAAATATCGGCAGCTTTAATGAAAAGCTTTGAGACGGAACTCGGAGGCAAAATCACAGAGGACTTTGGTTGTAACTTGCAGAAATGGTTCTTTTGTCGTTGTTTTTTTTCCCCAAGAATCCATATTTATTTTCTTCCAGTAGTCTCTAGCTTTACCCTGGAGTAAAGTAGTTTTTCAGGGTAAACTTGTTTTATGTTGCCATGAAATATCACCTTGAGTAGATCTCCTGTGAACATCCAGCTCGTCAGCCCATAATATGAAATAAAGAGGATGTCAGTTTTCTAAACAGATATACACAAGTCTCTCCCCCTTTTTTTAAAATTATACTGGTAGACTTTCTCTTGGAGTAATGACACCATAATGAATCTCCTTGTCTTCACTCACTCACTCGCTTCACTCTGATGTTCCTCAAATTTAAGCGCAGCCGGTCGGCAAGATAACGTTGATGTACAGCAGCGGTTGTGGGATGAGTTGATTGTCTGAACAAGACTAGCTACAAAACCTGTCCAGTTGCAGAAAGGCAGCCATTTGTGTGCAAAAAACACATGATTCATCTCCAACCCCAAACCATTATGTGCTCAAACACCCTCCATTTTCACCCATTTGCATCACAAGCCTAATATTGATCCAGGCATCTAACAACATTCACACTCAGATTTTTATCATCCAATTAATGCTTCATGTTGAGTCTCACAGGGACTCGTGACCCATCAGTTGTGACACAGTGAATTAATTTCACAGTCAGCTTATTAGGATCTTTTCATGGTTACATGGATGGATCATTGAATATAAATGTAAGTACTGATCGGGGATAAACAGGTTTCTCTGTGTTCTGCTTGTTTTTGTGTTTTTCCAATTAAGACTGAAAGAATTTAATATTCTGAAAACATGAGCCAGGCATTCATAGTGCTCTGTTACTGTCTGGAAACAATATGTAAACAGGCAATCTCCAGCAATCTCTCGCTCTTATTGGCACTCATTTTTAAGTCAAAATAGACTTTAATTAGATTGAAAATTGCCTGTATAGACTGGCACTTAGCTTTTTAGATTCAAATGGGACTCGAGTGTAAATTTGTCAACAAGCAATGAGTTCTTTGGAGCGCAGAAAATTTGTTTGACTGAGCCACAGATCTGTTTGCATAGCGCTAAACATTTGTATGGTTTGGATAATTAATTTGCACGTACGAGTCTCAACATGAATGATAAATCAGCTGTCGGGAGCAGACAAAATCATGGCGCATTCACTCAAGTGGGAGGGCAGACCGTGCGAGACAAACAACGAATCAAGTTCAAATAATCTCACGTTTATTCTTTAAGGCCCAAATTCTGATTATTGTTAAATACAGAAGAGATGAAAATGTGCCAATCAAAACACCATGTAATACATATTTATTTTTATTTTGTGTGGTACTTATGGGACTTTTAGTGCTTTGCTCCACCTGAAGAACCCCATAGTGAACCGAACCCCCAATCTGTCAGTGCTCCTCCCTCGCTCTGCTCCTTCTTCGGTGACGTAAAAAAAAAAATCAATCTCTGAATGGTGCAAGTGTGCGTGTTTGGTGTGAATGGGGATAAGCGCTCGTTTGTCAGCGTTTGTTTCCTATGTAGAAAGTCGATGAGCAAGTGGCTTGTGTTGTTAGCGGAGGGAAATGTCAATGGGGGACAGTGGGAGCAGCACCGGGCTCCACCAGGCCTGCTAGAGCCTTTCATCTAAGTTAGCCAACATCATTAAGAGCCTGCCATGTTTGCTTTCGGTGCCTGCAGTTGGATTTGTGTGCTTGTCTGAGGCTGTGTGAGTATGAGGTACAGGCTTAATGACTGTGTACGGGTCTATTTGAGTGTGTTATTGCTCATCTGTCTACCCATGTATGTGTTATAATTCCACTGAGTTTGGTCTTGATGGGTTTGTGTATCGTAATACAGTAATATTTATATCTGTGTGTGTGTGTGTGTGTGTGTGTGTGTGTGTGTGTGTGTGTGTGGATGCCAGTGTCTAAGCGAGCCTACGGACCATTAAGCCTTCAGCATGGTCTGCAGCTTGCTAATGAGGATCTGTGTCACATCAAAACACATCAACACTAGACCTAGTTAGCTAGCTGTTAGCTTCAGACAACACTAGCTATAAGTGTGCATGTGTGTGTGTGTGTGAATGTATAGATATGCCTGGGTATGTTATCTCTGGCCATTTCTTTGCATTTCCTCATAAACCGCATCTCTTGTCTCTTGTCTCTCTTGTTGTGTCGTAGATGCTTCTACTTGCCACACACTGTCTGTATATATGTGTCTGCTCATAACTTTTTGTTCCTTTTTCTAACAGCTCTTTGCTGTGTACGTGTCTCATCTCCTCAAGCCATTTCCATCACTGATGTGCTGTGAGTTGTTCAGCTTTTAGGAAACATAACGAGATGCTACAGTTCTAGGTGACCATAAGACTTCCTGCTGAGGTTATTTATATTGCAGCTGTCCAGGAGAAAGTCTGCATGCAGCAGATGATTGTCTTTTGAATTGAACATCAACAAAAATGGGGCAACAAATTGCTCTATAGTAGTAGCTCGTAGCACCTCCAAATGTGTTGCACGCCAACTGATGTAACACGAGGGCAATTCACCGTTTACCCAGCCGTCTCAGCGAGAGTTTTACTGTGTTAGAAAAGGTGTTTCACAGGAGATACAATGAGTCATCAACTCAAGCGGCGTATGTTGAATATAAGTATTAGGAAAGTTTGAATCATGGATGTATGAAAGATGGAACCCCATTCATTTCTATGACAGCTCCTCGCTGTACGCATACACCAAAAAAAGTTTTCGTGGACTTCCTTCTCCAGCCAAAGTTATTGAGCGCATCAGTAACTTCCACCAGCCACGCCGTCTACTGACTACCCAACACACATGAATGGGATGAAAGAATTTAATGCTCCACTAGTTTAGATGCCACCATGCCAAAATCTCTTCCTAGCCCATCGCCTTCCTCCAGGGCTGGTTAGAATAAGCTCCAACAGCTGGAGCTCCACCCATGTGACAAGGATGCTACAGAGGTAAAAATGTCTCCTGGAAGAGATTTATGATGCATGAGAAAATAACTCAGAAGACATCATCCAGGGTTACCTTTAGCTTGAGTTTGGGGGAGGTGTGGAAATTGAAACCAGGCAGGGTAGAATCTCTGTCCTGTGAATCTGTCAATATGTGACAGCACTGGAGGGTTCTTTCAATGCTAAAATCTGTTTTTATTGTATTCAGTTTGTCAGTGTATAGTCATTTTGATTATGCTGCGGTGGAGGGCAGATCAGATTGGCCAAGCTGATGCTGTCAGTGCAGATAAATCTCACTGCAGCGTTACAGCATCTTTAAGAACTGATGCTTCGTCACCTTTACTCGAGTCTGAACATGCTGAATTTTACATTTGAAGAGTGCAGCTCAAAAACTATTATAACCAATGACATTAATTCCCCATTCACTTTTCATTGTTTAAATCTTGTGTACTGTATGCTCCGAATAGTACTTTTTGATGTGAGGCCTGCAAAAAACGGTTAAAGTTACAAAAAAACACTTAATCCTAAAAGACTTGAGCAATACTTGAACTTGCAGCATCGATTTTTCTACAGGCCAATTCATACATCAGTGTGTGCATATAAACACACAAGCAAATTAGCTAAATTCTTCAGAGCATTTCCAGTAAATTGCAAGTGTGTATGTGCAGTATACATACATACAAATATACGTACATAATGTTGCTCTTATGCATTAGTCTGATTGGTGCTCAAAATACAATAAATCAAGTTTATGTGAAGGAAAACTCAATCATTTTTTTTTTTTTTTTATTTTCTAAAAGATAAATCATTGCACTGACTAGTCACTGTGATTGAGTTGTGTGTGTGTGTGTGTGTGTGTGAGAGTACATTTCACATCCCCCTCCCTCCTCGTGCTATCACGACAGCTCATAGTGTTCACGGTGACCGTTAGCTTTGCACAAGTCTGTGATATATGAACGGGCAGCTGACATGTGATCAGTAAAGGTCAATCCGTGCCTGACACCGTGTCGTTCATCACACACATACACCACTCAGAGCAAACAACACCATCCAGGATGTGGCTGTGTAGTTTTTTTTATTGCCTTTTAGCTGAGTGCCAACCCAACACACTGGAGGCAGGAAATTAGCTTTGTTGTCCGCAGAGCACAGTGGCCGGTAAATCAGCAATTTACCAGCGAAAAACAAAATGTACTCATACATAACCATCATGCTTTGGAGGAAATAAAAAATAGATTGTCTCGTTTGGTTTCCTTTCTTTGCTTTTGAAAAGCAAAAACAATCACTTTATTTATTATTTTTTTTAGCTCTTTCAACTTAGAATTAAGGACTTCAGTACAGAGGCTTACTTATCATTTTTAAAAGGATAATTCTGCCGCACCTTTGCAATAAGGTATAATTAATTTGATCGCTCACACTGTCAAGAAAGGGAACAACTGTTATCCAACAGTGTGATTCACTAACATGGATCATTGGGTTAGAACTGATTATTCATTCTTCAGGTCCCTGACAGTGGGAGTAATGTTGATGTGTGTGTTTTCTATATGACTTTAGAACAAAACACTCTTGCAGGCCTTTGACTTTTGGGAATCTGTTGATATTTGTTGTTGAGTCAACTAATAGTTCACCTATTCTGTGATGACACACATTATATATGATAATGATTCCTCCTTTTCTAAAGTAGCTTCCCATCGCATTTAGACTGTTTTTATGATTCGTAGGGTGAAACTGTCATTAACTCAGAGCCTGTGTTTTTATTATGTCGCTGACAGATTAATGGGAGCCATGCCCCGTGATACATTACCTGTTCAGTGAAGATCACCTCAGGGTTAATGATTGGGGGAATTTGATCTTTTGACTGACCATTAAGTTTTCCTTGTGCTTTGGGTTCACTGCAGCTTAAAACTATTCATTTTGGGAACCTGGAGATAGAGATTTAGTTAATTTAAGCACCGCAGGAGCAACACTATGTAGCTGTGTGACAGAACTGAATGGAAATTGAATCCCACTTGAACTTTGAGAGTTGATTATTAGATTTTAAACTGTCTTTCCTCAGATGTAAATCATTTCAATCTGATTGTGTTTGGGTGATACGACTGTGAAATGCTTAAAATAACGTTGACAAAGCATTGAATTGATGAAAAAGTCCCTCTGCACCAAAAAAAAAAAACCTGTTAATAAAGGCAGAGAAACTTCTGGACACATTCACGATACAAAGCACCTCACTTGCTCCCGCTGCAAAGGACAATTCACAACAGCTGCAAGCACAGCAGTGAAGCTAAAGCAACGTGTTGCCGCAGACAGTAAACAGCAGCCAGCCTGTCCCACCGGCCCTAATGAGCACTAATGTGTCACCGAGTCCTGCACTCTGCATTTTAATAGGAAAAGGAATTTTAAAAGGAGAAAGGCTGTCCAGATGCACTTCCTTTGCACTGAAGGGTTATTATCTGCCATTCTACTGTTACATTTTATGTTTGCTGAAAAACATCTTTCAGTGTTCAAAGTATCTCCATGTATCCTGCAGAGAAAGTGGATTTGCAGCCTGTGAATGTCATGAAGACCTTACAGCCAGTCGTCTTCTGTTCTGCTATATATTCCAACATTTGGCTTGTCTGGAAAAAAAATAAAATAAATAATAATAATAATAATAATAATTTGGACATTGTGTCCTGACCAACTATTTGTAAAACAAAGAATACAAAACACTAATTATATTATTACATCTGTGGCTGAATTTTCTGTCCGTAGCCTGGCATTCGGAGATAATGACATCCCCCCACTGGAACCTTAGTCTTGAAGCAAGGCTCAAGAACGGCCCCAGAGTAAAACATGCATGTCTGACATTTAATGCTGAATGGTGAATTTCCATATTGTAGAAATAATAATGCGTTGTTGTAATATTCCTCGCGACTACCAGTGGCAGCACGAAGCACAGTCGCTGCTTAGCATCACTGAGGCATCCAGCTTCATGCCTCGCCCCTGGCGATCCTGAGAATGCTGGCGCTGGCATTTTAGATTTGGTTACATACACCTCCTAACTATCTTGCTACGCTTTCCTGATTGGCTTGTAGACGAAAGTACCCAGCAGTGATCCAGTCGGTGGGTAAGGAAGAAAATAGAGGGTTTAATAGAGTCAGGGTTGATCATGTTCTTTTAAATTCATAAATACACCAAATATCAAAGAGAAATCCAACAAACGAAGAGAAGTTCACCTCCCTTGAAGCAGGTTCAAATTTCCATTATCTGTCTAACTCATTCGACTGTTCGAGCACAAGAATCCACAGATAGGTTCTTTGATTAAGTAGCCCTCAATCCTGCGTCAACACCGGCTGTTACACCAATTTAACACCTTCTCTTTTCTTTGAATAACAAAACATTGACATGATAATCAGTTATGATGGAGCACAGATTTGTTTAACCACAATAAAATACATTACAGTTAACTCAGCACATGGAAAGATAATTTCTGATCCTGCACACATTATTATTGCACACAGTTCTACAGCTGATTGTTGAGGTGTGAATAGATGTTATAATGTATTATTTGGCGCATTGGTCAACTTATAGTTTATAAGTAATCGAGAGCAGTACAGTGTTTTCTGTCAGTTTTCATTTCTTTCTCAAACTGAAAGAAAGCAAATAAGTATTCTCCCCAAGGTGTCAAACTATATGAGATGCACGACAGGAGCTTGATTTGAATCAGCAAAAATGTTTCTCCGATGTTTAACGTTCTGTTTCTTTGTTTTTACATATTTCTTTTCATTTCTACTCGACACATTGCTTGTTTTTATGTCGCGGCTGTGTCCATCTTTTACTTTCCTTACAGGGGTCCTAATACGCTGCTGCTGCTGCTGCTGCTGCTGCTGCTGCTGTAGCAACACAATGTCTCCACTGGGCTCTGTAAAGTTTTATCTCACCAATGACTCAGTGGTTACTCTGCAAGATGCCACGTTTTTTTTGCATTAGGAACTCCTTTTTTTTCAGTCCTTCCTATGATTTAACAATATTAACACAGTGCCTGTCTTTAGCTAGAATGCAGTTATCATCTCTCTTCTCCAATTAGCTGGCTTTCCTCTTCCTATTGAGTAGATGTGACCGTGAGCTTCTCTGGTCATTGATTCCGTATTGACTGCGTAATAAGCAAACACACAAATTAAGAGCCCACCACGAAAAACCGACTGGTAATTCAAGTGGACACAGTCGACTTTATGGACCTCCGGAGGCTCCCGTGTATGACGGGAGTGGACTCGGAAGCTTTTTATCAAAAACTGTACGCTCAGCCCGCTCATTGGAAATCCATTGGCAGGTGCCACTCAGTCATATCAGGACTTCTGCTCCATTCTGTTCCCTCTCCAGCTTCACAATATTGATTCCTCTAAACACTAAGCCACCGACTAAACCACTGAACTCTCCCTCCTAACACTCCCTCTCCTCACTCCTTCACTCCTCTCTCTCCAACCCTTTCAGCAGTTTCCCGCCCCCCTCTCTTCTTCCGCCACCTCTCATTTGTGCTCCCATTTCCTTTTTCCTGCCAGACCTTTAAAGAAAATGTTTGAGAAATAATGCATGTCACACGGGTGCCTTGTTTAATTGTCTTTAAGTACAAAAACTCAAATGAAAGAGATTGGGTTGTCTGTCAGCTTGATGGTATAATCATTATGTCATTAAACCAGTCTGCTGTTTTACTTTTAAAGCACTGATTTGTGGTGGAGGGGAATCGTACGGCATAAAAGTCTGTAAGCACGTCCACACTGAGACGATTGAATTGGCAAAGGCATCATTTTTGTCTTCTTTTCAGCCCTCCGTCCTGACAAAAACAGCATTATTCTCACCGCTACATCAAGCCTTTTCCAAAAAAAGAAGGTTTCAAAAGTGTGTAAATCTTGAAACACTGGCTCAGTGAAACAGAGCTTTTACATCAAAACGGTGACACCAGCTGGCCCAGGTAGAGTTGAGACAGAATACTTCAGTAATAACTTGCTTTGAAAAATGTTAACGTATCCAAATATAAAGCAGACATCGATTCATGCTGATGTAGAAAATGTTGGGATTGCTGCTTTGTGAACTGATTTGTAAGCTGAAGTCAACAAAGTCGTTTGTAGTTTTGAAATCATCTCTTCGTCTCTGTTTCTCTCCTCCCAGACTGTTGCGTTGCCATGACGAGCGAGGAGGAGGAGGGCCCCAGCGTTGCAACACCAACCGCAACAGCAAAGACAGCGGCGGCAATCTCCGGGTTAACAACAGCCATAGCCAGGGGCGATAGCAATGATGGCGTCACTTCCTCCTCCCCCTGCTGGACCTCCCCGCACCGCCTCCCGCGTCCCGAGGAAAAGGAGGAGAAAGAGGAGGAGATAGAAGTGGAAGGGATTATTCAGGAAGAGAGGATCGAGAAGGAGGAGGAGGAGGAGGTGGAGGAGTGTGAGGCGGATGATGAAGATGGTGGTGACGATGGCAGCAGTGATACCAGTGTGTTAGTTGTGCCCTACCCTGAGCTGGTACCTGTGGTCTTCTTCTGCCTAAAGCAGACCACCTGTCCCCGCAGCTGGTGCATCCGCATGGTCTCCAGCCCATATCCTTCAAACACTGTGATCACATATACTGATACTTTTGCTTTGTTTTTTGTTTATTCCGCTACAGATCTGAAAAATTCTGCCTCAGACACATTTGTTGTATTAATCAAACACGGATAAACAGGGGTTGATAATGTATTCACTCTATATGCAAATGTCATGCAATTTGCAAAGGTCACTTTGGCGGGAAAACATTTTCATCTCTTGAAAAAAACATTTGTGAATAAGATTTACAAAGCTGCAGTGATGATTGTGGTGATGGAAATTAATTGGCTTTACTGTCATTTGATTCCCACCCCCCACAAAAAAAGCTGCACTAAATCAGTCCTAATGGAGTAATAATACAAGTGGTCATTAGGCTGTAATCAATAGTCTTAAAAGTAACACAGTAAGTAAGTAAGTAGCACATTAAAAGCCTAATGTTATTATTGAACTTCAGATGTACCCGGATCAGCCTAAAACATTCTAACCACCTGCCTGATATTGTGTACGTCCTCCTCATGCTGCTGAAAAAGCTCGGACACCATCGACACGGACGCAGGACCTACTGAGGGTGTCCTTTGGTGTCTGGCACCTGGATTTTGGTAGCAGATCCTTTGAGTCCTGTGGGTCCCCCATGGATCAGACTTGTTCAGGCATGTCCCATGGATGCTCGATCGGATTGGGTGCGTCTTCACATGATGCCAGGACTCAAGGTTTGCCAGCAGGCTTTAAGGGGTGTTTGTGTGTGTGAAGTGAAAGAGTTCTGGGGCTTTTTGTGTGGCCAAAACTGACTGATGCACTGATGTAGTTCTCTGTACGAACCTGAACTGTGAGGACCCAGATTAGGAGGTGATCCTGTGCCGGTTGTGAGTGCTGTAGGTGCTGAATGTTTGTTTCAGGTGTCACAGGCTCCTGTTCAAAAGATTTGCTGGACTCTAGGTTATTAATTATGTGTCATCCTCATTGTGTAGGACTCATTGTCTAAGAAATGACAGACAAGCTAAATTACAGTACGAGCTGTGCGTAGCATTAGCCGGCCCCAGGTGTCAGCCGACACTCATCAAGCTTCCCTAAGAGCAACGCTTACAGTGTAGTCATGTATGACTCGCACACTTAGGCTCAAATGCCCGAAACACAGAGTTATATATCTGTAAGTAGTGACACCGCCAAGTGTAAAGAATGAGAATGAGTGTGTGAAGAAGCGGTGATGTGACTGACTGACTGACTGGATTAGGTTCATTGAAGCAGAGATGGAAGAGGAAGGACAAGGGAAACAGCAGAGGCGGACAAATAAAGGGAGACGAGATGCAGTGAGAAGACGATAAATGAGAGGATGGTTGACGAGAGCAAGAGGCTAAAAGTGAGCTTCTCAATAGATGTGAGATGTAATGATAGGAGAAGGAGTGCAGCAAATATAGAGCTTTTTGTTTGTTTGCATGCATGTGAAGAGGAGTACGGAGCCACCGTGATTTATGTTTTAAACATAGGAGACGGCATTTTCTTCCCAGGGATGAAGCCAGCTGTGAGTCCAGTGGAGGTCAGGAAGAATAAGATTGATAGAAACGTTCTGTTTGTAGACGCTCTGCTTTCTTACTTCCATTAGGGAGGCATCACATCAGCTTCTAGTCGGCCCTGACGTGAATTTATAACCAGATAAAGTGACGGAGGCAAAAGAATAATAGCGCGAGACAGAGAGAGGAAAACAAGCCTCTGAGACTTGCTAAATAAGCGAGCCACCCAGTGAGGTCTAAATGAATGTCTTCCTCACTTAATTAAAAGAAAAAGAAAAAACACACTTGGCTTTGTCTACGTTTTGATCCTCGGTCTTTAATTCTTCGCTCTGTCTTCTGCCATCTCTTCCTATATCTCTGTTCCAGCCCTGTCTCCCGTGTTGTCTTGAAAAAATGCACAAGTGAATTAAGTATAATTTACTCCACTGACTAAGCTAGTGTGGCGTGAATAGACTGACTGCCAGGAACAAACACAGGTTCTGTTACAGTCCTGTGGCGCAATTATGGTGACAGGGCATTAGTAAGAGATTTATGTCGGAGAGTTATGAATATGATCTCAGCAGCAGGGGTTGTTTATCTGGACTCAAAATGTCGAGCCTGGCAAGCTTTAAAGCCACGTATATGTGATATAATGCTAATTTAGCTGTTCTACTGTGGTTGGCCACCTGCTGGATGTTATGCTTGTTAATGTGATCTGAAAAACAAATGTTTGAGCAGTCTGGGTAGTTGATTTTCTTACCACTGTAATGGTAGCCTACTGTGTTTTGTCCTGGAAGCAGCCCGGCACTATAAATGATGACACCAGCTGGTCCACTGGTTAGCTGGCTCGTTATGGCACCAAGAGAATAAGTTCCAATGACTTTCTTAATATAATGCTGCCAACAAGTCACAATATTCACTTGTTTAACACCCCAGATTATGACAGGATGTCTGCTATATGCTACAATGCTAATTATTTGCATTAGCATTAGCATTAGCAGGCTTATTCTGGTCCGATGTGAAGAATAAGGAGGATCTATCAGCAAAAATAGGATAAAACATTCATAATTCCCTTTTCATAACTGTAGACTCATCTAAAATAGTAACTACTGTGTTTATGATGAGCCTTTTATGTTTACAGACTGAGCAGGTCCTCTTCAGTGGAGTCCACCATGTTGCAGCATCATGTTTTCTACAGTAGCCCAGAGCAGACAAACCAAACAGAGGGTCTTTTTAGCAGCCAGTGTAGGCGAGGATGAGATCAGAAGTATTCTGTGCAACCACTCTGATAAACGCCAGTGAATCCTACAAGCCAAGTAGCTGAGCCAAATACGAGCATGTCCCTCAGGACAGGCTTTACATTTTTTAAGCACCACTACTGGTTAGAGTCTGAGGAGAGTAAAATTGTCTCAATATCCTTATCAGACAATTCTGTCTTTTTTTTTTTCTTTTTTTATAGTGGTGGTGAGTGTTGGGAACCAGATGTTCCAGATGGTCTGTTTCACAAAACCATATGGGAAGTAACTGCTGGAAGCTGTCTGAGAAGGGGCAGGTACTCACAAAAATGTACCTGACAGGTGATGGATGAACCAGCTAAACTACGTCTCTGGCTTCCAGTGGATCTACATGAGACACACACATCCACAAAAGATGAAGTTGCATTGTTGTGGGTGTGACGGGGTTTGGCTGTAGCTTGTTTTGCTTCAGGAGGAACTACGAGGTGTAAACGTGTTTACATACAGAGAATGAGTGTGAGTACGATGTCTTTCTTCGACAGAGCTGCTGGTTTACACTCCACCAGGGCTCAACACTCAATCGAATCACTGGTACTGAAGGAGTAAAATATGAGTGAATATTGGCATTTGTGCCTGTGTACTTGTGTGTGTGTGTGTGTGTGTGTGTGTGTGTGTCCTTGTTACTTCCCGAAAATGAAAAGGCTTGTATTGACCCAGTCCACTTTCTCGTATAGTGAGTTCAGATTGAGCGGTGCTGCCGATTGATCCGCCAGTGAAATCCTCTTTGTGCGTATGAATGCATTCAATCCACTCACGGAACTACATCTGTGTGTGTGTGTGTGTGCTTCATTTTTACTCAGGAGGGTTACTGGCCAAATTTGGGTGATGACAGAGCATCGTAGTGAACCTATATTCCAACATAAAAGAAAGAAATCCATAAACTGTACAACTGTTTATGAATGACTTGGAGAAAGTATGCTTGCTCGGGTCGGTCAGACTTGAATCTTGTTATGGTTTTAACAAGCAGTATGTTAAATGGCCTTTGTTGCTTTAGAGCTCCACATCTCTCTTCAGTCTCCAGAACCGCCTACAGTCAGCCGGACGAGGTTGAGAGTGGTCAATGAAGCTGTAGCGATACGGGTCAAAACTGGAGATGTAGCTTCACAGTTGAGTGAAGCGTAGAGGCCCTGGGAGAACATTTGTGAGGGCCCTTTAATAAAAATCAAGGAGTGAAACTTGAAAGAAGGAGTTTTTCTATCAAATGGAAATTATGAAGGCACGGTCAGAAACGATTGGGTTCAAGTTTAAAGAGCTGATACAAAGAGGACTGAAGGGTGCAGATTGGAAAGGTCTTTAAAGAAGAAAAGCAGACTCGAGAGTTTTAAGGGAAGAGGGGAGGTATCGTTAGCCAGTTAAGAAGTTCTGTGAAGGGCTGCTGGCTCAGCTCCCACCTCCATCTAATCCCTCTGTCTCCATCACTCTTCTCCAGCTCTTCTCGTCTTGACAGTAAATCATTTGCAGCTTTCATTGTGTTACATCATTTTGCAGAGGCAGAGTGAGGCCGTCAGTGAGGCATATTGGGATAGTTTCAAAGAGGACACTTCTGGCTATCTGCTGTGATGATGGACGGCTCAAACTCCCGTCGCTCCGCACTTAATCCAAATGTTTTTGTTTTTTTCTGCTTCACCGACATATTTCATTCGTGTATCACTTTTTCTTCGTTTTGCTCGATGTGGCCGGTCAGCTTACGTGTTCTCTTCTTGTATGAGTGTGCATTCTTTTACTGCGTTTGTCTTCCACGCCGCTGCACAGCAAAATGTCAATTTCACAGTTGTTTCATTCTGTTCTTGTGACAAAACAGTTCTTCTGGAATTGTTTTGGAGGAACAACAGATGTGTAGTACAACAGGTGGAAACTGTGTAGCTTTAGTAAGGTATACCGAAAGAACTGGAAACTGAGTCGACATTTTTCATGTTTGTTGTCTATTGGCTGCCAAAGTGGTACAGTTTTAAAATATACCTCAAGAATCTGTAGGTTAACCACAGGTGTATTCACAGCTGTAAGTCAGTTCATCTGGTCTGGAACGGGAAACATGTAGTTCTTGTTACATCAGGACCCAAATTCAGGTGACTGAAGTTGTTGGAGGCACTATAATGCTTCTGGTGTGGATGTTTATTACTTTGGTGTCACAAAGAGATCATGAAGAAAGTGCTTATAACATTATAAGTATTATGAGACTGCAAATCAACCACAAGTTACAAATAATGACAGGTAGAGGATGAAAAGCAGGCATGTAGTAGGCTTCATATATGATTACGTATAGGTACAGGGCTTATGTGGGGTCGCAGTCATATATTTTGTAATGGACTTTACTGAGATGACACTGTGGTGTTACCATGTTGATTTTGAGATGATACGCATAAATATACACATGCGTTACACACATGATTTATAAGACTGCCTCCTGCACAGATTTCCTGATCAGCAAATGGATTTATCAGTAGGTTAAGCATGTTAAATAAAGCACTCAGTCATCTTCTATGCCGAGATCCTGCAGTTGGTCTGTTTGCTTTTGCACCTCAAACAAACCACACCGACTGGAAGCAGAATGAGATCCACAAACACTCAGCAGACTCGGCCCTCGTCATCGTCCCACATCTGGGCGCAGTTGGTGCGATCCCTTTTGGGCGAGATGCTCCTGTTTCTGAAGCACCTGTGTCAAGAGAGAGCCAGGTGTGAGTACCAGCTAAAAATGTGCAGCTCCTGTCAAACATCCACGTTTGTAAGTACAGTTGTGTTGGTTTCATTTGTTCAAGTGCACCACATGCACTGTTATACTTCTTCAGTTTTTAATGAGCTTTGCTACATTTCGAGTGTATATACTTCGTAATTGTTCATGAACTCCAGGAATGTACTTCTGCTCTCCCTGAGTGTATAAACTTTAATTATATTTATGTACATGTTTTTTTTAAGTTTTCTAAGTCACAATACAACAGCTCGCACAACTGGGAGCACGATGTGACTCTAATAACAAACTATGAATAGCAAGAAAATGTCTGGGTAGGTGCATGATATTAATTATCACAGGGACGATGTATAAGGAATGTTATTAAGTGCCCGATGGAACATTGTCATGAAGGTCCACAAAGGAATGGTTTGGATATTTTTCACACCGCAGTGAACTCGAACGACTCTCTTTGATGTAAAACGTTTTTTCTTGTGGTTCTGCTGATCCCACCGAGATCCAACGGCCTGGTCTGCGACTCTGCGCTCTGTTGGTTTAGTCTTCATGAATAAAACATGATAACAGTAGTTGTTTAATGTTCATGAACCTCTGGAAGTGTTTATGTTTATATTTATCATTTTTATTAAATTAACACAAGTTTGATATATAATTTAATCAAAGTTGAAGTGTATGTTTTACTGTACTTACAAAAATAGTGAGTTAGATAAATAAGTTATGACTAGTTAGCATTTAAATTAGCATTCAGTATTGTGTGAACATAATGTGAATGTATAGATAGATACCTACAGCACATTGATGGCAACTATTTGAAATTAACACAAATAAAATGAAAAAAAAAAAAAAAAGAAGAAAACTTTGTAGGGAATAAATAAAAAAAGACTTGAAAAGGATCACACAATACGGAGTACATTTCAGACCATTTCAGACCGACTAAAAATATATTTGATAGTGATAGTGAACAGACACTTTAAATCATTTTTTGAAAAGTGTACCCATGAGCAACAGAGGACCGAACAACCAGTTTTTGTGATTCCAGCACATCAGCTGTATTTTTTCTGTTGTATTTCTGGCTTCCTTGTAAATGTAAATCCAGTATTCAGAACCTGTTTCGATCAGCTGCTGAGAAACTATTTGTGTTTCTTGGCTTGATAGATGTTTAACTTTCTCCTCCGACCACCAGTTACTGCCAGTGTTGCACATTTAAGATTTAGGAGCTCATTTTTGCAAGTGACTCATGTTTTATATCGCACAGTCAGCGCCTTTGAAACCCAACTATGGTAACTTGATGAAAACCTGCTACTGAATGGCTTTGCTGCCAACTGGGGTGTCATTTCCCAGTGGGAACTGTGGTATTACCCACCCTCTAATGTTACTGGGAGTCAGTTGATTTAATATTTAATAGCAAAAATGGTTTTTAATGCTGTTTTAAAAACTGTTTTTTTTTTCCTCTTCTGAACCTGTGTGCTGCTTGGGCAGACCTGACAAAGGGCCCTATTAATTAAACCATTGTCAGAAGAAAAGGGGCCAAATAGTTTCCTACAGTCACAATTCCCAGGAGTACAAGAACTTCATCTTATTAAATCTCACCCATATTCCCACCCAAGGGCAGTCTCTCCTTTTGTATCATATTGAAAGTAGTAGTTGGGGGCCAGTTAACAATAAACCTACTTTATTGAATGTAAGAACAGTAAGTAAGGCGAGAAAATAAAGTGGTTTAGAGTCATACTTTAGCTGGAATTGGGTTTTCTAACTGCACACCGTATAATGTATTCAAACTGGGGTGCTGCCAGCAGTCCTACCATCCATGTAAAATTGCTGTTTGTTTCTTCCAAATTGTACATTTCCCATGCCGAATCAACTGCAAAAGTTGCATAAGAAATGAAACGTCAAGGCAAACTTGTCACGGTCTGCGGTTTCCTCCTCCCTGCTTTGTACAACAAAGCTGTTTCCAACAGGGAGTACCGTCATTGTATCCACACCTGTGTGATTCCACCGACGCCGGGCTGAAAGAGAGAGCGGAGCGCAGTGCGGAGCCGCAAATATCACGTTTTTACCAGCTCTCAGGCACAGCTGAGTTCATTCATTTGAAGAAGGGACAATCACAGCGGCAGGGGTGTTGAGAATACCAGAGATCATTTTCAAAAAAAGCTGAGATGTAAAAAAAAACAAAAAAACAACGCTGCTCTCCACATCATACCTGTGAATTGAAAAAGAGGAAGGACGGGGGGGAGATGCAGGTAGAGATAAAGACAGAGATGGAAGAGAAGCAGGCTGTGCAGGGAGAAACAGAGCGAGTGAATATATATATTCCCCTCCAAACCAAATCTGAAAGCAGGGGAAGGTCAGATTAATAGCTTCCAATTCACTTTCAATCTCCTCTGGACCAACACATGTGGCCCCCACAGTGCCACTGGCATTACTGCACACACACACACACACACACACACACACTAACTCTCACATTCAGGGATATAAATACACGCTCGGTGTGTAAATGGAGGCTTTCACAGTCGGCGCCTTGAGTGTGAATATTTTGATAAGTGCATTTTTGAACTTAACGAGAGCTCAAGATACCTGTGTGATATTTTACCTTTAGTCCTGTACCCAGCTGCTTTCCTAGAGTGTTTGCTTCTGATTTGCATACCGCGGTTTAACCCACTCGTCTGGCTCGCTGATTGGTTTGGCAGTTTGACAGCATCTGATGCCAGTAATGGGCCATTTGGACAAGGTCTTGCTACTAAAAAATGATATGAGTTTCAACTGTAGGATGCAAACCTTACATTAAGATAATGACATTTTGATTAACAGGGTGTCTGTGTGGTGGTCCTTTGTCGGCTGTCTCCAGTGCCTTGGATCAAGAGAATTACATTCAGCAACATTAAATGCAGCAATGAACAGTTCTGAACCGAGCTGGGAAATATCTCATAACAAGATGTCTGCTCAACAAAATCATTTTAATTGGTAGATTAATTTCCTGGCAGTGGCTGCAGGTGTCACTTTTTACGGATCTCTAAAGGCACTTCTCGCTGAGCAGTGCCTGGTCGCGTATCGTCCCCCCCAGTGAGCACCACCAGCCAACTGGGTGTGTTCCAGATTTGGTTACAGTCGTTAAAGGGTTAGAGGTACCGTAGTGCGATGGTTGAGGTTATGCTTCATGATCTCTGTGAAAGAGCCAGCATCGGTGCACTGTGCAATCTGAAGGAGCAGCAGCCTGATTGGCCACGCTGGTGTTTTCCCACCTGGCAGCAGGTAAGAATGCATGCTGTCTTTTTTTAAAAAAACAAAAAACAAAAAGCAGATGTTCCTGTTTTTGTAAACTCATGAAGCCCTTGGAGACCGTAACTGTGGTCTATACGAACAAATTGGACTTGAGTTTACCTGGCACTGTAAGCTGGCGTGGCATTGCTGCTTTTCTTGGCATAAATCTAAGTAACCTCCATCTGCTCTGGTGAGATGCTTTAGGTTTTCTTTTGCATCCTGGAGGATTTTAAATTCACAATGGAGTGTCGAGGATAGAACACGCTTCTTTGGGGCTGCACAGAGGTGTACGTGCTTGGTGTTTATTTGGAGATGTGCCAGAGAACTGTTGCCTTGTTTTGACTTAGAGATTATGTTGACTTAGAGATTTTGGTTCAACGTATCAATGACTAATCAGTATCATAAAGGTTTATTATTACTCTGTAAAGTATAATCACACTTGGAGGCTGATGCTGCTGTTGCTGAAGAAGTGTGGAAGTCAGATGCAGATTCGTCAGCTCCTGTATCGGTTCCCCTCGCTGTAAGTGTCTGTGGTTGCCATGGTGACACAGGCTGGGGGAAAAAAAAAAAAAAGTACAACATAAACTTTGAAATGCAGCGGCAGGGAGATGTGTGTGCGTTTACAGAGAGCGTCAGCCGCCCACCCAGCTGACCACAGCAGCGTAGTTTACACTGAAGATAGTGGAGGCGGCAGCAGGAACCACTCACTGTCTGAGAGCCTGTAATGCTTCCTGCATGTTACTGGGCCATCCATCCATCCGACAACGTATGTCATCTGTTTTAGCTTTAAACAGCAGTATACATCCACACAGAGGCCCAGTGACTGTGAGTTTGTCCTCACAGGTGTTGATGAGGAGTTTGCATGTCATACACTGTATGCGAGCAGCAAAATTTGAGGTATGTTGCATCTTTTAAGACATTAATTACTCAACAATTGATATTTTGCTAATGTTAAGGCAACCCTCCATTTTACAGTCCTCTCATTTACCCCGCAAATAAATTATAAAAGTTATAGTGTGTATATATATATATATATATATATATATATATATATATATATATATATATATATATATATATATATATATATATATATATATATATATATATATATATATATATATTATATATATATATATATATCTCCACTATCAATTCAATTATCTGTGGTTTGCAGACACATTAACAGCCAACATTATATAAGGAGACTGGGCTGGTTTAATTACTTATTATCTTGAAATTAATACTTTTCAATATTCAACCTTGTAATCTTTATAAAATGGTAGATAGTAGTAGTAGTAGTAGATTAACCTTAGAAGCTATTGAATTGTAGATCTTCATAAATACCAAGTAGGTGAGCTAATAAACTGCGCTGTTAAAGGAAGTCCCGTTTGCTCCAAATGTATTACCAGGCTCTTAACAGATTATTCACTGTCTAATAGATTGTTCTCTTCTCAACAATAAACACAAACTAAATATATTTCCCAATGAAGAAGAAAAACACTGTCAGTTTACTCTGTAGGTCAGATGAAACTGGACTGTAATAAGAAGGGTTAAACACCTTAATTATAGTGAACAAAAACAGAGTTCAAATGCTGTAGGTGTTTTAATGTACAGGTTCAGAATAACAGTCCAGATTGTTTGCCTTCTCAGAGTGCTTGTAGTAGTCGTTGTTTCTACCTATGGAAATGCATCAGAGTTGAGGATGTGTTGCCGGGAGGGAATTAAACTGACAGCTAGCCTCCCTCTCTGGGACGTTCCTCTCTCATAACTGGACATACAGCATGGATGAGGAGACAACTTATTTATGAAGGAGTGGACAGTGCTGAAGCTGTCAGCAGCTGTGACAGGGGGAGAAAAAAAAGACATTGTCTATCTTCATCCATTTGTTTTTTTTCCCCACATATATACTTTGCTCTTTGTGTGCTCCCTCTCTCGACTGCTGCTGTTATCTGTGGCTCTCTCTCCCGTGCTTCTCCCAGCTGTGCTTCTTATGCTAATGCTGGTATTAATCATTATGCTAATGTGATTGTTAATCACTATGCTAATGTCACTGTACCAACCTGTCAAACTGGTGGACAGGCTTCACACAAGGACCCTTCCTTTCCTCTTCACTATTACTCTCACCTTCCATTCATGATTTTCAATTCAGTTTTTTTTTTTGTCTTTTAACTCCCCTCCTTCCTTTTTCGTGCTTCATTTCCTTTTCCTCTCACTAGACTGTTCCTTGCGGCCATTTCACAGTTTACCTTCTTCTTCTTTTATCACTTGTTTTTCAATTTCACCATGACTGCACCAACACAACTGGTGCTGATGTGGTTCACATGCTAAAATTGGAGCTAGAAATACAAAAAAATAAAGGTTTATTCAATTGAAAACTGACACGTTTTGACCTCTTCGCTGGACAGTTTTGCTCTGATAAGCTGGTTTACTTCGTCTCTGTATTACTTTCCTCTCTCTCTCGCTCTCCTTCATTGTGTATTCTCCCCCTTACTCCCGCTCTCCCTCCTCTCCCCTTGAAATGTTTGCTGCCCTATATTGACAGAGCAGTGTGACACAGACAGGGAATAGTAGTCCATAAGGAAATCCCACTGGTGTGTGTGTGTGTGTAGAAGGATGTGTGTGAATCAGATTATGTATTAAAAGCAAGGTTTATTTTTATTTTTTTAATTCCTTCATGTTCACTGGTGTGAGATGGACGGAGACAGTGAAAGCATTCACGTGTGGCCATATGTGCAGCCATGCATGTTTACAAGTGTGTGTTTTGTGTGAATGTGTGTGTGTGTGTGTGTGTGTTGCAAGTGACTGCCGGTGGCAGCAGTCATCAGAACCAGCCAGAACCGATCCTGTACCAAGCTAAGGAAAATAACCATCGGTATGGCCGAAAGTCAAAGGAGCTGAACTTATTTTCACTCTGATGTTTTGTCTCCATTCATAAAAACATGTTCTTCAGCTTTGAGAATGTTCATGTCGATAAAACAAGAAGAGAAAAGAAGGGAACACGTGCAAACGAGCTGCTGAGTATGCACCTGGGTGATCAAGACACTATCAGGTCTGTTATGACATCTTTCTTATTATGACAAAGACACACAGCTTCATTTCAATTATCGTCATTTTTATTAATCATCAAACTGACACATTTTTGGCTTTTATTCATCTGTAGTGAGTTAACGTTGACTGCACAGTTAAATTGATATAGAATAATTACAAAATTATTTTGATTGTTTTCCAAATGTTGCTTTTTTTTTCCTGCCACTAGACATGAAATGAAGGCTGACTGGTGAGCCTGGCTCCATTTCTATTTGGCGTCTCCATTATAGACTAAATGAATGAATAGACTCACATTTTGTCCTGTGTAGCTGGATGCTGCTATTCTCAGGAAAACAGAAAGCAATCTGAGAGCAAGACTTTCCAACAGCGATGCCGATAATAATACCACTTGGAAACGCTAACGGGAGAAAAGTTGTCTGTTTCTCTTCTTATTAATTATGTTAAATGTCTTCACCCTTACTTCATCAGGGAATGTTTTTGTGTTTCTGGAGTTTAAACCTGTATTTATCAGGGAAGGTTCATTAAAAGAAACGCTCCCTCTCTTTGCTTCACACAGTTACACATTCACACCTGGAAGCTGCTCAGTACAACCACAGTCTCATCTGTTGGCCTCTGTGCTGCTCCACTGTAGCGGCTGCAATTAAGGGCCTTGCTCAAGGGCACTTCAGTGGCGGTAATGAGGGAGGGGCAAGTGCCTTTCACTTCCCCCACCCAAAGTTGGATCGGCAATCGCTCTGGTCACTGAAATCTAGTATTGCATCCATCTTTTGGTCAATCCGTCCTCACGTTAATCCTCAGAGACACAAACCGTTCTTCATCTGTCTGTCTTCCTCCTGATGGTGTTTTGTTCATGTCCTTGAGTGTCAGTAGCCATTGTTTCTGTTTCAAGACAAGGGACCTGTCACAAGGCATTACAGCCATCAAACCAAACTACGTTGGTATTATGTTTGGCAGTAATCATTCCCCAGTCATTACTCAGCTACAATACAATGCAATCACACTAAGTGTTCCAACTAATCTCATTTTGGACTGGTACTAACTAATTATACAATATGGCCAGTGAAAGGTTAAAACTCCTGCTTTGTAAGAGGACATTCATATACAGGCCCTCTGATGTTTTATTACATTAACCTTCAAATGTGAACTGTCACCCTCATCGATACACAACCTTTACCTTAACCTTAAGAAATAAGTGAGGAGTTTATAATTGGCCAAATATATATTAAAGCCCAAAAAGCAGACACAGGTGCTGAACAAGCACAATGACACATTATAGCAGAGGTGTTTATTATTTAATAGATTAACACAGCCCGAGGAAATAAAGAAACGTATCATGAAATCCTCCATTTACTCCTTAAATGTTTCGATTTGTCTCTACAAGACACGTCCTTGAAAAATAGCAGCGTGTTTCTAGAAAGAATAATCCAGGTTTTCAAAATGAAACCTTCCTTTCCAGGAATGCAGATATGTTGTTTGGGAACGAGCACCTTCGTCCAATATATTCTCATTCTGCTCTACACCAATCTTTTATCGCAGAATTGGCGGATCCTATTTCACTGAATAGACAATTTGTTCCTTGGCAGACGCTGCATTTCATTTTAATGGCCAACCTTTCCCCCATTTAACTGTTCTGTTACATCTTTAAGTCTCACTTCTTACAGCAGTTAGAGCCAGCACTGACGATGGCATGGACAAATGAGATGGCTTAATAAAATTTCAGAGGGCCGTGGAACAGAGCACGAGTACTTTTCCCTTTAATTTGCTGACTCTCATTGGTGTGAGTGGGGGTGACTTATGCAGTAGAGAGACAGGAAGGTAGAGATAAAATAATAATAATTTGAAATTGGTGACCTGGAATATCTGACTCTGAGTCTGCTTTCTTTAAAAGAAATGTAGCTACCTTAATCACATTAGTTCATTCATTTTGATAGCTTCTTCCCTGCTGGATTTACACGTCCTGTGCCAGGGGATTAGATTTGTTGGGACAACTGTTTGATTGCTTCGTGGCACCAGACTATATAAGAGGTCACCGCTCTTTAACATTTAATGAAGCCACGGCTTTCATTTTTCTTGCTATAGCGGATGGCGGAAGAAGTCGAATAGGACAGAAATATAACCTCTTATTTTACTACAGAAGCAAAAGTATCATTCAATTCAATGTGTCACATCTTTCTTGCAAAAATCTATATTTAAGTCTCACCCTGTCTGTATATTCAGCAGGTCAGATAGATGGTCATACATGTCCCCCATCATTCATGACCCATCTGTACCTCCAGGTCCAACAGAGCTCAGAGAAACTCTCCTGTTACCCTCATATCCACCTTTTCCCATTGGTTTATAATTCCACCACCTCATCTCAATTTCATAGATCAATTCCCCTGCCCTATTTTTGCCCTATTGTGCTGAATGTCATCTATAATACCATTTGTTTAGAGGAAGTGGTCAATAATTCAATAGCGACATCAATAGTTCTCTTTGCACTCGGATGGTATTGATTGAGGATGGGTAGATGTGGTTTGGCTGGATTTTTGTGTTCCTTTGGGACTGAGTTGGGGCTGCAGTGGGTCAGCTTTGTCAGAGCTTTGTCTAAAAACAACAGTAATAGTGAATTCTTCAGGTTCTTTAAATGAACATTTCCTCTCCTGCTGTGATCAGTTACCGGGGATGCACATGTGAACAAAAACTTTAAGTACATCTTGGTTGTATACCACTTGAATGTTAGTCACACATCTAATACATTAAAAAAATAAATAAATGAACACTGTGTTTACATATCTTGGCGTACTGATACTGAATGTTTACAATTTGTATATGTCTACACTGAGCTAAACTGCTGATTCCAAGGAACAGCACAGGTGGAATTTGGAAACTTTGAGAGAATGGAGCCATTGTTAACATTTCTAGTCACACCTGTGATTTTTCCTCTTTCACAAGACAAAATGTCAGGCTGTATCACTGTTGTTTTACACTAATGACTCACGCATGTGCTTTAGTAACAAGCCTACGAGCTGCTGTTCAGTGAGTGGTTGTTTTAGTTCATGAAGTAAGCTGCTAGCCGTCGTTGTCACATGATTAACCATTAATGAGCAACTGGGTGGTGAGTGAGTGTCTGTTTATAACGGTGAGTGTGTATGACTAATTTAAATGATTAGATAATTGATATAGGTGAGCTGACCTTCTGGTTAGTTGGACCGCAATATCACAAGGAAGATTTATTGTTTTCTTTGGTTTTGTCAATATGCTTCACTCTATCACTGTTGTTACTTTTCTGTGGACTTGTGTTTTAGCCTCAGTTGCTAGCAAGGAAGCAAATATGGTCTATCGGTTGTCTGAAATTGGAGACAAAGTTCCACATCGGTTTATGTTGGCAACTGAAATTTTCACATCTATTCATCGACATTATTTTGCAAATGTATGTGAAGTTGACAGTTTGGCACGATGGTTGGTTTCTGTTTCACATGACTGACATTCATCCTATTCCTTAAATTCTAAAATTATACCATGAACCTACACTGTTTCTATCGTAAAGGGGATATTGCGAACCATTGTTTACTGGTATTGCGTCATCATTGTGCTTACTGTTAGAGGTCAGATGAAGTGCAGTGTGGAGAAGTTGCATTATTACAGCCTCTGAACATGGAGCTATTTTTTGTAATAGGAGCACATACTTTTCCAGTCCAGTGGCATACATTTTAGCAATAAACAAACCCAGCGGCAAGTGCCATAAATCATGGTTTGGAAGCCAGGGGAGGCTGCAAGACCCGATATTCACACTAATGCTAATAATAAATGCACTGATGTATCATTTAACGACAAAGTTTAACAACTGCACAAACACATAACTTTAACAAGTTTAACAAATACACTGACCCTCAAAGATTTAATTAGCATGCTCCCCCCCCCCGCTGCAGACAGCACTGTGCTGTTGATGCCACGTATCGCTGCTCTGCTGTCATGCTGGTTGCTGCCAATACATATTATTGTCAGCTTGGCATTGCCTACTGAGCCTGCAGGTGCTGAAATAACACAGTGCATCCTGCAGAGATGGTTTGAGGGTGTGCAACACCTGTGTGTGTGTGTGTGTGCGTGTGTGTGCGTGTGTGTGTGTGTGTGTGTGTGTGTGTGTGTGTGTGTGTGCGTGTGTGTGTGTGTGTGTGTGTGTGAATAGGTAAAGGGGTCATCCAGGGTGAGCAGCAGCCTTCAGAGAACTGCAGACCCAGTAATTAGCACGGCAGGTTCCTGAACGTGGAGTTGGATGTGTGTGTGTGTGTGTGTGTGTATCAGCATCACTCACACTCGTCTTTTGTTCCTCTCCTTTGGTTTCTTTCCTCCCATCCTTTCATCCCTCGTTTTTTTCTTTTCTTTTCTTTTCTTTTTTTTTTTGCTTTTCCCGCACCACCTCGCAGCCGTCTGTGTCGCCATGGTGATGTATAGAAGTCAGGTGGGCTGACCCCTCACTGGTTCCCTCAGACCCGTGCGCTTTTGTGTGTGTGTGTGTATGTGCGTTATTTATAACAAGCCTGTCTGGCTGTCCTCAGAGAGCCAAACGCCGGTGTGGAAACTTTGTTCTGATGACTTACTCCCAGCAGGAAAGTCAGAAACTCAGACAGAATAATTTATGCTGAAAATGTAGCGTAGTGTATGTTGCTACTTTTCACAGGAGATAATATACAGAATTAAAACAAGACCATCCCATTAGCCAAACAAAAACAGACAGCTACAAGTTAGAAAATGATTGATGGTTGACTGGTTAAAATGGTTTCTATATTGTTTTTACTTCATCTGGGACAAACAGTATTAAGAACCAAGGAGGTAATTCAATATGAAATGTTTGTCTGTTTGTAGCTAAATACACATCACATCTTGTAAAAAGTTTAAAACAGCTTATTGTCCAACCCTGTCTCCTTTTGCACTACATCAGTTTGCAATGGATGAACCGACTTCTTTTGTCGAAATGTGAGGCTGAAGTATGTGTGTTTTCATTTATTTCACCTCATTAGACCTCCTCTCAGGTGTGTGTGTGTGTGTGTGTGTGTGAACACACTGTGCTGTGTTGACCTCGGCCCAACTCTCCTGTTAAGTTAGGGAAAACTGAGACTTTTATTTATTCTTATTGCTACAGTAATGGTATGAAATATAACACTTCTGCAACAATATATCTAAAGATGATTAACCGACGATTGTTACAATATGTACTTGGGCCAAATGTTTCCAACAATGTTCAAAATCTGTAATTTTTCTCAAGGTATCAGTGCTTGTTTTGTCACTACAACATCTAGGGGAAATAACATTTGATAGGAAGTTGGAAGTTGTGAAGTGTTAAGTAGTAAATGTGTATGTTTTGTTTTTCCTATTGTAGGAAAACTTAAAAGAAAAAAAAGACTTAAGTGCATCATTTGTTTCCTTATTTAAGGAAACAACTTTTATGGAGATACAGTTTTAGATCATCAGTGCCATCACTGATAAACTTCCAGCTAGACACAGTATGAAAAATTGAGACGGACCCAAATGAAGACATTCTCCCAAGTTTGGTAAATGACAGTCATTAGTCTGTCATTAACACTCGCCTCCAATGATTGCTATCTGCATGCTGTTATCTTGGGAACTGTTGACTGGCATGTGTTAATGTGTTAGTGTGTGTGTGTGTGTGTGTGTGTGTGTGTGTGTGTGTGTGTGTGTGTGTGTGTGTGTGTGTGTGTGTGTACACAAGGGCATGTTTGTGCACTTTTTGTTCAGTGAACCAAAATTAGCGTCTCAATTTAGAAAGGCATGTAGTCCCTGCTGAAAGTGATACTTGTCCCCGCAGATACCACACTTTGTTCCCGTTGTTAGGATCATGAATATTAATGCATCACCTTGTTATTTCTCAGCCCAAATTATGATGATGACAAAACCAAAAATTGCGAGACAGCAGAAGCACACTCAAACACTCATTGTGAGGACCGATTGACCCCCTGCACAGAGAGAGGATGTTAGAGCAAAAAAAAAAAAAAAAAAAAGCAAACTAAGAGGCTGAGGACGAAACAGATTTGTAACAAAGGAGGAAAAAAATGACACTAAATCAACAGAGAAATGTACGTACATTCACTCAAGTACTGTACTTAAGCACTTAGTCAAGGGTCTTGTACTTGTCTGATGGCTTTCTGCACTTTTTTTTACTTTTCAATTACAATTTGTACCTTTCCTGTCCAGTGAAAGCCATGTTCTCCAGATACGTTGATTTTGAACAACTTGAGTTAAACTGAAGGATGAATTGTTCCTTTGTGGGTTGGGAAAATTCTGCTCCCTCTTCAGCTGAATAAACCCTCTTAAAACCCCTCTTGGATTAGCTGTAAAATGCATCGTCACAACACTAAAAACTGGCTTTTTTTTTCCTGACACCATGAGAGTTGACCTTTTAGAAATACATGGTTCGCACAGGAACACCACGCAGCAAACATATGAGGAGCTTTTAGAATACGACACATGCCTGTAGGTTCAACTACAGAATTGCAGAATTGAGTCACTGTGATGCTTCACTTTACTTGACTGTTGTTAAGATCTGAGTCGCCTAGTTTTTATTTAAAGTCTAACATTGCGACCTGATGAAGACAGACCCTTTGTAGACTCAGAAGATGAATACTGCAGCCTACTGCTACACCTTGGCACCATAAAGACTTGTTCTCAGCAACATAAAGACATTACTTATGGTGCTTTGTTTGGAATGTAATGTAGTCATGGCTGAACTTGCACATTATTTCCTGTCTCAGCTGGGTTGTGTTCTGTTTCTTGAACAGGTTGATGATCTCAGTCATCCAGGTCGTGGTAATTCTAAGTGTTTCACCTGACAAGACATTTGAGGGATACAGTACTTGGAATTACTTGAAAGATCACGGCTGAGCTGATGGTCGTGTTGTCTGCTCTCGGGCTTGTTATTATACGAGGACATTGCAGGAGGGAAAAAGTGGTTTGTTCACCATTGCCCCTCCCACACAGACACACAGACACCTAGACAACCAATCAGAGTATGTGTTGGCGTCCAGTCTGATGGCGTCTAATCCTCCGACCGCCGACACTCTCAGACTTTGTTGTGACCAGACACCACCAGTGTGGTTCCAAAAGCTTCCAACGCAGCTGAACACACCGAACAGATTTGTTCCCGAACTTGTCCGACTCTCCGCAAACGTTTCAGACGTCCAGCGTTTGGGCCAGTGTGTTCCTGCTTTAACAGTGAAATTGAGATTGATTGGCCTCCAGAATAACATCCTCTATTTCATTAAGATCGTATTAAACCCATTCTGAATTCCATCAGCATAAAGATGAAAAGCTTTAACACGAGATTTGTTTAATGATTAATGCATATATCTCACATGAAGCCAGCAGCAGGTGTGTGATATAAAACAGCATCACTGGATGAACAATCAAATCAGGAAAGGCTAAAAAAACAAGTAATGGAACATGACAAAGAACTGGATCGACTGTGCACTTTATCATTACTGACCCATTACAACAGTGCTGTAATGTTCTCGTACTGTTGTGTAAAATGGCCGGTGTGTTGGTTACAGCTGCGTCTCGCTTCGACTGATTCATTGCCAATCATTCACCGCACTGACTGTACTTACGTTTCACTCCTTCCCTCTCCCCACCTCTCCGTCTCTCACTCTCCACACATTGTTTTTTTTTTCCAGTTTAGGTTCACGTCTATCATTTCTTCTCATTGACTTGCTCTATTTAAGCCGCTATCTTCTGTTCTCAGCACGAAATTAAAGCAGCTTGTGTGGATTTTAGAATAAGCTGTGAAACATGAGCAGATGTTTACTTCTTTGCAAGATGTAAAGCAAATCAATATTAATGTTTAATGTAACATATGGTAAACTTTAGGGTGACTGTTATTGTATTGTTTGTGTTATGTTGTATGTATTTTCAGCTCTGTCTGTAGTTGCATTGCGTAACTGGTGGTCAGTCTGTTCCTTTTTTTTTGTTGCTCTCAGTTACACAAGCCTGGCAACGCTCAGAGCATTCAAATAGCATGTAACAGTGGACGTGGGCAGGAGAGGAAACCTACACACTTAACATTCGCATCATATTACCACCATGCTACATCAGAGAGAGCGAGAGAGAGAGGATGGAAAGAAAAAAAAGAAAAGAAAGACGGAAAGCACAGAAAATCCCACCAGATGGTGTGAAGGAAGACTCTGCATGCACGTTGGAGTCTTTTCCTGTCTTACAAGCAGGTTTTCTATCTGTAATTGCGTGCCGAGTATTCCCCCGCCACCTGCATTTCTCGTATCTCGCCATCGCCACTAAAAGACACCTGAGTTTGCAGCTGTTAGTAAACTGGTTAGAAACTTAATCCATCCCTCGCCATTGCCTTCAGTACCCCCCGCTGGCTGCAGTTTATCTACTCGGTCTATTTCCAGGAGGTGATGGATTTCTAAATTTACTCACAGTACACTGATAATGTCAAAATAACCATGGATCCCTCTGTCTCTTGTGTGTGTGTGTGTGTGTGTGTGTGTGTGTGTGTGTGTGTGTGGTTTGTGGCAGCAAATTAGTTCAGTCTTCTCCTGCAAGAAGATTAATAACACATTATTAAATCAAATTACAGTCCCTGGTGCAGGAATAGCAGCTAACCAAGACTTAATCTGTGGTCACACTTTTACAGAATCAATCCTCAGTCAAGATACCGACCGAGGAGCTGACGTCTTTACCGGCCAGAGTGTGTGTTATTCACAATACAAGTGCACACACACACAAGCCCAAACACACACACACACACACAGCAGAGGCTTCCTAATATTTTTGTCGGCGCTGGTTACCACAGCAACAGGGCAGAGCTTGTCTTGAGGAATCCTGTGGCAGCTGTGAACCGGCCATCTGAGAGAGGGATGGAGTGGGAGACACAGACAGAGAGCAGAGTCAGAGATTTGAGGAGGTGGAAAGTTGAGTGATACTTGAAGAATGAATTCCATTCCATGAAAACTTTATCATTTATTTAAACGGGTAGCCAGCGAGACCTGAAAGCAGGACAGGCCCCATTAGAGTTCCTCCTCAATTCAGTGAACCGGTTTCACGAGACCAGAATCATAAAATCATCAATATCTGTGCAGTCTTTCAAAGTGGCAACCTGTCCATGATGTACCCAACTGTTGGCACAAAGTCAGCTGGGATCGGCTCTGCCCTCCCCGACCCTTCTCAGCATTAATGGATAGAGATAATGGAGTTCCAGTTTTATTCTCTTATTTTAATCAAGACCCTTTTCTTCTTTCATTTACATTCAGGGCAGTTAGTAGACGCTTTTGTCCAAAGCGACACACAGTCATTCATACATTCATACTCCGATGGCGGTGGCTTGCATGCAAGGTGCCGACCAGCACATCAGGAGCAGTTTGGGTTGACATGCAGACCAGGGGAATCAACCAGCAACCTTCCGATAGAAAGACGCTGGCTCTACCCCTGAGCCACAGGGGTAATCGTGTTTTTGATGGGAAAGTTGGGTGAAGTAATTTACACAATCAAATTTAGGGAGATGTAAGAGACCTGCACGATGTAGATCACTGCAGCGCACAATCAGCATTATACAGACTGAAGAGGCGGACGATGTTGTGAGTGATAGTGTCATGTTAATGGTAATTACACTAATGTTGCAGAGTCAATGTGTGAATGATTCACAGTTAAAAGCTTTGATCACACCTTCAACCAAACATCACTATCAATCTAATAAAGGCTGTAGACAGACATCAGATATGACTTTTCGGAGCAATGATTGATTCGTAGATTCGACAGGTAATAGCTTGTTTTGTCACTGTCATCCCAACAATTATCCACATAACCTTTACCATATATGTGCCTGAGTGTTTCTGAGTGTGTGTGTGTGTGTGCACGTGTGTGTGTGTGCGTGCGCACCTCTGACCTGACAGCTTAGAGAAAAGAAGAGCTGACATGAGATGCTGTGAAGCATTACCGTGTGATGTCCTATGACATTTACTGCTGTCCAACACACTCGCTCACACACACACTCTCCCACACACACACATACACACACACACACACACACACACACACTCCGTCCTCCCTTTATCCAGTCAGCTGTACTGGATCGAAGAACCCCTGATGGAAAATTCCAGGAAAGAAAAAGACCTGCCAACCCCTTCGAACATACAGTGATGGAGGAGTAGATAGATGGAGGTGGAGGAGGGGTAAAGCGAGTCAGTAACTGGAAGCTACGTGGCTGAGGTGATATAAATGTATATAAAAAGGACCAAAGAACACAAATGGAAGATGAGAACAAATGGCCGTGTGTCAATGTGCAGATGACATCCGCATCCGATGACACTGAATCTAAACTTTTAAGCCATTGAACAAAGTAAATATCTCACTATGTAAAGTTCTATAATCATTAGGCAATCCAGAAGAGACGCCATTCACTTTGAACACAGGGAAGCCACCTGTTTAACAGACCACAAGAATGCAAATAAAATAAAGTGTGTGGACAGTTTTTCCACTCCCTGAAATTTCTGTGTGGGTTAAACACCCTGTTGAACTACGGACAAAGCCAGGCTTGCTACCCCTCGTACTAACAGTCTGTGTGCCAATCTAAAAGTCCAACACGTCGACATCGGACATCGGAGAAACCATCCCGTACGAAAGCTCTAAAAGACACTTGGTCGTGTTGTGGATGGACGAGGGGCACCCGTGTTTTTGGCTGCAGTGCAAACCTCACAAAATACCTTGTGTTTTACAGCATCATAGACTATCCATGTGTATTTGCCTTTCCAGCTAGCTTGAAAAGTCCAGCCTTCTGTACTGCTACTGTCCTCAGCCGTTGACACAGTAGAGTCCTCACTGGAGGACAGTGTCGGGTTGGTGGATATTTTTGTTGGCTAAATCAACCACCATGTTTTATCAGCAAGTTGCCATCCAGCCTTTTTGGCGGTTTATCTGACATCACAATACAACGCAGTTATAGGTAGCGAGGGAGTGGTCATTATCAAATCATTGACGAGTGTAGGCTGGCACACGTGGGTGCTCGGCAAGCAGTGCCCATAGACATCAGAGTTTGTTTAATTTTGATTTAACAAGTGAAAGTTGACCCGGTACATTGTCCTTCTCCGCCTTTCATACAATCTTACGCATCCACACCTGGGACAGATACAATCAGTCGTGTGTCAAGCAACTCACTTAACAGTTGTTAAAAGGAACGTAGGAGAGCATTTCCTCATATCGCTCTCCAAGGTGTTTTGAGTCTGCCATTTGAAACTCCACACCAGAATCTGAGGCACTGAGGTTTCTGTTCCATCTTCCATTGATGACAATATTTCCACAATGCAATATGCATGTCTAAAATTACAAAGAGCTCCTGGTATAAACACTTGATCAGTCAGTGTTGCCTCACGACAGGATGGGGTCTCACTCAAGTAAAACTAAAAGCCCCAAACCAAAATAACTCCCCCCTCTCTCTTTCCATCTCTTGCTCTCTATCCCTCTGCCCTCTCTTTGTGCCTATTTATTTCATTTGATAGTCGATCGGTTGCCATGGATACCGGAGGTCGTTTGCCTCCTGCGCGTCTCTTTGGATACAATAAAAACAAGAGAGGGAAGGCGAGAGAGAGAAAAAAGGCAGAGAGACATGGAGAAAGGGTTAGAAAGAGTGACGCCACGCAGTGAGGTATTAAGAATTCATTTAGCCCCCGCTGCCTCACACTTTCAGCTTCCCAGCTCTTCTCCGGCTCTGTCACGCCGATGCTTTCGGCACATTCAGATCTTTTGGGTAATGGTCTCCAGTGCCACAGAATTTCTATCTGGCCTTTTTAGAAATCTTGGATGTGTTTCCTGCCAGCTGTGTGATGTAACTGAGTCTGCCCAGGGGGGTTTGGGGACAGACTACCGTGGACATCAGGTTGCTTGAAAAAAAATCACAGCAAAATGTATTAGGACTGAAATCAACAGATTTTCAAAGTCAGTTTGTCAGATTCAACAACGTTTAAGCAATTTCTTAAACATTTCTTTATTTTTCCACATATCACTGTAAATGTGATATGTTTGAGTGTTAGTCAAACAATTTTAGCAGTTTAAATACAACAGCTGTGGCTTTCAAAGATTGCCATGGCCATTTTTTTTCCCGTTGTTCAACATTGATTTTAAGATACATATTCATAAATGAATCTATACAGAAAATCATCAGTAGTTACAATGTGCTTGTTGTTGTCTCTCTTACTTGCGCTTACTTACTCTTAGTTTACTTTGTTTTACCATCGTCATACCAAAGTTATTGATCTTGATACCTCACCTTTGTGTATCCTGCTTTTAAAAAGAAAAGTATTAAAAAATGCATTGCTTTGGTCGTTCATTCACATCATACGCTGCCCCTAGCACTGTCACATTGTCATCAATCTAGACGTTATCGAATGTTTATGGGTCCCAACGTTACTTAAATGCTCTTTCAGATGCTTTTGACCTTGCCAGTACTAATCAGGCAGAACTGTGAATACTAAACTTTTTGGCAGAACAATGTAAGTTGTCCACCAGAAAGCTATCAGAAAGCCCGATCAGTCAAACTCTACTTCCCACTCGTATTTTAATGGAGTTGCTCAGTGGCCCATATTGAAATACTGTAGGTCGTCCTGGCAGCTTCTAGCAAGTGAGTGACAGCCGCTGCATGAGCGTGAATCAGAGCGTGCCAGAAAAACAGCAACCCACTTTGCAGTCACAGGTAAAAAAAAATAAAAGAAGGTTAAAAAATTCCAGAGGTGAAACGGTTCTATAAAACAATTTCTGTGTTTTATTCGAACACCCTGTCTGAAACGGAAGCTTCGTGCTTTGAATCTTACCTCATTCTCCATACAGGTGCAGTGTTGATGTGCAGTGTGTGTGCGTGTGTCTTGTGTGAGGGAGAAAAAAAAGAAGATACTGAACCTCCTCCAAGGCACCTACACTAATTGACTCATTTTTCAGAAGTGCAGAGAGACACTGACAGACACTTGCACATTGTTAAAGGCAAATCATGTATAGGCAGCGTGCATGAGAAGCTAAACTGAAGAGCTTGGCGACTCACAGACGCTGTTTTTAAGGAATGCATTTGGCAGAGGAAATAACCTCGAGATGATCCTTATAGCATTATAGCCCAAAGGCTGTCATCATCACTGTGACTGGGGAAATAAGAAAGCGCTGACCCGCAGTTTTATCCAGCCGGGCTACACACATTAAAGTGTGGGGTTTTTCTTTTTGGTGGTGTGTTCACTGGTGCTGCCTGGAGGGTCTCACCGTGACACCTGCGGATGATATCTGTGTCCTCATTAGGAAGGGCTAGCTACAGAGAACAGCTGAGCCGGCAAAATGTGTTCAGTATGTGCCTGCCTGAGGAATGCAGAAATCATTTGAATATTTGTATCACTTACAACTGGCACTTATATTCATCGTATAACATGTAAATGAATTAAATTTGCTCGATTTAGATTTTCTAAATGTGTATTAGCCCACAACAACGCATAAACAAACAATTTTCATCTAATCCCAGACAAATCTAAAACTTGTCTCAACCTCTGCATTTTGGTGTCTTATTTGGGACATCAATGTATATAGTACATACAGTAAATATATCTAAGCTTAACCAATACCATTGTTCCCTTCCCGATACTGATTCTGATACCTGAACTTATCTGATACCTGAGTGTGAGTATTTAGTCGATACCATTGTGTTAAAAAAAAAATTAAAAATAAAAAATCAATAAATAAATGGAAGTTCTTTTAGTTCAAGTTGTTATCTTGCTGGGAAGGAGCAAGTTCATCAAAGATCCTTTAAATGATACAATTTTACCGCCTACCCCATCTGATTTGTCCCAGGATCCCCAATTAGCAGATGTGTTAGTTTTAAGAGTTTATGACACCCATGACCAAAATATTGATGCATTCGTTCTGATGAAATTAGTATAAAATTACAGTATTTTGGGCTGTTTAGGACAAAAACCAGATTTAATTCAATTCTCCATCATTATTCCATGATACCAAATTACTGAAGTCTGATTGTTTTCTACCCACTGGTTGTTCTACTTGTGTGCACAGTACAGTATGTACAGTTTTCTGCACATTTTGTTTGTGCATGCATTTGTCCTGCTTCCCAGATTGTATATTTGCTAGCCAAAACCTGGCAGCAACAGCTTTTGTATTATTTAAAAGGTATAACCCATTAAAAATGGATCCTACTGGCCAGCAATGTGTGTGTGTACATCAAAGTTAATTATCAACTTTAGAGAGAAACAGAGACAATCAATTTAGAAAACAGCGTATCAGTAGGTGAAAAGATGGGTACAGACAGCTCCAATGCAGTATATGGAAGCCCTCTCTTTGACAGGTAGACACCACTGAAGGGTGCAAGTCCCCTCTTGCTAATTTCTTAAAAATAAATAATTAAAGAGCACATTTGAAGAAATATTACAGTAAAAGATCTTAAAAGAGCTTTTCCATTCTAATTTTGTTTCTTCAAAATTACCAGAAACGGAGGTCCCCTCTTAGACAGTGGAGAAAGTTAGTTCCCCGTTGGCTATATTGACATGTATCTGTGTGTGTGTGTGTGTGTGTGTGACGTTGGTTTGGCAGCACAGTCTGTGAGGTTGCACATATGAAATGCAAAAGTGGAAAGTATGAAATGAGGAATCTTGTCTCTTCACCTTGTATCATGTAAACAGTTACCAGCCTGCGAGACATCGGTATTAATGATGCCTCCCTGCATTGATGAACATGTCTTTTCAAATGATCCCCATCAGACACACATTGATCTAATGTTCAGGTTAATGTGACACTTAATATACACAAGTGGGGTTTTGTGTGTGTGTGTAAGTGTGTGAATGTGCGCTCATGTGTGGGTGGGTGTCTGCGAGCGTTTTGTGTTTTTGAACATGTTGGTTGGTTTTTGCACGTGCAGATCTGCGTACGTGTGCTTCCCTGCCCGCGTGTGTGTCGACAAGTGGGTGTTTGTGTGGCTGTGCGCGATGCTCTGTCTGTATGTTTATGTGTTTGCATGTGTTTTGCCCACTCATAGCCTATCTTTATCCATGCTGTGATATCTACAGTAGCCCATGTCTTTCCAGGAGGGGTTGAGGCAGGGCTGAGAGAAACACGTTTTAAGAATTGAATCTCTTCTGGAAATTGTGCCTGTTCAAACCTGCAGCGCAGGTCGCTCAGAGAAGAACAAGGAGTCTCGGTTTTCTGTCTCTCATTTCTCACTGAAGCTGCTTCCATTCTGTGCTGTCGGGCCGCTGGGGGAGAATTTTTCAGCATCCTGCTCTGCATAGCCTCGGGGAGGGATTGGACCTCCTGGGCTATTACAGCACATCCTCCTTCACACGCTTGTTAGCCAAGCAGCACTCTCGCTCCCTCAACACACAGAAAAATGCATATTGAATCACTCGGTCACACTCTGCTGCTTTGTTCCTGTTGTTTTCTCTGGCATGCAGCTTCGATTTTGCATGTTTTGCTGGCTCCGTTAACCTTTCCCACAAACAATTGTTGTTGCTCTCAAAACATTTGGCACCGTCACAGATATTGTGTGACATCTGTACTCCAGCATTTCACCAGTCAGTCTAGTACAGCGGGATTCTCCTCATAGGAACCACTGAACTAGTAGGGATCCAGTGCTTTGCTCAAGGACATGCTGACAGTAGATTCTGGTAAAGTTAAATTCTGGGAAATGTAGCTATTAGAGCTTGTTTAGCTTTATAATTAGGATTTCTTTGAGAGTGTATGCGTGAGTGTCGGGAGAATTACACAGCCTGGGAAATTGCTAGTTTAATAGTGTACACATCGTAAATGTCACTTTATGTTTTTCATGGCTATTGCAAACAATCCGACCTCTGCTACAGCTGCTCTTCAGGCCTGCACTTCAGCAGCAACATTCAGACACAAGTGGTCCAAGAGGAATTATGGCAGGCCCTAAAAGTCAAAGCTGTGCTCTGAAACAATGACATTTGGTGACTGAATTGGACCCTGCAGGGTTCACCTTTTTTCGCCACTCTAGTTTTGTTACAGTCACTGCAGTTTTGCAGTAATGATAACTCTGAGACCGTACGCAGCCTCAACAGATACACATATCATTTAGAGCTGGTAAATACGGTTCCTTTTAAAGATTCAAGTCACTTGAGTCAGTATTGCCTAATCACCATGGAAACTCAGTCCTAGCCCATTTTCTTTTAACCACTAACATAGTAGGAAGTTCTGTGGATTCACTCGGAAGGCTCGGAAGCTACGGGCGTCTCCGGCATGGCGGCTCGTGAGCTATGATGATGAGTGATTCGACTTAATATTTGATAATAATAATAATACTTGATATTAGAGATTTGCATCTCACGGGTTATTTTAAAGACTCGGGTTAAAGATCCAGCTGAGTCACAATTCACACACCTCTAATATCACTCGAGTTTCTCAGCTCATTTGCCTTGAGCAATATATGTATCTATTCTAAATATTGGTTATTGGGCCATTAATTACTTATAATTGAACAATAAATAATTATGAAATTAGGAATAACTGAACACATTTCATATGTTTTCCAGTTCTCTGTGTCACTCTATGAGCTGTTCTCCTTAACAGTCCGTCCTCCTACGTGGTTCGAGCGTGTGAGTATAATGGTGATCCTGTTGAACTGCATGACTCTGGGAATGTACCAGCCCTGTGAGAACATCGACTGCTCCTCAGACCGCTGCCAAATACTACAGGTAGGTGCCAGCACGCACACACGAGCACACACATAGACATATTGTTGTGATCATGTTGTTGCCATTGTTACAGATCAGATTCAAAGCTGCCTTCCTGCAAGAAGTTGCATAAGACATGCATAATCTTGATGGTGATACTTTATGTTGAGGTTCGATTGAGATGGCACTGTTGGTCTATGTGTGAAATATCACTAAGGCTAGTGGCTGGCTTTGAATGAATCTCAATGAAATTATTAGCCCTTTGTCTTTTTTCTGTACCTGAACTTTGGGATGTCAACATTTGCCATTGTCACCATGCTAACTTTAAAGTACCGTGTCACTGCAGCCAGCTACAGCTAAAGGGAGGTGTTGTTGGTTAGCTTGTCGCCTCGTTGTCTTCACATTTATCTCACTTGTCTGTTAGTCTTTTCTACCTGATGTTGGTATTGATATTTTTGGGTCATCCCCCGTTGGCTTATCATTTATTTAATTCACCACCGCTGCCCAGGGTCCAAAACAAACTTTGGACTTTAACTTTTATTTATCTTCCAATTTTGGCCATTCTGCAGCAAGCGTTACAGCTTCACAGAGCCGCTAGCGTGACTGAAGACTCTGTATCTGTTGTATCTAAGTTTACTTACTTACACAGGATCATGTATATTTGATCAGAGGCTCTACAAACATACGTTCATGCTGTACAAAAGCACTTGTACACTTCTAAACATGTAAACAAATCTGCGAACTCGCACACTCGTACTCAGCCATACATATTTAATATATAAAAGCCCACAAAGGGAGACGGCCTAAAAGCACAAAAGCACACGAAGACAACAGAGTGTGACGACGTGCTCAGGAACCCATACAGTACAAACACATCTTCCCACATTCTTGTGTGCACGATAATCCATTTATCCCTGCATTTTCGTGTTGACACATCAAGAACACACTCATTCACATGCACACACACCCTCCCTCCACCCGTCTGTAGTCCTTCCTCTCAGTCCTCCCTCGTCTCGCTCTCCCTCCTTGCTGTGACTCACTTGCTAGCATGTGGTCTTTATGGTACAGCGAGCATGACTTTCTCACGTACGGCACCTCGGCAGCTTTCTTCCCCCGGCTACCCCCCCGTCATCCGGCAAGACACAGAATCCCTCCTCGCTCGTATCAAAGGTTGACTTGAGTGGGTGTAACATCTGTGCGTGAGCGTGTGCACGTATGTCTTCGGTCCGGACGGTGTGAAGAGCTTGTTGAACCACCCCGGCGTCCTGTTTTTTTTTTTTTTTTTTCACATGCTCGCACTAACACACACAGGCGTGCACACGGCAGCTCGCTCATCATAAAACAGCCAACACACACAGTAGATTGATTCGGCTCCCAGGGGGATGTGGCTGGCGAGTTGGACCTAATAGAATTTCTCCTCCAAGTATCTACAGACCCTATTCAATATCAGCATGGATTTAGCGGGCTACAGCGCCACAGTCGATACACTCCTCTCAGGAAAATCCGTTGTTCAATACCGCCATTTCAATGGCGCCTCAGCAGCACGATCTATAAGCGCTAACAAATGTGGACTTAAAGACCTCTGGAGGCTTAGCTAGATATTTACTCAGCTAGTATCCCGTCTTAGATGGACGGATGTGTGGATGGAATGGAACAATCCGGTTTGGATGTCGGGATTCTCTGTCTGTTTTCCATCTCCGGTTTGTTCTGCAACAAAACTTGGAGGATCTATCTACTTCTAACACTGCTTGGATGTGTGTTGAAACATCTTGCAGACCAAACAGGAAAGCTAATTTGCATTTGACTTCCTTTTAGCTATCCTGTGACCTGGATGGCGGAGAATCTTCATAGACATCACAAGCTGTTGTGTAGACACAACAGTGTTTTTATCTGACAGAATACAAATCAACGATAAGCCTTCAGAATGAAAACACCATGAAATAACATCCTTCGTCACAAGTCAAGGCTACAAATGAGCGCTCGAGCTCGTACACAAATCGACCAGAGATCACACACTTGTGATCTAAAGTGTTTTTTATTATAGCAGCATTCCTTGATCTGATAACTTGCTGAATTGGATTGAAAAAAACATTTGAAGATATGAAGGTTTTGGAGCCTTTTAATGTTTCAATGTTTAGCTCTGTAAATAGATTTGGAACCACTGAATAGTAACGTAGAGCAAAAAAAGCTAAAACAACATTGAATGCTGTTGCTCTCCCTTTCTCCTCTTCTTCCAAATTCCTCCCGAGCAATGTTAAGAGCCTCCACAATGTCATCAGAAGCATTACTGAAATGGTATTATGTATTTTGAATGGGCTTCGTAGCCCCACGGGCCACGTTTCTATTATACTGTCCTATAGGTGTCTTTTTCTCCCGAGCAACCTTTTCATTTTTAATCCATGAGACAGATTAGTGACATCTTGTTTGAATAATGTAGTCCATGATGAAGTACTAGTTCTTTTTTTTTAGCCACCTTCTCTCTGTCTTTTGTCCTTTTTGTCCAGGTCCTTCATGTGTCCTACATGGACAGGGCGAAATCTGGACCTCAATGGTTTTCCTCAGGTCCAAACATTGTCACGTTAAAAAAAAATCACAAAACATGAATGAACTTGCATTTCTATAGTGTTTTTCCAGTCTCCTGACAACTCAAAGCACTTTACAACACTTCCCACATTTAACCATTCACACACAGATTTGCCAGCTATGCAAAGGTGCCAGCTGCACATCAGGAGCAATTTGGGGTTCAGGATCTTTTCTTTCTTTCTTCTAACCAAAGTTAGAGATGTCCCAATCAGGTTTCTTTTACCAGATGACGCAGAAAATCCTGATCCTGTACCACAGAGATGAGCTGGTTATCCAGAGCAAATAATTCAATTACCTCCTCTGTAATATTTTATCGTACCAAATATGTATTATTAAATGCAGCTCTTTTGTTACCCCGTTACTATGTTCAAAATTGTTGATCCCTGATCAGTGGAAAAATACCCATATTGAGCCCGATCCCAATCCTGCAGATCGACATCCCTCGCCAAAGTACAAATACATCAAAGAATGGATAGAGACAGAGGTGAAGAACAAGAAAAAAATGAAGATAGAGATGGGTAACGACAGCCGTTTAGAGACAAAGAGACATACAAGGAGAAACAACACGCAACAAGAATGGAAGAAAAAGGAGAAAAAAAGCTAAATAGAGTGAGAGGTGTAAGACAACATCCGAGGTGAACTGTTTTATGAACTTTTCAAAGACAGCACCTTGTCCATCTTTTTGGTTTGACAAAGGTCAAGGTTGCAATCGTTGGCCGCTCCCTCTCATCAGTAGGCCAGTCTGGCATCTGTTCACACCTTCAGGACTGCTGAGTAGGAGGATTCTTCTCCAGGGGCTTGATACTGACAAAAAAAAAACAAAGATTCACATCAGTGGTTGAGCTTCCGATCATATTGCCTACAGTACTCTCCTCTGAAAATCAAATTACAGGCAACGCCAAGCGCGTCACTTCATCTCTAATCCCCCTGTATACACAGAAAAGAACACCAGCTAATCTAGGCTTTTTGCTCACAACAGCAATAACACGCATTAGCAAGCTGCGATCTTTGATTTATTTTGATTTTTTTTCTATTTCTCTCTTCTTTTAATTAGATGCTTGATTAAAGCTGCGAGGGTGGTGTTGGTGGGGGGGTGTCAGTGTGGGGCTTATCTCTGATTACTCCTCAAACAAATTATTTTCCATTACCCCAACGTTTAGGGCAAACTGCTCAGCTGAGGGGGGGAGGTGTGGGTATAAATATAAATATAGAGGTTTATTAGAGAGAAGGAGGGCTCAGCAAGGAAAAGAAATAAGTTAAATCCAGTGGTTTTACACAGAGAGACAGAAGTGAAAGCTTGGAAGGGAATGTGGAAGGAAACATGGGGGACGACAACTGGGAGAAGCAAACGAGGGAGAAAAAAAAGGAAAAACGAGAGGGATAAGAGGAGGTCTCTGACACCTGTTTGATTTGGAAATCCTTCAAGTGTCCATTTGTAAGGATCACAGTTATCTTCAGGCTGCATTTTTGCTGGAAACAGTCCAGGGTATCACCCACCTCATCCCCATTGGATTAATGTCCAGGAAACAGTCTGGTCTGTAAAATGTCAGAAAATAGAAAACTATGTGCAGGAAGATTTTCTGGAGCTCTCGCCGACATCTACAGATTGCCTTTTATAAAAATGAATAACATACCAGTGGAATTTAATCGACAAAACGTTAGAGTGAATTTTTTTTTTTTTTTCTGAGAGGAATCAAATCCAATTTGTGTGCATAATAAAGCACAGCCTTGCCGTATAACCTGAGTTATTAATAGTGACATAATGGACAATTTCACAAGCAAATCTAAATGACATCTGCACCTGAAACAGACTTTGTGGTATTTTTGTCTTAAGTCTACAGGCAGGGGCACTTGAGACTCCTTACGTACTTTCACTCCAGATTTCACACAAGTGAACTTGTTTAGTTTGCACATCTGAAACACAACATTTGAATTTAGCCACATTCATACTGCTGGAACAATCCTTATTGTATGTAGACTCTGTTCAGACTGCAACCGATCGAAAGATGTGTTTCTTAAACTAGATCTTGTAGACACACTGTGAATGCATGAGACAATTGAGTTCCTTCACCTCGCCCTCCTAACAATCATGATATTAAGTTGCCGTGTAGAACCGTCAGATTCTGCCCAATGACTCTGATGCACATCTTGTTTGATGTGATCATTATTACTGTTTCCAATTTGAGCGTCCAGAGAGTCTGGACTGACTGTCGACATCTGATTGAATCACATTTAAATGCGGCTTGTGGCTTGTTTACCGATCCAGACTCTCTGAAATCTCATATCTCTCTCTCTCTCGTGATAAATGTGAGTCAAGCAAACATTCCCTCCCACTTTTATGTTGTTGACAGCAGGCAGGACCGACCCATTGGCTTCGAGGTTTGACCCTGACCACACCAGCACCAGGTGGTGTTTTGGTCTTCTTTTTTTTATTTAAAGTTGCTCAACATTTTCTGTCACAGGATCCTCCACTACCTTACATAATATTCAAAGCCCTGAATGACACATTTTTATCTCAGTGATTTTCTAAACTTCATGCCTGTGCTTGCTTTGACCTTGCTTTTGTTGCGTAATAAAAAAAAAAGGTCCTCTTGCGTCATCAGGTCACAGGATCGTGCCAGCAAGTTTTCCTCATTGACACTCACTATCGTTTTTGAAGTCTCAGCCACCAGTTAGAGGAAACGACTTCCTCTTCCTTTTCATTTTTGACACGTTGTCTCTCTGACAGGCCTTTGATGCATTCATCTACATCTTTTTCGCTCTGGAGATGATTATAAAGATGGTCGCCCTGGGGATCTTTGGTCGACGCTGCTACCTTGGGGACACGTGGAACCGACTGGATTTCTTCATCGTCATGGCAGGGTGAGAACTTTCTGTTGCTTTTGTTTTACCCCATGCTCTATGTCAGGGGACTCACAATGACAGGTTCTGGATCCACACATCTTGCAAAACTTCGTGATTTACTGCACAAAATGACGCAATTCACAGAGCAAAGTAAATCATAATGGGCAGACACCATATTCATAAAACTTGCGTGTTGGATTAAATGGGAGCAAAAATGAATTCATTCCCAGTTATGCATTTTCCTGAAATCCTACAGCTCTCCATTTAAAGCACATTCAAATGAAATAAAAAGTTCAAATGTTTAATTATGATGTGTCATGTTTCTATTAAAAAGCCAAGCTCCAAATCTCATTATCCGGCTCAGCTTTCTTTTTGTGTACCTGACAGTTCTCGATCCACTGTGCCACCAGGCATGGCCAATCATGTCGGAGTTGAATTCGTAACATGACATGAAATATTAACGTGTTGATCGTCACCGGCTCTCACCTGGGACACGGCTGACAATAAGACAGCGTTAATGTAATTCAGCTGAGCTAATCACCGCGATGTAATTAAGTGAATGAGCTGAAATTACCCTGTCATCGGTTTTGCACACGGCCCTCCCGTTACTGCTGACTTCATGAATATGAGCTGAAACCTTTGGGTGGTGAATTGAATCACTTAAACAGACTCATTATGAGAGAAACAGACCAATAAACATTATCATAACCTCTTTTTTACCACAAATGTTGAGCTAGAAATGTTTAAATGGGGTCTAGCCTGATAATATGCATGCCATGTGTGTAAAATTATTGATAGGCTAATAAATATGAAACCAATACGTGTGACCCTGACCTATGTGATTTCTGCTTTCACACATTGTAGCGGCCACCTGTAGCAGTGTGTTTTCAGCTGCAGAGCATTGATTTCTCTCTGATTTTGGCTTTTCAATGTCTTCTTTCACTTTTTTGACTGATGCTCTGCCAGCGGGAGAAGTTGAGCCTTTTATAAATAATTTTTCAGTTCAATTTGTCCAGAAAACAAACACTGTCCCCTTTTTTTATGTTTGGTTAGTTCTGTGATTACACCGACTGATTACAAGCTGCCCGAGATGTGTGATTAAGAAGTCACATTGATTGAGAAGTAACTTGCTCACTGGACAGTTTTGACGGCTGCCACCCTGTATCATCGCCGCCATGTGGACCTACGGAGGGAAATCAATTTCTGGTGAAGTGACAGCAGGCCGTGCAGCACTTGATCGCACCTCGTGTGTTTGTTTACCGCCTCTGGTGTCACAAAGACTAGACTACAACTGGACCTGATGTGATACGAGATAATGATGTAACAGGTGAAACCGGACGGAACAAGATGATAAAGAGGTGTCTCGCATTGAATAGATGCTGGTGGATCACTGCACCAGTCTAGGTAGGACACAAGATCACACACATTTCTTGCACTGAGGTGTACCAAAAGATCTTGAACATGCAGATCACTTAGACAATTGCTTTCTTGGCAATGGACATTCAACAGGTGGATCTAACTGTAGTTTAGCTTTCGTATTTATGCTAAAAATCACTAATCTACCACCACAAAATCCTGTGTAATCCAGAAATAAACTCAAGAGCTCTGCACTCTCACCTCCGTCTTATTAGCTTTTAGTTTAACCAGCAATTTCACTGGATAAAATAATGGAGTTGGTGACAGAATAAAGAAAAAAAAAACCTCTTTGGCAAGAAGCAGACATTTCCAAAGCTGGGCGACCACGGTATCCCTTGGCACATGATAATTAAAGTAATTAACATGATTTGACAATTCAAAACAATCAAGCTGTATCGTATCATTGTTATGTCCTCTAGTATTTTTCAAGAGATAATTAGAAAGCAGAGTAGAACCCCCAACCGATCAGTAAACGATTCCTTATTACGGGAGATGAAACCACCGGGTTGTCGCAGGATGCTGCGTAAATGTCTGTCAGATCTGTTTTAAATGTTGTCTGAGGCTCTTTTTAAAGAGACATTCTCTCCATCATGTAGGGATTTTGCAAACATCATAATCTGAAAGACTGACTGAATGACTCTGAAAGGAACAATTGGTTACGGTCAAAAACAGCAGTATCTCTGTAATGTTTCAAAGGATTATCCAAGTCATTATTCAAATCTTATCAAATGAGCCCAATTTGAAACATATACCAGAATGCTTCAGCAGGGGCTGAGATATCGTATTTTTTTAGTACCTCGCATGGTTCAAGCTTTAAGAGTACTGGATCCTATAATCCCTGTAAAATAAATGAATAGCATATTTTGTCCTTGCCTGACAAATGTCAAGATCTTATAAACTGAACTCCTGATACTCCTGATTATCAACTGGTAAACTGACCAGTTGCGGAGGTGCTGTGGTTAACTTTAATTTAAATTTCATTTCATTTCATCTTAAGGAAACAATGGAAAACATGTGAAGAACTGTGTGTGGTTATCAGTCTGTATAGTTTACCATGCTACTGGTAGTTGCAGTAATCTGTTGACTTGCGGTCTTGAGTCGTTGATTCTGGTCATTTCAACTGAGGGGCATGCTTGTCCTGATGTGCACCCTCTTTGCCCAAACAGTAAGAGGTCTAATGAGTTATTTGGTGATTGTCTGATGTGACAGCTCCTCCAGAGCCACAGGAAGACATTAAACAGCTGGTTTCACAGGCTGAGTGGAACTCCCCATGACTACTCGAATGTTTTTTGTTTTTTTTTAATGTGTAAAATCAGTGGAGTTTGTAATAAGGCAACCGCACGATATTTCAGCTAAGGATTTAATTGGTGTGTAATGTGTGGCCTCTTTGGTTTCGATCGATGTCTCGGGGCTTCTTTGAATACCAGACTGTAATGTCAAAATTCCAAAGAACAAATGTAAGTACACCCATGACTATGACTTTATGTTTGCACATGTGCTGCCACTACCAACACTCATGCCAACACAATGCTGGAGAGCATGTTAACTCAAATGTGTGAAGCCTCTCAGGCCAACAGATGCAGACCAATTCTCTAATGGAAATTGGAATATCGGGGCAACAAAACATGAGATGTAGCGCTGAGCTAGGTGACAGCAGAGTTTGCACAACCTATATACACCAGATGAAATGAAAGCTTGTTAGCTCCCACTGAATCATTCTCTACTACCAACAAGGATACAACATACAGCGTGAATCACGGGCTGCTGCTTTGCTTGTGTTGGCAATATTATAACGTTTTCGACTGCAATTATGAGCGAGCTAGCTTCAGTCCAGATGGTACAGAGGAGTGAGTCACCAGTTAACACGGCCACTCATTACACTGAAACCACAAGCAGTGCGGTAGTGTCCTTTCCTTACAAAAGTTGGAAAAAAAAACCTTTTAAATATGCCAATCCAACAGAACCTGCTCAAACCCCATCATCCACAGAACCCTCTTTCAACTCAATGCATCAGAACCTCCTAGTATAAGTTAAGCTTGTGGTTGGTTGTCCTTTGCCTGAAGCAAACCGGGTCGACTGGAGGGGCGAACACATTTGCCTAAGCAAGTTAAACATTAGCGTGTAGATTTGTCAGGTGCATACTGAAAATTTAAGAAATAACAGCCAAGTAACACATGCAAAATTCCTTTAACTTCCGTACACCAAGATGGTTGTCAAAACAGATCTGCCTGGAAAAACCCTCCACCCCTTTCTCTCCTCCCCACGATGCCCTCTGCAACAACCCAGGAAGTTCAGATGAGATCCTGAAAGCACTACGTTCACTTTTAATCAATATTCAAATAATTGTTTTAAGTAACGCATTGTGAGAAAATGTTTGTACTTAAGATTTCTATATTTCTGTTACACCGTCCTTTGATGAATTATTAACTTTCTCCTTTCTTTTGGCCCCTGCAGCTTTTTAACTGAACTTGCATTTTTCTATCTTACACAGTTTCCCCATTCTTCGCCTTTCTGTTTCCATTTTCCTCGTCCTTTTTTTTTTTTACCTCAGGGGGGAAGGTGAACATTTTTCATTCACTTTTACTGTCCTGCTTTTTCTATATTTTCCATAAAATCTCAACAGTCACCAGCACATTCTTCCAGCCCTCAGGCCAGAGAAGCAACTGCCGCCACCATCTTGCTCTCTCAAAGCGTTTCCTCTGGTCTGTTTCCTCGACTCTGATCTCACACTTTCAGCTCGTACGTCTTCCCTCGCCCTTCTTCTCCTCGTCTTTGCTTCAGTTGCCAACCTATAAACAGCAGCCACGGAGCTCTGTCGCCTCATTTCTGTGCGCCACCCCCCCCTCAGAGGGATACCACCACCACCTCCACCACCACCACCAATTATTCCCCAGTCTTACATCCACCACATGCGGCGCATGTAGCTGCAAGGATGGGGGCGGGATAAAACGCTGCACCCCTGGGAACTAGTGTGCTGCAAACACAAACAGTAGGCAAGCTGCAGGAAAGGGATTATGAGCAGCATGAGTTCCACACCAGGCTCCGCTTAGCTCGCCTGTTGAGCTGAACCAGACCTCTGCACACAGATTGTGCCGAGCAGTGTGTGAGCGCGATGTTTCTGTGTGGAGAAGGCAGGTGTCCAGAATTAAACCAAGCTTGCCTTTTCAGCGGCTTCTCCCACAGGCCCAACTCTCCACTGAGAGTCTGTTTGTTTGGCTTTTTTTTTTTTTTTTTTTTTTTTAATTTAGACAAACAAAACTCTGAGTTAAAACCTCACAGATTTTCGTCCTGAGCATTATGACTTAGATGAACATTTGTTTTTCACTGGTTTAAATGTTTTTTAGTTTGTTAGACAGTTTCCATGTTGACTAATACCTGTCATTATGCTTGATTGTTTAGAGATTTGAAATGGAAACTGCTTGCACTGTATGTACTGCGATTTTTAAAACAACTTTCCATTTTTTTCCACTACATTTACATCTCTAGACTTTTACTCACACACAGTGCTTGGCCTGGTGAAACCAGGGAGGCCAGTGTACGTAGGTGCTGAGTCAATGATGGCAGGTCCGGAGTCGGACATCTGTCTCCCTGTGTTCTGATCCTCTGCCTGTTGATTATATATACAGCTGCTCTCTGTCGCAGTAATAACATTAGTTCTAATGACTGACGCTGATCCAAATTGTTGAAGCGCTGCGGCTTGTTCGCCTGCAGCAGAGTGGACAGGAAGGAACAGAAAGAAGGAAATGACAGCGAAGCAAGCGAAGGAATGAGAAGGACTGGCTTGTTTTTTGTTTTTGTTTTTTTTTTCTGCCTTTACTGTTGGCACCTTCCATTGCTCAGCATTAAGACTGTTCCCTTGCCTGCTGGAGGAGCTTGGAGGTTTAGTTGTAGAGACACTTTGGACTGGAAGCAAAACAAAAAAATTGGCTCAGATTGTGGGTGAACAGTGCAAGAACCAGTTTTCAGAGTCATCTGGCAATCAACAAATGAACAGATTTTCACCAAAACATGCACGGAATTAAATTACTGAAAATAAAAAAATTGCTCATCAACAACCAATGATTTTTAAAAAAGAAGCAAATTGTGCATGACTCTCTCAGTTGTACATCTCTGAAAATGTGTGTTTATGCTTCTGAAGGTCAGATTTAGCAAATACTTAATCTAGACTCAGTGTTTTTGATTGTGCGAGTGCATTTTTGTGCCCACTGTATATTTTAATGTCTGTGTGTGTCCCTTTTGTGATATTGTGTCACCTGGGGTTGTGTCGGGGAGGCTATCTGCGAGCGCAGGCCCAGCTTTACACCTCCTCTCCCAGGATCCATTCATTCTGTCAGCTCCGCCTCTCTCCCTTCACGCCCTCTATCTGTCTCCAACACTCAGCGGAGGAGGAGGTGAAGGGATGTGTTGAGAGAGCATGAATGAAAAATACGAGCGAAAGAAAGGACATCAAAGCGTATTAATGGTGAAAATGTCAGGCCTCATAAATTTACACAATTTGCGCTCTAAATGCATTTTTATCAAACCCATTGTACAGGCGACAGCCATGACTGTGTCCTCTGCTGCTCAGGCTGTTGCTCGCTTACTCGACTGTTTCTCGGCGCATTACCCGGCGCAGCAGAACTGCAGCTGCACAATGGGTAATCTGAACGGGGCCAATTGCTTGCTGCAGCGCCACTATTGTTGCAGCCTTAGATGCTGGATTGCGTGATTGGCTCCTGATGGGCAATGCTGCACTAAAGTTCAGCTCCTGGGAGAGTCACCATGGTGGCAAATGATCCCGTCTTCCACACATCATTTCCTCTTGTCGGGCTGGAAAAGACTTTTGTGCCATTAAGGGAGAAGAACGTATAGATTTTTTTATTTTTTTTAAATTGACTTGGTCCTTAAAGCAGGAAGGATTTATCAGCTTTAGAGCCGCCTCACATCTTTTTACGTGAGTTTAAATTGTGAAATTTAAACTGTATTTATTCTTACAACACAAATACTCTTATGCTTTGGACAGCACAGACTATTTGACTAATGCTAAGGTTTAGATCGGCTCCCTTGAGGCAAAAAAAAAGGATATATCATTTTTCTTTTCACTCAATATGAATATATAAAAAACATTGTTATTATTATTGTCATTAATTTACTGCACCTTTGTCTGATTCTTATTTAGTCAAGATTGGTGGCAACGACACACACAACCCAACTCGTGCAATACAGCAGCTTGGTCAGTAGCCTTATAATTTAAAATATGATGCTCTATCTATCCTTCTGCTGTCATTATTCCAGGTTCAGGTTCATACCTTTTTAGTCACCATCCACAATCATGGATGGAGATGGTCCAACTTCCCATGAAAAATAGCCGCATCAATCAGCATGAAAAAACACAGAAATGTCCGCAGGTCATAAAAAACACTTTTCGTGACACAATCACTGCTTGAAATATGTACCCAGGTTTCTTGAAAAAACACCCTGTCTTGACACCAAATAAACAGCAGGATGATGCTGTAGCCTAAAACAAACTCACTATCCCCATTCACACTGCCGTTTGCATGTGGTTATCCTGCACCAATTCTTCACCGCCTCCTCTGTGTGAAAGTTTCCGATGTGGTGAGGGGTGAAATTTGTCTGTCCTCCCAACTGTCCTACTGACTCTTCGTCACATTTCTATCTGAAAAACAGCATATGTCACCGGCAAAAAACTTTAACTCACCAAGTGTTGGTGATGAAAATAAATCACTGCGACTGTCAGCCCTCCTGACCGAGACTTCCGTGAACTTTCCCCCAGAAAACAGCCTCCATCCCCACGTGTGAGTCAGACAGCGTCCTGTTTACCGATGGCAATTATGTAATTATGGGATTTATTGTGAAAAACGTAACTTTTTCACTTTCCATTGGTGGATGTATACATTATAACAGCATCCATATGATTATAAACTATCCGCAGGATTAGATTAACGGGGGGACACCGGGGAAACACACCGGCGTCATCATCATGACGTGTACCGTCACGCCTCTTTAGGAGCCGCAGCGTCCGCTTTCTGTGTGAATTACACAGCAGTTCATCTTTAAGGCGGAGAGGCTTCACCCTGTGTGAATGACCAATGGCAGAGAATTGGCGAACCACCGCTGCGGAGATAATACGACGTCGCTGTGTAAAAAGGGCTACTGGTGTGACTGCCATTCTGTTGGCTGCAACAATGCAACCACCATCCCTGTCACAGTTAGAAGAGTAGGGCCACTGACCTGGCTGCCATATCTGACACTTATGAAGTGAGAACACGCTGTGACTGCTGTTGCTTCTGAGGTGAAGAGCTTTGTAGTCAGTTTTAGTTGTAGGATTTATTTGTTTTTCACTCCTTCTCTCGGTTGCCATTTCCAGAAACCCCAAAAGTGCAGCACGCCATGTATAATGAAATCTCTCTCACTTGCTTTTAAAAAGTCATACATTTATCAAAATAAATAAATACATCTGGTATGTGGATTTGACTTGTAAACACAGTAAAACAAACAACTGGAAGGATGAAATTTTAAAGGAGTTAATGATTCGAATGGGTCTGCGTGGAAAGTGACAGTCACGTCGCGTTGGAGACATCATACTTGTGTCTGAACATATAGTGTTTGTCGGTGTGTGTGTCACTGTGGGTTTGTAATCAATTCATTTTCCTTTTTTGTCTGTGCAATGAGTTTCTCTTTGTTCCGGTATTGTTTTCATGTTACACAAATATGTACATGTACTTAGATTTGTATGCTGTGATTGTGCAGGTCTTCGTATATCAAACACATTCTTTCAGTCATATCTCAACCGTCTCCCCCTCATATTCTAAGCTGCCACACTTTGGAGAACAGATGGGGGACCATAATTGATCGCAATCTGCATCGGTGGAACGATATTTACACATACATTAAATGTTCTCCCTCTTCTTTGACAGCAGTAAGTGCTGTCTGCGCTCAAACACATAGGTTTTCGAAACAATAGCTGGAAGCAGGCATGTTCTTGAAGTTAAAAAATAACGTGATCACACCAAGAGTGACACCGGAGTGTCGTCTGCAAATGTGATGATTGTGAAACAACTGCGTTGGCATAAGATTCAATTTCAGAGAGAATTCTCACAAGCTGTATCAATAGAACAAAGTTTTCCCAATGAAGAAACTTCTCAAACCTTTTTCTTTGTATCACTGTAGTCTTTCAGATCAGAGACAGACTTGTGATCTTTCTCTGATCATAATGGAGAGTCATAATAATGTGCTGTCCGCATTAGCAGTGTTCAAGTGTTTGTTTTCCCTCGTGTTGACCTTCACTTGCTGCTTTTACTGTGCTGGTGTCCCTTTTCATTTAATCTCCCATCATCCAAATCAATGTGTTCTCCAGTTATGGCAACAGGGAGGCGACTAATGTAATAGAGGTGAATTCTCTTGGTAGATAAAAGCGTCTGTATCCGACTGCACCATTAGACTTTCACAGTGACAAAACCTTTGAGTCAGTACTCCACTTTTGATTCACGTAGCGCTTGCTGCAACCTCATTGTTTTTAGTGAGTCTACCATCCTGTCGGCTCTGTACAGAGAGAACTGGTGCTGCTGTAGTGCTGAATCAGGCACTCTATCGTGTAGTCATTACTCAGTAAAACAGAGCAGTCTGCAGCAAAATCTAAAAGGTGAACGCCAGCAAATTAATCCTTTCGTGCAATCGTTTAATGCTCAACAAAGTAGTTTTTGAGTATCTGGTCGATGTCTCGTCACGTCCCTGATCCCCTTGTTTTATTGCGTGCTGGCCAAGAGAAGTATGAGTGAGCAGTTTGGATAATGCAGATAACTTAAGCTGGTTCATTAGGTCCTTGGATTAACATCATATGGTGTCACATGAAATACAACAGTGTGGTTTGTGCTTGTGGGTGTGTCGTCATCAACTGCATCGATGATGCCGGGCTGCTTTTAGAATTTCTTATGTGTTCCTCACGTTCAATACAATAATGGCAAAATTGTTCACTTGCTAATTACTGTACCACCAATATAATACGTGAGTGGTGGATGTGTGCATGTGTGTTTTTATGCTGCATCCATACGTCGTAATGCAAACACTAATTTACACCACATGGTTAATGTAATGGATGACAGACATACAATATTTGAAATGTTCAATTGACTGAAGCTTTGTCTTATGCATGTGTGTGTGTGTGTGTGTGTGTGCGTGTGTGTTTCGCACATGTTGTAATTACTTTAATTGCAGGATGAGGTATGAGGTTACAGAGTTAATGATCCGGAATAGATTTGACACTAATCGTACGCAGTAAATGAAGCCTGGGGATCAGTCTGGTATCATATAGCACCGACTGTCGGAACAGATGTGTTTGCATTTAAGGCTGATTGTTTTCTGACAACGTTGTAATGACACTTAATATACAATAGAATCCATATTGATCATTTCTTATCTATCCTATCTGTTCTGAGAAGTTCAGGCCTATATCTGTAGGTGATGGATTGTTTTTTTCGGCCATAGTGAAAGAAGCTTTCACATGTCATCTACATACTTAAACCAGTAAAAACAAACCTGGTATGGGGTTGTACAAAAAAAATAAATAAATAAATAAATAAAAAAACAGAGGCTCCCGTTGATATAAAAATTATCAGGAGAGCGTAGTAAAATGTATTTTGATGTAAGTGATGTGGAGTACTTCTTCCAGGCTGTCCCCCTGGTGCTGAATATTTCTCTTACATCTGTTTAAATGCCCCGCGGGTGTCATACATGCACTTTGATGATGGAGGCACTTTGAGTAGAATAGCGGAGCATACAGACAGGGTTAAAGTCTCAGTTAAGACTTCAGACCACCCACATTTAACATTTATATACCCATAAAATCCTGGACAAAATGAAGTTAAATTAAAATGGCCTACTGAAACAGAAATGTCAATGACATTTTGTCTATGTTGTTATTCTTTTTGTGGCTAACTTGTTGAACAAATGTTCAGCAGTTTTGGGGAAACATGACCTCCTTCTCCTAAGACGGTGAAAGTTAGACGTAAAGACTGATCATTTCAATCTCTCTCCGTTTCATTACATGATTGGGTTTAGCCTAGCCTAGCTTCTCACACACAGGGGAAGCAGAGGGGAAATGTCTGGTAGCTTGATTGATTTCAACTTTCCACTTCGGGCTGGAAAAAAAAACAAAAAACTGACTGTATAGGTTGTCACTGTAAGCAGATTATTACAACCCATGCTGTCATTTATTTTAAGGTCCAGACCTCTAGAAGCCAAAGAGATAATAAGAGGAGCAAAGGAGGAAGTCAGGTGACCTAGTATGAGGAGCGACAAAGTTGTTGTAGTCTTGTGCGAAACCAAAAGTTAGCACTGACTTATTTTAACTTAAGCTGACTCACTTAAGTTATATCACATACCAAAGATGTGTTACATACCAAAAAAACACCCCATTGTAAACAAAACCATGATCATTTCCTAACCAAACCTCAAGCCTTTCAAAACACTAAACCGTAGTAACTGGTGGTAACTCAGTTGTAAACATATACATGTTGTTGTGGGAGTTACTGTCAGAAAACTATTCTATTGTTTTAATTTTGAAAATGTGTTGCTGGTGCTCACAATTTCTATACTTGTTCAGTGCAAGCCATGTATTTTGGATTGTTACAGCAGAAGGCACCGTCAGTGATGCACTCTCTCACTAGATTTAGTGGCTTTTAACACTTCTACTTGTTATTTTTTTTTAAAGGTCAGAGCGACAAATATGTCAAATTATTTTAGGAAAACATTAGCGGCTCTTCCTTACGGATACATTTCAGCGAGTGACCGAATGTGCACTCGTCCTTCCTCGCCGTGGCTTCAGATTTCTGGACTGTGTCTGTCGAGTGGAGTAGAGGATTGACTATAGTTTGCAGCGCTGGGCACCTTTAGTAGAGCCTGGTTAGCCATTTTCCCTTGGTGCTGTTGTTTGTGCTGAGCAGGCGAAACACATCCCTGCTGTTCTGAATCAACAGAGATGAAAGTTATGTTAATTGCTTCATCTGGTTCCCACAAGAAAGCACACAAGTACCTGAAGTATCGGTTCAGCCATGTTTGATGAACGTTTCTTCGTCCACTTTAATGGCGAAGAGTCCGACCAGTCGTTTACTCTCCCACAGAGTGTTTTATTTCATACTAGCGTGTTACAGATTCAGATGCTTAAATATGACGTATAGTGTGTGACAGGAAGAGATGGGTGGTGGACATGTGGGCCGAGAGATGGGTAACGTGACCACGCCGGCTTCAGCAAGACAGCTGGCTTCATCTTTGACAAGATATTCACATGTCCGCGCACAACACACACACACACACACACACACATAGGGACATGTGTATGAGCATCTGTACCCAGCTGGAGGTGTAACAGTAGCTCATTAGAGCTCTGACACCAGGCAACACACTGCAGGAATGTGAGAATGGAAAACAATCCACACAGAGAGAGAATGCACACACACACACACACACACACACACACACACACACACACACACACACAGAGGACAACACATCACAACACAACACAGAAACAGAGGAAATAAAGGAAGTGAGGATGAATAAAGGAAAACGTGGAGAGACAATTTAGGCAATAAAGGAGGATATTTAAGAGAGAGTTAGTGAGGGGGGAGAGTCGGTGGAAAGGAACAAAGAAGACGGGGGAGCAGTGAAGAGGTATCGACGAGGGTTTCAGAGTGTCTTGTGTGCTAACTTCTCTGTGTGCATGCGTGTGGCTCTCTATCTTCTGTGACTTGCAAACCTCTTCTGGGACAGAAGATCTACTGCATCCATTAATCTAATTTTAATAATTGATGCCGTCTCCTCCAGAGGGGGAGCTCAGCCCGGACTGTTGGCATAAAATGAGACATTTAGTGCTCTCTGGTAATTGCCATATTAGTTTATTCTCGCCTGGTAGACCAGCGCACAGCCAGCAGAGCAGCCTAAATGTCTAATATCTACTTAGCTGCATTATTTTTTGCTTTCCAGGGTCATCTATGACCTGGATCGCCAATTACAGAGCTCTTTGCACATGTGTGTTGCACCTAATGTGCCTGGGAACATTAATGTGTGAGTGTGGACGAGCTGTAATAGTCTGCATGTGTCAGCCACCGGTTCAGATATACAACTCTGCTCCAGAAGCTTTTTATTAATTAATTTGACTTGTAAAATTGAGAGACTATTGACGATTTACCATCATTAGCTACTGTTCCCTAAAGACGACTTAATTTGAGGTTAGCCTCCTTCTCTTGATAGCTTAAAGGTCCTATTTGTAGATAATTTTTTAAGTCTGAAAAATCTGAGAAGAGGCGCAATTTAAAACTTAAAAGTGAGACTCTTGCCAAAATGCAACCTAGGCTTTTTTGTGAATATATGAGTTAAACCTAAGTGTAAAAGCATGATCACGACAAAGAGGCACTTTTAAGATTGTCCGTATTTCCATGACGGCGGCTAGAGGAACAAGCTACTGCTAACGTGAGCTGTTCAAAAACTTTATTTTTAGTAAAGTCTGTGCACACAAACAGTGTTCTCAACGCTGGTGTTCATGTGATATTACAAGCAAAGTTTCACGTTGTGTCGAGCAAATAGAAGTATATGAAAATATGGTCAAAAATATGCCTCTTATGTTGTAATTATGCTAGCCTAGGTTGCATTTTGGCAAGAGTTTCACTTTAACTCATTTAGCCACAGTAAGCTTTATGCCTTTGCTCAGTCAGTCCACCACATTTGCTCCCACAAAAAATATCTCAGTATTGCTCATAAATGATCTATGGGACTGACTGCCATTAACTTCAGTGCAGACAGTCTTGTCATGATGGTCATCACCCGACTTCACCTGGTGCCATCATCAGGTTAATCATCTTCTGAAAGGTGAATTTGAAAGGCGGTAATCTCACCTGTTGACGTTTTGTCATCAGCAAGCTCATCAAATATTGATTCTGGTAATTAGCCTTTGGACGGCGATTTGAAAATAAGTGTGTGCTGCACTTTCTGCATTTGCCATCCAAACAATCTTGTCCTTCAGAAGAAAAGAAAGAGTTAATTACCCTTAAATTAAATTTAAAGAATCTACTTGTGATATGGAAGTTTTCACACAGCACAGATGTATTCAGGGAGTGGTACCGCGGAGTGTTTCAAATTGTTGATTATGTCTAACAGTCAGAGCTTTCCCCTCGACCAGCCGGGCAGCCCTGGAGGAAAAAAAAACTCTCCCACTGTTCCTCTGTGACGGCTCCCCGAGAGGAGATTTCATAACTTCCAGCTTGTGACAGCGTTGTTTGGGGGTAAAGTAAACGGCAGAGACAGAGCGAGCTCCCAGAAGAGAAAGACACACCAGAGGGGAGGAAAAAAAAAAAAAAAGGAGGATGTTTAAGAACCAGTTAGAAAGTCTCATCCCCCTCTCCAACGCCGCTGAGGAACAAAAGTAATCTAGTTCCTCCATTCAAATATTCATGAGGCTGTTTGGCTGGAGAGACATCCTAACTCAAACCCAGACACACTCTGAATTTAGTTTTACTTGTTTGGCAAGAGGTGTCTGTAGAGTGTGTGTCTGTAGCGTGTGTGTGTGTGTGTGTGTGTGTGTGTGTGTCTGACAGTGACAACCTGTACTGTAAGAGTATGTGTGGGTTCACGGCTTACATAACTACACTCTTCAGGAGTGCGTGTGTTTGTGAGTTGAGGTGTGAGTGTGTATTACTGTGAGAAAGACAGTTTGTGTGTGTGTGTGTGTGTGTGTGAGTGTGTGTACTTTATACAAGTGTGTGACCTCTGTCTTGTGCTTTGACACAGCTCTGTGGGAGCCTGGAGTCTGCCCCCAGCACTTTCCCTACTGTGTGTGTGTGTGTATGCGCACAACTCTATTTGTGTGTGATATTGAACTTATCTGTCTGTACATCAGCTCATTGTGTGAAAAACTGGGGTGTATTGGGGTAATGCTTTGTGTGTGTGTGTGTGTGTGTGTGTGTGTGTGTTATTGTCCCTGTGTGTAATAGACTGTAATAGACTAGACTAGTTTCTTTGCATCTGTGTGTCTGTATATGTGTATCGTTGTGTGCGTAGCTGTGTGTGCGTGTTGCGTTTGTGTAACCCTGCGTGTTTGCGGGGCCAAAATGAGCTGTCTTATCTGAAATTGCTGCCGAAAATTGCTCAAAATGACGAATCCCCATTACGTTGCCACCACAGTCAACACACACACACACACACACACAGCATACACACATGCACAAACACACAAACACCTGTCCTATCAATGCACTGCAGCACAGTGATTGAAATAGCAGCTATGGAGGCCGTGCAGTACAATCACACTTCCTCTCAGTCACTTTCACTTCGTCCTTTCCCTCCGTGCACCGCGGCTGCAACTAATGGTTGTTTTCATCACTGATTAATCCGCTAATTATCTTAGATGAGTTGGTGTACAACATGTTGAATTCTCGTGAAAGCCCAAAGTGATGTCTTCTAATTGGTTCTTTTGTCAAACCAGCAGAACCAAGCACTCTTCATTTACGATCATACAGTAAATAACACATTTATAAGCTGGAACCACAAATGTTTGACGCTTCTGCTTGAAGAAAAGACTGAAACAATTTGTCTTTTTTTTTGTTTTAAGTTTAGCAGTTAATTTACTTGTGATTGTTGCAGCTCCACTGGGTCGCCAAACGATGAGCACAAATTGTTCCCTCTGCACACACACACACACACACACACACACACACACACACACACACACACACACACACACACACACACACACACACACACACACATTTCTGTACTCCTAGCAGTGTGCCGTCACCCTGGAACAATATGCTTTTTAAACAACCAAAACACAACTAATCATCCTCAAATCAAAAATCACATGATGGTTTAGCTTTATGTTTGGACATTGTTTTATTTTTTTAGAACATCGTTTACTCTTAATTTTATATCAGGGTTTTAGTTTGCTTTGTTCCGACTCAAGCTCCCAGTCGCAATGTTGTTTTTCTTCATCTTTTTGTGAGCGTGGACGATGTTTTTTTACTCTGCTCTCTGCTTCACCATCACAAAACTGCCTGTCAGGTTAGATCACGGTCGCACGCTGAGGAACCGACCCCTGCGATCTCTCACAGATGCGGCCGTATCCAGGTACTCTCCGAACCCCGACCTTACTTTTCATGGTCGGAGTGTTTTACTAGCAAGGTTTTTTGTAAGATTTGTTGGGGGGAGCTGTAGCGGAATCAGTGCCCAGCCTGCTCCTGTCACCACCAAGGTTATGGTAATACCTTTACGAGCTGGCGAGAGGGAGAGAGACTCGTATTTCACGGCTCACTGCGTTAGACACACACCTTACGGATGCTTTGAAGCGTGTGCACAGGCACGGTCACCAGACTGAGGTCTGGTCGCTGGACTGCACAGAATAAAAGCAGGCTGTGCAGTGAAGGAGTTTCACCTTTGAGCTCTTGTGGAAGCACAGTGCAGGCTGAGTCTTTCCAGCGTCTGAACGAGGTGCAGCTCTTGGAACACCTATGCTCCAACAGCTTGACGTTTTATTGAAGTCGGCTGTGCCTATATTTTCTCTCCAATCCTGGCGGAGGTTTTCGACACGGCCGAGCTTTTCTTCTTTCAAATTTCCTGAGTAACATCCCAACTTTGAAACCTTTGAACAGGATTCCAGTTCAAACTGTTTCAAACTTCTCTGGAACACCAGGAATGCAGAGGATTTCTGCATTACTACTTTTTCACCGTTTGCTGTCAAAATCCTTTTCTTTTTGTTTGAGGACTCCTCCCCAGATATGCAGGTCGAAAAGGTCGAAAAGCAAGTAATTGGCCGGGGCTTTTTAAACCCTTGGAAGATCACCTGGCAAGCTCTCCAAGCGCTCGGTGAATTTTAGCTTGTTATAATGAAGCGCTAGAAACACCTTTGTGTGAAATATCTGAAACTTCCCTTCAGTTCTTTTCCTTTTCCTCCATCATGACAACTCTCTCCCCCTCTTTTCTAACCCCAGCCTGAGAGCAGCTTCCCTCTGCTCAGCCAGGTATATGCATATTGCTCCCCCCTCTCTCTCTCTTTCTCTGTCTCTCTCTCTCTCTCTCTCTCTCTCTCTCTCTCTCTATCTGTCTGTTTTCGAACGCTGCAATTATCTCCAACACTTGATAAAACCCCCTCAGGCTCACCCCCTCTCCCTCTCTCAATCTCGCTTTATTGCCATCGTTATATTGCACTTAATCATCCCTCTGCGCTTTACTCTCTGATCTCTCCGTCCTTATCCCACGCTTCCTCCATCTCCTGTCATCCCTCCGTCTCTTCTATCTGTCCTCGCGCTCTCGCTGCCTCTACTTCTATTCAGGCATGGCATGTTTTCCCCAGTAATAAGGTTGTCAGAAATGGGTCAAATAGCAAAGTACTTGCTCTCTGCTTCCCCTCGTTCCTGTCGCCATTATCCCACACCTAGTTTTTACTTCAAGCCTGTTTACTCTCTCCACCTCCGATCCGCGCTCCCTCACAAGGCTCGGCTTTCATCTCACGCGGCTGCAGGTTTAATCTCACGCCTCTCCTGCTCGAGCGCACCTGCGACCAGGGGAAAACACTTTGATGCTCTCGCTACATGTGCTTAGAGGGATATCCATCCTCAGGGACGCAGGAGGTCTGCTGCGCTGCGTCCTTCGTACTTTGCCGTCTTGCTCCGTCTGGTTACACGAGTCCAGTGCAGCACTCTGTAACTTGCACCTGCACACATCGGTGTCTGTCCATAGCTGCAAACTGATCGATGGTTGTGGTCGTGTAAAGACAGAGAAGCACCGTGTTCATGGAAGTGAATTCTGCCACTGACCTGCTTCTCCCAACGACTCGCTTTATTAGGTCCACAAACTTCAGCTCATTCATTTATATGAAGTTCGGCACAGCAGGACTCCGACTGTGTGAGGGTTTGTCTTTCTGTTTAGGCTCTTACATGTGAACAAATACAGAGGGAAGAGTTCATTAAATCAGCACAACACAGCGAGTTCAGATGAAAATACTCCTCGGTGTTGATCACTTGTGGTACAGTGGCTTTTGTTATGCATTGGTCTTGCTTTTAATTCCCCTTTAACAGGTCTTGTCTGTGTTGTTAATACATACTTCTGTATGTTTTGTTTGTGTTTTCCAGGATGGTCGAATACTCGCTGGACCTGCAGAACATGAACTTCACTGCCATCAGAACAGTGAGGGTGCTGCGACCTCTCAAAGCAATTAACAGGGTGCCAAGTAAGTTACAACACCATATCGGCCTTCACAAAGCTTTATTCACAAGGTTACAAGGTGGTTGTACAAATGAAATAAAATACTGTACTGATAAGTTGATATATAGGCAATTACAACAACATGATGCAAATACAAAACCAATAATAAAAATAATGAGGTTAAAAAAATAATAATAATAATAAAAAAACAGACATTATCTACAGACAACACAGTGAATCCAGTGTCTGAGGAGGACAGAGGAGGCTTTTAATATACAGACTGTAAAGCCCACAGAGGCAATGTGATTGTGGTTTGGACCAGAGACTCTCGGGGCATTTATAGCAAATCACCAACATAAACTGGGACGAGTTGGCGAGGTGCCACCATACAGTGCTTTGAAAGTTTGAAAGTTCACTGTAAAATCTTAAAATCTTAATTCAACCAGCAGTTGAAGCATTTTGCAGCAGGTTTTCTGGGTTTACACAGCTAATTAAACATATTGAAACACAATTCTGAGACAAAAGTAATAGAGGATATGTACTGCCTCCCATATCAACTGTGATGTTAGAAAAAAAACAACAACAAAAAACAATTATATATCCAGTAATTAAGCGATGAATGATATTCATTCATGTAACGTGGCTCTCATTCAGCACCATGGACAGCTGCCTGCGAGAGCCGCCAGAGCCGGGCAGCTTGGTCGCTGTCCGAGGTGCTGAACACGAGCCACCGAGCCAGGAATACCTCGACTGTGAGCGCTCATTCAGATCAGATGGAACACGAACAAGCTTTTACTTATTATTTGGAGGGCGTTGGATCTGGCTCTGAGCTGATGAGAGACAATGATTTTTATCTACTGCAGAGTTTACTCAGAGCAGTTTTTTTGAAAACATTGTTTTCTTACAACACAGTGAGTAATGCCGGGTTGCAAGATAATCACATTCCAGTTTAATCGGCCCAGCTTCTGTCCACTTAAAGATAAAGGTATAGAATATTTTGTGCTCGCCCTCAATGTACTTACATGGCAACACACACGTCATCTAAGAGAAAGGACGACAAAGCTTAACAAACAACGGTAAGGAATAGACAGGACTGTTTGCAGACAGGTATGTTTGAAAATATAACATATGAATGTATATCTCAAGAACACCAACGATCAGCAGCATTAATAAACTGTCTATTCACATGGCAAGATGAAAACATTAACACATATAAACAGAAAAAAAACGAGCCACAGAACTTATCTTGACTTTATTAACTTAACATAACAGAACATAACCTAATAACTTAACTAAGCTTAAAAGTAAAGGCATTTAGATACTGTATATAACAACACGATGCAATATTAAAAGAAACAAATCAGCGGGAGAGAAGAAAAGAGAAGAAGTTTACCAGCTACATGCACAAGTTCTGAATTCAGAAAGTTTTTGTTTATTTATGTAAGAATCCATCAAACTGCTGAAAAAGTCATTCATTATTCTTTTTCAAGGCCTTTCAGTCATTACTTGGATCTTTTTTGGTTTGACCCAAAACAGCTCTTGTGTTATATATCGATGGTGTTCACTGCTTCACCTTGCTCACAGATCCCTGCTTGTATTGTCAGCAACACAGCAAATGCTGCAGTGCAGCTTGCGTTTCACTCCAATATTCATTGTGGAGAGAATGGGCCCCATGGAACCAGCACCGTTATTGTGGCACCATGTATGCCGACACAATCCCGACCAACCAAATGCAGCCCAAACGCCGGGTCGTCTTGGCTGTAATTATGTCATTTTGATTGTGTGCCTGTTGTTTCAGTGAGCCGGCCTGGAGCTCTACAGGTGCAGGTGTGCCTGTGAACAAATTGATTTTGTCGTGTGCATTTCAAACAGTGACTCAAAAATGAAGTAATCGAAAAAAAAAAGAAAGGCCTAACAGAGAGGTCACATTTCATGTTTATTTCATCTCAGTGTGTTAGTTCGCTGTACAAGTAATTTCATGCTGTGCGAGAGAAAAAAAGAAATACTCTGAAGGACACCAAGTGACAGGGATATTAAAACAACTAAAGTAATTTCATCCAGCCTGAGCTTTTTTTAATTTTGACAAAATCTCCTCAGCACCCGAACACATCACTGAGGCAATGCGGAGACATCGCTGAAGTGTTCTGGGCGCTGCGAGCCCGTCACTTGGACTCAGAAAGTGCTGCTTAGTCTCTGTCCTCCTCGATGAGAATAATCAGAGCTCGCTGCTCGTTGCTTTTGTGCTTTATTTGTCTCAATCGCGCCTAGCAGGCAATCATTTTAAGAAGCTATGAGTACTCTCTAAGTCGGATATGCTGGTGCTTGAAGTTAATGTTGTTTTCGCTTCCTTTATAAGTATAATTGCTAAACCTCCCACTGCTCATAATTCTGCAACATGAACTGTCCCAGCAATTTATTTTCTTTTTTCTTCTTCACTGAAAGCAGCAGCAGAGATTTCAGCTGGTTGCAGGGAAATGTGTGTAGATTTCTATATTGGGCTCATCGTTATACAGAACATACAGTTCTATTAGTATCCACACATGGAGAGCTCTTAAACGTACATGTTTCTATAAGAGGACCATTGATCTATATAGAGTCAAGGACACTTCTGTTGTGTTGTCGTCATATCCAGCTTTGCACGTGTGGTCAGTCAGTGTCCATTCTACCCCTCTGAATGTCTCCTTACTATATTTTTTTCTCCTGTCTTTCTTAGTTGTCTCTCTGATGATTCAGGTGCAAAAAGAACAAAACCCATTTATTTCTGTCTGTGATATCTGAATTGGTTTTCATCCATTTTCTCACTGGTGGACGAGGATAAGGATTTGCTGTTTGCCTGGGGGCGGCTGAAGCTCACTGGTGTGTCAGCGGGTAGAGTAGGTCGGCCACTAAGGTCGCTGGTTCAAATCCCAGCTCCGGGCTGAGCTGAACTGCATGTCGAAGTGTCCTTGAGCAAGATACTGAACCCCAAATTGCTCCTGATGTGCAGTTGGCACCTTGCATGGTGGCCTCTGCCATCAGTGAGGACAGCTGGGATTGGCTCCAGCACAAACCCTGCAACCCCATGAAGTGGTTACAGGATGGATGGAAGCTGTTTGCCCAAAAAGCTAAATATTAAGGGCCAGTCACCAGATCAGTGTACTTTCTGCATTGCAATACTATATGTCATTTAGCCAAGGATGGATGAAATTGTAAACGGTACCCCTCTTTCCAGTGCTGTAATGTGATTTCACCTCTAATCCAAGAGGCTTCTACAGTTCTAACTACCTGGAGGGGAGTTTTCAGGCTTTTACATTTTGTGTGGGAGTGTCCTTACAGGGTCATTAAGGACACCTGTGAGCTCAGAGTTTCAGAGTAATTAGGGCCACTTGGGGGTCGTTGACCCAGCCAGTCTTCATGGGTTCATAGGTCTAGGTGAGCCCAGGTGTGAATGGTTGTTAAGCTGTCTGAAGAGAGAACTCAGTACAGCATCGTAGGTGGGTGATAAGTAATGTCGCAGGCCATCTCCTCTGTCCAGAGATGGTCGTTCCAGTTTGACATAGATGGATTCTGTCTTCTCTGGCCAACATGTTTACACTGTCGTCCTCAAAGACATGATGTTTTTCTCCTTCAGATATAAGTGGACAGCAGAGTCTTGACCCGAGGAGTTGGCCCTCATGTGTTGCGAGTTCCCCAGACAGCTTAACAACCATTCACACCTGGGCTCACCTAGCCCTAGCAAACCACATGAAGCCCCTGACAACTCTGAAACTCAGAACTCACCTTAACGGCTCTGTAAGGACACTCCCACACAGAGTTTAAAAGCCTGCAGCTCCCCTCCAGTTAGTTAGAACTGAAGAAGCCTCTTGGATCAGAGGTGAAACGTCTTCAAGACACATATTTATATATGTTCATGTTTTTTGAGTCTTAAGTTCACAATCATTGAATTGTCTGTTAAAGGTTCTCTCTCTTGAGTGAGGGCTGAGTTCAGTTTTGCTCACGAGACGTCACGACTTTAAAAACGTGTTTAACATTATACAACTCATTCAGCCCTGTAAGTTTCATATTACAGAGAGGTCTGTGTTTACATCATTACATCCCCTAATGGTTGGTAATGTTTTTCGTGCTAGGTGGACTTAATGTGCAATTGAGTGGGTTATTCTGTATGGGGAGAAATGACAAACAATGTTAAGCCATTAGAGTCCAAAGCATAGATACAGCTGTAATCTTGCAATTCTATGAGTAGAGGTGCATTTTCCAATTACTGCGCCTTCTTTTTGACATCAAAAACAGTGAGCCTGTCTGTATCAGAGCTTAGGATAAAGCAAGAGCGAGGCAGTGTAAGGGAGTCACCAAACACATGCGGATTCATGCTTTCTTTGTGATTTATTCAGCAACATTTCGATAAGGACACAGCATTTGGGTTAAGGAAGGGTGAGAGAGAAGAAGAAGCAGGTGAGAGGAGAGAAGAAAGGGACACAAAGAGAGACAAACGAGGGAGGGAAAAAGGGATTATCCAGCTCCATGAAGGATGGGCGAAGATGGACGAAAGGAAGAGAGGGATGATGAGAGGAGAGACGCGGGCGGGGAGGGGGACTCAGATGAGTAGGCTATTACGATGATAGATAGAGCCGAGGAGACAAGTGCAACGGATGGAGGGAGTCGTCGGATGAATAGAGATGAAATGAGCGTCGGGACAGAGAGGATGGAGAGCGCGAGAGTCGGAGATCAGTTGGGGGGAAAAAGGAAGACGATTAGTGTGGATCTTAGAGAAACAGATGAGGCGATCCAAGCATTGCATTCGTCTCTTTTATTTTCTTTCCTGACAATACGCAGGCGGATTGACAGGCAGCATGATCACAACACTCATTCACACACACACACACAAAAAAAAGACTCACACACACACAACTGTGACACATTTTTCTCCTGCGTTAATGAACTGCTGCTGGTTGAGACATAAATCCCAATCTTGCAGCGTCCCTCAGACCTTGAGTCGGACAGAGACACGCTGCTGGCAGCCATGATGGTACACTGTGCTGTACCTTCAACATATTTACAGTGATTGGGTTGCAAATGTGCCAGCCATTAATGCAAGACAAAGCTGAAGCTCATGTTTTAGACCCTGCAGTTAAATTAATGCTTACAGAGAACATAATCTTAGGTTTTACCAGTGGGTGGCGGGGAGGTTTGGGATAGGTTCCTTATTTAGCCATTAATGCTGTTTCATGACTGAGCTAACTAGGCAGGGCCTCTCTCAGCTGGCTCATAATGTTTGGTGCAAGTGGTGGAAAAGCAGTGAGCCCGTTATTAAGCCAGGCAAAAAGGTACAGGTGTGGCGGTCACAGTGGTGGAACAGGAACACGCCGTTGTCGTCTTACACGCTGGAGACGTGAGGCTGCTTCCTGTTCTGTGCAGGATCTGCATGTTTTCATCACTGTGTCTGCGTGTCCAGGCACTGAGGCTTCTTCCTAAAGTCCAGAGACATGCGGGTCAGGTTCATTGGTCACTCTGAATTGGCTCCCACTGGTAGGTGTGAATGCTCATGTGTCTCTATGTGTAACCCAGCTGATGATCTGACAGCAGGGATCGACGCACATGATAAAGTATAGAAAGTCACGTGAAGGTCCCAGTCAGCCATTACAGAGTGACAGTGAGGCACCATCAGTGTTTCAAGGACCCTGAAACTAAAGAAGCTAAATGGGATTTTTTGTTTTTTTTTGTTTTTTTTTTTGTTTTCCGCTGTGAGGACTATCTGATATCACCACGTTGGTGTTGTTCCTTCCTGGAAAATCATAATTGATGCCGCTCCGGGACTGTCACTGCAACCAACCAACCACGCTGTCGTGATGTCATAGCTTTGCAACTTAATTATGATGTTCCAGGAACAACATGGCTGTATCAGATCACAGAAGGACACTGTGTCCTCTGAGAAGATGGCCTTTATCTTATCAGTAAAACTAAACCTGACCCTTAAACATGCTGTGGGTGCCCTGAACAGATCAAGAAAAAAAAAATATATAAACCTCCAACATCATCCCTCGATAGAATCAATCTTAGAGGGGACACAGCTTATTTGAACTGCCGTCGAGTGGTTCGCTCAGGCTTCATCAAATATTGACAGGATGATCATGAACGTGACTAACAAATGTCAAGTTATTTCACAAATGTCCAGCCGAGGTGACCAGAGGAGCAAAAGGTCAGTTTATAACAAATGTACCTGTGCACTGCGCCAGCACCCGCTGCCAAGAGCCCGTTATTTCACTCCGCTTTATTTGTCGAATGAATAAAGAAGCAATTCACTTCAGCAATTCTATTAAAGACAATTTACCCCAGAGCTCATCTCAAGGGTAATTCAATCTCCATGCTGTGGGAGAGAGACACAAACATGGAGTGCTTCACTCATGCAGACACACAAACGCAGCAGCAGTATGAACACACACTTTACAGGCCTATGCAAAGCCACAAACACTTGCATGCTACGTACTTGTAGGCACACTCAGCGGAGGACGTGTGAAGTGACCAGAAGAGTCAGTTAATGGGACGCTAATGGAAATTATCCACGCCGGGTTCCCACTGGCCTCAGCTTAAAGGACTGGGCCTGTTTACTACATTACCCACAAGTCCCCCCTGGGAAAGGATTATTAGCAGCCAAGGTAACGGTCATCAGCACATTCTCTTTCCTCGCCGCCTCCCTCTTTTCATTTATATTCTGTTTATTCTCGCTGCTAATCTCATTTCCACTTTCCTCATTATTTTTTCCTTTGCTCCTCGCGTCCTCCTCCCTCCATCTGCAGCGCTGCTGTAAATGATTCAGAAGACTGAAGTTGCTTTTTTATATAAATCAATCATGGGTTGTTTTATTTTGTCAGCACTTGGTAATATCCCGTGATCAAATAGCCAGCCTGATTATTATTCCAGTAAAGTGACTTTATTTTTATTTCCAATTATACAATTTTGGAACTTTTCATCTTTTAATCACATCTCAAACTTGTGAAAAAGCTGTTTTACTGTTTCCTCTCATCTGCTGTTTTATTGCTGCTTTTTCTGTTGCTTTTTAAATTTTTAACGTTTTTTTTTTTTCCTTCTTGTATTTCTTTGTTTTTTTCAAAACACACTGTACAAAGTTTACTATTAATGATGTTAATTAATTGTTAATATTTCCACATCGGGGTGTTATGGGTGATATTGCAGCACTGTGAGCTGCTGCTGACTTCAAACAGACTTAATCAGTGTGAAAGTAAAAAGAGACGTCTGTTTCAACTTTCTCAAAGGAAATCAGGTTCTGTCAGGCATAAAGAACGACGCTGACACTGCCAGTGCTGAGACTTCAGTTCCAGTAAAGTTCAGTGCAGTTCATCTGGATTCAGATCAAATAATGTGATTTTGTGCATACGCCAATTAAATAATCAAAAACAAGTCCATTATTAGAAATTAACCAAAGTATAAATGCTCGTCTCAGCACCTTCAGTCATGTTTCTTTTCGCCTGACTGGTGCTGAGAGCTGACTGTTTGGGTTTCATGACTTTCTGTTGTTTACATCAAAAATCCAAACTCACCCACCACCCAGAGGTCATGTTGTTGTCTGTCTGAGTTTATTCTTAAAGGATGAGAGACAAAAGACATTTTTTGTTTTGTCATTTTTCCCCCAAAAAAGCTGAAATCTCAGCCCCTTTGAGGGGGGATTTAACTCTCATGAGAAATGTGTATTTTACAGTTGGGATTAGCCGCCTCCTGCTATGCTGAGGATTATTTCCCGCGAGGAGATGAAACTAGAAAGTTTTGTCCATCGGTAGAATATGGATTATTTATAGCGCGGATAGAATACAAAATATGACCCCACATTTTCATAGGATGTTTCACTTTTGAAATATATATTCACTGTTTGTTGTTCAAGTATCCAGGTCTCCTGGAAGGCCGTTCATGGCTCTCCAGCTTCCTCGTCTTCTGCTTCATCAGACTGAAGCATCTTAAACCATTATGTCGTTTGGCAGGACCCCTGGGAGAAGGTCCGAGGTCCGCCTGCCCACTTACTGTTGATTAGTCAGCTAAATGCTGCATCAATCCTCGATCTATTTTACAGATATCATTTAACCCCCGGTTTAGTTTCCTCACACAGATCAGAGCCAGAGTAATGGGCCGTGGGATCACAATTAGTGTGGAGATTAGGAATTGATTAGCTAATTATGATAATAGGACGGCTTATATGGAAATGCATAATATGTTAATTTCTGCACGAGCGATGGAGTGGGAGGGATGAGCGACAACATGTTTGTGTGAAAGAGAGAGAGAGAGAGAGAGAGAGAGAGAAGGAGGTATGTCGGTGGAAAAGTTTTGAATTGTGTGTGTTTGTGTGTGTTTGTGTATTTCTACCACCAGTCAAGTTAAGAATTAATGTTGGTCAATATGTCCCCTGAAGTTGGAATTGATACGCAGCATGATATGACTTCTTTGTTGGCTCTTTACGATAATCAATGTGCCATTTTCAGTAAATTTTCACCAGATCTTTGTTCAAAGATTAATGACGACTGGTCAGCTCATGTGAGTGTAGACTGGCTGTGTCTCTGTTCAGCCTGCTTCTGTCAGAGACTAAAGGTGTGATGCATTGCACATCAGGGCTGCACCTTTACAACAGCTTCTTAAAATGAAGAGGAAGGAAAAAGAGGCATTCGGTGGCCTGAATTTGGAGGACGCAAATGTAACTTTTTGCAGCGCTAGCATCCCAGAATCTACTGGAGAATGACTAATGGTACCAAAATAACCTTGTTTTCATTGGTCCCAATTTTTTAAGGTAACGATCCGACACAAAACCCATAAGCATCACAATGTGCACGTCTCAAAAGGACAAATCAAGCAAAGGTGTCCATTCTTGAAGATGTTTCGCTACAAGAAAAGGCAAGACGAGAGAATAATCAGTCTCCCTAACTCATATAAAATGAAATAAATGACAAAAAATGTTAAAAACTTTTGCTGATATCTGATGTCTGGCTCCTGAAGGCCCAAAACATTGGCTGTTGTCCCGCAATTGTTGTCAGACATTGGCCAATTATTCCTAGATTGTGACTTTGTTGACTGTTTGAGGATAAACTTGAAAAAACATAATGAACACCACCGTAAATGCTGATGGATGAGGATAAGGATTTGACATTATTGTTATTGCTGTTTGCCTAAAAAAAGCTAAATATCAGGGGATTCTGCCACAAAGCAATTATGAAAAAGTCACCAGATCAATTCATTTACTTACTGCATTGCAATACTAAATATCACCTGGGGCCAAACATGACATGAATTTGTTTTTGTTTTGGGCCTGAACTCATGAGGATGCAATGATGAAGAGAGTATTAGGAGCAAGTTTAGCCAGCTATCCTTCAGTCCACTGAGGGTTAAATGTTTGTGCCATGCTCTTTGGATGAAATTGACAGATTCTGCTGGTCTGACCTCTGAAACAACAAGAAAAATGTCACAACTTAAGATTCAAGCTGGGTCACATTCAGTTTAGAAGAAGAGCCGGGGTTGTGTTAGTCGTGCAGAGGGTAATGTCACGTGTGTCACGATGTAAATGTTTGTTCTGTTTGTCTCTTCAGGCATGCGTATCCTGGTGAACCTGCTGCTGGACACTCTGCCCATGCTGGGCAACGTCCTCCTCCTCTGCTTCTTCGTCTTCTTCATCTTCGGCATCATCGGAGTGCAGCTGTGGGCCGGGCTGCTGAGGAACCGCTGCTACCCGGAGGAGAACTTCACACTGTGAGTCACCGCCTGCTCTCTCTATGTGTGTGTGTGTGTGTGTGTGTGTGTGTGTGTGTGTGTGTGTGTGTGAGACAATGTGACGCTCGAGGATCTGCGCTGCATCGGTCTGTCATTTGGAAAGTTTACCCGCCTGTCTGAGTGGGCGTGATATCTGCACACCATCATCTCCAGCAGGCTGTGTGTGTGTGTGTGTGTGTGTGTGTGTGTGTGTGGATGCATACGAGTTGCAGCCAATGAGAAAGTGAGCATGCATGTGTGTGTGTTAGAACACGCTGTGGCCACAACATGAAGCTTTTGCGTCAGTGGACATGTGTGAGTCCACATGCGTCTGTCACCTCTCCTCTCATTACCTGCCCTCCCAGAAGATTAATTACATAATCGACTGATATCACCATTGTGGGAGATGAAGCCTCTCTCTCTCTCTCTCTCTCTCTCTCTCTCTCTCTCTCTCTCTCTCTCTCTCTCTCTCCATCTCGAGTGTTAATATAATGAGGCTTATTGCAAACCAAAATTTGCACAAAGCAAATATCATTATCTTGGAGCCTTTTCTGCCACTTAATTAAGAACTGGCTCTCTCTTTTTCTTTCTCCCGCCTCCCCACCAACCTCCTGCCAACCCTCAGTCACAACCTCTGCTCCACTCTGTCAGATCACCAATACTTTTTTTTAAGCGTAGATGCAAGAAAAGTTTGGCAAAAACAAAAAAGAGAAGGCAAGACAGGAACGAGAAAGGAAGAAAGCAAACTGGGGGGGAAACAAAGAAGTCAGCGGACACAGCTTGTAAGCGATGTTTTAGACTGGTTAATGTCGGCGTGTACGGTACGTTTGACCTCGTTAACTGACCCTAGGATAGTTAAATTGCTCCCACAAGCATCATGGTGCTCGGTTTCCGCCTCAGTGTGGATCGGATTATAACCCTTTCTCAGAGCAAACATGTACGATGTCTTGTGCCGGTGAAAGTCCAATAAACATTTTATAATCTCTCTCACCCAAACCCCGGTCTTGTAAAGATGAGGTAATGATCACAGTCAACATTAGAAGAAGGTAATTTAGACAGTTTGCAGTGCTGCTCTGCCAATAACAGTGTAAAAGTGCCTTTTCGGAAAGAAAAAAAAAAAAAAAAAAAAAGTCCTTTTTAGGCATATAAAGTCTTTTCAGTCTTGTGAGGACAATTTCTAATGATCGTCATCACTATCAATATGTCGCAACAACCCTCATTACACTACAGATGCCTGAGTTTAACTGTCGATTCCATGAGACCAGATTTGTTAGAAGGGAATTCAAACCGGCCAATGCTGCATTCAGATCTAACTTTCATATTATTTATTCAAGTCGGGATGGCTTTAGCTCAGGAGGTCAAGAGGTCTGTCTACAAATCACAGGGTTTGTGGTTTGATCCCCTCCTCCCACTGTCCACATGATGACAGATACATAACCTAGGTTTAGCAAAAGTGCATTTCAAATTTCCAGTCCCAAGTTTGGATATATGGGGTTGGGCCATGAAGGGCATCTGGTTTATGACAAATCCAATGTGCAGATCTTCCATTCGGGGGGATGAGTGGGTGCCGGGGTCAGCCAACAGACGGAAACATCAGCTGTGGTGACTACAAACAAGGAGCGGCTAGAAGAAGAACAACAAGATCTTTCCACTTTATTTTCCATTTATTATTTAATCTCAGGAAAATTCTTCCAAGTAACTCCCCTGGCACCATGTCCCTGAAGTTGAGGCATCACTTGGGAGTTTCTGGTTCTCTCGATGGGGCCCGGGATCCCCAACTGCGGCGTGGAGAGAAAATATTCTGGTTTAGTTTGACTGAATTCGCCTCCGAGGACGTGTTGGACCTGCTGACCTGTTCTTTCAAGGAAACAACATTGTTTTCTCCACTGCTGCGCTCAATTGGCATCATTTCCCGTCCGTCATTATAATCATTAGCAATTGGATACGACAAATCATCTCCTGCCGCGCACGCAGGCAGTCACGTGTTCGTAAACTCTTGCAAGGACACACACTTATACATTCACACACACACAAATGCAAACTATCCCACTGATACACGCAGCAGGGTATCTTGGGTTTTTGAAAAAGCCCGAGCTGTAGGATGCTAATATTGTGAACCCGGTGTGCTGTTCCTTTTCCTTCCTGCTACCGCTAACCTCTACAGTTTGACAGTTGGATGCACTTCCTTTCTTTGGGGTGAACTCTTGCTTGGGTGCATGTGCGGGTGCGATGTTGTTGCAGTGGTATTGCGTGGTATTTTCCAGGATTGCTTTTCTGCGTCTCGGTGGCTGTGGGCTGTTTATTTTGGAGGAAGTAGCAGGAAATTCAATCACTTCTCTGTCATGTCCTTTCAGAATCACAGGAGTACACGCGACCGAAGGCAGCCGCCGACACACTCTCTGCTCGTGTTCTTCGATAGCACAGCGATCACACTTGTTTGAGTGTTTTTTGTTGCTACACTGTGCGCTGCATTTGATTCTTTCCGATAGCAGGAAGCAACAGCTGTCAATCAAGAAGTCAATGTGCTCGAGCTTCCACCCATAAAATTGTTCATCTTTCGGTGAATTCAGGCAGCTGAGTCAGATTTCATTCTCACCCCTCCCTGAATCAAACGGCAGCTCCCTCGCAGGACAGCTTAAAAGATGAGACACGATGTGACGTTCAGGCATGAATCATTTATCGTTTTTATACCACAACCTCAATTTAAAAGAGCCTCGTTTTCCTACGAGCATTATTAAATATAACTTAGCGAGCTTTTGCTAAAGATTCTCATCCTCAAAAACAATGACATTTACGTGCTTCGTTTGTTCCCCCGGGGAAACTTTCACTGGGTTCAGCAGCTCTGCATTGCACAACATGCAACCCGAGGCAACATCTTTACAATCATTCATGTGTTAAAATACATAAAGAGAGCCAACGTTCTTATATTCAAATATAACCAATAGGCCATGAACCAATCACAGTGGTGTATTGTTTTGATTTCACAACTGTATCCAGTAAAACCAGATCATAAAAAAACAGGCATTACATCGTAAGACTGACAAAAAGCTGATTGTACATGTCAGTCCCACCTCGTCAAACACTGAGGCTGTGGAGAGGCTTCAGTGTTTGACCAGCTGGTAATGAGACGCATAAATCTGCCGTCTTAAACTGGACCTTCAGTTGAGTTAGCTGAAGTTTCCCGTGATCACATAAAATGTTAATAATGGAACTTAAGAGTTTTTGAAATGGTTAAGTTGACATTTTTTAAACTGTGTGCCAAAAGGTCAAAGCTCATAGCTCACGGTACGGGCTGGATGATTCACTATTTTCTGTACATCTCTAGGCACCGACTTTTAATTTATAAACTGGAGAAAACTGTGATCCTTCCACCCTTTAACCTTCATGGCAAACAGCACGAGATGATTGAGTTCACTGTAGACTTTAATTATGCCGACAGTGGATCTAACGCCACTGAATGTCATGATTATGAAAAAGGTGAGACATCAACGCCAATGAGATCTTGACATTACTCAAGATCTCACAGATTTTGATCCTGCAATGTTGGTTCAAAACATATTTTATTCTATAACTGTTTTGCTTTTGTAACGCAAGATAAGCTAAACTTACAAAATAATGTATTTTTGCTTCGACATCACACATATTTTGTGTACTTTTATGGAGACAGTTATGAGTTACAGTTACAGTTAAGAGTTATTATTCTGTATGTTCCCAATACCTTTCTGGGAAGTTAAACATGTAATGTGTCACTGTTAAAAGGTAAAAAGAGTCTGGTAACACTCGCTGAGTAATCTCCTTAAAATGAAGTGTACTGTATGCTGAATTTAGTGTTTGCTTAAAGATGTAATTTACGTTTTGAGCTTGAGCTCCTGTGCACTGACTGAAAAAGCGGCTGTAGCATGCTAGCTGAGCTATCAATTGGAAATAATTTTTAATAACTTTAATTAGCACCTTTTGTTCTGTGTTTATAGTTATTAGTTTGTTTCTGGTTTATCAGTGTTCCCTCTCTGGGTCGTTTCAGACAGTTGGGTTTGATAACACGCTCACGCCGTACGTGTGTGTGTGTATATATATATATATATATATATATATATATATATATATATATATATATATATATATATATATATATATATATATATATATATATATATATATATATATATATTTGCAGTTGGTAATGAATTACGATGACTCTCTGCATGTCCCCTGATAACAGCCAAATAAAATAGTAGGTCTAATTTAGGAGCTGGAAGCTTAACAGGTATTGTTTGTCCCCAAATACCTCCATGATTAAGAGCACAGCTAATACCACTGTGAAAACACAGGGCTCAGACAATAACTGGGATTCAGCCGATGGCGAGCAGGAGCCTGGGGAGACCAAATCCGCGGCGAAGCGTTTGATTAGGCCGGTTTGGCTGCACGGAGGAGTGGGCTGGACGCCGATGCGCGCCTCCGAGCCCAGAGAGAAAATAATGATCTGATGAGAGGCTGTGGGGTGGGCCATCACCATGGCAACCAAACCAAGAGATGAGATGGAGAGGGGGATGCAATCACGGGATGTCCTGACCCAACCTGAGTTAATTTCAGTAATGTCATCCAACGTTTGTAACACATGCACGGAAACAGATTTTGTTTCCGACACGACGCTGACGCAAACCGTGTGCGGCGGCTTCAAATCAGTGTTTCCTGGAACGAGAGCACACACCTTTGGCTGGTGGCTCTACTGTCAGGAGTCCAACGTCTCCTCATGTGTGAAATGACTGCTGTCTGTCTGATGCTGTCTGGTGGCGAATATAATCACCTCAGCACACAGAGACATCCAATGCGATAATGAGCCAGGCCGCGGGATCTGCTGTCGCTGGGTGTCGGCTCGGTCGCGAGCGGGAGAGCAGAGATTAGTGGGAGAGGTGGGCGACGGGATGATGAGTAGAACAGGTGGGTGGACGGTCACGTTTTTCTGACGTCTACTTTCTGCTCTCAGGCCGCTGAGAGCAACAAGAGCAGAGTACAAATGGCATTACTTACAGACGATCAACAGGGATTCATAAGTAGGAACACATGCAGTCATATACACACAGTCATGCAGGTTCTTTCTGATGTGTGGGTAATGAATAAATTAACAAAAATCACTTTCATTACTGCGAAATGACATAATTGAGCAGGTGGGCTCAACAGACCAGCAGAGCTTGAGAGAGGAACAGAGAATGTTTCTGACAGAGATGCATGATGTGGATTTTTTCTTTTAGCTGATATCAACAATTAGCTGCTTCGTGACCAACACTGATAAGATAACTGATCATTTCACATTTTTGTATTTGAAGAAAATAATAAACAACTGGTATTTGATGTGCACCTGAGGGCAATGTTGAGGCTGAAAGTACTGAGTACTGTTCCATCATCAGCTTTTACTCCGGGTGATAAACTGAACGTATCAACGGCTTGAGACACATCCGACACTGCAGAGACTCTCAACAGTGAGAAGGACTCACAAAATAGCTGTTGTTCAAGCAACACCTATATTTTTATGAAGGTCTTGATTCAAGCCAGAGACATTTTCCTCCGGGCTGCTTTTGGCCTCGTGTTTGTTTGAGGTACTCAGCTTTGTTGGCCAGGAAAGAAACTGGCAAGGGTGCTTGTCACCTAATTGCACCCTCAGGAGTACTAGAACTGAAAAAAAAAGAAAAAGAAAAACCTCAAAACAAATAGAAAGTGGTCCGACAAAAGAACAGTCTTGTTTTACAAGTGCACAATTACCGCGACACTAGACCACACTTCAGCACTTTTCATACATTCTGCACGATTAATTGCACACTGAAGCGCAGATTCAGCACTTAGAGGAGGAGAAGACGAGAGCGCTGTCACGGGAGAAAGCTGGAAGGAACTGTCGGGTTCAACAGGGGAAATTAGATTGTTTGGTGATGAAGGTTTTGTAAAGAAGCTCCCAGGTCAAACTCCTGCATCATCTTTTGTCATTCAGACCTGTTGAATGTGGTTTTGGGTGCTCAGGTGTAGGAGAGACTTCGACACAGGAGCATCCAAACATTGAAGGAAAGGGGAAACCACGAGAGACACTCAGAAAGGTCTGACAGGTGGGGGTGAGTGCAATCGGTGTGGCCGCGCACCTTTTTAAGCTTTCATCGGCCATATGAGCCAACAGAGCTGCAATCGAGATGAGATGATGCAACGGAGGAGATTTTGGCCAGAATCAAGTGATATGATGGGAATGAAGAACTGATAGGAGAAAATTAAAGATGAAGGAAAAAAAAAAAAAAAAAAACGTCTGAAAGACTCACAGCGAAAGCAACTGACGTGAAAAAAAGGCTTGCAGGTGTCGTCAGGTAATCGCTTCTATTCAGCGCAGGACAATGAGAGAGAGGCCGAGTCACTGAAAGAGACACAAAGAGCGTGACGATGACATCGGCTGAGTGAGACGCCCGGTCGTACTCACAGCGCCGCTGCTGTCGAGCCCTCTCAAATACCAGGTCACATGTAATTGCTAACCAGCGTCTGCATTCGTCTGTATCTCTTTCTCTCGGTCTGCCCTTTAAATATAGCGGCGCAGCCTCGGATTAAAGGGAGATCACACAGAGCTTTGCTGTTCTCCGTCTTTAGTGTCTACCTTGCTCTTTTTGTAATGTCAAGCCCGACACCATCGCTGTCTTTCCTCTTCTTCGCCTCGCACATTACTCTTGTTGGTTTTGCAAGACGAGAATCTCGCCGTCCGACTTCAGTTATCGATCCAGTCACTGATTTTTCCCCTTCTTCTTATCCCTCTCATCTCTTTTTTGTTGTTTTTGCTTCTTGTTTGTGTCATTCCTTTCCATTTTCCTACGCAACATCTTCCCTCACTGCTTCCTTCCTCACTCCCTCTTAGGGACACACAACATGGATTCCTTCAGCCGATGTGAAAACCATCAACACATCTTCTTGTCACAGCTGACACAGATGAGATAACAGACAATTCCACATTTTTGTATAGTGTGTAAATTTTTTGAGCAAAGATGAAGAATTTAATAATGTTGTGCAGAAACTTTTTCCTCTCTTAACTCTTGCGGAAGACATATTGCAAATTATAATCCTGTGAAACTATATTGCTTCGTATTATGAGCTCGATTTATCGGCCTGGATTTCACTGATGCAGATAAATAGCAGATAATATAACTGTCCCGCTATCAAGCTGATAATTTATTGCTCCAATATATATTGTGCATCTCCACGTTCGTTCGTTCTTTCTTTTTGGATGTTATACTTGAATCCTCTCTGTCTGTATCAGTTATTCTTTCTTCAGTGAATTTCTTCTTCCTTATATTTTCTTTTCTTCTTTTCATCATTCAGTTTTCTTACCCGTGGCTGGTCTTCCTCTTCAGTGCCCCTCTCTTCCGACTTCTCATATCCGTTTCTTTTACTTTCAACAACTAGCGACTCTCACTGGGGCTCATTTAACGTAGCAAAGTCCAACGCTGCTTTTGTCCCTGTCCCTTTGTCCGTGTCTCCTTTGACAGACCAAGTCGAACATAAAGGAATATCCTCGATGAAGTCCGACAGATCAAACACTCTGTGATCCTTCCTGCTGCTCATCAGTGTTTCACTTTCTCTGTTAAAGGGTCAGACTTTAAACCACAGCTGACCAGCAGTCAGGATGACGCTCTGCTCCACTGCACGGGGGGATAAACTCGTCAGTACTCTAAGATTTAACAGTTTGTGCTTGGAAGAAAACCATGAAGCTCTGACAGCCTGCATGTGTTAGTGGAAGAAGACAAAGGGTAGAAGCTAAACAAGAGTCAATGCCACGTAAAACAAGTGAAATTGGTGATTCGCGAGGCCGAACAGTCAGTCAGAGACGCAACGCCGGCCGGCGATCAGTGCGGCGTGCCTGGGTTAATGTGTTTCCATCACTGCCTTTCTCTCCGTCTGTCTCTGTCTGTAATTTTCTTTCAATTTCACCATTACCAACGTGATCATCACTCTCATTGTGTCTGGCCCGGCTCTCACCGCTTCTTCCTCTCCATCCTTTCATCCACTCGCCCTCTCCGTCATACTTACAGTTCAGATCTCATGCCGGCACAAATGTTGGAAATAGCCTTGAAGGACGTGTGGGCTTCTGCTCTGTTCACCGTCCTCATAACAAACAAGCATGACTGCACACACACACACACACACACACACATTCTCTTTGATGGCATGTCTTACTACAAACCTCTTGTCTGTGGATGTGGGTAAGAATATCAAGAGCACTTTTCTGTTTTTGTTTTTTTTTTTTCTTTTTGAGATTCTTGCAACAGCAGAGATATTTTTGTATCTCAGTGTTTCTGTAAATGCATCAGAGAGATTCTTCTAGTACTCGAATTACCGAATTACATAACTCTGTTTTTAATGATACATCTGCACTAGCCAGGCTTGAAATTGGTTTCCAAGTTTTACTGAATACTCATCAAGCTACAGTCAGTTTACACCCCGCTTCCAATGTTGAGGAATATCACAGGCTGTTTACGTTCTCTTCAGTACGAGTCACGAACAGGACAACGATGACTGCTTCAGAATTTAATAAGTGAAATGTCAGAGGGACAGAAACAGTGCTGAACCATGTCACAATTTTTTGTGGGAATGTTTTTTTTTTCTTTTTTTCTTACCTAATTTTTTATAATGATATGTGAAAAATGATCATGTGATCATCGCTGGTTTTGCTGGTCGCACATGTGTGTTCGCATCTTGAGAAAATGACACAATGCTTCATTACAGCACGCCGTTGGATTGTGACATTTTGATGATATTTTTGTTCAACTGTTCAGTTCTATTTCCAGGTGTACGTTCAATTTACTGTTTGTATTTTTTTCCGTTTCAAACAAAGAAAACATCAGTTAGAACGATATTTAAATGCTGCCAACTTTGATTTTTCTTTGATTCACAGTTGTCTGTCCCTTTACTTCTTTATTTTCTTTTTGATAGAGTGCTCCCTGTTTTCGTGTTTCAGTGGAACATGTATCGTTCATGGTGCAACAGAAATAACCTTTTGTTTCTTCTCACCACTTCCAGGGCGACAGGTATCAGCCTGCCGCGGCCGTACTACATGCCGGACGAGGATGACGAGCGACCCTTCATCTGCTCTCTGCCGGTCGACAACGGCATCATGTCCTGCACCGACGTGCCGGCCCGCCGCGAGGGAGGCAGGGCGTGCTGCCTCGATAAAGACGACGCCCTGTACCGCCAGTCGCTGGGCCTGAGCCCCGAGCCTCTGACCAACGGGACCGTCAGTGTGGCGGGGCTCTGCGTCAACTGGAACCGGTACTATACCAGGTGTCACACTGGGCATAAAAACCCCCACAAAGGAGCTATCAACTTTGACAACATCGCCTACGCCTGGATTGTCATCTTCCAGGTGAGAGCTGAAGTAAACTAGGTGCCTGATGACCAGATCATGGAGAAGTCATCTTTGTTTTAACTACTTTGAAATACTTTCTGATTACTATTCCGAAGTTTTTCATTATTCATTCATCTAAATCCAGTATCAAACTGATGGCCTGGCTCGGTCTGAAGGTAACAGCACCTCTAAAGCTCACTGATTAACACATTATAGCTACTTTGTTGAACCCATACATGAACCGAGCTGTAAAAACCAGTCACTGTTTTATGATGAGGTTATGTGTTGGACCATGTGAAGACTCCTACACAGCCCGCTTTAGGCCTCGTGACGCGGGGCCAGGGGATTTGAGCCAGAACAGGGCCAGCTACATTCACACAGTCGGCTTAGACATTACTATTCCACGAGCACCGGTGTCTGAGAGATTTGAAGAACTTGTCATCCGTAAGTCATTGCTGTATTTGAGCTGAGTGCCAGGAGGCTACGTGGCCCATGACTGAGCCAGACCAATTTTTGCCATGTGGTTAAATTTACTGTTCCGAGCCAAGAAGCAGTCCGGTTCACAGCCGGTGGATGATATTTGCTATAAATGTCAGACTGAGCAGACTAACTGCTTCCCTCTGTAACCCGTCTTTATCAGGCGTACGAGCTGCCGGCTTATAGCCTCATATTTAATGTACAGACATGAGAGGGATCGTCTAACTGTTGGACTGTTCCTTTAAGAACAGGACATCTCCTGTGGAAACGGTCATTGTTCACTCACTGTCACCTTTCCCCTCGAACGCAGGTGATCACTCTGGAGGGCTGGGTGGAGATCATGTACTATGTGATGGATGCTCATTCCTTCTACAACTTCATCTACTTCATTCTGCTGATCATCGTAAGTCTCACAAGTGCACAAGGACGTGTTGAAATCAATATAATCAAAACGCTGTAACATTTTGGTCAATCGATATTGATTGAAATATAGCAAATTACTAAGTACACTGTGTTTTGTTACATAAGACAAAAGTCTTCAATACATGATTTTGTTGGATTCTCTAATACACACAAGTGCACACGTACTAATACACACACACACACACACACACACACACACACACACACAACAAAATAGTTTCTGCAATAAACCAGTTTACATGCTGTTGAATTTACTCCGAGCTACAAATGACTGCAATAAGACACTACCTCCCTCTCCCTACTCCCCCTCTCTCACCTACACACTTATCACACACACACACACACACACACACAAACACACACACACAAACACACACATACGGCTGTCAGTGTCAGAGTGAAAGCCGAGCAGAAAATCCCTCGAGAATCCCCCTTTTGTTCTGATAAAACACTTTTTAATTCCAATCCTTCAGCTTCCGTCTTTGTGCGCGTGCCGCAGTGGGTGTGTATGCTTTTGTGTGCAAGCGCCGATGCATGTTCTCCTCAGTATATCTCTCTTTCAGCCCGTCAGAGAGAGTGTGTGTGTGTGTGTGTGTGTGAAAATGTTATAATGCAGTTGACTGCCAGCCCTGGTTACTTTCCCGACCCAGGGGCTGTCTTGTCTCTTTATTACACTTTTAATTGCCTGCCTTTAGATTCAGGCGCCAGCTCTGCCTCTCCTCTCGACTCAGCAACACTCTCTTTGGTTTCTTACCCCTTCATTCCTTCCTCCATTACTCTCTACACCTGTCAATCTCTGCTCCTTGCCACCCTTGTCTTTCTAACCCTTTTCCCTGCCATCTATCAATTGTTGCCCGTGCTAACACTTCCTTCTTCCCTCCTTACTTCCCCTCTTTCTCTTCATCTCCACCACCTCGCGGCTCCCTTCCTCCAATCCCCTGCCGCCTTCATTTCATCTCCCCCTTTGTCGCTGAGCATCACTCATGTATCCGTCGCTCTACTCATTATTCTCCATCGTGCAGAAACACACACGTACGCTTTCACATAGGCACACACCGTCAGTTATTAATACACGGTGGAAGATTCTGAAAGTCGAAGCGTTCCTGTGGAAGCCGAGTATTTGCCAGGCGTGCTGCAGTAGTTTGTGCTATCATAATTATACGGAGCTCCATATATTTGTGAACAGTTGTAGGGTGTCGGATATCGCTACTGTCCTAATATGTCCTAAACTTCTCTAAACTGGGCTAGCTAACGTTAGCATTACTTTACCACATGTCTGTGGGCTTCAACCCAATCACCATGTTAACAAAGTGTCTGTATGCTAAACCACAGGTTAGTTTAAGTTTTCTTCTGTTACAACTTTAAATGTGTCTGTTCAGTCACGCTGTACTCATGCTCTGGTTAGGTTTAGGCACAAACACCACTTGATTATGGCTAAGAAAACGCCATAATCTGGCTTTGAATGTTTCTTTTGGTCACCACAAACATGGCTAGAAATGTCCTGAGGTCTTTTTCAAAACACTCCTGTTGACACAGACATGGCGGCAAGACATCCTGTCAACAATTGTCACGGTTTTGGGGTCCAGGAAAAAAAAAAAAAACAAAAAACAAAACTTGAAATGTGCCAGCTCTCCTTGAAGACATCCAGTTGTGTCACACTCGAGCTGAGGTCGCCCATTCGGCAGCCTCGTCATTTGTACTGGTGTTGTCACAAGTTTAGTAACCTGTGGAAAAACTGTCCTGACCATGGCCCAGCAGCCTGTGCTGCCATCAATCTGCTGATCCTGAACTAACTTAACTTTTAAGATGTGTTCAACATCTATTCTCACCAAAGCAAATAGCAGGTACTTAGCTATATCTATCTGTATGTTATTGCTGCCAAATACCGAATAGCTTGGCAAACATCTAAGTGCCATGTCCCACCAGGCAGTCCAGCTGCCATCCCTGCTGCTTATCTCGCTCTACCAGTCTTAAAAGTAGTGAGCACTCATACGAGAAAATACATTTATTGACATACATGCCTGGGAAAGGGACCTTTTTCCAATGCCGTTCTTCAGATTTGCTGTCGGACACTATCTCGCCTTCTGATCTCTCCATGAAACCTCCAAAATTGCCTCGCTCCAGATGTGACATAGTCGTTGCCTTTTGATGTGAAAACATCACTGAGGAGTGGGGAGGACAGGAGGGAAGTAAATTACTGAGGACGGTAATGGAGATGGAAAAAGGATGATGAAACGGAAGGGAAAATAGAGGGATGGAAGGAGATGGACGGAGAGAGCGGGAAAAACGAGGGGCGAGTGAGCTGGAGAGCGAGGGTGATGAAGACGGAGGAAGTGGAGGAGGGACGGGGAGAGGGACGGCTGGAGAGACGAAAACCAGGAGGCGACGATGATGGACTGGAGCGTCAGCATGAAATCAGAGAGAGGATTGGAGGACCAGAGAGAGGAAGCAGCTACATGTTGGCCTCCCTCTTTGATCTTAAATGAAATGTTTTTAATTAGAGCGAATCCCTCAGCAGGTCCTGCGGGCGCCCATGGTCGGAGCATCGGGTTTAACAGTGTGTCACTCAACAGGTCGCTCTGAGCATCAACCTTTAGACTTAAAATGGTTCTGTTTGAAGGGAAGTTTAGATAAAATATGCAGTGAATTTCAGAAACAGCAGTTCTTTTCATGGTGCATTAAGCTATTAGATAGAAGCAAACAGCACAACATATTAAAATGATAAGGAGGGTGGAAAACTACAAACAGAGTAAACCTGAGAGGGACAGGGAGATCTTTCATCTGAACTTAATGTCAGAGTGAACTCTGGGAATTAGTGCGCTAACAGATCATAAATGTACCACAGTCTCCGTTTCCAGCCGTTCTTATTAAGCAACAAAAGCTCTGAATGCCGAGCAGCTGTGTCTTCACATGGTGTCACATTTTGAGCTTTGTTAAGTTTGGCACGTTTGGCCTGTAATCATTGCTGATACATAAATATTAATGTTAAATTCCAATCTTTAGCCTTTAATGTAGTATGCTATGTTAGCATGGATCTTAACATACAGAGTCTCAGCAGTTATAAGAAAGTAGAGGTGTATGAATCATGACTCATCTGGATCTTTAACCCGGGTCTTTAAAATAACCCGTGAGTCGCAAATCTCTAGTATCATTAACTTGAATCGCTTGAGTCCTACTATAATCAAATCTAAAATGATACATAGAGTCACACAGAGCTGTTTACATAGCAAGACTCGGAGCTCGCGTCTGCAACCAGTGAATCCAGAGAACTTTCTACTACATTAGTGGTTAAGAGAAAATGGGCTAGGACTGAGTTTCCATGGTGATTAGGCCATACTGACTCAAGTGACTTCAGTTTGGCGAGTGACTCATTATGACTTGAATCCTTAAAAGGAACCGTGTTTACCAGCTCTATAAGAAAGTGTCACACAAGGAAGGAAATATTAGGAAGTCTAATTACAGAGGTTAAATCAAGGCTAACCACTGGGTCTTTATCAGGCTCCAATTCATTCCTACTTTTGATGCATTTTCTGTGACGACATTCTTTCAGCGGTGTGTACACAAATGTGTCCTAGGCCTCACCGAAGGGCAGCTGAAGTCCTCTGCAAAACAACAAGAAGCAGACACAACAACAGGTGTGATGGATCACATGCTGCCTGATTCCCCCTTAATGCAAATGTGTTTGATCCATTAGCTGTAGGCAGTCTGGACGTGCAGTTCAAGGACTTAAGGACTTTTAAGCCTCAGAGCATCTTCATTTGTTGATGCTTGCCTCTGAGCTGACACACCTGAAACTATCTGAAAAACACTTCCACATAAAAGTACACACATGATGGGATGAATCATCTGTCTATCATCTTTCATCGAGGGGCAACTTCAACTTTGAAGGTCCTATTCATTTAAAAAAAAAAAAAAAAAAAAAGAAGAAGAATAGATTTTTGATTCTTGCTGCCAATTTTTCTAAAACAGACGCTCTGATGGGGTTGTAGGACGAGTCGGCTGCCAGTTTTTTTGACGAGATGGGAAACGCAGAGCACCGTTATCTGACAAGTTGGAAATGAAACTCAAAAAACATCTTTTCTCACAAATAGGACCTAAAATCAATTAGATCAACATATGAGAGCGCTGCCAGCACCGAAGCAAATCCAGTCGCCCTGCAAGGCAAGCGTGCCTCGACTGCACGCGCAACATCTTTCACCACTTCAACCACTTACTTGAACCGTCCTGCAGATCAAAATATCTTCGATTGTTAAAATTTCACCAAAAGGATTGCATCATCTCTCTCCTCCGAGTGTCTGCTTAAGCACAAATACTAAACATTATCTGGATGAAGTAAATCTCCACTGTTGAAAGGATTCATGATGCTTAACAACTCTTGTAGTGTTGTAGCATCATAGCAGGATTTGACTCCCCGCAGTCGTTGCGTATCCGTCTCTTCCTGCCCGCAGAGACCAGATCTGACAGTCAGGCTCTGGTCGGCTTTGTAGACGGACTTAACTGGAGGAGAAGTGATTTAAACGCCGCTATTCACATGTTAAAAGTTGTGTTCTCATCCCTGCTGGACTCCTTTAATTCTGCCAGCACCGAGACAAGCAAGAGGGCGAGCGACAGACGGAAGTGGAGAGAGAGGGAGGGAGGGAGGGAGGGAGAGGTTTAGGTTGTACATAGATGCTTTGACAATTTCGCTCACGTATGTTCATGCAGATTAGGCATGGTAAATTGAATTGAGAGAGAGAGAGAGAGAGAGGGAGAGAGGGTGTGACAGATGGAGAGACAGATGAAAAAGACACGATAAAGATGGAGGGAGTTTGAGAGAACGCTGTACACTGATTACCATCGCGTGGAGCAGTTTAAAACCAGACGACTCTGTGGAATTAAAGGCTTTTCTGCGGGAAAATGGCTTGGCCCTGTGGAATTAAGGTTTAACATCCGGAAATGCCAGCCTCAACCTGTTTTGTTACAGAGCCGCGCGGCGTGATAAGCCTTTTGATTTGACACAGCGTAAGCCGCCTCTGCCCTCATTTATACCTGGTATTAACATTCAGCACATAGATAGATATGGATTCAGACACTTGATCATCGCTCCTGTGTAATGTGCCCAACTGTTGCGTACTAGACAGAAAACAAACCCACAAAATACCTTCATGATTTAGCTGATCAATAGCTATTTCTACCTTAAGTGCACAGCTACACAGGAAACGACAACGACAATAATACCCAGAGACGCCATCAGATACATATACGTATCATTTTAAACCGTAGACTCCAGACGGACTTTAGATTTCCCACCTTGCGGGATTGCTTTTGTGGGAAATGATTCAAAGATTTGAGATCTGAATTTGAATCCAAGCTAAATCAAATTTATTTACATCTGTTAGCTATTAACAGAACTTTACCAGAGCTTAAATACATCGCTGAACAATCACTCACTGATGCTCCAAGATGTTTGTGTGTCAGTTTGATGTATCAGCCCAGTAAACTGTTTCCCAATGAGTTTTCATGTCCCGTTGCAATCTGCTCACATATGGCCGATAAAAAGAGATTTATACAGTACATATAAATTGCTACAAATTGTTACATAGATCCCCTTTTAAAGTGGCATTATTTTTCTGACGTACTGTTACTCGGGGAGCCAGCTCTGACAAAATAAACTCCATAAACTAAGAAAAAAGTGAGTTTGTTTCCAGCAAACAGCTGCATTTTTTTTTTTTCACAAAACCGGCAAACACTCATTAGCATTCATTCAGAGTCATCGTGATTCTGTCCATCTGATCAAGTGAAGTCCAACGCTGACTCTCTTCCTTATTGTATTGGTTCGATCTCTATTAACTCCTGAGAACAATACTTTTCTTTGGCTGCTTTAGCCGCTGCTCATTGAACGTGTCCATCTGCAGTCTGGTGCAGGGTGGATAGTAGCTGAAGGTGGTCGTGTATCTGGAGGCTGTTCAGAGTTTGTTTTGTTGAAACATTCCCACCTTGTGTTTGCTAGAAACTGGACTCACGAGAGCATCTTAACAGAACCAAAACGTGCCAGGACACCAAAATAATGACCCAAAAGAGGCTTCAAAACACCACAGAGTCGCATAGCTGATGTAACTCCCTCTGTGTTTGTCACGTTCACGTTCACGTTCCCTGTTGGAAAAAAAAAAAAAAATGGATTTAATGCAGCTTTGGTATTTTAAGGTCACAGATATTCTTAGTCAAAATTGGACGCTTGGCTCGTTTTCACCCTTTAATCTCTCTCTCTCTCTCTCTCTCTCACACACACACACACACACACACACACACACGCACACACACACACACACATCCATTCACTGTCATCCACACATTCTCTTCGCTTCTCACACATAGTCATTATGTCACTTTGCAGCAGGCACCAAATCGGCTCACACACACACACACACACACACACACACACACACACACACACACACACACACACACACACACACACACACTCTCTCTCTCTCTAATCTAATTGTGTTTCAGTGGCTCCAGCAGAGTGTGAGTATAAATATTTGATGGGATCAGTGAGGGTGCTGAACGGGTGCTGGGACCCGCCGCCTTCCTTTTTTTTTTTTTTTTTTTTTTTTTTTGGTTTCCACGGGTCCACAGAAAGACCGAGCCAGACTGACCACGAATCTCAGCTTTGGATCAATGAAGAGCAGCTTCACACACAAAACACACACTGACACACACACTCTCTCTCTTTTCCCAGCTCGTCCTTAGTCTTTGTCACAGCGGCTTCAGTTGGAGAGCAGGAGGGGGTTATCAGCTTCGCCATCGGTATTGATCACAGCCTGGAGAGCGTTAGACTTCACCCTCCTCTCTGCCTTCTTCCCTTTTCTTCTCTTTTTTTCTCGGGTGACCTTGCCCTTTTTTTTTTTCTCTCGTCTTTCTCTGTCCTTTTGTATCTGTTTCCACTGTAGTCTCTTCGGAGGAGAGTGAGCTTAAAGCCTGCCACACAGCAAACCTCACAGCTTCTGAGACACTTATTGATAAATAAAACGTTTTGTATTTATATTATTGATAATCATGCCAAGTGTCAGTTGTCTTTGCCTTACACAAGTCCCTCTGACTAGTCATGTAACACAGAGTTGGCACAGTGGTGGTAGGTTTGGAGTCTGTCATACAAACATAAATATTGATGCACCCTTCAAAATAAACGCAACAGTACGGTGAAAGTTTTACAATCACCGTTTTTTAAAGGATACTTGAACAAAGGCGTCTTCACAGTACTGTCACACTATCAGCAGTTACATAAGTGGAGGTCTAGCTGGTCTTAAATACACTGTGTAAGCTCAGCACACTGCTCCAAAGAGCCCATTTTGCCCCCGATTTACACATGACTACTGTGGATATCTAACCTGGAGACTTCAGTAAAAGTCTGTCTCTGTTGCCAATTCGCACATGCACACAACGCAGACCGGCAACTTGGGTTTACAACAGAAAAAATACTGTAAATGTTTCTGTATTGTACATTTGGAACTGTGGCTACACATCAGACTGTTTTGGTGGTAAGTACAACAGTAAGAAAGGCTGTGTGGCCATTCCTGAAACCAAAGAGGCATAAAACTGATTTGTAAATGAGCACTAATTGATCAAATTAGTCGTGATTTAAAATGTTTAAAAATACTGTTCTCTCATACTCTGTGGGAGAAATATTGAGGCCCTAGAAACAAGGGTGGGTGTTATATATGTACCAATACTGTATGCTTTAGTTATGATCTTCAATTTGATTTTAATACCTATTTGAAGAAAACAATGTTTTCTTAATGTTCGATTTGGCCAATGACCAAATGACCTTGGCTTCCCTCGTTATAAAGAATGAGTTGTTCAGAGATGCAACTCGGATCTGTAGCTGTTCCAAACACTTCTTCTTGTTCTTACAGTTTTGGATAAAACACACAGCGTTACTTGCCAAATTCATCCAAAATAGATCCAGCATTTAAAAGTTATCTGATGGAAGTAATGTCAGTCAAGTCGCAAGTGTTTTATTAGCAGTGCATGTGATGATATTTCAGGCTGGAAGATTAGATATTTCTTTTCTGAGATGCACTTGCTGATTCGCAACGTCACTTTGTATCGCAGTTCATCTTTTGTTCTGATGATTCAACATGGTGTTTCATGTCCATACAGTTTGTGTAAGTGCTCCAGCTTTGAGTCATGTAACCTCCCCACTGAGGAGAACATGAATCAGAATCTTAACTCTGAACCAGGGCTGCTCCAAATAGCTTCCTCTACTTTGTAGCTCTATAGCAGGAAGGGATACCAGAGTTAGCCGAGGTTACAGTATGTCAGCTTTCAATGTTAGAAGAGAAAAATCCTACAGGCCTTGTGGGATAAAACCTTAAATCGCATGAGGTTTCATGAGTATACTTCAATCTAACCTTCACCATGATCAGGAAAGAAAAGATGTGTTGAGAGATTTAATTACAGTAGCGTCAAGGAAGTAAAGGTGTTAATATAGTCTTAAAACAAAAGATAAGAGATACAGCTCATTACTCACTGAAAACACAACAGCTTTGTTTGCAACCATATTGTGCAAAGTGTTATGTTTGGACTTGTCCAGCCAAGTGGGCTAACAGGCTTGAGGTAGCAACAGCTTAACTCCACTGGCCTCAAGCCATCTTGCTGTGAGCTGGCAGAAACTGACCGCTCATAGCTCCGATTAGCTAACAGCTCTCAGACTATTTCATGCCAGTATTTACAAATGTAGCACAGAAAAACTTTTTTTTTTTTTTTTTTTTCAGCTAATTCTTGGTGGGATCACAAGCATGTCGGTGTTAAATACCGTATGTTCAAACATGACTCTCATCCTCCCAGGTGGGTTCCTTCTTCATGATCAACCTGTGCCTCGTGGTGATCGCCACCCAATTCTCAGAGACCAAGCAGAGGGAGCACCAGCTCATGCAAGAGCAGCGAGCGCAGTGTTCGTCCTCCTCCACTCTGGCCAGTGAACCCGGGGACTGCTACGAGGAACTCTTCCAGCTCGTCTGCCACGTCCTCCGCAAGGCCAGGAGGCAAACCATCGCCTTTTTCAACACCCTGCGGGGGAAACCCCGGGGCTTTCGAGGCGTCGGAAGAGGTAGAGGAGGAGGAGAAGGCAGGGAGAGGAAGGCCAATGGAAGGGAAGGACGTCAGAGGAGAGCAGTCAGAAGGCACGGTATGTAACTGCATTGAAATATTCAGACAGTATGATGAGGATGAACGCTTTACACATTGACCCTTTGACATCTTCCATTGGCACCATTTCAGGTGCACCCTGTCCTCACCATAATAAACCTGACCACGCCTCGCCCATGGCCCTCACCGCGGCCTCTGCCACCCACGGCTGCCCTCAGTGTGCCGCTGCCCTGTCGCTCGCCGATGGAGTGGGACCGGTTCGCAGTGCAAATGATGAGGCAGAGGAGGGGGCTGTGGAGGAGACGGACAGGGAGGGGGTTCATTCTGGAAACCAGGAGAACGGCAAGAAGGGCCAGAATGGGGCAGGGAGACATGGGGGATGTAGTCCCAAGATCAGATGCAGGGAGCTGTGGCACAACACGAGGATGAAGCTGTGGGGAATCGTGGAGAGCAAGTACTTCAACAGAGGCATCATGATCGCCATCCTGATCAACACCATCAGTATGGGCATCGAGCACCACGAGCAGGTACAGACACGTCTCCTCATGTTGAAGTAACTGTGTTAAAGTCTTTTCATTGTCTGCCGAAGTTCTCTGCATGATGTCTGTAAAGTTCAGACGAAACAGTTGAAAGAATTTTGGTCATAGATGAAAATTGCGTTTTTCTTTTTGTCTGTTTCTGTCTGGTTCCGTACTGAGCAGCAGTCAGTCGATTGTTGTCCAGTTGAGAGTAAGATGTGTAACTGAGGCTACACAGATGAGCAACTTTTAATGCAATACATTTGTTGTTATTTGGTCTTTTTATGCATTTTCCCCGTACGTGAAAGATAGAAATATTCAGTTTTGTAAACGTTTTCCCTGATTGGCTTATTACAGCTTTTCTTTATCACCAGTCATGTGATGTAAATCTATCAACAACTCCTCAGGCCGCTGAGAGAAAAAAAAACAAATGCATAATGGAAACCTACTTAGAAACATTCTTGGCTTTAACGTTTAGAGACACCAACAACAGGAACAGCAATCCGACTGTGCTTGGAGAAAGGATCCATTCATTAGTGATGATGTTGGACTGAAAATATCACAGTTGTTTTATGTAACTTTGCGTGTCTGTCTTTGCTCGTTGCTCCCCGTTCAGCATGCGCTAGCAAGCTAACAATGTAAATGTGTGCCAGTTAAAAACATACAGTATAGATGAGCGAGCTGCAGCCTCTCCCTCCATCTACAGTCGCTTTAGACTGAACAGACAACCATGCAGATGAGCCGCAGTCTCTCTCAGTGTCACTTCCTGTCACTCAGTGTCCACCCTCCTCCGCAATGTAAACTAAATGTTCTTCCTCCTGCACATCCATCCCTCTTCCTTACATGTCTTTCCCTCCCTCTGTCTTTATAATGCCCATATAATATGAGTGTTGCGCAAACAGGACAGACATGCCTGCACTCAGGTTACATTATCGCATTATCACACCCTGGGTTGAGATGACACTCGCCCAGATCCCAGAGCCAAAGCGAAAAAGATGCTTCATGCTTTCCTTTAACATCATCTGATTTTTTTCCCCTCCCTTGTTCCCTGTCGCCCTGCTTTGCACACTCTTTGTCTTTCTATCAATATTTTTTCGCTCTTGCTATACCATCGCCCACTCACGCCTGCCACCGCCGCAGTGGTGGGTCGTCTCTCATCTCAGGGGCGGCTAAAAATAGAGAGAGACTGAACTAGAGAGGCAGACAGAGACTCTGCTCCTTTTAATGGGAAAGGAAATAGCGAGCTGGTGCATGTCTGTGGTTTCCAACGCCAGTTTAGCGAACCGGAGTCAAGCCTCCCTCTGTTTGAACAGCGGTACCAGAGGCTTAATGTGTCTCATCGCTCTGATCCTCATCCAGTAGAGAGACGCTTCCACCTGTCCCGCTACATCTGTGGTGTGGGAGCAACAGATAACCCGTGCAGGAAAATTCCCAGCCAAATGCTTTTTTTTTTTTTTTTTTTTTTTAACGTCCTGGCTTGTAGCGGTGTGTGATTTAGGCCAGCAGGCACTTAAACAGGCAACCACACATCATTTGAACAGTGTGGTTCATTCCAAAGCAAACCTGTTTTTGGTGAAAGAGCGTTAGATGGTTTTTTTGGGATGTTCCCAGCACCTTTTTTTTTAAAGACACCTGTTGTCAATATTGGAGTAGAACTGTAATAAAGCAGCTCAATAACAGACTTTCTCTGCTTTCGTGTGCCACGAGCAACTCAAACTGCTCTCCACAACATGGGTATGATCATTATTCTTTGGATGCAGTTGTCAAAGCGCTCAGAGTGTCTTGGGAGGGACGTTAGATGCCACAGTGGCATCATGTGTATCAGTTGAAAATACAAGGCTACATCTCCCATCAGACAGGATGGATCGCTGGAATGAGAAAAACACTTCAGAGACTTCAACAGCTGTTTGGGAATTAATAATGCAACAGCGTGATGGGCACTTTGGAGATTTGACAGGGATGGATGGAGATCAAACAACACTGCTAAATGATTGTCGCTCTCTGCCAAAATATCACGATTAAAAACAGAAGGAAATTAGTGTATTGATGCTGCGGTGGCAACCGTGGTTGCAGTCAAAATATTCAACACCTACGTACTTTTTTTTTTTTTTTTGTTAGGAATGGCTGTCGCGTACAAATAGAAACCACAGCAGCAACCAAACATATTTGGTAATTAGGAGCAAAAGTAGGTTAGAGAATTCAAAAGCAGAATCGTAATTGGGGATCGCAGAAGACAAATTAATCCACAGAAAACAGTTGGATGTTTTAGAGTGGAAAGAGAAAGCAATTCACGAGAATTTGACTTGACTGTTACTGCAGCCTTGCATCTAAACATATATAGTGTGGTTAAATGTTACCTACCAACCCTACCTGAGGATTATTGAATTCTCATTAAGCAGCGGGGAAAGCCATAATAAGATGGCTTTGTCTGCTTTAACCAGACATAAAAAAGGCTCTTACGAAAAGAGTTTTGATAAGAAAGTCTTGTGTTTCCTCTGAACAGAACACAAATGAGTGTATATCACCATTTATAGCATTGCTACAGGGAGAAACTCGGGTTTGTTATGAGTTCCATCATCACATTATTGAAATTTATGCACCATATTACAGCAGTGCCTTTGGATTGTTAACTACCACGGGAATGTTACATCAGTCAGGTGAAAAGGTGTGGCACTAACAGGGCTCAGTCTCACTGTGCATCAGATGCTAAAAGCATTGCTGTACTGGAGAGGTTCAAGAGGCTGAGCTTGTTGCAAAAAGTTGATAAAATTGTCCAGAATATGAGATCATCACAGAAATGTCACATTATGAAACACAAAACTGGTTTTGTGTTTACCTTCCGGAACGTCCCACAAAGCCTTTTCCGAGCATGATTCATGTGAGTGTGTGATCCCGATTATCTCCCAGAAGTGTGAGGGTTTACTGGCGATCCAGTCAGGCTGGACCATTTCTTTCATGTCTCTATTATATATTAAAGGAATGAATAAACACATGTAAATGGAAAGCTGTCCAAATGCTGAATCCCCATTCCAATTTATATCTCTACCCCTCATCTAACAATGAAATATGTCAAGATGCGGGACTGTCTTGCACAAATCCACTATAACAATGTTACCTCAGCTAGCTAGCTAGCTAGTCAGCTGCCAAGACATCAGCAAACTAGTAGCAATTTCTGTATGCTTGTTATAAAGAAATGGACCATGATAATTTGAGTTCTCCTAACACTCCGGGTCACATAGCTCTTCACCCAAAGCCACTATCCCAACAACAATCCCTATTTATGATGTTCCTGGGCAACAATGTGAAACACCGAGGGTCAGGGCTCATTGATACAGAGGCAAAGGGTGTATTGGGACCAGATGTCCAACTGGAAACACTGGGGAGGGAAAAGTTTAAGCTACCCTTAAGAATTTCAGTGACACTTGATTCTAATGAGACAAGAACAACACAAGTGACCCTGCTTATAGTTTTGTACAGCTGCTGATTAATTGTGTTCAAATGTGCTGTTGAGACAGTAATGAAGGACTTGGTAGGCAGAATGACCTCCCCTGCATCTGCATTTTAAAAACCAAGCCAATGCTAATTCTGTGTCAGCCAAATTACACTTGATGGGCATTTAAGGGTTATCGCTGTATTGAAAGATAGTCTGTTACCCTTGTGAGGCTGGCTTCCATATTGAGCACCATTGATTCTCCAGATGTTGGAGCCATACAAGCAGCTTGTTGTTCCTTAATGTTACCCTTTTTCAATAAAGCATTAACATTATGTTTAGGTTTTGTTTCAAATCAGGCTATGAGTTTGTATTTAAAGTGAGGCGCTTCACATCTGGCTAAAATCTCTGATCAACTGTAAGGCCTCAGTGTGATACCATATCCCTGGTCTTCTTATGATATACCATACATCAGTCGACCGGAAAACACAGGTCTTTAGATCTGTTCCCAGATCTGCAGTAATGAGACAGGGGTAATGGATCTCCAGGGCCTGCCGACACTGTTTGGCTGGTCCGCAAACAGCGGTCAGCCGTCACATCGTTACCGACACTGGTGGGCACGCATCATTAGCCCGTGTTTTTATACAGCTAAACACTCATTAGTACCACCAAACACACACACACACACACAGTCACACACACATACATGCATGCAGCAGCACAACCACACACGCACACACACACGCACACAGACAGACATGTAAATGCAAAACACTGAGTTCTCATCGATTCTGGAGCCGCAAAATGTCAGAGGCGCCATCGCCGAAGTTACAGAGGAGCTCTGTGGAATAGTGATGTGTTGGAAATCATGATTGTGCCAAATTTAGCTCTGTGTGTGTGTGTGTGTGTGTGTGTGTGTGTGTGTGTGTGTGTGTGTGTGTGTGTGCACGCATGTGTGTTCCTCCTATTATTGCGCAAAGCCAGACAGAAAGAGACAGACAAACTCAAACGGAGACAACTGAATGGACGGACATTGATGCACATTAATAGCCTGACACAGACTGCATGTAAAGCTACAGCGTTATACTGAAGGCAAAAAAATAAAATACATCCTGCCAGTGTTCACATGTTAACACAGACTGTACTGGGAGAGTGTCCAAGTGCTAAAGTTATCATTCTCACAGTCGATTAACAAACGCTCCGATGGTGTAACTTCCAGAACTAAATGGATGTACACGAACATCAGAGCTATCAAAAGTGTCTTTCAGTTGGCCTCCAGAGTGGAAGGACTAAACTGTTGCACCTGCTTTAATGGCACCATATGCAGCATCTATAATTGATGACAAAACGTGTCATGTTTTGTTTGCCTGCCTGTCGCTGCTGTGCTGCGAGGCAGCGGACAGTGGGGTTGTGAACACGCGGAGCAGACGATATCGGAACAGTGTACCGACTGCTTGTCAGTATATTTGTTGGTAATCCTCTCAAATTTCAGCCGACAAATACAGTTTCAGAGTGTTGTTCACTGACATAAATGCATCTGTTTGTGAGAGCGCTGATCCTTCTCCTCGCCCTTTCCCAACATTCGATCCGTGGTGAGAAAAACGGCTGATGACTACACAAAGTGAAGGGGAAGCCAAAGAAACAACACACATATAGATAAATGGAGAAAAACGAAGCCTGAACCGTGTGCCGTCTACTTTTGCTCGCTCTTTTTTTTTGCTATAAATATGTAGTTCTGCTGCATGAGTGTACAGTGTGTGAGTGACGTGAGTTGATTATTCCCTCCAACCATTGATTTACTGGGACTGCTTGTTATTTATGGATGTATCACTATCAGGACCACAATGTTCCCGCAGATAATTTCCACAGTCACATTTTATTTCCCCCGTTTCTTTGTTGTGCTACTTTTAATTTTCGGTCCTATCATCCTGTTTCTCCTCATTCCTCCTTCTTTCACCTGCTTTCATTCTGTTTCTTCCCCTTTTTTAACTTTTTCTGCCTCATTTTTGTTTTCTAACTCTGTTCGATCCCTATCTATTAGCTATGCTAGAGCTAAAAAAAAAAAGATTTATAAGAATACCAAATCCAGAGATGACAAATAATAATTGCATGCCTGGTACATACAACAACCACTTGGTAAAAAATAAAATTAGAAGATGGGCTGAGCAGCACCACTGTATAAATGTCTAAATAATACATTTATAAGTTAAAGGCATGACTGTGTATGGCAAATGGATCAGTTGTTGAGTAGGTTGGTCTGTTTGATCAGCACTTTGCATCTATTGCTGGTAACAAGTCAGCCTTCGTTGATCCACTTAAAATCAAATGACCAAAATCCCTTCCAGCAATGTAGGGTAATGCTAAAATATGACATTAACATAGCACCTTTGTAAATATTAGCTAACATGCTTACAGTTAGCATGTTAACATAAAGTACTAATGAGTCTAAATGTAGAGTTAATCTAATCAATCCTAATGAAGACACTGACTTTATTAGCCAACAATCAAATGATACATCTGTTTGATAACATCATGGCCTTTAATCTGGTGCCAAAGGTTGTGTTTCTTCTTCAAGGTTCTTTCTTATTTTGCTTCCTCTTTTCTTCTAACTCATGTCTGGTTAACTTACCTCTCTTCTTTTCTGTTTCGTCAGCCAGAGGAGCTCACAAACGTTCTGGAGATCTGCAACATCGTCTTCACCAGCATGTTCTCTTTGGAGATGATCCTCAAGATCACCGCATTCGGCTCCTTTAGCTACCTGAGAAACCCCTACAACGTCTTTGATGGAGTCATCGTCATCATAAGGTAACAATATGAATATCCTGATTAGGCAGAATTTTGGCAGACCGAGGGGAAAACAGAGGAAACGGCTCTGTGGAGGACAAAAATATAATGTGTCTGAAATATTGACGGGTGAAAATGGAGGTAGCGTACTTTTTTGGTCTGCCAGACTGTTCTGGAAAGAGATCCTGCAGTTGAATTATTTATGTCACTCTTTGTCAAATTGTCATCGGCGTTCTGCGTTGGTTGAAATGTACCACCTGTATGTATTTGGATGCCAAAGCGTCAGACAGCAGCAAACAGGTTTTTGTCTTTTGTTGCGTATGCCTGCCGCTTCAGGTGAGTGGCTCTGCCTTTGATCTGCTCGCGTTTTTCCCCCCAATTCATCTGGCTGAGCGCCTTTGTCTGTGATCCCCATTATAATCCGGAGATCAAATACACATCAAAGCGACTAAAACCGAACAAGATCAAATGTGCAGCCCGTCACAGAAGATACATATTGATTGAACATATCTATATCTGTCTTCTTATCTCTCGCTCCACCACCAATTTCCATCTCTTCATCTATCTGAATGTCCTCAGCGAGTCATTCAGTGCTGCTCTGTAAAAGTGCCCCCATCCAGTCTTTGCTAACGCAGAGCCGATGCTATTCTGATGTGTTAAGTGGAGTCTTTGAAAAGTACCTCCATTAGAGGGCACATTTCTTTAAAGCCAGGTTCTCCGGCAAGGACGGGTTGTTCACTCATGATGAATACCTACCAGAAGTCAAAAGAAAGATAAAACTTCTGTGATCCCTCTTCTGCAGCAAAACACAGCAATTAAGAAGCTCATTAAGTATTTAAGCAAGCGCTTGATTTATAATGTCCAAAAACGTAAGTAACACCAGAAGAGGACACATTCATTACAGCAAGATAAGACATAAGACAAAGTATTCCTTAAGTTGTCCTGGACTTTTTTAGAAAAAAACAAAAACTATGAGCTTTAAATACGAGTTAGAGCCACGATGATTCCTGTTTACACTGACGAACAAAGACGAACATTATCGCTGACAGCTGTCCATCATGAACGTATTCAGTGACCATCTGTTTTGCCGTGAGCAATGAGCTTAAAACCAAAATAAATGCAGCACTTCACATTATTCATCAGTGGGAGGCTGGTGATCACTCCCTCTTTGTAATAGATCACTCAGGACTTAATTGCCGGGCAAACTAGAATTCTACTTTCATTTCACCGGGCGGCGTTATTATGTTCTCTGATATCACAGATTGCACGTTATTCAACCACTAGAGCTAAACACCAACAGACGGTTTGTCACACCGAACCATCTGATAAGGCACTGCCACAAACTGTTCAGAACATACTTGGCAGGTGATTGGATGAGCCATCGATCACTGTCATTGGTAGTAGAGGAGCAGCACCAGCAGCAGAGATAGGAAGGCCTTCAGTGCTGCTGCTTGCTCTTCTTCAGATTAAACTTCTGATACAAATGATGTTATAGCAGCATCTGTGCTAACCTCTTGAGGAGCCACCATTGTTGTTTTCAAACCAATGAATTTAGCTATCAAACCATCTAAAACAGACCCATAACTGTCAATAGTTCCTCACAGCTGGTTCAGTGCCTGTGTGTTGAGACAAACACACATAGCTTGAAGTCTTGTAAAAAAAAAAGATTTGATCAAATGATCCTGTGAATTAGATTAAGCTCAGACTTTTCATTCCTCGTAGTGACAATTTGAAGTGAGTTTGAAAATGTTCCTTCTGTCGGAGGCACTCTTCCCTTCAGCCGTTCAGGCTTTTGCTGATCAGGCGATGAGAAATCTGATCTGAAAACTAATTTATGTTATTTGCTGCTGGAAAAAAAAATGTGTCAGACCCAGTACCTTTGAAAACAGGAACTTTGAATTCACTTTTACGTAAATGTCAGATAGTGAGATTCTCTTACGTGGCTTTGTATTATCCATTTCTCTTCTCAGTGTGTGTGAGATTGTGGGACAGTCCGACGGCGGTTTGTCCGTGCTGAGGACCTTCAGGCTGCTGCGGGTGCTGAAGCTGGTGAGGTTCATGCCAGCTTTGAGGAGACAGCTGGTGGTCCTCATGAAGACCATGGACAATGTGGCCACGTTCTGCATGCTGCTCATGCTCTTCATCTTCATCTTCAGGTGAAGGTTAAACATACAGTATAACATGTGCTGTATTAGGATTTCTATGTCTGTCGGTGTTTCTTTTGAACGCAGATCACAAATTCTTTAACATTGTTTTTACGTGTTTGTTTTTTTTTTCTTCTTTCTTTTTTTTGCCAGCTGTTGGTTTTTCAGGGAGACAACTGTGAAAGAGAGAGAGATCATTGTTTCATCCTCTGCATTTATTTGTGTTTATATGGGCTGACCTTTTTCCTTTTTTCAAGGCTCGCACACCCGCTTAACCACTGCCATTGAAGCACAAGAATTTAACAAGCGAACACTTAAAGTACCGGAGCAACGTAACAAGCAGACATCTGAAGGCTCGCAGGCAAGACACAGCGGTGCTCTGAAGGCCTAAAAGGGTTTTCAGTGAGCGATCAATGGGCGCGCTCTTCATCGTCTTTGTTTTCCTCCCTCTAAGCTTCACTCTCCACTCGAGCCAGTTCTCGTTATTTGTGTTTTTGAAGGGGATGTGAGAAGAAGTGACCCTGAGTTTATCGAAATACACACTCAACCCATTTATGTGTTCAGACACATGCAGGGTCAAGCACATGCACTTATTTTAATGTATATTTGAAGATGGTGATTATTACTTGATGATTATTTCTGTACCCGAGGGACTGTTATTACGATGTGGCTGTATTCTTTATGTTAGTGTCACTTTCGAGATGGTGAGTGTCTTTAAGTGTCTCCCTCCATTAACATCTTCTCATGTCCTGTTAGCTTTTTCAATGTAACTGCTGATTACAACAGGGGGGTTTTACTACTAATGGTTTCGCAGTTTGACGATGTAAAAAGGGTCTTGGAGACCCTCTAAGGTATTATTATGAATAACTATTATCTATCAATTCTGTGAAATTAACTGCACATGGAAATACCCTTTCCATTCCCAAATTGTTGAGCGTGGCACCTTACAATGGCAAGAAAGCCATCGGAGTAAATGACATCTTATATAATCAGGTTTTAGTGTTCAGTCACAGTCAGACATTTACATTTCTGTCAATTATTCCAGCGTGAAAGTGTTTAGAAAGAAGTGATGACACACAGAGCTGCATATTAAAGGCAGAGGCTAAATTTTACATATTAAAGTGTGTTGGCAGGTCTTGGTGAATACTACTGTGTATGTGAAAAAAGAAGTATAAAGCCTTTCGTGGCCCCAGAGGAAGCTCAATGTAATCTGATAAATTGCCTCCAGTGATCTCATTCAGTGGCTAAATTGCATTTTGGGTACTGTAGATGCCAGGATTGGAAGGAGAAGAAGAATGCATGAAATAAAAATAAAAGGCTATATCTCTGTTTCTGCTGTGTTGATTTTGGTCATTTGTTTGTAAACTGTCCATGAGGAGTCCAACAGTGTCATTAGAGTGCATTGATTGGCCAGTGGACTACTTTTTAAATGATGGCGCCTACAGTACCCACAATTCAAAGCGCCACTGACATCAGTGGAAGACAGAAATCAACCTACTCATCAAAAAGTCTGCAAAGATTCACCTTCAATTACTTTAATTACTACCCCAGTATGGCAGATGATCAGTTTTCCGTGGGTACGGTATGTTAAACTCATCGGAGGCTCTGCTGTTGTTGTGTTGCAGTATCCTGGGGATGCACATCTTTGGCTGCAAGTTCAGTCTCAAGACAGAGACCGGTGACACAGTACCAGACCGGAAGAACTTTGACTCTTTGCTCTGGGCCATCGTAACCGTTTTCCAGGTAATCAACACATCACTCTTTGGAAAAGCATGTAGACACACTTACTCGCCCACATTTGCACACCAACGACCTACATGTCTCTATATATGCTGACGACGTGCACATGTTCTTCTACAGACACTAACCGTTCCATCGAACCACCTAAAACAAACGTTAATAAAGTTAACTTGTATATGCTGCTTGTATGCAGTGACGTTGTATTTTACTACTTGCATTAAACACCAATCTCAAATCTTTAAAGTGCAAAAAAAGCTTTAGAATCATACTAGAACTCTGTGGTGGAGTGATGAGGAGACTATAAACTACATCAAGTTGTATTTGGTTTGATATTATTTTGTAAAATGTGTCTATTTGTGCATTTATTTTTGTAATTCTCTCAGATTCTGACTCAGGAGGACTGGAACGTGGTTTTATACAATGGTATGGCAGCAACTTCGCCAATCGCCGCTCTTTACTTTGTGGCCCTCATGACCTTTGGAAACTACGTCCTCTTTAACCTGCTGGTGGCCATCTTGGTCGAAGGTTTTCAGGCAGAGGTAAGGACCCGCATGCCCCGTGGCTTCAAACTGCAGGATGCAAGCTTGTTTACATAGTTCCACTGACGATTGAGATGCCCGGGCCAGGTTTGTTTATCACATTCTCATTCACTACCCTTTTAAGAACATTAATAGGTTCAGTGTGAATCAAAAGAAACACCAAAGAGGTGAAATCATTTTCAAAGTTTCACTGACATCCATTGCCTTCAAACAGTACAAACAGAAATATTCAAGATTCAAAAACAGAGCTGAAAAGAAGTGCAACAAATCAACAAGCCCTAACTTCACACTTACCCCAAATAATTAACAGCTTTTAACTAAACCACAACCTGTAAAGTGACAGTGTCAAACAACTGTTAAAGTTGACTGTGATTTACATAAACTTTCAAACTTTGAGTTCTTTGAGTTCTTCTATGTTTAAACTGTCTCCATCCATCCATCCATTCATCCTTTTTATTCTGTGCACAATGTCCTCGCCCATGGACAGCTGACATCCATCTGTCTGTGGTTCCCAAAGAGTGAAGACTTTAACCTTTGACTGTGACCTTCACAGCTAAAATAAGCCCGGGCTCTTGTGTCCTGCTGATTTTCATAATCACAGAACTGAGCAGACTGACACACATGGAGTTACTAATAATGAAGCGCTCTCAAATGCTCAAATACACCCATTGTGTATGGACTAAACCCCAAAGACACTCATGTGGAATGTGGTCTTTTATTTTCTTGCATGCATTATCCTTCAGGGTTTAGTTGTGAATGGCAGGTCTTGTATGGGTGCAGAGTTTTTGCCTGACTTGTTTGGTTCTGCAGTGAGCAGCCTTTCCAATCCAGCACCAACATGCTCCATTTCCCATCCGTTTACCCTATATTTTAAATACTTACTGTGCTGTGTGGTAAGTCCTGTGGACATGTGGGCAACAATCTCCCTAAGATTTCTAAATGTGTACATGTATCTACTTATGTTTCTGCATATATATGATTTTTTTTTCTTCATTAAATGTTTTTTTTAAATCAGTAGATTGCAAATTCTGAATAATATATGTGGCATGCCAGGATTAAACAAATATTGAGTGAGCCATAAATACTATAAAGAGAGTGAGTTATTAGGGTATCAAATCTCATTTTGTACTGTAGAAATTATAATTACAGTATTGGTAACAATTATGGTGGTTAAGTCAGCAGTCAAGACATAATAACTGTGTATTAAACACAACAGTGTGATTTCTAAAACCATCCATCTCAGTGTGAAGCGCTGGTGAATGATGCCGTCAATCTGCCATCAGCTGTCAAACTCTCGGATGTTTCAGTGGAAAATTGCGGTGCGGTTGAGCAATTCAGTTGAGTTTTGGTACAAGGATCGACACATTATCATATTCATGGTGCGCGGCTGTGATGTGCGAGTTGAAGGGGGAACACTGACACAAATCACGAGGCTTTTGATTGATCTTTTTGAAATGTCAAAAGAAACATATCCATCAGTCTTCCGCTCGGCCTCTCTGTCTTTCATTTTCTCTCCCCCTTCTGGCTCTCTCACCTTGGGATTATTGAGGCAGTTTACTCCAGATTTTCCATGTCGTAGTGACCAAAGGGGAGATTCTATTGTTTTTTGTTTTTTTTTATCAAACCTATTGGGTTACTGGAGCGGTGTGTCAGCACTGTTAGGGTTTTACTGATTTAATCTTAAGATATAACACAGATCCGAGCCACGCTGATAACCTCCGATGTGTTTGACAGCTGCTGCAGGAGAGCAGAGTCTGTTGCTTTGACTGATGTCACACGGGAGATTAGAGATCCTTACTCAAAATGTGTTACTGCAGTCCCTTATGGCACAAGCCCTGAGTAATACCCTGTCTTTTTTTCTCTTTGTCTCTTATCCCTTCTTTGTCTTCAGGGTGATGCCAATCGTTCCTATTCGGATGACGACCACTCCTCTTCCAACTTTGACGAGAGCGAGAAACACGACTCCATAAAGTTGTCTGGTGAGCTGTGTCCCTCTCATCCCGGCAAAATATTTATTTTAGTTTTTGCCGTCAGTATCTCCAGTTAATTTAACATTACGAACCCATCTACTACAGGCGGTGAGTTAATTTTTCCGTAGCAAGGGCGTCTTTGAATTCGAAACCGGGGCCCAGTCTAACGGGCAGGAAGATAAGAAAGGCAGTCCAGACTTCCCTCTCCCCAGAAACATTTTTTTTTTTTCTGCTCCTTCTGGGGATCCTGAGGCATTCCCAAGCCAGATAAGGTATACAGTCTCTCCAGCGTGTTCTTGATCTACCCTGGGATCTCCTACCAGATGGACGTGCTCAGTAAACCTCCAAAGGAAGGAAAATTCTCCAGAGGCATCCTGATCAGATTCCTGAACTACTCCTCCACTGGCTAACTGTCACGTAAAGGAGCAGCAGCTCTGCTCAGAGCTCCCTCAGGATATCCCAGTTCCTCACCTTATCTCTGAGACTGAGCCCAGCGCCCTGAGGATGAACCTCACCCACTGCATGTGTCTGTGATACTATTCTTTCGGTCACTACCCAAAAATGATCACAATGAGTCAGGGTGAGAACGCAGATCAACCGGAAAATCAAAAGCTGGGTCTCAACTTCCTCTTCAACAATCTAACAAGTACAATATCAGTAGAACAGTATCATGGTGATCAATATCTGCTTTTTTAATGTCCCAATACCATTTAACCACCAAATATGTAAATAAAGTTAAAATTCAGTTTGTTTAGAGCGCTGACAGTTATTTTGAGAACAATTCTATTTTGAATGGGTTATTTGAAGATCTTTAAACGTAATCCCTAGTTTCTGTGAGTTTTGTCTAAATTTTGATTCACACTGATACCACAATTCATATCACAGATTTACCCATTCATGTCAACACTGAACAACATACCCCAACAGTCTGCTCGCATCTCACATTCACGCCAGTCGTCTTTGTCTTCCAGTGAGGCTTACTGAGGGAGCTCAACCCAAAAAAAACGAACAAAGTAAGACCAAAGCCCGTGCCAAAGGCTTACAAACTTGCAAGAACTCAGGGAATTGCCAACAGTCTTGAAATATGAATGAGCTCTATCTTTATCCAGAGCTCACAATGAACCTCTTCCAGCCTTCCTCGACAGACCCAGTGAACAACACAGTTCAGGGAGGATTAAAGTTCAGAGACTGGCAGGATCACTTCTATGCAGTGTGAGTGGGCCACTGCTGCAGAGGAGATGTGATCTCTGCAGTGCAGTGTAAGCAGCACTTCATAGTTCAAAATACAACAAGGTGTTTTACTGTCTGTCCACTTACGCAGGACAGCGGTATTAACATTGGTTGTTTGGCTTTTTCCTTCCGTGTGTGAGAAGACCGTTTTCATTCTCCACCTCCCTCTAGATTTCTGTTTTTTATCACTCTTTTTTTTGAGGTCTTTAGAAGATATCCAAGGGTTATACATCTTTCTTTTCAGATCTCTACATTTACATTGTTCCACTGACAGGGTTCAAAGGTGCCCAGTGTTCAGACTCTCGACAAGATTAATAGCTGTCTCGAGCTTTCTTTGTGATTTCCACATTTATTTAGACGTTCTTCAGACCTCAGTAAGTTCGATATTCTTCCTCTTTTCTCACTTTTTAAAAGCTTATCTCTGCAATCGCTGCAAAGTCTCTGGGCACCTACATATATAACCGACAGCAGTTTGAAGCCCGCTGCCTGAGGGTTGTCAAATGTCATCCTGGAAAATGTAGGAAACCACTAGGTGTAATAGAAATAGACAGCTTGATAGAAAGCGGTTGAGCGAAACAGAATTGCAATCTTATGACAAGGAACAAACTAAAATCTGGATTGAAGATGCCTAACAGTGTAAAGATATGTGAGAACACTTCATTCCTTTGATACCAAATGTGTACTGAGGGAGATGTAAAATGGAGATGGACTTCTTTAGCTGCTCTCTCTGTTCATCTTTCTCCAGACCCAAGGATCTGCACGCTGACACCCAACGGCCACCTGGAGCTGGGTGCTCTTTCCGGGTCGAGACGATCCTACTCCTCCGAGAGGCGGAGCTTCACCATCGAGTCCAGAAAGAGCAGCGTGATGAGCCTGGGCAAGAGCAGCCTGGAGAGACGCTCCTACTCTCTGGTATGTCGTCATACCCTTAGTCACTGATACATACATGCACATATCAGTCAGTAAGTACCAAAGTGATCCATGTGCATCACTGCCAAACATTTTGATCCACAGTTTCTGAACCATCTTCCGCATTTCTTCGCTGTTTAAAAACATTAGTTTCAGTTTATGTCAGTATGGTGTGAAATTCTCTTTGTACAGACTTTAAAATTGGCATCGGATGGCGATCCTTCATAGTACTTATTTACTTTTATTGTGTGTTATACTTTGTTTATCAGGAAAAAGCATGATTTGCATCAAATTCAATAGGTACTGTATGTTCACAGAAGAAAAAGAACTAGACAATTTGATTTTGTGGCGTCTCATTTGGAAATTTTGCTGTTACGGTTGAAATGTCAGACTTGTAAGCCTGTCACTTATAGTTCACTCACCCAGCGGAAAATAAGCCTTTAACAGTAATAAAACATGTGATGAAGACGTGACGATGGCGGCCTGGAGCGCTCATGGATTACCCATCTTGCCGCTGATAATTTTGCACCAGTGGCTGTCTGTAGTGGAGAAAAAATCTACATTGATTATTCTATTAAGCTTCAGTCTGCTTTGGAATATCAATCTTAGCCTCAAGCTTAAACATAGTATAACATAAAAAAAAAAAAAGAAATGTGCTACAACCCAGACTTGTAATAGCACAGAAAAATATACGCTATTTGTACAAAACATGCATCGAAAAAAAGTGAGTTGACTTGAGTTTACTTGTCAGCATGTAGTCTTGCAAAGCCGACCCATCTCCCCAGCACTCACTGCATCTGTTATCATTCTGGTATCGGTGACTGAAAGACGTTCTAAAAACGAGACAGACTGATGGAGCTTATGCAAGATGCTATATAGCTAGCCTCGTCTTCTTCATTCAGATCAGATAGTTGCTGTATCTGAGACATTCTGCACGGTTTGGCTCTGCATTCAGATGCCAGTGAAACCTGTGTCAAGTGACTGTTTTCTCCTCCTCTGTTTAATCAGTTGAAAACAGAATAGAGACAGAAGGGCTGACGCGGTGACAGGAAGATAGAGGGGAGTGGAAACCAGAGCGATGATAAGCTGCAGTTTAGCGACGCTCTTACCTCGGAGGTTCTAATGTCAAACGCAGTGGGCGTGAAAGATCCACTTCACGGCAGAGTCTCCTCCTCTATCTCTCAGTTTATTGATATCAGAAGGCACCGGTTACATCACTCGGATCCAAAGTACCACAATAATAAGCATTAAAGAAAGATGCTCATGAATAATTTCATGAGTTTTACGACTTTCCGTCGGAGTTCTGCTGCAGTTTTATCAGCCGCTCCGAACAGTGTTTTGATGAAATCACACTTTGAACTATGAATCAGTTCCATCTGCTTTGCTGGATGGTTTGTTTGTTTCACTGTCTCATCACAGTGTATCAGACTCTGCTGATGGGACTGAGATTGGAGATGAAACTCCGGGCCAACGATGCATCACTCAGTTGTGTCGCAGCACAATCAAGTCTAATGGATGTGCTGCTTCGTTGCGGGTGTTTGTCCACGTGTCTGATGACATCTAAGTGATGAAGTTAATAGTTAAATGAATGTAACTACAAATAAAAAGAACGAGTCAAAATAATGTAAAATCATCCAGAATGAAATGCTCAATGTCATGGTTACCTCGAAGGACAAGACAACCATTTTTTTGCCACCTATAGTTAATATATTCATTCATTATTTATTTATTTATACAGGTCTTGACTGCTTTTCCTAGTCTGTTTCTATCCATAGCAGCAAACAAAACAATAAGAAGGGATGCTCCTGTCAGTGTTAGAAAAGTTTTACGAGCTTCTCTTATTTTTTGATGTCCGGTGGAATCTCAGTGCAGCGATTCAGTTCAGTGTCAGCAAAATTGCACCTTGGCAGAAATCAATAGACACATAACACAATAAGCAGTATTCACCGACTGGGAAGAAAAAGCTGCATGCTCAGTAACACCTCGCATCGGTTCAGAGGTTAACAATCCATCTGTAGATAAACTGTTTATTTGATGTGATGATGATTAGATTAGACACAGCCACTGACATTTACAGTTGCTGTGGTTATGTTGCGTTCGGCCACAGAGCCTATATAATATACAGTATCAGCTGTTCTCTGTGGTTTACACCATATAGTGTGGAGCAAATTGTCTTGACGGAGGAATTGGTGTCTCAAACACACACAAACACACACACTCAGTGTTGCTCTTGAGCGATCTGCAGTGCGGTTCTGTGTTGATCGAGGTGTTATTCAGCAGCCAGCGTGCACGCTCCACTACAGTTTCTATAGAGATGGATGTATAGTTTCTCCGTGTATATGGCACTGGGCTCAAGCTGTGACTGCCGACATGTACGTTTCCATATAATTAGGTCCATCATGCTGAGAGGATTAGACATGCAGAACGAAACAGCGCTGATTATGTTCCTCTAAGTGGAACTGGCACTCAGGGGTTTGTGTATTAAACTTGATGACAGCCTGCCGAGTGTACTGCAGTCTCATTTGAAAAGCAGAGTTTATATTTCATTTGTTCAGTCATATACTTTATGGAAAAAAAAATATTGTTTACAGTAACAGTAAGGGTCTTTCCACTCACCATTATATGAACACACCAGTCCTATTCTGCTGGTGGCAGCCTCTAAGCAGCTCCACTGGAACCTTTGTCTTCAAGAGGTTGAAGCTAAAATTGAGTTGAATTATATTGTTCGACTTTACTTGCTCTTTCACGCTAGTTTGGTTAATCGGGGACTTTACTACAACTCCTGCCCAAATCTGACTTCTGGTTTGAGGTCAATCATTCTTCTAATGACAACATTACTAGTCTAAAAATAGCAGATTGAACTGAATCTCCAGTCAGGTTGATGTTAAACAATGCTAAACAACAGGCAGCATATCACCAGGGTGACCACTAACTATAGCCGCTGTTAACTGGTTGGCTTGGTTAGCCGTGCATCCACTGGTCCAGACTGGGAGCTCGGGGCACCAGGGGAGTGTTGGCGTGCACTGGAGCTAGCTGGTTAGCATGCTAACTTGAGTTGGTAACTCTGCAAAACAATGAGTAGATTCATAATGTCAAAACTGTTCTTTATAAGGAAGACAACATTGAAGCTCATACATGGAGATACAGAGAATCAGCCATTATGAAAATCACAATGTAATGTATACATGGATTTGTCAAATAACACCTTCTTAATACTTTTAGTTACACACTCGCTGGGAAATATCACACATCTTTGCAACACAGTGAGATAAAAAGCTGTACAGTTTTCAGTCCACAGGGATGGGAGGCTTTACTGTCTGCACACACACACACTTGTGTTTGAACAATTTTAGATAAAATTAATACAAACGACAAGGGACCATGTCACAGTTTGGTCCTGTGTAGATTTGATTTCATCTTATTGCCAGAATCATCTTTATTAATCTGTCTTGAGCCCCGAGACGTATTCTGCTCCACATAAATAACAGAGCACATTCAACCAAACGGACAGAACCAGGACTGGAACATATGTTACATCAGATATTATGAATAACTGGCTGAGGTGCAATCAGTGTGATTACCTTTAATAGAGGGAGATAATAGCGTCAAATAATAATGCATCCTGGGAGACTTTGTTCCTCGTCCAGTCTCACTGCACTGCTTTGGGTTGTCGGAGCTTGGATGGATTCAGTTTTACCGGATCCAGACTTTTACTAACGACTCTGAACCATTGTGTGTCTTTTCTAGCGTCATGGCCGCAGTCCCAACTACCACAACTGGGGGCGCCCTTTACATCCACAGTCTGTGTGGAGCCGCAGGTAGACGATTAGATTTACCTCCAGCAATTGATTTCAGCCAGCGCCTTAATGAATTCTTAATACCTTCATTAAGCCTTAATCACCAACATGGAAACATCAAAGCTCTGCTGTTGTTTTATGTTCTTATTAACTTCATGACTTAACTCTTAATGTGTTAATTTCCTCTGTATTGATACTTTCAGTATTAAAAACACACTACTCACTCGTACCTGTGATCCGGTCTGTTCTGCAGGTCTAGCTCCAACAGCCTGGGCCGGAGGAGCTATGGGTTTGGTGGGGCTCCTCTGGTGGGAGGCAGCCTGCGTGTCCACAGCACACGCTCCCCTCACTCCTACTCCTATGCTGCCGAGCAGGAGTCCCTTCTCTCCCACCCGTCCCTCTCCCACCATCCTCTCCACCCCCATCATCCACCTCCACCTCCGCTCTTCCTCTCCAGGCACTTCGCTGCGAGGAGGGATCGACGGGCTCTTTCCCTGGAGCTCCCCGAGCTGCTCCGGGCAGGCGGACAGCCCCCAGGCCTGCCCCCGGTACACCCGGGCCCTGGGAGGAGGAGTGGCTCTGGGGCAGGGGGATCCATCACTGGGGGGTCTGGCGCTGGTAGCGGTTTGGGAATGGACCACCGGGACTGTAACGGCAAGACGCCCCACACTCAGCTGATGACCGAGGTTTTCCCTCAAGTCAACGCACGCAAGGACAGAGCAGACCTCGATGACGAGACAGATTATGTGAGTCGGTGAAAACACTCGATAAAGGAGAAATGCAACAGGAGCAGCAAATAAATGAATGAATATGGATATTTAAATGATGTAGTGGCACTTTATTCTGTTAATCCTACAGGGACGAGGTGCTGAACTAGATGCTTTAGCTTTAGGAGAGATGCTAAAATAGCAGTTGTGTGTCTTTTTACTGAAGTTGTTTATGTGTCAGAACGAGAGAGCAGCTCCGGGGCTGCTGCGAGCGGTGGATTAATGGGAAATTCTTTATTGGTTCCCAGATATGCTGAGATGATACTGAAAAAAAAACATAAACCATAATCACTGTGGGAGTTGGTGCAGAAATGAGGCAGCACAATTGGTTTATCTAACCTCTGCAGAGGATTTGCAGTCGCTTCAGAAACCTTCTCATTCCATCTGGGTGAAATTATTCAATAAATTTAATAGTATTTACATTATGGATGGATTGGGAATCAAATAGAATCATCAGGAAATGAAGATGCATTCTTTACATATTGTCACTGTGGGTCTTTGATCTATGCAGGTCTTTTTCAGAGAGATTCAGATGCTCAGTGCTGATGATGCTCTAATGAGTTGAAACACTGAGATCTTTTCGCGTAATCCCCACTTCTCCTCTCTCCTCCAGAGTTTGTGTTTCCGTATCCAGAAGATGATGGAGGTGTACAAGCCGGACTGGTGCGAAACCAGAGAGGAGTGGTCCGTCTACCTGTTCTCCCCTCAGAACAAGTGAGTTCATAAAGACTACCGTACTGCTGAAACGAAGAAGCATGTCCTTCTTTTGAGTTTGACTGGATATATGTGGAAATATTAGGTGGGTTAGAGAGTTTCTGTTTGGTAGACTTGTTCCTTTACTTATACAGTCACCATTCAGGCTTCAGTGCTCAAGTCAGCTCAGTGTAATTTATATACTAAAGCCAGATATCTCAATCAAGAGGCTTCACAATCAGGACATCGTTCGTAGAGAGGGGTCACTCTCTCAGGAAAGGGAGCAATATATTGTAATATCACAGTATGGACAAACCGATGACTAAGTCACCAACTACACCAGCCACACAACTGTCCTCTCCATCAGAGTTCACAACTACAGAAAACTAGAAACAAAGCTTGAGCACAACAACAAGGACAGCGTGCCCCCCAAGGAAGGAGGAGAGGCTGAATCTGAAGGAGTAAGAAAAGATCATGATTGAAAACATCTGGCACAGACACAAAAGCCTGAATGGAAAAACAAAGAGAACCCTGGGTAGCAAAACTGAATGTGTGACAACAAGCACAACCAAGAGAAGTGAACCAAGAACAAGACCCAACTTAACACACACTCACAAAACTTTCAGCTCAAAATAAATAATTTCTGCCTTGAGTTTGTGGTGTTCAACAGAAAAACTTCAGACTTGAAGCCAAGTTTTTTTAAGGCCTTTGGAAGATATAGAGGGACACCTTCCCTCCGTCCATATGACCACAAACACCACAGACTCTCAAGACCTGTGGAGCTGAAAACAAATGTTAGAAAACCCTCCCAGCTCCGTCCTGACGAAGCTGTTTGAACCGTTTGTCTGTACACACACAGCAAAGTGCTGTCTGCTGGTTTCACAGACGGCTTGTTAAAGTGATGTGGCTGTGTGCTTCCTCCAGAGCGTTTGTTATTGACTGTGCGCGCCGAGTCGTGTTTGTCTGTCTTATTGTGTTTTTTTTTTTTTTTTTTCCAATGCTTTTGTTGGTAGGAACGCCCCTGAAAGCACCGATGGAAAAAAAAAAAAAGAAATATCACTCAGTCATCCGGTCGCTCACTCAGCCGATCCCCTGCGTGCTGATAGCCACTTAAGGAAAGCCGGGCCCCGGGGCTGTGTTTTGGCATCCTGGCAGGTGCCATCTGTCAAGCAAGGGCTGTGTGTGTTGGCGGTGTGAGCGCTAGCTTAGCATTAGGCCATATCTCTCATAGTGTTTGTGGATGGCTTTGCATATGTGCATGTGTGAGCATATGCGAGCCTTGTTTTAGAATCGGAGTCCTATACATGCCTCTGTGTGTGTGTGTGTGTGTGTGTGTGTGTGTGAGCATATGTGTATGTTTGGTCTAACAAGTGAAGCTAAGGAGAATCAAAGAGGCAGACAAACAAACCAACAACAGAGAAACACGCCGACGACAGAAGTTTGTGTCTCTGGAGGTATGAGTGCCTACGCCAAGCGATGCCGCCGGTCACGATCGATATCGGGGGGGGGGCAGGGTTGCCAGGTTTGAATCGATAGATTAAAGGGACAGAGTTGCCAGGTCTGGAGGAAAAGCAGTCGGATTAGTGCATTGATTTCCTCACCCGGAGGGCAGGTGCAGCAGTAGGTGGATTCCGCTCCCTTTATAGCTGGCGGAGGAGCTCAGATGGTTGAGGGCTTCACTCAGGAGCTGCCGGCTGCACTGTGCTGACTCTGACACCAACACGTTGACAACAGCACCGCAGGTGTCGATGGATCCTGACGTACCAACACCAGTGGCTCTCAACACAGGATGCAAACAGTATCTCTGTGCCTGGTTTTCACTTTGGGGGTCATTGTAATACATTTATAAAATAAATAATACATCCCTTAAAAGATCCTGAAAGATACATAATACATATGTTTATTTTATATTAACTTCCTATTCAGGAACGAGCAGATCCTTTCACACAGTTACACCAGGAAGCTGGCTCCAGGGGTTAAGTGCCTTGCTCAAGGGCACCTCAGTGGTGGCAGTGAGGGTGGAGCAAGCACACCCTTTTACTTTTACTTTCCCAACATTCATAAAAGTCTGATGAGTTTTTTATCATTGTTTATAATTAGAGTTAGACTAAAGCTACAAACACAGTTCAGTTTAACCTAGTTATTAGCTGTTTTTTATTCTGGGCTGCAAGCTGCCAATTTGGCCGTCAGTTTTGCGGCTAGGTCTGCAGATTTAAAACAGAAGGCGGTATATTCGGGGTCTGTTTTGGTCCACCAATATGACGCCTCAGAGGGTACACTCATTTCTGCCTCCATTGCTCTGTACATCCGTTGATGTGCCGGCAATTGCGTGAGATGGGCAGAGGTGTCGATGACGTTCACTGTTGTGCGACCCACAGCCGGAGTTTTAAAACCAGGAAACAGCTGATCACAGCAGTCAGTCCATCACTTCATCAAGACGTCAAGATGAGCAACTGGACAGCCGCTGAGATCCAGGAGATGCAGCGTCTCCTCGGTCTCTCGTTGTCCGCTTGTTGTTGTAGCAGCAAGCTACTAACGGTCGCTACTTTCAAGTTAAAAGCCCCCCCTAAGAACACAGTTCTAAACTCCAATGGGGTGCAATCTAAAGCTCTTATTTTGAAGACAAATCCGATCTGTTTCACTGTTCAGGTCCAACTTCGTGCTTCACGTCACATGTTTACGTCTTCCCCAGTGGCAGCCAAGTGGCGACTTTCTGGAAAAGAAAGAATATTACACCTCCATTTTAGAAAGACAAGGCGGCACCTTGAAGCCTTTACCTGGTTGCAAATGTGCCACCTTGTCTATCTAAAAGGGGCTACTGTTATTAAACCTTTATTTAACCTTTACCAAGCTCTTTTTCTTGCTTCATTAAAATTATTACATACTTTATTATGCACCTTTTAACAGCGACCAGATCTATGGTGAGAACAATCTCTCATCAAGTTCTATAAATCCTTTATGATGCACTTTTTAAATGTTTTTCAAAGATCCTACATATGTTTTATTGTAATTATTTCATAGCAGAATGCTTGAATCAAACCTGAGCTACTGTAGTAAGTAAGGACACAGTAGGGACAAATGCTCCACCAGGTGAGCTTTAATACATATTACATATTGATTACTACCAGGACTATAACATAAAACATTTTCCATAACATGTAAAATAAGATCTTCTCGTCCTGAGGGCTGAAATATGTCGGTGGCTACTGGGACAAAACTAAAGGGATTACAGTTTGTAACACTGTTTGTCATGATGGAGTAGTTTTTATCCTCTTGGTTTATTTATAAGATGTATTCAGGGTATTTCCTTTTACCAGTGAGCATTGTGGGATACCTTGAAGGAGCATCTTTCTTGGAGAGGAACTGAAAGATCTTGAGACGCTGACATTTCTTGAATAAATCTTACCACATATCTCCCTCTTCCCTCTGCCCTCCTCTACTCCTCTCTTGTCAGGTTCAGGCTGCTGTGCCAGTCCATTATCGCCCATAAGCTCTTCGACTACGTCGTCCTTGCATTCATCTTCCTCAACTGCATCACGGTGGCTCTGGAGAGGCCCAAGATAATGCAAGGCAGCCTGGTAAGAAATACTGTATGTCTATTCTTATCACTCCGTAGTCATTATAAGCACTTGTATGATGTTTTCATGGTTAGCACTAGCAACATGTTGTTGGACGTGCAGTGTTGTCAGGCTACGATTTGAAAAAAACTGTGTTAGATAGTGCATGTTTAATCACACGCTTGTGTGTGCTGTTTTGATGCCGTCAGAGTACATTGTGTTTGGAATTTTACTCTTAAAATACAATTGGTTGTACAAGAGTTGTGTATACATAAGGAGATATTTTTATTTGACAAAACCAATCCTTAAAAACGTTTAAAGCTAAATCTTGATTCTGGACTTCCGTACTTTTTTTTTTTTCCAAGGCATTATTTCAGTGTCATACTGCCTCTTTTCTCGTTCTCTGACAATGAGAACAGGCAGATTTTAATGTATTCTAATTACTGTGAGCAAGCTGTCTCTCCCTTAGGAGGTAATGATTTTACAAATGACTCAAAAAAACAGCAATTATTTAAATTCATTGAATTAATCGACTTCAAAAATGGCAATTTGTCTTGCTTTTGAGCTTTCGCTGAATTCTGGCATCAAGCCAATGTTCCTGCGATCAGGCAGCACCAAAACATCGAATGGAAGGTGCTTCGTATGAAGTTCAAATGAAAATCGTAGCAGCTCTTTGAAAATTTGGCATTTAATTTGGCAATAAGATGTCATTTTAATGTATTAGCAGCGGCCTACAGCGAGGCAGGCGAGCTGATTGTGATCACGCTGTGCTTTGACAAGAAGAGTCAAATCTTTTCTTTCCAAACTGTGTTCCTCACACTTTGTTCTGTCTCTTTGAATTCCTCTTGTCCTCCTCCTTTAAACCCCCTTTCATATCTCTCATTTTGTCACAGGAGAGGGTTTTCCTCACGATTTCCAACTACATCTTCACCGCCATCTTTGTCGCGGAGATGACCGTCAAGGTAAAAACGCGCTTCCCTTTACCCTCCTTGTTTCTCTTCTTCTGCTTTCTTTCACCTGTTCATCACGTCCTCATCCGCTTTCTCTCTTACACATTATTATCTTTGTATTTCCCCTCCCGTGTTGACCTTTTTATCCCATCTCATCTCCTTCTCTGCCTGTTATCTTCAGTCATCTAGTGGTAATATTTCTTCCCTTGTTTAAAACTCTCTGTCCTCCTCCTCTTGCTTTTCTCTCCGCATATCCTCTCTGCTTCTCTCTTTTCTCTCCCTTTTATATCTCCACCCCTCTATCTCTTCTTTCTTATCTCTCTTCTCCTTTCATATCCAGCGGTTTTTTCTCCCCTCCCCATACTTTTCACACTCCCCTGCTCCTCTTCCTCATTTGTTGACAACTCCACAACTGGCGGTTTAATCAGTTGCACGTGTCCCATTAGCGATGGGCAGCTAGATAATGCAGTTAATTAGAAGGCTATCTCTCATCGGCTGGCCTTTAGCTGCTCCTGGACTCCCCATCGATAAACACACACACACACACACACACACACACACACACACACACACACACACACACTCACATAGTCTTTTTAATCCACTAATCTGATGTCCAGAAGACAAGGCATCATCCATTATTCAGTGCTGTGTGTCTTCAGGCGTTTTCCGCATTGGTAGAAAAACCCTATGGTGATTTATTTATGACCGTGGATAATGAAGACATGTGTAGCACAGTGAAATGTAGATCAGCTCGGCGCTGCGGTGGTGCAGAGTTCACATACATGCACATATACGCATCTGGCCGCAGCTTGAACTTGGCTTGGCTCATTATTTATTCCCTTCCGTATCTTCCGTCCCCCGCTTTTGCTTCTTCGTTTACCTGCATTCCTTTCGATCAGTCTTCCAATCACCCTCATTGTCATTTGGCGCCGTCTCCCCTCCGCAGCTCATTTGATTAATTTCACATTCACCCGTCTCTCATCGTTCTCTCCGCTCTTTTGTCCCTCCATGTGTAATTTAATCAGTCGAGCTCTGCTGTTATCTGCGCTTCATTCACGCTCAGACGCGGTCCCGGCGCTCTTCTGCTGCTCATTTTATTTTTTTCTTATCTCAAATAGCACATCAGTAGCTCTGACTTCCACTCGCCGTGGAATCAAAGTTGTAACTGTCGCGGTTACTCATCAATGAAGTGTTTGTCCTTTCACCGAACTGTCACAAAATCAGAGGAATCAGATTCTTCTTGTATGAGCACAAGCTTTATCTCAGCTGTAACTGTCAGTCAGCTTTCAGACTTGTTGTGAAAAGCTTTCGGCGAACCCTCCACGCAACTGGTTTCCTGGGATGGCGATGGAAAGCTTCAGCTCATCCAGTCATAGAGAACAAATGCTCTTGGTCTCAAACACAAGAATAAAAGAGTGAGGGCAGGGGGTTAAAGGAGTTTCATGGCAGTCCTTGGAGAGAATATATCTCTGCTTTAACTTCTCTCGCTGCTCCCCTGCACAACAACTTCTACTCAATCTTTTAATATATTCATTGTGCGTCAAATTATTTTTATTATTAGCTCATCTGTAAACATCTGGTTTTAACAACAGCAGACGTCTTCCCTGAACCAGGGCAAAGAGATTCAGCCCTCACTCTCCTCCAGTCCTCACCTTCCCTCACCCTCCTCCCGTCCTCACCCTCCTCCCATCCTGATCCTCCTCCCGTCCTCACCCTCCTCCCGTCCTCACCCTCCTCCTGTCCTCACCCTCCTCCCTCCCTCACCCTCCTCCCGTCCTCACCCTCCTCCAGTCCTCACCCTCCCTCACCCTCCTCCCGACCTCACCCTCCTCCCATCCTGATCCTCCTCCCGTCCTCACTCTCCTCCAGTCCTCACCTTCCCTTACCCTCCTCCTGTCCTCACCCTCCTCCCATCCTCACCCTCCTCCAGTCCTCACCTTCCCTCACCCTCCTCCCGTCCTCATCCTCCTCCCGTCCTCACCCTCCCTCACCCTCCTCCAGTCCTCACCTTCCCTCACCCTCCTCCTGTCCTCACCCTCCTCCCGTCCTCACCCTTCTCCCACCCTCCTCCCGTCCTCCAGTCCTCACCTTCCCTCACCCTCCTTCCATCCTCACTCTCACTCTCCTCCCTGCTTGTTGCTCTTAATCGGTTGTTCCTGGCCGGTCAGTCTGATCGCTCTCTGAGGAGCGCTAATTAAACAGAGTTTCCTCCCAGAGACACACTCCATCACAGAGGCAGCCTGCTCTCATTTCCTGTCCACACACACACACACACACACGCATACATGAGCAGTAGTGATCAGTGTAAAACCGTGTTACTTGCACACTGTGAGTCTGACCTTGAACACCAGTCTCTAATTAGAAAAACAGGAAAGGAGAGTGTAGATCTGGCTTTCTTCCCTCTCTCTCCTTCACACACACACACACACACACACACACACACACACACACACACACACACACTCACATGATCTCATATGGAGTTGACTCAATCTTGTCATACTGTGTCTTTTGCCTGTTTAAACCGATCAGAGCGTTCTAAGATCTAAGCTGGTCCGACACATTCATTCATCACGCATTAAAGCAGCCGTTCTGTTGCACTACTTTCTGTTCCTACACTGTCATTGTATCTTACTGACTGTTTTTTTTTTGTAGTAAAGAGGCTGTCAGCTCCAAGTTTTCCCGTCTCAATCGGCCCATTTTCTTATCTCAGCACCGCCACTCATTCAGCTCGTGGGGCTGTCGTGAAGCAGCAATTAAAGCTTCAAGCTGAGGCAAAAAATTTCCCCCAAAACACGAGCAGCTTCCAACACGTGGAGATGGGTCGTCAGCAGAAAATGATGTTTGCTTCAAGGCATCATGCTTTTTTTTTTTTTTTTTTTTTTAATTTAAAACAGCTTCATTACACTAAGTGAGGGGCTCAGTGACAGTATAAATGGAGTCTGAGCTCTTGCTTTTTCAGCTTTAAGTATCATTACTGAGAGAGACTTTTTTTGAGATGTGTCCAGATTTTAAAAAGATCCCTTCGCTTAAGAGTCTTCAGGTCGGACTTGAAAAAGCCTCACCACTGAAAAACTCATATTCTTCACTTCTGTAGCTTTAGCACCTTTAAGCAGAACACCACAGTCTCACACTGTTCCACCAGAGCTGTTTGGTGATGAGACGAAACTCTGCAGTTTTTTACTGAGTAGCTGATATCTGCTACAGGAGGACGGCAGAGGTGGGACCTCCTCAGCAAATGTGCCCTAATGAAAGCCTAGACTACAATAATTAACATTTGACCTTCTCATTCACCAGGAAATGAGTGTGCTCCACCTCATAAATACAAAGTATTTTGCTTTCAATGACATAATAATAATGATAATGACAAAAATAATGAAAAGAATAATTAAATGAACCTTAAATTTTAATTACTAGTCACACAGACACGCTTAACACTTACCAGGTGGCCAAAACAGCAGACTGAATCCAGCATGCCTCCACTTTTTATGAGCGTAATCGACAAAGACACCATCAGAGCCAAACATCAGCTGACGGGTAGATGTGTAATAACACACAGAAGACGTTGTTCTGTTCAGTTCACACAGTTAAGAAGTAATGGTTCGGTGCAATATGGCTAAAGTGAAGGGAGAAAAAAGGGAAATACAGGGACAGTGAGGTAATATTTTCCCCACTGGTAAATTTGGTATTTAATTTGGATATAGAGACAAGCAACATTTCAAATGTTTTCTGTATTACAATGAACAAATAGCATCTCAAAAGGGAAAAGGCTATAAAACTGAAGAAATGAAAGCATTTCCTGTGCTAGGACATTTAAAATACCAGATAAACAGAAGAATAAGCAAATGATTGTGCATGAGGACGAGTGTTTCACTTTGTTCCGTCTTTGAAACAGTATATTTAAACCCTTAAAGCAACAAAAACATGTATTAAGCAGTAAAAATCCATTCATATACTCAACAGAGGTGGAGCAACGCTGGCTGTTCTGAGTGACTGGGAACCTTTTTTTTTTTTTTTTTTAACCTCAAGCAACTGATGTGACAGATGCAGTCAACTCTTCCAGCTCCGATGTTTCATTCATGCTCAACATAGATTGACTGACGTACACAACAATCAGTGATTCTCAGCCCATGTTGCTTTAGAACATGGCCCAAATCTGGCAGCCATATTTGGGCCAGCTCACATTTGGCCCCCTGGAGTCAGCTCACGCCCGGCAGTGGGTGAAACTCAGCCACAGTTAATATAATGATCAACTTACTGGCTGCCTGAAAAAAGATGCTTTAATGATCAGTTTTGTTTTATACAAACTCTCAGAAAGAAATCATGAGACCTCTCTACCCAAAGACATTATAGCTGACTACAAAGTATTATTGGAATGTGTGAAGGTGTAAAGAATAGAGCGGACCCTCATCTGTGATCCGGTCATGTTCAGGTCATTGTGTTCAGTAATGTGATCGCGCAATATCCAATCTGAAACATCAGATTGCAAAAAATAACGCCGAAGCGACAATTACAATCATCGCCGTGTTTTGTGCAAAGTGATATTGCAAATGGAGTTTGAATGTAATTTAAATTGGAATTCGATGTGACATACTCGCACTGTCTGCCAAAGGACAGCTGGGAGTGGGAGACGAAGGAGAGCAGGGCTTTGATGGTAGCGCTGGCACCAACCTGATATATATTTCCCCATGCATCATGTTTTATCATGGCGATATTTGATCTGCTTAATGGAAGGCCCCGCAGCATTCCCATGCTCCCGAAGGGGGGCTTCAGTATAGCCGGCTGCTATTAATAAAAGAGCAGATGTATTATAACTCGCTCTTCAACCTGTCAAAACATGACAAAAGACCCATCGTATAGGATGTGACAGAGACTAGCTGCTGTGCAGAGCTCACCAGCGAGGACGGATGAAACATTGTCTTGCAGTGAGAGTTTCTGAACATGTCGGCTGTCACAACACGACGGGGAGATTTTCTGTTCCTAAACAGAGCTGTATGGAATCCTGCAAACTGGCTTCTTCGGTCGGTCTTTCTTCTCTCCTCAGCCTTCTGCCTCTTTATCCACTTTGCCTTAATTCCCAACCCATTTGTTTATTACCAAGCTGTTTTTTTTTTTTTTTCCTACTCAGTTTGCGTGAATATCGTCTGAACGATACGATGCGATGAGTGTCAACCCATCAGGGCGTCACCCATTGGTTCCTCCACAAGTGTCGTGTCTGGCATCACAGTTATCTTGGTCTTTTGGAGTCAGATATGACCATATTTGGATGACAGGGCTGGTTACGGTATCCTGACTGGATCTGACTGAGAAAGCAAACATCATGTCTTTCACGCTAAATAAACATCACGCTGCAATGAAGAAGACTTTAAACCAGTGATTGAGACTGTGACCTTATAAGATAACTATTTGCTGAGGTAATAAATCAAGTGAAAAGTATATTAATTTCTCATAAACTTACATAAAATTGGACTGCAACCAAATGACGGCCATTAGAAATAATGCAGGACTATGGCACTTCCACATTGACTTCACTTTTCAGACCTTATCCAATAGTACACGTTCCATCAATTAATTACAATAATACAGTAATTCTGATCACAGCTGATGTGAAATCACTCCTGAAAAATGCAAAACACCAGCAGCAGTTACAGTGGATTCCAGTGTCGACCCACTGACATGACAAAGTGCTGATGACATGAAGAAGTCTCTAAAAACTTCTGAAACCACTCCTCCAACATCATTCACTCCTCTGCTGTCTGGTCAGTCTGTTCGAGAAACTCACGTACAACAGAGCTGAACACACCGATCAATATTTGGCTTCAGATCTACTGCGGAAGTTTTCCGTTCTCTGTGGACGTTTTCATACAGTTTGTTTCGCTTCATCTCTGCGACACCATTGAAATCTATCGAAACTGGTGTGACTCGGAGCTGACTGCAGCTCATGTGGGAGCGTATTACACAGTTTTCAGAGCTTCCTTTCAAGCCTAAAGGTGGCACCTATATGATACTCAGGAGATACATTTCCGGTGGCTTATTTTGTAGACGTGTGCCGTCGTTGTGCTGGTGCGGCGTTCCCAAACAGACACACAAATCCAGCCTTCTCTCTGGTGGCATTTTTGTGCCAAACAAGGCAGACGAACCCCGAGCAGCACCTTCTTGAAAAGTGCTGTTTCGACATGACAGCGACACCAAGTTGTTATTGTCATGAAAGCACCTGGCATGTGTCAAATGATGTCGCAACATCTGCCATGCAACTTTTTTTTTCCCCCTACAACTTTGCTCACTTTTTGATTTCCAAACTTTCTATTTTTCTGTATTTTTCATCTTTGTTCTCCGCCCCTGTCTTCCACCTCTCATTCCTCCCACTGATAGCTGTCTTGTTGTCTCCACATAAATTGCTGATCTCGCCCCCGTCTCACCCATACCCTCCTCCTTCTCCTCCTTTCTGGTTCAATCCCCATTGGGGCTTGCGGAGCGAGCAAGACCTCCCATCCAGCTGCAGCTCGACGGGGACAGACTCTAAAATCTAAGACGAAACTGAAGAATATGTGCAGCTGTGATGTTTGCAGTCACAACAACACAGACCTCCTCGCCGTTTGTCATTTGTGGCTTTGCAAGTTTAAGTGTGTTAAGAGGATTTTTGGTGCAGCTTGTTGAGGTGGCACAGCGTCAGCAGTCCAAAATACTTTCTGTCTTTAAACAGAGTGAAGCTTTTTCCTCGAGTGATTCTTCTTTTAATCATCCACAGTTACAGTTACCGAACAGTCAGCAAAACTCAATGTCAACACAAAACTTGGTTAACTTCACAAACAAATCCGCAGAACTTTGATTTTCCTTTTTTCTTTTTGCTGTGGTGATTTCCACCGCTGCCTGAAAAAACAGCTGGACTTGGTTTTGTTTAACTGCCTTCCTTTCATTTCCTTTATTCCTGTCCTTGTTCGTTATTTCCTCTTCCTTTTGAACATTCACTTTCTGGGATTTAGAGGCTGTTGCCTGTCTTTCTTCTCCTCCTTCCCTCCTTTCATCTTCTTAGAAATTAAACTCTTTGGGATTTAAAACCACTTTATCTCAATCACATACCTCCCATTATTTCTATCCTCTCCTCTCCTCTGACATGAAATTAAATGCCAGTCAGATGCTAGATAAGAAATCTGAATATCAAAGTGTGTGTGTGTGTGTGTGTGTGTGTGTGTGTGTGTGTGTGTGTGTGTGTGTTCACATCTGGCCGCTGCTGCACTACCTGTGTGGGATTCTGCATCTCTCCTTCCCCTTCATCTCTCCAGGTGGTGTCCATGGGTCTGTACCTGGGTGAGAAAGCCTATCTGAGGAGCAGCTGGAACATTCTCGACGGCTTCCTCGTGTTCGTGTCCCTCATTGACATCGTGGTGTCGATGGCCGGCGGCGCCAAGATCCTCGGCGTTCTCCGTGTTCTCAGGTTGCTCAGGACGCTTCGCCCTCTCAGGTCAGGTCGTGTTTCCTGTTAAAGCGTGATCAGTTCAGTTGTTGAGTGAAGAAATAGTTGGAAAAAAAAAAAATCTTCAGGTTTATTTAGGAAGATCAGTACCACTCTGTTAAATATCAGTCGTGCCACTTGGCAGCCATCTTGGCAAAACCCCTGGCCAGTTATTTTGGGCCAACAGCACCAAGACCCTGTTTAAAGGAACATTATAGTTCAACAGAGAGTCGTGACATCACACCGTCAGCTCATCCAACCAGAGCTCTTGAACAAATGAGAGTTTAATGTCTAATGTTTGAATAACCTCACCTTTTTAGCAATCCTGTGCTTAAGTGTAAAATCCTCCTCCTCTGTGCTTATTATAAGTAAATCTACAGCACTTCCCCAGATTTCTAAGCAGTTCAACCAGTTGGGAATCAACTCATAAAGTGTCATTTTCACATATTGGCTTTCATATGGATGAAACGAGTGAGACACAACATGTTAATGAGCGAGCTGATCTCTCCAGTCTTTGTGCTAACCTAATTGGCTGCTGGCGGTAGCTTCACAATTACTGCAGAGACGAGAGAGTCGTAACGATCTTCTCATGTAACTCCTCATCAATAAGCGTATTTCCAAAAAAACGTCAAAACATGCCTTTAAGAGTGTCAATCAGCCAATTACAGCAGTATGATTAAAAGGAAAATCCACACAAGAAAGCACATATTGTGAGCACATGTAAATATTTTGGTCAGTCTTCCTCCTCTGCTGGTTTTACATTAATGATTAGATGATGATGATCTTTTTTATATTACATGATTTAATGTACTTGGTTGAGGACAGTGTTCCCCGACCGTTTAAGGTCAACATGCCACCCCAAGATACAAGTTACACACAGCATGGTTACGAGTTATGAGCAATGCAACGAAAAGAGTGAATTTCAGTCAATTCACAAGACTAAAAGCAACGATCACAGAAAAATCAAACCTAACTTTGTGGACCAGGTTTCCTTTTTTTTTTTCCTCCCGCTTTCCCGTCCTATTAATTATTTCATGACACTTTCTAGTTTTTAATGGAAAAAGTGTTAGTAATAGATTTATAATCTCCTGACCCCCCCCGGCTGCTTTAAGATACGTTTTGTCCATTTATTACCCAACATTATCTGACAGCACAGTTAGGAGAATGGCTGAGGGAGCAGCAGGTGAACTGAGGTGCAGGGACCTCAAATTACACCCAAGTGAGATCTTTTTAGGTCGGATTGAATTCAGTCTGAGCTGTATGTCATTAGAAGCAGTGGGATTCTGCAGAGTCTCTCCTGTGCTGACTGATCTCTCTTTGCCTAAATTATTACAAATGTGTTTAATGTAAACTGAACTGGAATCATGCTATTAAAACTGTGTCTGCTGCATCAAAGTGAACCACACAGCTGGACTTTCCATTTCTGCTTTTGATGATTATGACTCATAGATGTTTATATAAGCAGGTCTAGACGTTTAAATTTGAACTTTTTTTGCCTTTGAGTTCTATATAACTGCCATGTAATCATTCTCATTACCTTTCTCTTTGTCTTTTATTCTCGCTGTGTGTCTCCGTGTCGTCCTGCAGGGTGATCAGCAGGGCTCCAGGACTCAAGCTGGTAGTCGAGACCCTCATCACGTCCCTCAAGCCCATCGGCAACATCGTCCTCATCTGCTGTGCCTTCTTCATCATCTTTGGCATTCTCGGTGTTCAGGTAACATCCTCAAAGTCAGATTTTCATCCTCTCAGCCTTTCTCTTTTATTAATCAGAGAGGATCTCACAAGCCTTTTGTTAATGTATAAGGACTGAGTTGGTCAAACTATCGCAAATATTACATGACCTAACATAGCAACCCTTGTGCTCACCGTAACCCTATGAAGCTTTAATAGACAGAATAAAAGCAGGTCAAAATACGCTTCCCGGGCAACTATTATGCTGTACGGTTTAATCTAGAATTAAATCCAAAAGCCACGAAATGGAAGATTAAACATGAACAGAAGAGAAAATGAGATGAGGCTGTGTGGCCCTGTTAGCACCCACAAGGAAATCACGTTCTCACAGCACGGCTCGGAAGGCTAATTAGAGCAGGATCCAACACGAGGAGGTATAACGGTAGCACATCGCTATGCAGAAATCCAACAGTTGGGAGTCAGTTTTCCATCCAAAACAAAGCACAGGCTGAGTTTTAGAAGACCAGAATATCTGTGCACTGGATACGATCCACAGTCTCATCAGACCTCTGCAGGTAAACGTGTTCTGTACACGATAGAAATGTACTTTTAATTAAGTTATGGACTCTCAAGGCATTTTTTAAAATCTCCCCAACAGAATACAGTTTATGCACCATAATTACAGTCCACATGCAGATTTGTAAATGTGGATAAATGTAGGCTTCTAAAAATACTTAATAGACTTATTTTCCATTGCCAGTAGATAAAGATTTGAGAGATTTCCCTTTCGTCGCCACAGACACACCAGAAAAAAGGGAACAGCAGAAAGCAGTAACAGAGTTACAGTGATTTTATTTTACATCAGTCTGTCTTTCAAAAAATAAACCCTAACTGAACAACGTCGGGAAGCTGACTGAACGGAGACGGATGGAAAAATATTTACCTGGCGACATACAGAACTTGGAAAAGGGGCGAAAATTAGCCAGGATGAAGCAACTTGTAGCCTTTCCCACTGCGGACAAAAGCCAGATGTTAGTGTTTTTCATAAGGTATAAGTTTCCTTCACTGGTTGTATGAAACTAACAAAAACTGGCATGATTCACAGTATCTGCACAACAGGCTTCATCATTAGTAATTTATACTTTTTACCCTATTTACAGGCGAGTTAATAAGTCTTGCAACGCACATTTACCCTTTTTTACTTCATCAGTAGAGTCCCATATTTTTTCTTTTGCGTCTACGTTGTCAGTCACAGCCTGTTCCTCCTGCATCCTTTCAGGTTATTATTCTCAACTGCATCTGCTGTTATGCATTTATTACTCCCTCCCCTCTTTGATGTGTGCAATATGATAGAGAATTAAGAACAATCTTCTCTCCGCCGAAGTAAAAAAAACAACCCTGTTCGTATCAAGTGCTGATGGATTTCTCAGTTAGGCTTCATCCACACGCGGTAGTTACGGAGGCTAATTACGAAACTGCCTCAAAAAGCCGCATGAAAGCAGGCGGCTGCATGCAAGTGTTGTCATGACTTCATCACAATGTGTCTTTGTTAGGCCCGTCTATCACGTCCCGCTGTGTGTGTGTGTGTGTGTGTGTGTGTGTGTGTGTGTGTGTGTGTGTGTGTGTGTGTTCTCCCTCCCAGCTCTTCAAAGGGAAGTTCTACTACTGTGTGGGTTTCGACGTGAAGAACATCACTAACAAGTCCGACTGCCTGGCTGCCAACTATCGATGGGTTCACCACAAATACAACTTTGACAACCTCGGACAGGTACACGGAAATATATAGTGTTCTGAGCCTATTTCATAAACAACGGAGCACATATTCATGAAAACACAAAAAAAGACAGCGTAGCACACTGTACATGACAGACTTTATCCAGTGACTACATGCTATATGACAGGTAGTAAACTACACTATATAGGCCATCATATAGTAATTCTTCCTTATCTAGAAAGGAAAAAGAACATTTGTCAGTGAATTAATGCAAATAAACAAAGTGATACAGTGGATGAATATTTGGCTACACCATTTTTAGATATGCTATGAACAGCTTTTGCACACCGTTAATATCGACAAAATCAGGAAAAAGACTCCAATTCACTCGCAATTATGTTTAAAGAGCCTCCGGAGTGTGCAGGAGTCTTTTTCCTGAAGATTTGCTGTGTAACTTTTCAGCACTAAAACAACTACCAACCACTAGACCGTTGTTAAATATATTGTTGAGGTGTGTACCTACAGTGTTTCAAATGTTCCGAGAAATCCATATTTTTACTCAAGATGATGGGTCATTTGGTGAAATGTGGTTATGACTTTGGGTAAATGTTATGTTTGCGGGTGATATATATCGAATGAAGAAGGGAGTTTGAAAAAATGATGAAACAACACATAAAACTGCATAAAATCCTGCGTAACGTCAAATAGATTTTCAACAGCAATGACAATGTGTTTATCAATGAAGACAGCAGCTCCCATGATGCCGTGTGTTCATGTTGGGTGTCCTCCAGGCTCTGATGTCCCTGTTTGTGCTGGCCTCGAAAGACGGCTGGGTCAACATCATGTACCATGGGCTGGACGCAGTGGGGATAGACCAGCAGGTAAGAACAACACCGCTACAAAACTTGAATAACACACAGTATGAGTGAGCATGTGGAAAGTCTTGTACTGTTTGTTCACCATCTCCATGATTTTGTGCCTCTTGATTCGGGTCCCGTTCTCAGTGGCAAATTTTAAGCAGCCCACATGCTTCCATCTCATCCTTCAGCTCTTTTTTTTTCTGGGGAAGCCCACGCCTTCTTAGGCCAGATGGAACATTAAATCTGTCCTGCTGCTCACCCCGGATCTCCACCCAGTTGGACCCATTTCACAACTCCCCCACAGGGAGGAATCCTGATCAGATCACCACGCCACCTCAATCGGCTCAAACGGAGGAATACACACTTTTCACCCTTATTCTTAGAGTTGTGGCTAAACACAAGAGGATCTAGTGGTCTCAGACACCTTGAAGCTGCCAGTTGAGTAGCTCCATAAACCCCCTCGTTCCACACTATTCTGACATCGGACTTGGGGAGACGTTTCTCATCCAGCAATTTCTGAAACTTTCCGAAACTGACAATCTGACATTCACACCCACTTCATGCCATGATGGTCAGCAGTGCGGAGGTGAGAAATGAGCCTTCAAACTTCTCCCTCTAGCTCTGTTTTCTATCTTTGACACAGCTGCAGCTGTGAACAGAGTGCATCACCATGTTTTTTTCTTCCAGGAAAGACTGCCTGAAAGTGTGCACCTTTAATGATATTGTTCAAGACAAAGGTTGAAATCTCCCCAGTCTACGATGACAAACAACCGATTCAATTCCCATTAACATAATCACCTGGGGAAGTCATTCCTGGATACTTTTTTTTTAGAAAAGGGCTGGCCATTTCAAAAAGTGCTCGGCAGGTAATATGATCAACCCATCTCTCTATCTCTGTCTGTCACGGGATAACTTCAACCTATCGAGTGAGAGAGCGCTACTAGCAGAGCCTGTTGGTCAACGAAACTCTTGCAAAGTTAGTCATAAGAAAAAACATAATTTTGATCTAGTAAAGCCTGCAGTGCTGTTGTTTTTCTCTTGTCTTTCTGTGAAGAAATGCTCGTCTGATATAACAGATGCTACAGCAGCTTCTACGCTAACACCGCGAGGAGCCACAAGTGTTGTTTTCAAATGAACAGTCGCTTCCTTCGCTGGTCGTCACATGTGAAACACACTTACAGCTGCCAGTGTTTCTCTTTCAACGCTGATCGGTTTGAAACACTGGGATTCAGCCAAAAGCGCAGAGCCTCAAAGCCTGGCAAGACAAATACTTAAGATTCCCCAGACATCCATATTCAATCTGTGGCTCTATTGTCAACTGTCAAGTAAAGGTCAAATAAGTCCATTCACGCTGCATAACAAAGTGCGGTTTTAATAAAAGATTAAATTAGATCACAGTAGGTGCTTCAGTAACCAATAAAGTGGAAACAGTGCCTTGGGCGAGACTTGAGAGGAGAACTTGCAGATGAGCTCCTGCTCACCAGACTCCTGTCCAGCCTCCCTTTTTCTGTGGACTCACTCATCATTGCTTTTCTTGCAGAAAAAGCGATAATGATGTCTTGCATTGCCTTTGGGCGACAGTTGAAAACAATGGCCACGGCGGACTGAAACTTAACAAAGAGCTGTATTACAGAGCCTGTGTGTATAACGCACAGCTTCACAGAACTTTAGTTTCAGTTAACTTCCCTTTAACGTCACAAACCACACGCACATTCACATGCGTGACGTCAAAGTGCAATGATACGATGCAAATTAGCCTCCTGAAATGCCTACAAAGTGAACAGATTCCCTTTTGGAATTGGTTTTATCTGAGAATCTATTAGGGAATCTATTAGAGGCAGGGCATCATTCTGGATGATTCAGTTTCTCCTGCCTCGGGGGGTTAAACCTCTCTGCAGTCCAACATGGCTTTGAATGACTAATCCCATTTGCACTCCACCCTGTGCTTTCAACACTCAACGCTCTGCCAAATTGAAAGTCTGACTCTCATCTCCGGTTTTACGGCACCTGAACTTGATTTTTTGTTTTGTAATGACTCCCCGCGTAACGGCCTCGACACCCGATCATCTCCGGTCTTTTCTTCATATTGTCTCCCGTTTCCTCTCTTTCGCTTCTGTTCCCCTGTCATCCTTTTCTTACCAGTGGCAGCTCTGGGATTATTGGACGGCACCGGCTGTGGAGTGATTTGGTTAATTGGTAGACAGCGAGAGGCTGTTCCCTCTCACTCACTGCTTATTACATGTGTAACAATGATAACCACTCCAGAACCTTACGGATCATTTTCCTAAACAATCTCTTTCTCTGCATCACTATCTTTCTATCTGACAGGCATCCCTCTCTTCTTCCTCACCTTCCTTCACCAAGCACCCTTCCAAGTAGTTCTCAATCCGAACTCCTCCTCCTCCCACCTTCCTCTTGACATTCTTCTCCCAACTCTCCCTCTCTTCCTCCCCTCCAGCCGGTGACCAACAACAACCCGTGGATGCTGCTCTACTTCATCTCCTTCCTCCTGATCGTCAGCTTCTTCGTCCTCAACATGTTCGTGGGCGTGGTGGTGGAGAACTTCCACAAGTGCCGGCAGCACCAGGAGGTGGAGGAGGCCCGGAGGCGAGAGGAGAAACGGCAGCGACGCATGGAGAAGAAGAGGAGGAGTAAGATCAGGGGGGCAGTAGGGGAACAAAGGGAAAGGGAAGGGAGAGGGAGAGCGGGAGGAATGAGAGTGGCGTATGGAGAAAATGTGTGGAGGGAGGAGAGATGTGGTAAAGAAGAGGAAAACGACCGTGAGGGAATGTCGTAGCGAAAATGCAAATAGGGAGAGGAAAAGGAGGTGTACAGTGGATGGATTTAGGATGTAATGGGAAATAAGGACATATAGGAGGGAGACACACGGACACTTAAACCTCCTGGGAGAGGGAGGAAGAGTGCAGAGACTGAGTGCAGGGAGAGATGATTAATGGAGGGATGAGAGTCCTTCAGGAAAAGAAGGAATAACCTCAGGAGGAATAGAGGGAATCGATAAATCAAGAGTAAAAATTTAAGGAAGACACAAATACAATCCACAAATATGATAATGAAAAGACACTAAATTATCATCTCATGAATGTTTGTTTACCACTGAGAATAAGATGTAATCCAGCGAGTTAGTTAATATGCCAAAAAAAAAAAAAAAGAGTAATAAGTAACACTTGACTCGATGCTTTGGTAAGAATCCAAGTGGCACTCACCCAAGACTTCTGATACCACGTTCTATATCACACATCCTTAATGATACGACTCGGAATGAGTCATCATTTCAACTCATTTAAAACTACTTAACCTCCCTCTCTCACGTTTATCAGCTTTTTCTCCTCATATTATCTCACAGTTTTATCTCCTGCTCTGCTGTTTCTTCTTTCTTTTGCTCCGCTTCTCATTTCTCATCACTATTTCAGCTTAATAAATCATTCTGTTTGCACTTTACTGGAATTTATCTACACTGCTTTAATTCTTTAAAACCAAATATCTCTCCCGCTCTCTTTACTATACCTCATTTTCACTGCTCTTGTTCTTACTGTTCTTCATTTTCTCCCTTGTGGATTAATTTTTCCTACATTATCCCTCCTTTCCACCGCTTTGTCCTCCTCCTTCTCCTCTACCTCTCCACATCTAAACTCTCATTTACCATCTGTGCATCCATTCCATCAATGTTTTTTTTTTTTCTCCTGCCCACTTAAAAAAACAAAATCCTTCCCTTGCTTTAAGTCCTCTGTCTCTTTCTTCTTTACTCTCCCTCCCCAGAGGCCCAGAAGCTGCCCTACTATGCGTCATACGGTCCGGCCCGGCTGGCTATCCACACTCTGTGTACCAGCCACTACCTGGACTTGGTCATCACCTTCATCATCTGCATCAATGTCATCACCATGTCTCTGGAGCACTACAGTCAGCCACAGGTGTGTCAGTAGGTGATGGAAGGATTGCCAGGGTGTGGGCGTAGGAGTGAGACAGACACAGCAGACTTGTTTAAGGGCGTCTGAGTAGGTGGTGATGCACCATCTGGAGGTTTTGTTTTTTTTTTTTTTTGTGGGCACTCCCAGTGTCGGGCTGCCAAGCTGCTGCTCTGAATCAGCAGCAAAAAAACTGCCAACAACCAAAACATTTATCCACGTGCTGGACTACAGCCTATCTGGGAGATCAGGGTCTCAGTTATGTAAATTGTTACTCAGATGCTCTCGGGACCAAACAAAAAGTTAAGCTGAGCGAAATGAAAACAGGTCTCTGTTAGATCGTGGAGAAACACTCTGCTATATCCCGTCTGATGAGTCCGATTCTTTACTGTCCACTTGGGGAAATGTGTCTCAGGCTTTGCTTGAGCCCCGGGTATTATCAGAGCTGTGCCAGCAGTTACAGTAAATCACAACATAAGATACAGCAGAGATGTTTTCTTTCCATCCTGGATGGATGATATCCAAATCAATGACAGTAACTTATCAGAGCTATGTGCTGAAGGTGAGAACATTTTCATTTTTTTTTTTCCTGCTAAATAACAAGAATGCATCGCCTGCTGTCTCTATCACGTCCAAAAGAGTCAGTCTTAACTTATTTCACGCATAATTCATATGTCCTTTATCGTAGGAAATGAGACAGGACAAAAGTACATTAAGAAGTCATTTTAAAGGTGTAGGTAAAACTTTTTTTTAGATAACAATGCAGTCATTGTTCCCTCAAAATGTTCTGCTTGGCTCATAGACTCATGAGGGCTAAATGTGACAATAAAGACATTCTACTGTATCCCGTTCTCCATTGTTTTGTCTCAACGCTGCTGATCTTAAAAAACACAATTCTTGTGCCGAAGGTATGGCTGCAAACAAACAACCTACACAGCTCATTATTTTCAGTTTGCTTTTACCTCCTCAGTCTGTTGATGCCAGATTTAACCAATACAGACACTCCAAGTCAACAACTGTTTGGGCTGCCAGTGACGTCTAGAGCTGCCACCCACACATGCCAGGCTACAGTCAAAGGGCAACAGGTTTTATGGCTGTTTAGCACTGGACTGGAGCCCAATGAAAACAGTCCAGTAAGATAACTAGCTTAAAAGCTATTCTGAAGTCAAATACTGTTGCTTCAAGCCTAAGCTTTAATAAATATGATTATTTTTGTCTGCCTTGAAAGAATTATTGGCAGCAGTAGATCTCTACCCCTGCAGCAATGCAACAAAAAAGTCTCCTATCAGATTTAAAGTCTTCAGATAAATATTGCATTTCTCCAATTCATGATTTCAACACTTTCCCCACATTGTTATTACTAATCTATACCCCAGTAGTCTTTATGAATTACGCAGACACTTTTGGAAGTGCTCAAGCTGATGTCTATTCTGAAACAAATAGTTCAACATTTTGGAAATATATGCTAATTCACCTTTTTGTCCACAGTTAGATCAGAACTTTGATAAAACGCTCACGTCCCTGGCACTACACAACCAGCCCTCAGTGAGCTTAGCCTAGTTTAAAGACAAGAAAGAGGTAGACTGACTTCATCCAAAAGGTAAAAATATCTCCCTACCAGCACCTTCAAGCCCCAATAAGTAACTTACAAGCCGACTTTTTTTAAGACACGTGAAAGCTTCAGAATTCCTGCATTGTGTCTTAAGTGATGCATTTTAAGTCGCTGAACAAAACATGAAAGTCTGTTAAACACAGAGCTTATATAGGGAACTAGGAAGGCAAAAATGCTTAATTCTCATTTTATAACAAACTAAATATTAAGAGACATGCTGTACTTGACACAAAGCAATTTAAGCTAAGCTAATAAGCTGCAGTTGCTAACTTCATATTCACTCTACAGACATGAGTTGTATCAAGATTCCATGGACGGGCTTATAAATGACACCACTGCAGTCATTTGTAGGGGAATGCAGTGCGATTTATGTCTTATACATATTATGGGTTCTTTGGAACTTGTTACCTATATACAGTAAATTAACTTTATGCAAAATTCTAGCCATATTACAATCAATTCAAGTCAGTAACATACAGGAGCATATATTTTTTTCTTCTTCCTTAATCGGTCTGCAGTGGTTGTGATAATAAGGTTTAATATTTGCATTTAACACAAGCTTATGATTCATATATTCATTCTCTGGCTGACGCATTAATACCAGTGTGTTAGAAAACTGTTCTCTGTTCGTCCCCAGAGTCGGACATAGTTTATCTGTCTGTCTCAATTAAGCTCTTTTCTATTAAAAGAGATTAATTGGCAAGATGCGTTACTCACATTGACAGAACAGATTCACAGATCTAATCCCTCCTTGTCATGTTATTTTCTCGCTCTGCTCAAACAAACGTTCTCTTATCGATGTGACGAATGTGAAACAACAAACAAAATCTGTTTACAATTTCTCACCGTGGACAAAGACGTGGTTGTGGGGTAAACTGTGATAGAACAAAAGGTAATATTTCATTTCTCACAGTTAAGATCAGAGATGAGAATAGAGGAAATTAACTGTCTATTACTCCTGCTTCATGTTTTTTTTCTAACCTCTATCCCCCGTTTCTCTCCGTCTCAGTCTCTGGAGACTGCACTGAAGTACTGCAACTACTTCTTCACCTCCACCTTTGTGATCGAGGCCTCTCTGAAGCTGGTAGCATTCGGCTTTCGACGCTTCTTCAAGGACAGGTACAAAGGGGACACTAATGAGTGTTGTGAACCCACCGGTTGATGGGTAATATAACACGCTCTCAAACATCTTAAAGGGGCAGTGTTTGCATTTTCCAAAATTGGGATGTAATTGCTGATGTGTGTTTTATTAAACATGGCATTTTGGCTCTTCACAGTGTCACTACAGGGATTGGCAGCTTCAAATAGCAATAATAAATAAAAGGAACCCCAAAATCCTCATCATTTTAATCCACTGTAATAAACATTATGGTGTCATTTTACAGACATATTAACTGTAATCTGTTTGCTTATTAATATGCAAATTTAGTAGCATATGCCTTTTTCTGCATCATTTCCCCTCAGTAAGTTCAGTCTTTGTAACTCAGAAAGTGTTCCACATGGTGTTGCTCATAACTTATTCACTATAGTTTGACATGTATTAACCCCACCGAATATACTCGTGAAATATTAAGTATGAGCATGGCTATTCTTGTGGTATCAAGAATTCATTCAGACATCATTACTTTCTATAAATAAGCATGGATTTGGAGGTTATTCAGTGAAAACTCTTTTTTTAATAGCCTAGTGGTTGGAGAATATGGTCACTTATGTGCATCCTAATAGGCAAACAGTTTATGATTAATATATGTACACTAATATTGTTTATTGCACACTTCTGAAAAACATAATTGCTGTCTTGAAAGTTGTTTTTAGTGGGGGTGGAGGTACATTTTGTTGTAAGTGGTCCGGGTGGATGATGTGAGTACAATTCATTGAGTTCACAGCCGTAGTTGGAAAGTTCAGGTCACAAAAGCACTTAAATCTCCGTAGAGATCATGGTTTCTGTTGATAAAGCAAACAGGGCCTGTCTCCTGCTTTAAGTCACTGTTGACTTGTTATGTTTTACGCATTCAGTGCTTTGAGTGCCTAATTGTGAGCATAAAAAGGAAGACTAATGCTTTAGTTCCTGAGGGCAAATATTGTACTACAAGAGTAAGTAATGGAGGAAAACAAATTAAATGAATTACCAGTGAATAGTTGCAAATGCATTCGGCATCAAAGTTTTGTGACCTTCCTCATGTTGAAAGAAGATACAATCCAGGCCAAAATAAGTGGCCTTCGAAACTTTTAATTAATGTTCCAAAAAACAAAATGTATTAAAAGACAGGGCAGGGTCCTTTAGATGGATGGAAGGATGTTAAAAAAAAAAATTGGTTCATAAACGCAACTGGATCTCTGGTAACACTGAAGATAGTTAAAGCATGATTAAAGGAAATGATTACAACCTCTCTGCATGCTATTCATAAACAAATGGTAATGACAGTACTCAGACATTCAGAACGCATAATTATATGTAGAACTACTGGTTTTTAAAGATAAATCAGACAAACACAGACTTTTATTGTGTTTTAGACTAAATGAATGACTCAAACCTAGGCAGCGCAGGTGCAGAGACTTGTTTTAATAGATTTCAGTACCTACACCCAACATCTTAATAATGTAGTGAGGATGGTCCTCTCTCTGTCATGTGCCCGGGCTTGTGGAGCAGCTGTGATGGTGCTGGTGAATATTATTTGAGATACCCGACTTCCGATCAGTTTCTAGAATTGTGGGTGTGCTGGAGCAAATTACCTCTTCTTTGCAAAATGATTTTTTCCGGCCTTTTTTAATGCCCTTTGCCTGTCTCACTGTTCCTGTCGCTCTGTCTCTCCTCTTCGCTGTCGCTTACTCTCCAATGTAAGCAGAAGCATCTTTAGTCATATTATTCATTCTGTCCTCTTTTCCTCTGTATCCCCCTCTCTTTTCGTGCCATCACGCTCTTGTATGTTTTTGGAAAGCTCTTGCTTTATTAGGCGACACCGTTGTGTGTGTGTTTACACCCTGTGAGCCAGTTGTGTGCCGGTGCTGCTGCTCTGGAACTGAGATATTATCTAGGACGAGACACATTAACTGTGGAGGAACATACCGCAGGCAGTAATTTTGCATTAAATTGAGTTTAAAAAAATGTAACAAACTTCACTAAAAAAAGTGTAACAGTCTTACTTACCAAGAGGTTACACTACAGTGTGACATACGCGACTGTTTTACCAAGAGCAGTGTTGACAGTTTGAGAGGTTTCTCAATATACAGCCTCAGGCCAGGTGAAATCTGAGTTGTTGTCCTTTAAAATGCTGTTTTTGCAGACTGCTTGCCCTATAACGTAAATATGTGTGAGGTGGCTGTAATGTGCAGTAGACAAGGCAAATGATAAGAGAATGATGTCTTACATATAATCAGTAGTGGTTAGAAAGTGTCAAATTATGTCACTCACAATATATCAGATTTTTTTTGCCCATTAACGTCCAGTGTGTAGAATTTTCTGGTACCTATTACAGTACATGACATACGATATCTGCAACGCAACCCATTTAATGCACAAAAGCAGAGAAAGCCTACAATCAAAATACAAAATATCTCTAAAAGTAATTATACTAGCAAAATAAATTGACTTGACTTTTGGCATAGAATTAAATTACTAAAATCAAGTATATGGACAGAGAAGTTGGCTTAAATAACAGACCAGTGTTTTATATTGTTAACTACTGTCAGTGAAAATTAAACATATGCTGTATCTTATCTTTCATCACAACAGAATCAAAAAACATGAAGTCAGTAAAACACAGCCTCCTATAGAGGAGTATGGTATGTTGAAATTTTCATGGATTAGAAAATGAATTCATTCTATTTGAGACCTGATGATATAGATGATATGAACCATATATTAATATCTAAAATCTGAGAAAATGTGAAAGAATATGACAGTCTTGCACACTTGGTCACCTTTTGGATGAGTAAAAAAAATTAGAGTGTCCTCCAGTTTCTTGCCATTATGTGGGAATTTTTGTGTGTAGGAAAATAAATAATTTTCTTAAAAAAGACCTGTATCTCAAGATAAGTGTAGCATTGAAGGTGTTATTCTAGTTTAACAATAAATATTCATGACAGGAGCGGGCCTTCAGGAAAAGGTGGACTGTAACCCATTCTTCCGCCACGTGAGCTGTGGGAGAATCATGCAAATTAAGCATTAAGTTGATGCAGATGATTAATATTCATAGGGAAATTAACATAACACAGACCCCTGATGTGTGCAGCCATGAAGTCCTGAGTCCACACATGGAGCCCAGAATCCAAATTCATGCAATTCTCCTGCTTACAGCTAGTTCTGTAAATTATGGCAGATTGAAAAATCCCTCGGTGTGTGTGTGTGTTTTAAAAATGACCGGAATCAGTGGGCCCATCTTAAACCGTGGAGCAATGTAGTGCCCAGTTTACAATATTGACATGTTTCTGTGTGTGTGTGTGTGTGTGTGTGTGTGTGTGTGTGTGTGTAAAGGTGGAACCAGCTGGACCTGGCCATTGTGCTGCTGTCAGTGATGGGCATCACCCTGGAGGAGATTGAGATCAACGCCTCCCTTCCCATCAACCCCACCATTATCAGGATCATGAGGGTACTCAGGATAGCAAGAGGTACACACACACACACACACACACACACACACACACACACACACACACACACACACACACACACACACAGACAAAATTTAAACACAATCACACTGTGTGCTCATGTTCATTCAACCATTAAATTTTAATCTCAACTGCAGAAACATCACTGCATTTAATATTGGTTTATATTAGAGGCGTACCTTTTCTCTAACTTCACTGGTTAAAAAGCTATATTAGACATATATTTATATAAAATATATGTAAAATGTATATATTTTGGTGAAAAGTCTCTACTTTTTCTCCTGCTTTTTTTTTTTTATTTGCTCCTAATGCAAGCTCAACACTACAGTTATATTCAACAGGTATGATAAATAAAAAAAATAATGTGCACATTTCACTAGTAATTTAACAGATTTACAGCAGTGTGTTAAATAATGAAAACACCATCCTTTTTCCGGGACTACTTTGCCAATTTTATCATTCTGTGTTTAACTACTGAAACTCAGCACTTCCTGTCACTAATTATTCACATTAAAAGCTTTGCAGCTGCTCAACAGACTGTCCAACCCTCAACTCAAAAAAACAGACGCATACGTTGTTAGTGTGAGCAGCTTGTAATGACCCACGTGTATGTTAATCATTAGGTTATAACTTTGGGAATTACTTGCAATCGGCGTATCTATTTGTTTATGTATGAAGACATTTAGCGATAGATGAAATCTCTCTCTCTCTCTTTTAATGGGCAAAGCTGTTTATTCACTGATTCAATTATTGCTGTGGGAACGTACACTTTTATTGGCAAAGACAAATGAACTCATAAGGTAAGGCTTAATGTAAATTGTGATTTCTGTTTTGTTTGACTAATTCCTAGTTTATCTATCATGCTATGGGCTTATTCAAACTAGATTTAGGATGAGACAAGGCTCAGTGAAACGCAAACATTAACAAACTTTACATCTCATAGCCCGTATTCGTCTGTCATTTACAGTCCTACAGTTGCCTTAACTCTCCCAAAATGAAGGTAAATCTGATATTCCATTCCTATGTTTCAGTCTCTCTGCTGTTTTATGGCTCATTCAGTACCTTTGTTCTTATTATTCAGAAGAAATTACAGAACTAGCTCTCTGGACAGTGCCGATTCCTCTTAACTTCACAGTGAGGAGGATGAAGGCTAATTACATCAATCTCACTTAAGCCTCGCCCTCTTACCGTCACCCTCTGCCCTCCACAACACTGCCCAGGGAGCGATGAGTGGACCCACGGGTAATATGCTGATTAAACAGCAGCAGGTGGTAATTAGCAAGCAAGTGGGGTATTCGATGATGAGTGTGAGGGCTGCTGGTGACTTAAAGTCATTCCAGTCTTCTCATAATATTTTTACCACTGTGCCTGAATATTAACTAACCTATGTGGCTGTGAGAAAGAATAGAACTGGGGTTTTTAAACTACACGAAACAAAAAGAGATTCAACGACACTGGTTGGATAGTTTCAGAAGCAATGACTTAAAATATTCATGTCATTTAAATTCATACGGCTACCTTGCATTACTGGCTAGGTTGAGTGGAAGTCTGTCAGAACCGGGCCAGACACATCTCTAAGAGTGAATAAAACAGCTTTGTCTCGTTCGCCAACTAAGAATTTTAAAAAAATCCAGCACAGGAAACCAAAACTTGAGTCAAAACTAGTCAAAGTTCTTGAGATTCTCAAAAGTTACTAGAAAAAATTGTCACTTTTGAAAAAGTAAACTTCACCAACACTAAATCCAAAGAAAAAGACAGCTAGTCCCCTAACTAGCACCCTAAGAGCAGAGATGCAACACATATACTTTACACAGAAGATGTCACCAAGACGGGTCTTACAGAGGTTATACAGTTGCTGGCTAATGATTGGCCGTCGATCTAACCGGCTGCTACATCCACCCTTTCTTCACAACATACACATAACCCCCACCAACCACACTAACAGGGCTCCATCTCCCAGGAGGCTTTATTGTCTGAGCGTCCATTCCCATTTCCCATCAGACTACAACCCTGTTTTTTTTGTTTTTTTTTTTTTCTCTCTCTGCTATTGCCACATTATCAGCCATGTTCCACCAGAAATTGGACCACTGGGAGTTGTGTAGGGTCTCTAATGGAGAGGCGGGAACCTATTCCCTTCCCATTCCTCCTCTTTCTCTGCCAACCTCTTATCTGTCTTGATCGCTGCCTTCCATCTCTGTGGTGCCTTTTGTTTTCCGGTCCTTTGTTTCACTTTCTTTCACTCTCAGATATTGGCTGTTGTTTATCACATCTGTCCAAAGCAGCACACAGACCCACATGCATGCACACATTCACAGTGTGTGCATTTGGATGCCATCGTTGTCTGACCCTGCGTTCTCTCTACAGTGTTAAAGTTGTTGAAAATGGCAACCGGGATGAGAGCTCTGCTAGACACAGTGGTCCAGGCTCTACCTCAGGTATGTTTCTCACACTCACACACACACACACACACACACACCCTCCTTCAGCTTATCACAAGGACACACAGGAGTTAATTAACATTTGAGGAATGATAAACGATTGCTGGTGAGAGGAGCTCCTTGAGAATTCTGACTTTCAGGGGAGTCAGGTCATGACTAAATCTTGCCCCCAATGTTACAACACCTTGCTAACTTCCCACTGTTCTGCCCATTTATTCAGGAAATATAAAGACCTTTGGCATTAATATAAGGTTCTTAATTCCCACTGCTGTCGATGGGAAAAGAGCATGTGAAACGTTTTGCTCCCTCAGTACGTCAAAAACCGTTTTGGTCCTGCAGCCTTTGCTCAGATTTTGGTATTCAAAGTATTTGCTTCTCCTTGAATGTCTGGAATACAAGCACAGTGTTCTGGCAGGAATTCCATACATTAGTTGCATTATATCATCCCCACGGATGGATTTTCCTGGAGTGGGAACCGAAGATCAATATGCATGAAAAGGGAAACAACATGAACATTTTTACAAACTGAAAAAGTACGCTGTGAAATGGATAGTCTTATTTCCTGCATTCTCTTACTTTCCCTCTGACTGCCTCTGCTGCTGAACATTTCTCCATCACTGTCACTTTGTCTTTGTCTGTTCAGTTATTAATTACCTGTGCTTCCTTTGCCTGAAGCAGGTGGTGCATTTAATGATAGAGACGGATTAAGTGTCGCCCAGTTAGTGGCAGGGAGGATGTTTTTTAATGTCCGATAAATGATGATGTATCTTTGTCACCTCTGGTTTGACAAAATGCCCAACTAAAGATAAGTGGCTTTGGATTTTAAGCAGTAAAACAATAAAGAAGCCATGTGTCCAGTACACCCAGTGAGAGATGACATACCTTCTGGAATGACTATGTATAAATGGTGGTGTGGTGTTTTTTAGTCGGTGCAGTAAAGGATACATCAGGGTGGGCAGGGCACATCTTACATCTAACACAAACAGAGCAGCCATTTGGAAATAATTCTATGAAACATGTGTATCTTACAAACATGCACTTAGAGTGGAGGATTAACAAAAAAAAAATATGATTTTCATAAAGATATTACAAGGTAACAGGACCAAAATGTGCAAATAAATACATATATAAAGAATATATTATATCTATTTTGCTGCACATTTGAAAAAAAAAAAAAAAAAGATATTAAAGGTATAAAGTCTGCCCAGGTTTGCCTTTTTATAACATTATGAAAATGAAAAGAAGAACCTAAGAAGATACACTAATGAATCTGTAAAAGCATCTCTCTTTAAAACAGCTCTTTATTAGAGGCATTTATAAAAGGAGGGAAGCAGTGTGTTGATTTTTCCAGGGTAGAGTTTTTCACTTCAGCTCCCTCATCAATGCTCTAACCGGAGCCCTGTGGGAGGATTTTGGTCTCTTGGGTTAGAAAAAAACCTTTACTCAGACAGACGCACAGACATACACACATTAACACAAAATAAACGCTAACTCACACACTGATGTAAAATTACAGTCGCAGAAATCTCCCTCGCCTCAGCTGAACCTCACAATCAATAGTCCCTTTTTTTCCCGTCTGCTTTAACTTGTTTTCTTTCTAGTCCCTGCTCCCTCTTGGGGCAGTTTTCATCGGTTTTGTTGGTCTTGGTTTTGCGGTGGAGACTTAGCAAAAAAATAAATAAAAATCCCATCAAGGTAATAGGGAGTCACTAGGGGTACAGTACTGCATTGTGGTGCTGTGAACATTAGCACACACAAACACACGTCACAGGTCAGTAAGTATTTGTTTTGTTATCTGATTAGATTCTGATTTACATTTTGAACATGAATACTGACAGAAACAGCCTCCCATTAAAAAAATAAAAATAAATGAATAAAAAATAACATACAATGATGTGAAGTCAAAGAAGCCTGTAAGACATCTGTGGAAAAAGAAGTGCAGGACCAGTCCGGCCAGATTATTCTCTGTGATGCTGCAATAACACTGACAATGTTTATTTTATTTTTTATTTTTAGTAATATGAGAATCATAAGCAGCCTCACAGTATCATTTGAAGCATACTGAAGTTGTATAGCAAACTTTCTGTTGTCATGGTGCCGTTCAGCTAATGCACTCTCTAGATGACAATGTTTGATGTGACCGTGTACATGCACCCATACAAATGTATTCAAAGGGGGAGGTTCACTGCTTTTTCACCTCAACATAGAAATGCTGTCTTCTAATAGGTAATCATGCCAAAACTTCACTGATAGCTTTATGTTTTGTTTTTTTTTTTTTACAGACATTATATTCTGCTGGGTTAGTGTGATGAAAGCCCTTCAGGAACCATGATACATTTTCTTTTTGGAGAAAAAAAAGGAAGGAGGATTAGGTTCAACTTGACATTTCATCAACACTTGACTTTTTCTCCAGGGTACATCCCCACATTAAGCCACTACAAGTTAAAAGACAAGTGTATTAACCTGCAAAGTGAGCAGGGGCAGTTTAAAATGACTGATGGAGCAACGACTTTATTCCATGGGATGACTTTTTCAGATAAGATAAATGCATAATGTCATCATATTTAAAGTTAAATCAGCTAAATCAGAGGTAAATGAACCATTTTATTAGAATATACTCAGTAAACCCGATTCGAAAATCATTCTGCAACAGTATCCGTTCATATAAATGGTGTGAATAATAATACAGGTGCAATTTAATTTGAGTTTATCTTTATTTAAAGTTTATCAAGATGTCTGCAGTATCAGAACACATCTGCTGAAGTTTTGAGCGTGTCAGCTGCAAAAATAAAGTCACTGCAGCATAATGTTCCCGTTTTACATTAGAACAACAGCAACATGTTATCAGTCCCAACTCATCATATACAGCAGCTTGGTCAGCAGCCCAATAACCTTCAAACTATGAAGTTCTACTTGGTTTAGGCATATCATATCATGGTTTGGGATGAAATAAATATGTTACTTATGTAAGGTTACTTACAGTATATAATCTGTGTTACCAAATGTAACATTTAAAGAAAGCCAACGGACTTGGCTTCAGCAAAGGTTCTGTGTTTGACCCGCCCATCCACCCCAACCACCACCTGCGCTATGAGTTAGTCTAATGAGAAGCTGTCATCTCAATACAAGGCTGTTCTGAAGGCTTAGCTATGCACAGTTATACATTATGACACAATTATAAAAAAAGAAAGAAAAGAATTAGAAGAAAGAACATGTAGATGAGTGAGTCGAGGTTTCATTAGTATAAATGAAACAAAAGAAAAATGTTCAGTAAAAGTTTTCAGATCCACGCAGGTTCGTTTGCTATGGAAACCAAAGGTATAAATATCAAAGTCCACCTATACTGTGTTTCTCACAAAGCATCTGTCGCCTGGTTGCCGGCTCTAATGCTTCCACCCGACAATCTGTTTCTTATACCGCGGCATCCTCATCCCTGCGGTGTGCTTTCGTTCTCTGCTCCAGGGATCTAAAGACATCAGATGGGCTTAAGTTACAAGCTGCAAAAATGCTGCGGGCCAAGTCGTAGCTTTTAATATCCACCAGGAAACATAAACATGCACAACTGGGGAGAGAAAGAAAGCTTTCCCCAGGCTTTGCCTTACCTATCCGAATATCCCTACTTCTCCCTCCCTCATTATCTCCAATGTCACCCTCTCCTCCAATAACAACTGTATATCTTATTCTTTTCCAATCTCCTCTCAAAGTTTTATCTGCCTATCTAATGGAATTCTACAGTCACGTATTCAAATGCACCTCATTGCCTTCCCTGTGGCTAATGGCATTCTACTTATTGCCCGCTACTGCACCCCAGGGAGTCCTTTACCCATTTGCATTGCATATCTCTATCTGTGAATGCTTTGAGTCTCTACACGGATGGATTCATACCTTTTGAAGAAGTGGGCAAGTAAAATGTTCCCAAAAACCGTGTAATCGAGTGTTTATCCGTGATTTGAGGCAGGAAGGAGTTTATGTTGCCGTTTTCTGAATTGTGTTGCAGCTTTTGTTGTCTGCAACTATTTTCTGTTTAGATGGAAACATTTCTGGGACCCTGGATGTGCATTTTTTTTTAGTTTTATGACCTTTAAAAGCCGCCCTAACAAACAGTCAGAACCCAATGCAGAGTTTCATAAATGCATGAGCATCTATTACAAAATAAGCCCGTTTTCATATTTTATGAAGAGCGTTGTCCATCCGGCTGGATGGGCAACACGGTGAGAGACACTTTTCACAGAAGGTCTGACAAACCCGAAACTGTTTAGCAGCTTCATTGGTTGTTGTGGAACCTGCCGCTTGACCTTCAGTAATGCTCTTTACTGATAATGTCCCTGGCAAGTGGAAAACATTTTTTTGTATCAGAATAAAACCTACGAGAATCATCTATAGTCGACATTTCATGCAAGATGATGACAATACTGGTCACATCGGATAATGTCGTTAGGTCACGTTGTGTGTAATGTGGTATAGACACCTAAATGTTTATTTTGTACTATTTAATTGTGATCTTTTAAAAATTAGGGTGAGTGCAAGAGTAGGGTTCAACCACTAAATCAGTGCCTACAAGATCAGACCCACCATACCTAAATGTAGTAGTACACCTGATTTATTACAGCAAAGGTAAATATAAGTATCATCTCTTCACGTAACATGCAAATGTTCCTTTGTGTCCGACAGGTGGGAAACCTCGGTCTGCTCTTCATGTTGCTGTTCTTCATCTACGCAGCTCTGGGAGTGGAGCTGTTTGGAGAGCTGGGTAAGTCTGCTCACCCACCGATCTGTTCCAAAACAAGCGTTTTAAAAAAAAAAAAAAAACACGTTAATAACTGTACCCAGAAACAAGCCGTGACCTATTCCTTCTTGAAGAAACTTCCACTAATTATCACAACACCATGTGGCTCGTCAGAGTTGTGTTTGTTCAGTCGCCGTCTGTTGGGCCACACTGTTGTGTCTAAATTGAAAATGAGCTTTCCAATTTGAATTTGGCTTGTCAGATAAACATAATGACTGAACTCTACTCAAGATATTGCAGTCATTTCTACAAATCTCTAGCTTAAAAAATGGTTTAATTTGAGTGAAAATGAAGAGAAAAGGGATAATCCTGGAAGTCAAAGTCAGGTAATGTGAAAACACAAATCAATCAACCAAAGTATTAAGTGGAATAAATCCTCAATTTTCATTCCTCTTTGGCACCAAAACTCTCTAACCCGACTGGATGACAGATATGATGAGAACATAACCTCTTCCATGCATGTTTGCAGGCTTGGCTTGCCTCATTGCCCAGCATGGCAGACGTTTCAATCTCTCTCCCAACAAGGATACTTCCTTGAAAGTGTGTCTTTAACTGATGACTCACTTGTCTTGAAGCAATGACATTTACATTAAAAGCAGCTCCTTCAGCAACAGTTGTTGACAGCTGCCTCCTTGTTATGGATTTTCAGCTGTTGTTTTTCAAGCGATGAGCATTATACACCAATCAAAACCCTGGAACGATGACAAAATTGATCTATGGAGCTACCATTCATCTCTGAATGATGATACAGCCCAACCGACTTTACTGCAACCTGCTTCGAGGCGGCCTTGAAGCAGATTCTAGTGATGATCCATCCAACTCTGCATATTTAAACTGATCAAAACACAAATCAGTGCGGCCGGGTTTGACTGCAGTCAAGTGCCAATGAAAAAGCCCTACATATAAGTATATGTGGCACTTGGATGTTAGCTTTGATGACTCTATTATCTGATAGGCTTGAAGTCCTGTTCAAACTAACATCCAACAGAACACATGCTCTGGGATACCTACAGTTGTCTTTGTTCATTTTGACCCAGATGAAGACGAAGTGGTGTCAAAATGTCTCCATTATTAAAGGCTGTGAATCAGTGTTCGCCAGTCTGGCTCATTTCTGATAAAGCAGCATGAAGGGACGCAACGATGCGAACTTTTCCAAGACTGTTTTGACCAAAGAAACCAATTTGAAGTTGTGATCTCTCACACGTTTATAAAAGTTTGACATTACCAGTATTTCATTCTCTGTCCCCTTTCTTTCTCTTCTTCCCTCTTTTTTTTTCTCCTCACATCTTCTCTCAGTGTGTAACGCTGACTACCCGTGTGAAGGAATGAGCCGACACGCCACCTTTGAAAACTTTGGGATGGCCTTCCTCACACTCTTTCAGGTTTCCACCGGAGACAATTGGAACGGCATCATGAAGGTAATACAGTTTACAGCGAGTTCATATTACACTTATCACTTGACATTTGCCACTTGGCCCGGGAGAAGTAATTGACAACACTGATCGATTCTCACTTTTCTGCACCGTCACCTCATCTCCGACTTTACAGGCGGAACAAATTTTCTGAAATGAAGTTCAGTCAGGAAGGGAACTGTACTTATGTGTCTAGACATATGTACAGGCATCCATTTTTTGTGCTGCCCATACCTATTTTAGACTAATCTCAGCCCAGACAGAAGTCAAGAAGAAATGTAATTGAAGGTCTTCAGATCAGATCCCAGGAGCAGATGATATTTAGGCAGGGGTAATGAGCGCGTCCTTTAGTGAAGGTGGTGCAGGAAAAGTAAATGTGCACTTCCATGCATGAATAAAGATTAACATTTCCACTCGCAAAATCTGATCCATATTTGATCCCCATCTTCATTGTCTCGTCTCTCGCACTCTAATCACGTCCAAGTACCTTGAGCTCTTAAAGATTTGATCACAGCCCATTCCAGAGAGAAAGTTAATCAGCACTGATTACGCTCTTAAAAAAGAGTGACTGACTGTTGACGAAGGCAAGACAGACAGGAACAATTGTTGGCTTTTCAACAGGCCTGATTGTGAGAGTTTGACAGTGTGCTCGGTGAAGACGTTACAAATTGCTCCAGTGTTCACTCTGAATGAGTCACCCTTGATTCAACATGAAGGAATTACCCATTGAATTGTTCCCTTCGAATAACATTCAGATCCTGATAAAACAAACATGCTAATATCAGATTCAACCCTTTTATTGTATTGTAACCATTGCTTTATGATTGATTGATTTATTTATTTTAGCTCTGAATAATAATCAGAGTGTGGGTTTACTGTCATTATTGTGCATGTTGGCCCACCATCACACCGTCGTGACTCACTGGGCACTGCATTGCTTTTCCCAGGATGGTTTAGGCACGACCCGCCCTACTCTGCCCCTGATTTTCCTACCCTGTTATCACCATCATTGCAACTGACCAATCATGCTGTCACAGCGTTGTGACTTGTAATGATGGTGTTTCTGGATCATCAAAATCAATGTTTTCTCCGAGACCATCTTTTAAAGTTACAAAAGGGTGGGGGAAAAAAAAATGCTTCTACAGGAAGCCGTCATGGCTGAGTGGGTCATTTTTAGGAATCGTGCTTAGGAGACAAGGGTTGGGATCCCTGTTGGAACATATTTTTATATTGATACACAAATGGGTTCAATGGGTACTAAACTGAAAGCACTTTGGTGGAAACGCATAGTTAGATCACTTATTATTTTTGGTTTATTTAAAGTTTTCTGACATTTATTGGTTGGGAATCAACAACAAATATACTTGGGTAACTTTAGGAAAACTTGGTCCTTTCACAAGATTAAACAAGTGTTTGATTGGATAACTTCTCCCATGTGCGTCTTTTTGCAGTCTTTCTTTGTCAGAAGGGTATGACGTTACAAAAATGTGATTGGTCAGTTTCAGTTCACCTCTAATTACAGTGTTCTGTCCTTTCCTCCACCTTTCCCACCTGATTCCCCTCTCCGTTTGTCTGTCCGACCCATCCATTCTTCCTCGCCACTAAACCTTCCCAATACGCCACCTCCAACCAGGACACACTGAGGGAGTGCCCACCTGATCACGGCGGCGACTACGGCTGCCACGCTGGACTACAGTTCATCTCCCCGATGTATTTCGTGTCCTTCGTGCTCACGGCTCAGTTTGTCCTGATAAACGTGGTGGTCGCCGTGCTCATGAAGCACCTGGACGATTCCAACAAGGAGGCGCAGGAGGACGCCGAGATGGACGCCGAGATCGAGCTGGAGCTGGCTCAGGGAGGCCTCTGCTGTATGATGGGGGGCATCGGCGCCATCGCCGGGGCCACAGGTGCCGCCGCAACTGGGTCCGGAGTGGGCGGAGGAGCGGCTGGTGCAATTACAGCAGGGACTGTCGGCGGTCCGAGTGGCGGGGTGATTGCACCGCTACGAGATGGAGGAGGAGGCGGTGCAGCTCATGAGACACACACATACCATCGATGTCGGCTCTACTCTCCAGCACAGGTAAGTGAACTTTCAAGAGAGTAATTACTGCTGATACAGAACCACTTCTACTTAATAATTCAGATTAAAGCTGGGTAATATAGAGCTTTGGTTCATGTCGACAATAAAACAAATTCCAGTTCTTTAAGAAACACTAAATGTTCTTTGTAAACCCTTTATTTCCCATTTCCATCATTCCAAAATCACTTGTTTCTTCTTCTTTAGACTTTATTGTTCCCAAGGTGAAATTTACAGCACTGTACACATCAGATAATAAAGGTACAATGACAAAAAACCCACTGAAGTTTAGATTTAGCCTTGAATTAACCAGGACTTCAAGATTGTTTTCAGCCTGATTACAATCAAATCAGATCTCATTTGAATACATTCATCTGTTAACAAGCGACAGTACTCTGGATTAAAACAAAGTGTTTCTTTTCTAAGACAGAGGAGGATGATTTCAGTCGGGTTTCTATTATTTCCACTGTACTGAGCAATAATTCAAATGAAAAGTATTCTTGCATCTCCACAGCAATGTATCAGCGCTGGAGAAAGGTCCCACTGCTCATCTCATCATTCTGGTATAAGGGAAAAAATATATATTCTGGCTTGTTTGTAATTCTTTAAACTTATCACAACGATCGTAAGAGGTGAAAAAACGGGGATGCACTATGGCATGGCATTCTACACCCGCAGTCTCTTCTCTCCAGAAGCTAATCATGTGGGATCATGAGTGATGAGCTGATGATTTCCCAAGTGCAGACTCCCCTGCAGCAAAGACGCCTGTCTGAATTCAGATGACAGTGTCAGGCCGATCGATCACTGGTCATTCAACAATATAATCGCAAATTCACCAATCTCATGGTTGATAGTGACAGCCTGAGAGGTGTTGCTTTCTCACCAGAAGGCCAGTCTGAGAAGTTTCTGCTTCTCATGTGTGAGGATTTGCTGTTTTGCCGGTTTTTTTTAGATGACATGAGACAAAACAAGCAAGTTGCAGATGTCAACTCAGGCTCCCAGAACTTCTGATTTGCATTTTTGATTATTTTCTGTCAGAAATGAATCAAGAGATTAATCTACTATGAAAATACTTGTAAGCTGCAGCAATAAGAAAACAAACCATTGGACCTCACGGAAAAAACAACAGATTTGTGATGATATAAAATAATTCATAGCATACACAAGTTCTCATATTTACAGTGCTTCACTGTATGAGTCATGGACAGTCTCCTCCACAGCAGAGGGAAGCAAATGTTTGACTCATGAATAATAAAACGTCAGTCCATATGACTTTGGAGATTTAACTGAAATAAACTTAATGCAAAATTAATTATCTTGCCTTTTTTGTACATTTTGTTGTTCTTTTATGATCCATGTGATCATTTTGGCTAATTGTAGACTTCGGCGCAGCAATTAGGAAAACTCTTTCACTACTTCAGTGTCTTTGTGCTGTCATGTCACCTGGCGTACAGCCTCTTATCTTTCCAGTGTCACTCAATCAGTCGCCTTCCATCAGGTCAGGGATCACTTTTTCTTTAGCGAAATATTTCATAGCTTCTAACTTTATGTTAAACCACTCTTTTCTCTCTCTTTTCTCACTCTGGCTCACTCACTTTTGTTCCAGGCCCCCCAATACACCGCTGACTCTGCTACATCTGTTGTGTTTTCATCTGCTGACTTAAAAAATCACTATTTGAATATATTCGGTATATATCTTGTTTTTTTACTCTTAGCTGACATTTTGTGAATGAAGCGAAGCCACAAACGGAGCAGAACACATATATTGAAGTGTAGGTGTGTGTAGACGATGCAAAAGATTGTATTTCACGAGCACACACCTCCTCGTGAAGCGGTGGCATACATCAGGTTGAGACGTGAAAGGTTTTGCAGTTGACACGCTAATTTTCAAATGTTTGTCACTTTCGAGCCTGATGTGACGTGAGCGTGTTTTGGATGATGTTGTCACATTCGAGACATGTGACTGAACAAATGAATTGTGATTCGTACTAATGAAAGCCAAAGTCTTAAACTCAGAGGGTTTCCTATTTGTTCCAGAAATAAAGTTTTTAGTGAACACTGACACGTTTTTGAGAAACCCTGAGGTTGTAGGAGGTGTTTTCATACAGTGTCTTGGACAGCATTTTTGATGTGCGTCCTCTGTTTTGATGAGTTTAGAGTTTGCTCCAACATATGTTTAGTATGTTCGTCCTGATTATTTTATATTTTTTCACTTAATAAAACAGTTGGTGCTGCACATCCAGCCAGGCTGTGTGTTTCATCTGCACATGTGGAGTTAATCTCGATTTGTGGCACTACTTTTTTCAAGTACAAGGTGTTGATGACTTATACGCACCTGCGTGCATACATGCATACATGCATACATGCATTAGACCATATGGCATGTCACTAAAACTTCTTTGGAGGAACCACGAACAAAGACACACACGTGTACAGATATTAAATGGCTGCTGTCTCCACTGTTCTAAAAATACCACCAGTGGGGGCCGTGGCAGTGGTGGCGGCAGCGGCGGCGGCTCTCATTCTTCAGCTCTCTGATTGCTGCAACTCAAACAGCAAGTCAGCGCAGGATTCATGTATGATCACGCTCACCTAAAAAATGATAGCACCTGCAGATGAGACCAGGTATTTTTAGATGTTCACTCGCTGAGGTGGAAGGAAAAAAAATAAATAAAAAATAACAACAGGTAAATAAACAAACAAAGGAAGAAACAAAGGGAGAGGTGGGGGAAACGAGCGAAGTCAGGAAATGGAAGCAGGGAAAATAGAACAAATATAAATGACAATTGAAGCCAACAGATGGAGAGAGAAAGAGAGAGAATTAGATGAGGGCAAGTAACCGGGTGCTGCAGCGCGTCACTGAGCAGGTGGCTGAATGAGTGACTCAGTGATCGACGGCTGCTATTTAACTTTTTGACTGAGTGATTACCGAGAGTGACTGAAGGTGTGTTTGCACTGTGTGAGTCTATGGTGGAGTGTTTACTCCTTAACTCTAATGCGTCTGGGCAGGTGACAGCAGTGCTGGGTAAACTGCAAGGTGGCTCATTAGAAATGACCCCGTAAACACAAACGCTGATTAGTAGAGGGAGCTGGGTGTTGGCATCTGATTGCCGGCTGTGCCTCAGACCAAGAAAGACACAACTACAAAGAGGCAGTCTGGGCTGACGCCCATTATTTCTTCATATGGTTGGAAATGTCCTGCAGCTGAAGTTCATCGGTCATGTTAAAGCTGGGAGCAGACCTCTGGTGTGGAAATGTATAAGGTCAAGACACCCAAAACATCCAAAACATGCACCGGAGCAAACACTTAATGGACAAATTCAGTAGATACAAGACACAGTGGAGCAGAGAAAACATCGAGCAAGAGCAATTTTAATGGATGTCCTCAAAAACATTGAGGAAAAATGCTTGTTGATGTGGTTGTGGATTTAGAGACACTGGAAACAAGGACTGGAGGTGGATGATTTAAGTGAGGCGATGCGTAAACCAGCATTTTGGATTTTTCCACCACTTGGGGGCGGCAGCAACAAGCACGAACCAGAACAAGTTGCTTTTTTGGCTGCATTCCCACTGCCAGGACCATCCTCAGGGACCAGGAACGTTTGGAGGAACTCGGTGGAGGTTTAGAAAAAAGTATGGGAACTTTGGGGTGGCTGCTTGTAGGTCCAAACCAAACCAGATTTCTTCTCAGTTGTGCTGCGACACATCAATATGAAGTTACAGCAGAATGCATACAACCAATGGACTGATGATGTCATTGCTTTATAGTTCCAGGTCTTCAGACTGCAGAAGTACGTCCTGAAGTACATCCTTGAAAAGAAGTTCCCTGGGATGAGAAGTGTCAGATACATAGCTTTGAAGTTGTCACAGATGCCTCAAACTTCTTACCAAACAGTTGCATGTTCAAGTTTAAAGTCTTTTTTCAGTACAGCTTGATCCTCATTTTGTAAATCACGGTCTGTGTGACCGACAAAGTCGCAACCATGACCAGTGTCCTTGGATTCTCTATTAGGATATCCTCCCCAGCTCTGTCCTCTTGTCTAGATATGGTCACTTCTGTCCCCAGTAAATCAAAATAGTGATAGCTGTAATGCAGAACTCAACTTTCTAAACTGTAGTCCCCAAATCAATGATTGGCATCAAGGTGGGTTTACACCAGTGGCTGAAAAACTCACGACTGACTCAGAGACGGTTTGAATTTGTCTCCCACCGTCGACACCATCTGGCCAGACTGAAATAGACTCAGACTTCTTCCGACCACTTGTCACACTATCAAAACCATAATCAGCCCAACAGTTATGATCCTAATCTCCACCCATTGAGCTAAAATTATCTGGACCTGAGTCTGACTTCTCACAGACCCTGGTGTGTTTTATAAAATCTGCAAGTGAACCGAATGAACCCAAGTCATCTTTTTTACTTTAGTTCAGACCAAAGGAAATTAATACTGTCATCCATCTTAAAGAATGACACCAAGTCAGTGGGTGAGAGAGGAGGGGAGGAGAGAACAGAGAGAGAGGCTCGCTGTGGAAGACACTGGGAGATTGTGAGTGGGTGGCAGGCTCCGCCACAGTCTCATTGTGCTTATACCTCATTGTCTGTCAGCCTACTGGTATTTTTAACCAGGAGAGGAGTTAAAAATGAAAACGAGGAGGGACTCTTAACGCGTGCCTTCTTATATTCATTGTATTTTAAAATCTCACTTCTGATTAGCCAGCAGATGGCTTTGTCGGGATATGAGCGCAGTGTTCGGCCTATTTTTGTGAGCAATTCATATTGAGATTAAGATTTTTTTTTTCTCCCAAGGAGCACTCAGCCAACAGAAACCAGAATAAAGTCAGACACGATAAGTACAAATAAAAAAAGACAAATACAAAAGTAAGAGGGATGTTAAAATTTGCATAAAAGTACTCGTGCACACAGAAGTCTAACGTAATGGATCAAACTATAAATATCACTAGAGAGGGATTACATCTTCTCATTGTAACCGTCACAAATTTGTTGTTTAAAAGTTCGACTCCAACACAAATTCCAGCCGTTTTGCAGTGTGATCAATTCAGATGCAGTACAGCACTTATCTACTTCTCGTCTCAGGGACAAATAACACAAGCGAGGAGCACAAACAACAAAGTGTTCAGCAACCGAAAGAACAAATCAAGCAGTAATCAGAGCTGTATATACTTATAGATGCAGCTTCCTCATACAAAAAGGGTGCAAGGGGAGAGAGCGAATAAGCCAATAGAACACGATGCTCATTATAACAGCTCATTCCATTCTTATTACTGTATACATACTGTATCTCCCTGCAGAAACTCAATACATTTCCACTGTTCTCTCATAAATAAGTTCCCAGCAGAATCAATGCGGTTTTGTCTTTGCTGTATTATGCGAATAATGAAAGATAAGGGCCCTGGAGTAGAATCCCACCTTTAACTGCATCCTCAATCCAAAAATGGATAACCTGACAGAAGGTGCAAACCATCTGGAATAAGTTAATTCTGAATAAAACAACTGTGTAACACCGCCAGACCAGTATTATTCAGATTGCTCACGCTCGTGGAAGCACTTAACTTGCTAATGACTCCGGCTCTAGATGACTGCGGTGACGAATGAACAAAAGATGAGTGGAAAAAAAAGCCAATCAAATGTCTTGAAGTGGACACTCACTGGACGTAATTATGAAGGTCACAAAAAACCTCATGAGAGGGAGGAAGGAGACGAAACAAGAGGAATAATGACTGCCTCGTCATTTTTAACTGTAGTCGGCTTGATGGCTGCATGCATATATTTATATATACAAACACGCACATAGACACATATTATTGTTTTTAAGTCATCATATATTGGATTTGAGGAAAAGCAAAACATCAAAAATAAATTAAGAAATAAGCTGAAAAGCTGGACGATCCACAGTGTGGGATTCAGAGTGGATCAGACCGTTTCCTGATGGGAGGAACCAGATGGCAGCGCAGTGAATCAAACAGGGTCGTGGGCTCCATTTACCACAACCGAGGCCCCCTGGCTTAGACAATCAATCAGGCCACCTCACCCCCCGCTGTGCACCTCCCCACACTTGAAACAATGTGTGTGTGTGTGTGTGTGTGTGTGTGTGTGTGTGTGTGTGTGTGTGTGTGTGTGTGTGTGTGTGTGCATGTATAGTACCAGTGGGGGCTGCCAAGGTCCGACGATCGACCGCTTGCCCTCTTCACCTCATGCCTTTTGCAGAAGCTCTAACGTGGAGAGAAATAGTAAAAAAGAGCAGAAACCTGAGGGAAACGAGCAGTTTAAACTTTGAACAAGGCAGCAGGAAAAGGTGAGCTGACATGGAAACATTTAACTTATACAAGGAGAGAGACAGAAAGAAAGAAAAACTTGCGAAAATTCAACAAAATTCAACAGCTAATTAGCTACAAAGACGCTAAAATGATCCCCAGAATACCAACTGTAGACTTTGTACTTGACCTTTTCCTGCTTCCAACCACAATTCCTCTCATTTAAGATGATAAATAAAGCGAGCATCTTGCAAAATAATAAATCATCTAAAGAGTAAACAGTACAACACAGTTTGGGGCCAACTCTCTGTCCAACTTTAGCATATGAATGCAAAAAAAATGTGAGCTGGAAAATGGTAGTTCTAGGTCAGTCCAAATATTTGACTAATTTTGGGGATTGATGACATAGCTATGATACTATTGTACTGGTCAGATTAATTGCCAAGATCGGTTTTAAAAATGACTGAAAAGACATCTAATGGGCAAAGACAGTTGAGAATTTAGAGTGTGAATTTCCTGGAAGATGAAAAATCGAGATCCCAAAACATCGAGGAAGTGGCACCAAGGGGAGAGAGAAGGAAGTCCCAGGACGGCTGATGGTCGACTCAGAGGGAGTTGAAGCCATGTAAAGTAGACCAGTGTTTCGTTTTTTAAAGGGGGCCATGCAATTAATCTCACAACGCTGACATTCACGTTTGCCCCTCTGGCTCGGCTTTAAGCAGGCTAAAGTCATCGATATCTGTCTTACACCTGCTGGAAGCAGCTGAAAATAACACCAGCTCCAGCAGATTGCTGTTAATTAAGCAACACAAGGTGGAGTGTGTAGTACAGATGTTGTACAAAAGACTGGGGGAGGACAGAGTCGGATTAAGGGAGAGAAAGGAGAGGAGGAAGATGGGGTGTTCCAAGTAGATTAGAAAGATGGACAAGACATCCGTAAAAAGTCTGCGTGAGTACTTAGCTTAGCAGTGAAGACTGGGAACAGTGAGAATGTTATTATATATTTGTTGTCTGTACAGACACCAGCAGTTAACAGACTTGATGAGGGTCATGTGTCGGACTATTTCTTGGCTGGGACCAGTAACTTCCTGGACTCTCTGCACTGGTTGGCAAGAAATAGTCTGGGCACGATACTCCCTGTAAGACATCCAATCAGGTAGTTGCCGGATGGTTATGTGTGACTGACACGATTACAAGGAATTAAAAAGTAGTTCAAGTAAGTAGTAACTGTACAATGTCTTCTCTTAAGTTCTAATATCAGATGCTGTACTTTATATTAATTACAAAAACATCAAGAAAAGTCAATGCAGTGTGTTTGTGTGTGTGTTGCAGGAGAGCCAGTGGCTGGACAGTGTGTCTCTCCTGATCAAGGACTCGTTAGAGGGCGACATGATCGACAACCTCTCCGGTTCAGTTTTCCATCACTACTGTTCTCCTCCCGTCTGCAAGGACTGTAAGGGCCACTCACAAGAGGTCAGTGGGATCACACACCTCCGTCTCTTTCATTCCAGCCAGGAAGCTCTTATTTGTAGTCCAGTAGCCACGTTAAATAAAAAGGTGCATCGTGCATTAATTTCCTTTCTTTTTTACATTAGCCGCCCACACATGTTAGATGTAGCAGATTTATTTTGTCAGCCAGTAGTGCTACGGCAGTTGTTGTTTAACTCTCTAGATTTACATACCTTTGTTCTCACCTTTTAACTCACGATAATCACATCACAGTGGGTGGGATTCACCTGCCGCATCTCCAAGATGTCAATCACACATCTAAAGGAGGTGTATGCAAATCCACACAGACAAAAATAAACTTCCACTTAACCCACATACAAACACAAAACCTATGCAGAACAGGTACAGGGTGCACTCAGTTAAACTCATTAGTGGGAAGCCGGTGAGGGATCATGTCCTTTCTGCAGCATGAGGGATTCCTGAATGATCTGTTGACACCGTCCCCTTTGGTCCAAACCCTTCCTCGAGACTTAAGGGGAGAAGGTAGCGGCAATAATCACAGCAGTTCTCCACCAGGTCTTGCAGTTCAACGCCGTGAGATTCTTCACACAAACCAGGTCTGCAAATGAAAACAAACCCAGTGTGTTTGCCCCTGAAATACAGAGAGCGAGAACCACGTCTGTCTATCCTGTTAATGTACTGTGTGTGGCTTTACCGTATCACAATAGCTGTGGTTTGTGTGTCAGATAGCAGATGGAAGCAACATGACTAACTCATGAATATGTAGAGCTGTGCCAGACCGCACCAGCAGAAACAACATAGGCATCTGTATCCCCCAGTCAGTATAACATCAAACATCTCAGTGAACCAGCATCGTCCTCCATTCCCCACGCTGCTCACACAGTTCACTAGTAAATGACATCTATTTTTATATCTGTGCATCAATCCCCCTGATGTAACACCAGGGCATTCAAAAGAAGCAACACGTACATATCAAGAGCTGTAAATAATCCTTCACATGTTCCAAAGCTTTGGGACTTCCTGTGTTTTGTTATATACAGTATTATCTATATATTGTTTGGTCACGCTAGCGCCACAGCTAAAAATACTGTCCTGCTGTGTTACTTTTTTTTTTTTTTTTTTTCCTGAGCCATATGCTGCTCCTGCTGCGGTTAATTTTAGCTCGGGGAAAATAATGAAAATCCAAATAAATTATTCAAATAAGCCGTCATACCACGAGGTGTAATGATTTCAAAATTAAGTTTGCAGCAAAAAAGAAAATCCTTCTTGTGCGATTCCATAATGCCCGAGATTGAGAACCCATTCTGCTCAGATGAATGTGAAATATATCCCCCTAAAACTATTTTCCCCCAGAAAAATCCCAGCAAGGTGAGAAGAAGGTCTCCTTTATATCTCTGCAATAGATATGCAGATGGGCAATGAATTTGCAATCAAGGCACTGTACAGTATTGTAATGGTGTTTCCATAGCTGGGGAGTGATGTCCTTGTTTTCAATGACACTGGGCAGTATGTGTGTCTCCGTCATCTGTGAATGTTGCAGTCATGACAGCGTTGACAGAATCGCATTTTTAAACCCCTTAAAGTTATCAGCAGTTGTAAGGTTTCATGATATACACTATATAATTTCATTTCATTCCAAATTGAATCAGATACAGAGAGTCAGATACAGAGTATGTATTCTTTAGACAGATGGAAATGGTCCTGCGGGGCTCACCTGTAAAATGTCAGCCTTTTCACGATTGTGCTAGACATTTTTTCTGTCTCGTACAATCATGACATTTCTCTCTCAGGTCCAATCATACGTTTTCAACGTCAAGCGATTTACACTCCAAATCCCGATTTACCAAACTCTGTGCATTCGGTCGTGACGCACACAGACGTGTGAATACATCAATCACGCCTGAGAACTAAAGCTCCATTTCAGCTCGGAGCAGAGGTGATTCCATGATTTCAGCCTGATATTCAGTATATGCAGATTGCACACTTCAATCTGTAGCTGTGCAGTTATTTATGTGCAGGCAGGTCATCGTGTGAGTCACAGCAGCTTACTGTGGATGTGGTTTAGACATCGGAACACATGTGAACAGTGTGACCTCCCTCAGCAGCTCTTTTTTTCTCCTGACATTAAATAACCACCGCTTACATTACATTACTGTTCTCTCTGTAGATACAAAAGGTATTGAAATGCTTGTATAATGTGGCCTTCAGCTTATACAGTACATAAACATGTGTTCATCCCCCATCCACTGTGTATTAATTAAAAAAAACAACTATTTATGTTCCATGTTGTGTCATGTTGGTTCTGCAGTGCTGATTGATTGTTGCTTGAGTGGCGTCCATGATTTTACAGATGAAAATACGCAGCATTGAAACTGAACAACGCGGCCGCGATGTGTCTTTTGAGGAAACCTTTAAAAGTCACACCGTTTCATTTGCGACATTTCCATAACTGCAATAATTTACATGTTGTCGGTGTAAGTTTTAAATGTTAAACCTCTTCTGATTTCCAACATTTTTTGGGAAACATTTATTTGTCTTTTAAAACTTATAGAAGTGCAGCATAAATATGTTGTTATTATAACCCGGGTTCAGGGACCCTTTGTTAAATTGAGTATGCCTTTCTTCTAGAGATGTACTTTTGGTTATTTAAGATAAAATATATATGTTTTTTTTACCCAATCACCCATTTACTACATTTTACAATATGCATCACTTTTGTTTGTTTGGGCATCTAAAAGCAAACTTCACTCTATTCAGCTGCAGCGTGTGGTGACATCACCACCTGTCGATCAATCGCACCGTCGATGCAAATTGACCGAGCGTCCTGTGTTCTTGTCCGACAGATCAAACTGGCCGAGGTGGAGCAGGCGTCTCTGATGTCGGAGCAGCTGTCAGACAAGTCATCGTCTCTGGCGCTGCCTGATGACCTCAGCCTGGACGAACACAGCAGCTACCAGCTGCTGGTCCGAGGCAGCCAGGTAGTCACACACATTCACTGTTGTTTCACACTCATGGATTTCACTCTTTCACTCACACATGCCTCCTGACAACACACACACACAGGGCGAGCCTACTGGAGCACATGGATTTATTTAGGCACCAAACTATATCATGATAAGGACTAATGTCTCAGCACTGTGTGTCTTCATCAGGCTCACATCCTCTTAAATAACCTCCCATAATCAGGACCTATCCAGAGCAGGCTGGATAAAAGGGGCGGGGGCAATCAACTGCATGTGGGCGGGGCTCATAACTGGAACTGAAGTTTGTAAATAGTAAATATCATGTAAAATGACCATAAATACTGATGATAAATAGAAATACCAAAGATATAGAAAGACTTACATGCTTTTAAATAAGTTAGATGAGTATCTAAGTTAGATGAGTTGACCGCCTCCTCCTCTTGTTCCCAGCCTGTGCTGAATTAGGTCCTGATTGGAGGAGGTTACTTAAGAGGACGTGAGTCTCTGTGTTGTTTGATCCTGATGAAGGTCCACATGGCTTTGAACTGTCAGTCCTTTCATAAAGTGTGGTGCCTGTGTGTGATGTATAGATGTGTTGCCAGGAGGCATGTGTTACTCCTGTTGTAGCATGGCAACGCCCCTGTGCACACAAAGCCAGATCCATAAATAAAAATATGTTATTTTCCCAGTTTGGTTTGGAAGAATTCCACAGCTGTGCGACACCTCTGGGATGAAGTGGCACGCTGACTGTGTGCCAGTGTTGGACTTCACTAATGTTCATGTGTTCTGAACACGAGCAGAACTGCGCAGCTGTGTCCAGAGGTCTCTTGGAAAGCTTGAAATAAGAAAAGTGGAGGCTGGCATATGATAGCAGCATACTGATACCCAAATACTTATAGCGTATGTACAGGCCAGAATTTACTAATTAATATTTCAGTATCTTTAAACTGTTTTTTTTTTTTTTATTTTACCCAGCCAAGCATTAAAGGCGCTTCTCTAAGAGAAAAATCCTGATGTGTGACATTAACCGTAATAATCACTCACACACTAACGGGTGAAGGTCCTTGGGGCTTTTGGGAGTCACAACTCATGTCATCACACCTGTTCCATCTTGCTTATCATCATTAATTACTATTTACATGCTTTACTGTCTGATTAAAACACCTGCCTCCCTCTGTGCTCTTGATGTGGACATGCAGGGCGCGTGTGTGTGTGTGTGTGTGTGTGTGCGTGTGCGTGTGCGTGCGCGCACCTCTTTCATATCTCCATCTTCCCGTGCACACTTCTCTGTGGGCTCACGGCGGCTCCACCTGGCCCGTTTCATCAGTGCGTTTATTGAAGGCCAGTTCATTTGATCCAGTTTACGACCATCAACAACAGCTGAGCAATTTGAAGCTTTGAAGCCCGCTGTTACTTTCTTTCTTTCTTTTTTTACCACATCCAGTTTTAATCAGACTTGTATAGATGGATAAAGGACGGGACATGAAAAGGGAGCCTTTTTGAAATTGGAAACAAATTGTTCTCAGATTTCCATTATGACAAGGGGAAATGAAAGGCTTGAGTTTGATATCATCCTTGCTCCGTGGAACATCAGTGCACCTGGATATCATGCTTATTCTCTCCGCATCTCTTTGTCCCTCTCCCACTCCGCTCCTCTTATCTTCCATTTGTCTCTCGCTTTTCCCATCATGCATCACGCCGTCAGAGAGGCAGCAGTGACTCCCGTAGTTCGGAGGAGTTGCCCACCCAGGCGGGCTACAGGGGGCTTTATCCCTCCACCTCAGGAAGCGAGGAGGGGGTCCAGGACTTATGTGAGGTCGGAGTCCATCCTCAGTTGAACTCTCCCTCGATGGAGCAGCTGAGTGCGGCGCATTGCACAGGTACCAGAGTACACGTGGTGGTGGTATACAGCATAACACACTGTATTTAGTAAGAACAGCCACGTCTTCTGTTGTTAATGAATCAGTGGCCAGTTCTGAAATAAACTTGTTTTCACACCTCAATCGAAACAGATTCTCACTGTTTTCCAAATCAACCAACCCATAGTCCTGCATGACAGTTGTCTTGACAGTATAAGAGCATTACTATTCTTAATGGTTTGCTACTGACTATAACAAGTTATTTAAACAATCGAATGATGCTTTGCTTTTTTTTTTTTTTTTTCCTGTGTTATCTTTGAGATTCCCACCGACACCAGATGGCTGAGTTGCTTTTTGGTGGAAGAATGTATTTTTAAAAGCGACCGGATACATTTATATCACAGAATAACACAAGACTTTTAGCTAGATTAATTAGTGTTCTTCATCTTCTTTCTCAGTGGCATTAACGAATGATCACAGATTGCCTCAGGAAACCTAGTCAATAAATATTAAATGTGTTAGAAAGTGATTTTGCCCCTGAAAATATTCATGGAAACACGCTGTTTGGCCAGGCAGGTGTGCCAAACATGGTTGTTTTTGGTTTGGTTTATGACAGCATTCTAATATTTGTGAGATAAAAAAAACAGACATGGTCAAGTGTAGAACGATAAAATCCAGGAGCCTCATTACAGAAACACGTTCAAACCGCTTGTTGAATCGCGTTGCAGCTTTTCAAAGATAGGATTCTTCTGATCTTCCAATTACAAACGTAGCTCCTACACTCACGGTTGTGTCCGATCTCATCTCAGGCCACATATCTCAACCCTAACCAAAACTGTGAACTTGATTCTTTTGATCAGCACTCATCTTATCACACCTGTATCTGGGTTCAAAATGTACAAAAAAACTCACTGTTTCCAAAACAAAGGCTGTCCTGCTTTACTTGTCACTGACTAGCGAAATGCTCAAAATAGTTCAATATGTGGCTGCATATTGGTAGAAAAGGGAAATATATGACTTGTTAATAAACACACTTTTTTTTTTTAAAACTACAATATATAATCCCATTATATAATTTAAATAATGAATATTTAAATGACAATCTGAGTGTTTTTTCTTTTCGGTCAAAGCTGCTTTTTGTTAGTAGTTTTTAATCCAACAGTGGTGAAGTGGTCCAAATGAATCCAATCATATTAAAATAATCCTTTCAGGGTTACCTTTCATCACGATCCTTATTATCGTTATCAGTGTTGTGTGACCCTCATTGGTATTTAACCACCACGATTTCATTAAGCCCCGACTTTGACATGACATTGATAGTATCGTTTGATTAAGACGAGGCTGTTTCTGAACGTCTCCGGAGCCGACACAGACACACAAGGACGTGCCTCATATTCCGCACAGTTGATTGACTTCCAGTGCAATTAAAGCCGTGATAGATGAAGCCAGCGGCAACACAGACACACAGATGTTGATGAGTGACATGTTTTGGCATGCTGATGACTTACCGCGTCCCCGTAACATGACCGCAATGACTGGAACAGATGGAGCCATTCAAGGCAAAGTCAGCTCCAGGGGGACTGTCGAACTGCACACAACATCACAGTTGTTGTAGACACATATGCACCAAAGACATGGAGGAGTTACTCTTATCAAAGATTACCCTCAGATGTAGCCACACATGTAGCGCTGAGATAATATCTGCCAATTTTGGCCTGTGTCCTAACATCAGAATATTCTGTTTGGTCCTTATTTAACTGGAGAGAATGTTTAGCCATGATGATCACTGGGTCTATACCATCAGGTAAGGCAGATGTAGAGTTAGGTGTCATCTGCATAGAAGTGGAAGCCATTATCTTGTTTGTGGATGATTGAACATAATGACTGGAAGAGCAGACAGACAAAGCTGTATTAAAGTATAACCTCTTTTCAGATGCAGATGGAGGAAGTTGCAGTGGAGGCGGTGGCGGGTCTTCACCCGGTTTCCACCTACCGGCAGATTTTTTCCACCCAGCTGCCGCGGCTCATCCAGACAGTCCTGGGAGCGGTGTTAGCCCAGGAGACAGGGGGCCGTCCAGGTTGGCTTCCCCTGCCTCCTGGGCCTCCCTCCGCTCACCCGGAGCCAACAGCAGGCCCCTGAGCTCGCAGGTATTATGGACAAATGAGCGGATTCATGTGTGTCTGTGTGCATGGATGGATGGATAGACGAGGAAGGACCTGACATCAGTCTCTCTGTGCAACACATGAGAGACATGATGGAACAGAGTAAATACAGGATTCCTAAGAGGACGCTCAGTGAACCAAAGTTGTCATCCATCAAAAACACTTCAGGCCGTCAGATGGGATTTGCCAAATGAGGTATAAGAATGAGCATGTGATGCAAATATGTGGGAGCTTGATTCTATAATATGCCTTCATATATAGTTAACAACAATGCTAATCATTGACACAAAATGTGTATTTATTACAATCTGTCTGCAGTAAGCGAGCTGCAACATCTTCATCATCTACAAAAGGTGACGGTGCTCAGAAATCAACGCGTCGCTGCGGAGAGGTTTGATTAGATCTGAAACAGGAACCTTTTGTGGTTCATCTTTCAGAAGCTATAAGGACATCGCAATGACTTCTAATCTTGCTAAGCAGAGCTGAGAACACACAAATCATTGTATTGCCAAATGGTGAACAAATGCATGACACCCTGACACATCCTCCATTGATGTCCTTCTGCAGTGTGAAACTCCGGTGAAATCATTTAGTATTAATTATAGTTAGGATCACAATCTAACACCTCCCCTCTGTTGGCTCAAGCATGAAACAAACAAGAGTGAAAAGACCCTTATTTTAGTTTCTGGTTCCTGGGTAACCATGGAGACAGATTTTCTCTTTCCCTCTCCTCTACCTGTTAGGTTTGTTTAGCTCGTGTCTGAGTGCCTCTGTGATCCTCAGCTGCTACAGTAATGCTCTGCAGCACTCAGCTAATTAGCCCGGCCAGCCTTGAGCCTGATACCGTCTCTGTGCACACTGTCATTCTCGAACCCTATTCCTGTATCTCTTCTCCGGTGTACTTTCTCTCCATCCTCTCTCTTTCTCTCTCTCTCTCCATTTTCATAATATCTTACTTTCAATCTGGTCTCGTACATCCAACAACACCAACGATGCCAACACTGCTATATGAACCTCTGGATTGGTTTGCAGGTTGAACTTTGGTTTATTTTAGAATTCTGTTGCACCGATATCTTTCTAAACCTTATTTTAATTTAACAGGCTATGTTTTAAATCATTTCTTTAATATCTAAACCTAGATTAAAAGTCTGCCCTTTTTGCTCAATGTTTAGGAATTTCAATTTCTTCAATCTGTAAAGGTGCTCTTTGACAAAAACTGACAGGCTGCAGGGATGCAGAAAAATGAGCACAGTTCCCAGAAAATATAAGAGAAGGACTCAACCCAGCGGCATTTCAATCATTTTGTGTCTAAAGGCACAACATAATCAGAAAATAATTCAAACTGAAGTATAAATATTACTCATCCAAAAAGTCGGACTTGGTAGAAAACACGGTTGCAAGCAAAATAGTATTTTGTTTCTTCTTTTCATTTTTTTATGGTCTCCAGAATAACAAGTTAATACTAGCTAGCAAACATTGTCCCACAGCTCTGTGTGAGCGGCCTGTGGTTCACCCACACATGTATTTTATTGCATCTGTTGGGGTGGGACAGGCGGCACAATTTGCAATTTGATAATTTACTGGTACGTTGAGTTACACTGTAGGTTTAATATTTCCTAACCACCACTCATCTTTTGCCTACCAAAGACTAACTGCTTCTTTTCATTTTCTTTCCAACACCTCCCTCCTCTGTGTGCAGCACCCGTCCCACAGTGACTCCTCCCTGGCCACAGGTAGTTCAGAGGGCAGTCTGCAGACCACTCTAGAGGAAGGGCTCAGCTTCAGCGTCTCCCCACCTCGAGACCTGGATCTCCCCATGCCACTTCTCTGCCCCCTGCCCAGCCACCCCTTACACCCCAAGGAACAGGCCCCTGGAGACGAGGACCACCCTTTACTAAAGAGACGAAGCACTACTTTTAACCTCCAAGCCACCAGGGGGCACCAGAGAAGTCAAAGCAGCTGTGGTGGTGGCAGCACCAGCCCTGGCTGCCCCCGGCAGGACTCCATGGACCCCTCAGATGAGGACATGGGCACAGGGGCGGGTGGGGACGGCTGTCGCCAGAGCCTGAACAGCGAACACTTGTCAGAAACACTGAACAGCCTCTCACTGACATCGCTGCTCACCCCAGGCTCTCTGGCGCCCCCGCTGGTAAAGAAATGTAACAGCACGGGCTCACTGGACCAAACCAATCTCTCTGCCCGGAGTAGAGACGGACGCCACTTCCATGGTATAGATGCTCATGGTTACCTGTCCGCACCCTGGACGGAGGGAAGAGCGAGAGGTGAGGAAGAGGACAGTGACATCACAGACACAAGCTCCAGGAAAAATAGATGAAACACTTGTTGCCTCTCTGTAGTTGAACTCTTAACAGTTGCATTTCTGGACCTTGAACAGAACAGTGAGAGACTTTTAATACAGTACATGTCCTGTGAACCCCCGATTCTGAAATCCTCTCTCGTCTTTGAATCGTCTGTTCTCGCTCTTTCCTCCTCAGATCTGGCTGCTCGGGATCAGTCATTTCTTAAAAGATCACAGTTGCTTCTGAGTTATGACATCCCTCCTTTTCCACAGGATGCGTGTTCGCTTTTTTGAAATGACTAAAATGACAAGGGGCTATGCCTTTTAGGATAACCAGGATTCAGCCTTGAAAGGTGTGGCAGTCCTGGGCTTCACTTTTTGAGCCATCCTGAAATACTAATTATTTGGAAATCCGTCACAGAAACAGGCCTGATAATTACAGTGACCGATGAACATTATACTTATGTGAAACTGCTAATAAAAAAAAAAAAAAAAAGAAATCTATTTCAGAAACAGAACTTGCTTGACCCGACGTGCCCTCAACCTCTGTGCAAAAACAGTGTCATCAATATTGGACAGATGGCAAACTCTGCAGCTTCTTTTGAGGAAGATCTGAACTTTGTACAGGTTTGTTCTGTTTTGTTTTTTTTGTAATAACCATCGCTTACAGTAGCATCGAACAACCTTTTTTCCTCCTTAGCAGATTTGTTGGGTACCAGAAAATTGAAAGTTTGTATATTTTCTGTGTTCTTTTTCAGCTTCAATGTATTGGAGTTGTGTGAATGTAGACATGTTTGTCTCCATTTGTCGGGGAGAGGGAGACCGAGACCAAGCAAGGAGCCTGACTAGACTAAAAATTGACGAAGGTGTCTTTTGAATAGAAGAAACTGTATATTTGACTGCTGCTGAGAATACATGTGGGTTGTCAGTGGACACGTTGGCCACTTTCAGAGTTGACTCTGTGCTTTCCCATACCCATGAAAGGGCTGAAATGTATTGAGCGCAGACCTGGGCCAAATTAGTAAAAAAAAAAAACAAAAAAAAAAAACAGAAGCTTTTTATCCCCCAAAATACTGTTCAAAAGTATCTTTAAGGTACATCCATGACTTTTTTGAAGGTAATACCACATATATATAGAAGACAGATCTGTCACGGAAATGAACATTGACTTGGTGGTGGTAACGCTCAGAAGTGCTAAATCATACCCAGCACATCAGAAGACTTTCAGCACTTGCACATTTACTTAAATGTTAACTGGGTTGCAGTAATTTATACAGGTCAAAAGTTTACTTGTCAAGACAGATGTTAAATAAAAAAAAAAAAAAATTTTTAAATTTAAATATAAAATATATATTCATATTCATTAACAGAAGAAGGCAGTTTGACGTCATCCAGTTATCTGAGTTCTCCAAGCTGCAACACATCAACAGTGTCTCTGCTGCAGAGAGTTGCTGGTGTCTGATAGTTCAATGTATGGAGGTTAGCCAAGAAACAAGGCTGATGACAAAAGGAGTTTCTCAAAGATACATCAGCATGCTAACTACCCTGCTATTAGTCCTAATGCATGACCCTCTTTTAGTCTTGATAGCAGTGAGGCCCAGACGATGGCACTGTCAGTATGTTGATGAGTGCTCTTCTTCCTTCCAGACTGAATTAACTCAACTTTTGGATGGCTCGCCATGAAACGTTGAGCATTGAGATTCTTTCACACCACCAGTGAATCAAAGATTGCACTTTAGATTTACTGAGATCAATCCACATATGCTACATGGATTGGCACGCAACTTTTGTGCCCCCCTTCATTTTTCGTCCAGTGCCATCATTGTGTCATTGTGTTTAGTGCTAATTTGCAAGTGTTAGCATGTTGACACGTGATACTTAGATAGTTCTACGAGATACAATTTATATTATGAGCATGTTGCCATACTAGCATGAGCATTTAGCACTGCTCTACGCAGAATTGCTAGCATGGCTTAATCTTATTTACTTACACACTGGACCTGTGAATCAAATTCCAAAATGGCTTCAGAGGACAGAATTAAATTCAAACTGGCTACAGTACAGTCCAGCTAAATCCACTTCTGTAACACAGGCTAGCATTAGCCTCATTAGTTGTATTTTGAACAAATGAGGCTTTAATTTGGTAGGTTGACATAAAAAGAGTGGACTGTCAGACCAGTCTGCAGAATCAGGCCAAACTCAATGACATCAAACTGCCTTTATAACCCTCTTATTATTAATTATATCATTATTAAATAGCTTCTAATACACTTTGACAGCAGTTAATACTCTTCAGGTTGCCCTGCATATGTGTGTTAAACGCTGGGTTAGTGTTCTCAAATGTTCATATATGGTCAGATTTCTGGGAAATCAGAAAAATCCACAGGTTTTGTTTGCTGCTTTAAACCCAAATGATTATTTGACTCAGGTCTGCTCGAGTGTAGCAAGAGTTTAGAAGAGACCTTGTTCGATGGCAAGCAGCATGGTCCAAAATACTGTAACCTGGATCTTTGAGCACTTGTTTGTCAGACACTTTGACAAATTGTGATGACCCAGCATATGATATTAGTCGTGTCACAATATTTGAAATCCAGAGTGGGCGAACCTCAGGTGGACCTAAATACACACATTCTCTCACACACACACACACACACACACACACACACACACACACACACACACACACACACAGTCTTATATAGCATACAAAGATGTCAATGTCACAACACTGCAGGACGTTACTGTAGTTGTTTGAGATGAGACAGAAGAGACCTCAGTCTTTATCTCGTCCTCTACTCTGTCTTCATTCCCTCCTTATTCTCATTCAATTGTATTATCTCCCCTCCGCAGGGAAGACGGAGCATTAAATGACTTATCCCCCCCCCATTCGAGATATGCAATATGCTACAGTAGATGTACAGTTAGATGTATGAGACTCGTATAGATATACTATAGGGTGAGAGAAGATTATATTTATGAATTCATGTATTAGGATAAAATGTCACCGAGATTCAAAAGGTCACTGAAAGGATGATGATGTATTCATGTATTCCAGCGCGTTGGAGAGTGTGTTTTCTCTTTTTCCCTCCATCATCCCAGCCTGTTTTTTTTTGTTTGTTTTTTGTTTTTTTCCCTGCAAAATGCATGTGTTTTTTTGTTTTTCTGTTTTCTTAAATGTCATTCTAGTGTCATATAAAAGTGAGATAGCTTTTCACCCTCTGGCTCCTGGAGTTTTTCTTTCACAACAAAGGTTTTTAATTTTTTTTTTTTTTTACTTGGCAAAAGTGAGTGTTGGTCTGGGTTCCTTCTTTATTCACAGCACGAGAACTACTTTGTCTTATTAAACCGCATCCCTAATGGAATGGCTACATACAGAAATATATGGTAGTGATGTCTCGTTAAATTAAATTGAGCTGATGAATAATTAGACTGAGGTTTTTTAACCTTTCTTTGCATTAATCTTACAGAAAATGTACTCTTTACTTTACACATTAAGTAACTTGTTTATGCCTTGAAGCAGTGTTTTCTTTCTGCAGCTGATGAAGTTCCTCCGACAGCACTTTCAGTCGCTTCAATAAGCCGTCTACCTTGAAGAAGAACAGAGTTCAATCTTAAACTAAGAGGCATTCATACAGCTAACAAATGCTCCGAGCGAGAAGAGCAACCCAACATTTATTTATTTATTTACAAGTGTCTTTGAAATTCACTCAAACCAGTCTTTTCTTCTTAATGTTTGACTTTATTTATTTATTTTTTCTTATGGTTTTTATTGACAGTTAAGTATTGATGCATCATTTCTTACTCATCATTATGTACATGTAGATGGTTGCTAACTGCGCAGTTAAACACACATATGGTTCAGTATATAACTGTTGTCCTAGATGTCAGGATGTTTTGTCGAGATCTCTCTCTTTTGTCCCAAAGAAGCATCGGATCTTGACAGTGAATTGAGAGAAAATAACCCTGTGCTGACTTGGATTTATGTTTTGCAGGTGCAGATGAAAGCATCCCTGCTTTTTGTTTGGCATCTTTTTCCCCCTCTAATAGCCACAAATTGTCCCCAGGTGTCCTTTAAAATAGCCAGCAGTGAGTCTCGAGATGCTGTTGGCCTCGTTGTCCAAACCTTGGACGTATCTGTGCTTTGCAGTACGTTAACTGCCAAAATTATATCCTGGCAACCGGGCTAGTTTGATCAAATACATGGATTGCTTGTCTGAACCTCCCTGTTATTTGCTTTTAAATGGGGGGCCACAGTAAAACACTGTCAAATATCTACCACTTGTGATGCTTGCAGATATTCCCTCTGGGCTGGATGAAAGCAGAGAAAGCAGTTCAGCGAGCGTGGATTAGAAGCACGACTTGTAAGTTTGGAGACGTTTATCGATCCCAAGCAAATTGCTGTCTGTAGTAAGTAGCACAGACTTTTGATTCTTCGATACAAAACTCCTCTCACTGGATTAAACTGAAACGACTTTGAAGACAAGTCTGTTTTTTACCTCCTGTGTTGTTTGTCTTCAGCTCAGCAAACAGATGCCTCGGCTGGCATTGTGCTGTCACACACAATGTGAAGTCTCTGCAGTCTTTTTCTGATGTGCTCAGTCTGAGGGAATCCTGGGAAATAATCTCCCTGTCAAATATTTGTACATTGTCAACAATAGATTTGCTTCAGATTTAATCCTTTTTTTTTTTTTTTGTCCCCATCCAGAAAAACTCTGGTGGCCTTGTAGCACTGCTGGATTTTTTAAAAACCCATGTAGCTCCTTTTGGTTGGTGGGTGCAGGCGCTGTTAGATGAAGGGAAGGAGACTGTTTTTTGTTTTGTTTTTTTTTGTTTTTTTAGGAATGTTTCTAAATAATTTTATTTCAGGAGCATAAAAGCTTCAACCCAGGCAATGTTTATCACAAAGGAGGCTGTGAGAGTGACCCTTTATAATGCTACTTATTTGATTAGTGTTTGATCTGGTTGTTACCAGAGAATTTCAAAACAACAAATATTATCTCTGGTTCTGCACGCTTGATGTTAATTTGATTATTCTCTCATATCTTCAAAGTGATATAATTGTTATGTGGAGTGAAATATGACAGACAAAACACTTTTTACTTTTTTGTAAGCTGTTTTCAGTCATGCTAGTTTAATGACTGTGTGATGACTTGACCATGTCGGGGCGGTCAGGTGGTTGTTCTGTTTGCCGCCTTTGGTCCAGATCATATGATCTGAGCAACCCCTGACATCTGCATGGTCTCCAGAGGATGAACCTGACTTACTTTGGACATCCCTTTATTTGATTTCTTTAAAACCACCATTTGGTTGACAATTTGTGTTTAAAGTGAAATGTCTCAATTACAGTTGGATGGAATGCTTTGGAATTTGGTACAGATGTTCATGAGCTCCAAAGGACGAACACTGAGAACTTGGTCAATCCATCCAAGTGCTATGTTGTAGGCAACATTCGATGCAGCACATAGATTTACCCTGACCTGGATGACTGGACGACACCTCCACCAACATGTTGGTCAGTCTAGTGTTTTCATCATCAGTTCAAAATTGTAATTCCAGTCCATCAGTTTATGACCAAAGAGCTGCAAAACTAACCACACTCCCATCAGCCCCTGAAATTGTAATTGTCATTGAACAAAGGTTGTGAACATTGCAAAAGCTGTACCCACACAAACTGGCAGGTATTTCCTCTCAGATATGCTGAGAGTTTATATGTCACTGTTATATGATCCGGATAGGTTAAGGCACTAAAACCACTTGGTTAGTGTTAGAAAAATATGACATTTTGGTTTACAGCACCTGGTTCCATCACCACAAGCACAGCTGGAAAGAGTCCAGATGTCTTATCAAAAACAGCTGGTTTTGTTGCCTCTAATACAGCTGAAAAACCTCTCTGGCAAGGCTGCACCAGACAGTGAGACACACATCTTATTTAATTTACTGTATATAAAGAAATCACTTGCCTGCTCGTCCTCCTGTGTTACTTCCATGCACTTATTCTCTTCTCTGTCTTTTTTTCTCCCTTATTTAACCCGCCTTCCATCCCTCCATCCATCGCCTGTTAGACTCAAATCCACATTAAGCGCCTCCACTCTTCCCTCTGATGCCACTCGCTTCCTTTCATCTCTTATTTCCCTCTCTGATCTCACCCGGGCCTGGGCCATTACAATGAGGAGCTGCCAACTCCGAAAGAAACGTCATTAGTGAAATATATTTGACACAGCTCTCCTATCACATAAACCCCATAGAAATTAATTCTAACTCTATTTTCTGCTCATTTCTTGGTACTGGATAACAAAGCAGTAAAACTTTTCTCATAAATCCTCCAGCAGACGTGCGGCACTAACAAGGCTTATATATATATATATAAATATGGAAATTATTATAAATCACGACAGCGAACTAAATGATGTGGTCGCACCTATATAGTTTCTGTATTTGGTCTGAATGAGATCGCATTTACATTTGTAAGCATGGCTGGATTTAAACAGCAGGGACCCCCGAGGCAGAAATGAGCTGTGGTTCAATCCTTCTCCGCTCTGCACATTGTGTGTTTTCCTTGTTGCCTTCAAGTACCCATCTTGTGCAGTTCACACAGCAAACACACACAATGCACTTTAATTATATTTTGCATTCAGGTCCAGAAGCCAAACTCTACTCCTATAATACCTGCTCCCAGGTTATGTTGCTCAACTCAATCCATCTGATAGTTGTCAACCATGTTGGGGGGGGAAACACCCTCCTTCAATTTTGGTTAGTAAAGCAAACCATCAGGGTTTTCAGTAATTTTCTGCCAGAACTGGCTCACAACAGACAATGCAGCCGTGCAGAGGCTACTTCCAATGCCAGTCTGCTCAGGGACGGGTCTTTTTCTGCTAATGTGAAAAAAAGCTTGAGCACTAATTGGTTTTATAAATGTTTTCTTGGACAATATTGGCAATATTGGATCAAACTTACATGCAGCTGTTATATCACTATAACTCAGCTGCTGTGTTAAGCCGACATGCTTATAATGAAAAAAATGTCCCCAAAAATATGAATTGTATCATCATTATAATATTTTAAGAGGGCACCTCTGCATGAGCTCTATGCACTCTAGGCATATCCCAAATGACACTGACTTTTTACGCATGTTTTCAAAGATGAAATTTCCAGAAATTCTGCTAAAAACCAACACATGTTATATTTTGTGGAGTGGTGTACTTAAATTATACCAAATGTTTCCAACAATGTTCATGTTTCCCAGGGAAATCTGTTTACTCAAGGTCGATGACAGGGAGTGAAGATGAATCTAGAGCTCTCCTCCCATCAGTAAATGGGTTCCGATCTGATATGACTCCAGTTGTATTTATTCCTCCATAAGGTTTCTTTGCACCTGACTCCGACATTCCCTATGTTTCTTTTGTTTCTTACTTTTAAAAGAGTGAACCCTAGAGGCAGAAATAACAGGCGATGCAAGTTCATGTACAGCCAGCTGTCCTGCACTGACAACACAACATGCACGGGTAACGCTGCCTAACATTTCTCTGGTTGTAGGACATTAAAAGACTCAGCAGTGGTTGAGTAAAGTCACTTAAAAAAAATTGCCAGCACAGCCAATCCTGTAATGCATGTAGAGCAAGCTTCTGCATGCGCACACACACGCACACACGCACACACACACACACAATGAGGAAGTGCTTGAGTTTGTGCCAAGCCATCCTACAGCCCTGAATTTGCATTAAGCAGCCCTCACACCTGAGACTCACACACCTGAGCATCTCCTGGGACATCTGCTGTATATCCTCTAATCAAAGGCAACATGGATTCAAACAGCGGGCTCGCAGGTATAGGTGTCCAACTTGATTTAGCAGTCTGTAATGAGAGCCTGATCAACTGGAAATGACCAGGAATGTGACCAAGAACCTGCTGGCAGAGTGATTCGACATCTGACAGATGTGTAGCAATAAAGCTGGTGAGGATGGAGGGCTGATAGATGGAGGCAGATGGAATGGACCTGTCAATTATTTGCTTAATGAGGGAGCGAGGGATCGATGGTTTAATTGATAGATGCATGAATATATGGATGGATGTAAACTGGGTGTAGCTGGAGGTAAAACTCCTCTTTATGAATAGAGCTTATAAGCAGCTTCTAGACCAATAATATCAGTGAAAACAAGACACATCAACACAGATTATTCCGAATTCCACCAGAAACTACCAACATGTTGCTTTTAGGAGGGCAAGTGACACTGCAACATCCCATAAAACCATGTTTGTCCTTTTTTATGATCCTTTTTTGAGGCTTAATTATCTTAAAACAAGCAAATATGCAGAAAAAACATGCAAAAAAATAATTGACTTGATTCTATTTTCTTATTTAAGATACAGATTGGAAGATTTTCTTTTTCCTTTATGTTTTTGAAAACAAAACCTTAAAGTTTTTTGAGGTGTTCTTAAATTATCCAACAATGTTCAAAAGCAGAGAAATCCACGAGTTACTCAAGGTTGAGTGAAGATAAATCAATTTCTTTTTTATCTCTAAAGTTGAAAAAGTTCTCTGCTCTCCTCCCGTCAGTGAACAGCTCCAGATCAAACTGTGTTTATTCCTCCAGAAAGGTCTGACTCTACTCTACACCTGACTTTTATTCTGATAGAGAGCCCCCTGGAGGCAGAGGTTACATCTTGTGCAGTTAATCTTAAACTGAATGAAATCAGCTTATTCATTTCTTTTTGATTGGTGATTTTGTGCAGAAGGTGTGTACAACTTCAATTTCTAAAAACTGTCTGAAAATGACATACGTGCCTTTCATTTCTCCAGACGTCATTGATTTTGGAACAACTGATCCAGGACCTTCACTGCAGTTCTTCTATATCTTTGACAGCGCCGACAAACATTTAATAAATATGTTGAGTCATCTTTTTTTCTGTGAACCGTGTTAAAGCTCAGGAGTAAACAACTCTGAGATAAAAGTGCAGCCTTGACTCATGAGTTGTCTCTCCAAAATGTTCAAACAGACATTGCAAACCGTGACACGGACAGATGGAGCTGCTGCAGGTTGCCAGGTGTTGCCCAGCTGTGATGTCTTCAGGAGCTTCATCTCGATCTCACTGCTCCACATGCCACTCCTTACCTCCATGTGTTTATGTATGAGTGTGTACGAGTGCAGACTTAACAGCATTCATCAAAAGCTTCCAGCAGCATCTTTGTACCTGCCACATCTGGAAGGCACACCTGTAGTCAGCTTCAGCACCTCCTAATTGGGAACTTAAGCGAGGTAATGTTCATCAAATGTTCACCATTAAATGTTGAACGCCACACAGCTTCAGTAACAAGCGATCAGACGCAGACTTAGAAGTCCCTCTGCGCTGACTTCACTCTACTTCAGTGACTCCAGTCGGGCTGGTCACTTGAGCAAACAGCTGAACTTCATAATGAGGATGATTCATCTAGGATGCCTCTTGAAAATGTTTTCCTCTGAAGAATAATTTAAGATAAAGAATCCGACCCACAAGCTCATTTACAAAACCAGCTCTGTTCCCCACCATCTGTGACTTTGTCGCTCCAACAGTGGATTGGAACATAATGTGATAACCACAAAATTAGCCCCTTTAGAAAAAAAAAATGTGGCGGTCTCACACGTAGATTAGTAATAAAGAGAATAATACAGCAATTTAATTTGATTTTTCAAAGGCTGCAGATTGTGTATAAAAGTGACAAAATGAGAAGGAGCAACAGGGTCAGCAGCAGCACTCGCTTTACTTCTGGTGTAATCGGACTGAACACACATCCCCGACAAACCATGTGTGACCGCTTGATAGGATTTACAGTGCGGTAACAAGATAAGAGCCCTCTCAATTTAATTCAGATCCCCATTAAAAGAACATAATCAGGCCACAGAGAGTGAACTTGTGGGCTGTAGATAGCCAATTAATCAGAGGAATGGCTGTACGTGTGTTTCACTGCCTGTAAGCGGTGTGCGCTGCACAATAAGAGGCTACCGAGGGCAGCGAAAAGGTGGAGGCTGTACAGCACGACATGCAATTACAGCCCCTACCTCCCCCACCATATCTGCAGCTTAACGTAAAGCTCAAACATCCAGCACAGACAATGAGAGAAAGTGCTTAAATATGAGCGGCGTGGCGATGCCAAGCATGTGCACGGTCTGGCACGCCGACGTCTTCCCTCTGCAGCCAGTGGGGACGGAGAGACAATAGAAGAGAATGGCCTGGCAGAGGCAGATGCACTGACTCTTTCACATATGGACAGACTTCACAGAAACCAACATGTTTGCACTTCTCAGTGTTTGTAGAGACATCTGTGTAGGCATATGCATCTGTTAGAGGAAGTTCACTACACGTAGGAAAGAGTCTGAACGAGAATCTCTCACCAGCGGAAGACAACATACTCAGTAACTATCAGTCTCTGAGCTGAGCTGAATGAAACACGAGTCGGCAGGTAATTCACAGTCATCCACCTCGAGCGTCTGTGTCTCTGCTCGTCAACACATCCAGCTGATGTCTGCAGTATGTGGGCAGCTGCATGCAGCTCTGTTAGGATCAAGTCACACCGTAACGTGTGAAAACAGAAAGAATTCCCCCAGATGCAGCAGTTATTAGTGTCTTACTGTAAGTGGATGTGTTTATCGTGTTCACCGCAGCATCGCTGGACAAAACCACTGACTCACAACTTTGACAGTGGAAAGTTTATGGTGGCTCTGACTTCCTGATGTACTTACCATCCATCAACATTAACGCATAAACAAACGACTTCCACAAGCGTTTCTCTAGCAACATGGCTACCGCTAATGGCCCTGGATTCTGTCCAAACTGCGTTATTATGGGTTGCTCGCAAGACCCGCCCTTCTCATCTATTATTCTACTACACACAACCGCACACTTGTCACTCATATATATCTCCAAGCTAAAGCTGCGAGGGCTATCATACTATACGCTTTTGCAGGGCAATGTTGTAATATGAGACGACGTGGCTTGCCAGTTAGCATGCTAACTTCAGTAGACATCTCTGCAGCCACGTAAGCATCCTTGACTTGGCGCGGAAAATGTTGGTTCAGTTTTTTTTTATGTTTTAAACTGAAAATTGTGGCTGTATCTTAACACGCTGCATGTTGAACTTTCGATGTAGAAAAATTATGACCTCATGTTTTTCCATTTTAAGTGATGGAAGACTGAGCTCACCAACATTACTAACACCAGAACATATTAAATAAACAACCAAGCTCGCAGAAACACTTTTCAGAACTCAAATTTGAAAAATAAAAATGACAATTTCACTGACAACCCAACTGAATAAAAACATTATTTTTAGGAACCTTCTCAGGAGGCTTGAGGGTGTTAGCAGACGTGTATCTGAATGAAACAGCATTAGCTAAAACCAGATGCCTCCATTTTGGACTTTTGGGCACGCAGTCATCGCCCACGGTGTCAACGGTGCAAATATGATGTGACAGAGTTCACTAAAATTACTCAACCCAATAGTTACAGAGATCTGCTGTGTCCCCACCAGTGATATTTATGACTGCGGCAGTTCCACTCAATTAAATTAATTTAATTTGGTGCAAAGGTTTGCCGTCAAATGCTAAGCGTGTGCATAATATTAAGTGCCTGTGTATAAGTGTATATTAAAGCACATATGTAGGTGTGAGCAGGCTGAAGAGAGATCGAAAATGAAGCATGTTATTACAGCAATGACTCTGCAGGCACTCCTGTGTGTGTGTGTGTATGTGTGTGTGTGTGTGTCTGATGGTGCATGCCTGCCTGTGCACATCAGTGTGATCGAGCGTTGAGTGAATCGCTGTGTAAATCCGATCACATAATTTGTAATTCCAGCTAAATAGTAATTCCCAAGCTAAATGGCTTGACAGAGGCATAATAAGAGGAGGAGGAAGAGGAGGAGGAGGAGGAAGAGGAGGAGGAGGAGGAGGAGGAGGAAGAGGAGGAGGAGGAGAGCGCTGGTTGGTCACCATCGCAGTAACCCGCTTGCATTCTATTACAAAAGACAAAATAGGCATCAACCTGGGGACTCAAGCCCAGCGCAGCTAAATGAGAAGAAGGTCACCGGGTTGGTCTTCTGTCTGGCCTCTCTTCCTATTTACATGATAATGACTCCCACAGAGCGGCGTGATGACATCCCCACATCCCTGTCACTTTTCCTTCCACGGACAGAGTGAATACGTCCGTGCGTGTGCGTGTTTGTGCTCGTACGGAGGAGGAGGAGGGTCTTTGACGAGTGTTACAGAGCAATCATAATCCCACCGTGTCACATGCAGCCCATATCATCCTTACGTATCTGTGTCACATCTCACATCTGTACGTAGAATCACATAAATGCTTGTTTACAGTTTGGAGCCGTAGTTTTCTTATACATTTCTTTCTGAAAGATTCTTTAATGCACATTCATTACTTTCAAGGACTCTTCTGGGGCTGGTAGTCAAATTTCTCCTGCGAGACTGTGGGTCTGTGTGACCCGGGAACGTTTAAGATTCCCCCAAAGCTGTGCTTAATGGATTCAAAGTGAATAAAAAGTGATCAAATCCAACACATTAAAATCATATTTGATAATCTACTCCCTCTACTCACAAGGTACATGGTACATGAACAGCGTTACCCACAGGTTGAAAATACACCTGAGGTATGAACATTTTATAAAAACCTTTCAGTATAAAATATAACATAATAAGATTGACAAAGACAGAAAGCATCTTCATCTCCCCTGGAGCTCTGCAGAGTTTGCTTTTGTGCACCACGCCCAGTGATCCTGCTGCAGAAAGATGTTGAATGTAGCCAGAGGATGACAAATTATTATTTAACATGTGAAACTTCACTTGTGAACTTGGAGCGAATAAACTGATATACAGCAATGACGTGAAGAAGGATTGAACTTCAGACATGTCT